>NC_092744.1:86634055-87246555 GCF_047496795.1 Chiloscyllium punctatum | reverse complement strand
AGGGAATTTTAATTATTACCCTGATTATTACTGAATCTCCCTCATGGATACGCAGTCTCCCATTCTCCCAAGTGCCGGATAGAAACGAGATGCTGAGAATACTCAACATGCAAGTTGGAATGGGTACCTGATGAATCCAGGTCTCTGATCACTCCTCTAGATCACCATCTTAGACAGTAGGCATTAGCATCTCCTGCCTTGCTCCATGGGCAGACACTGAGTGCATTCTGCCCTCATGGATATTGATATCAGACATATGCCAGCTACAAACAATTCTCTGACCCACTTAAAGTATGGCTATGGCCCTTAATGCTGCACTTGAGTGTGCCAGCAACTTTCATTCAAATGCTAGGACATTCCTGCATAGGGATAGGCACCAAGCTCATGGACTGGACCAGCCAGTATTTCAGAGATCTTAGCATTTACTTGCTTTCATCAAATTTAGATGCTGACAGCATCTCTGCTTTGTCTCGTACTTTTTATGCAGTTTGCCCCAGAGCTGGAGCCTGAAAGCTCACAGTTCTTCAGTCTTGACTTTCAGCACAGACACAAAACCAGACAGCTTGTCATGGTTGTCAGCAGTGTTCAGTCTAGTGGGCGGACATCTTGCTGTATGGCAGCGTGCTACGTCAATCTCACATCCACGTCATGTGCCAGCTGATTATGCAGCAAACATACTGCATGTCCAGCAAGCAGACAGCCAAGGCTCAGTCTCTCAGGGGAGTCATCCTCAGTGACGTCCATGGAGGCAGCCCTAAATCAAGGAGCCCTGACACAGGGCAGGCCCTGATATCAATCTTGGGCACCATCAGTTGGACAGTTGGGGCAGCGAAAGTCAGAATCCTTTTCTTAGAAAGGGTGAGGAACAGGATATTGAACACCCCATCATCTTTCTGGACTCTTTCTGCCTCACCGTGGGCCATTTCTCCGATGGAACGAGAAAATTGGAGGGACTGAGTGAGATACAATGAGATGGCACAGCTGTTAGCACTGATTCTGGTGGGGGAAAGGTGGTGAACTGACCCAACTGAGTGAGAAGGAAACACAGAGGCAGTATAGTGGGTGAGAGCGTGAAAGGAAAATTGCTGCAGGCAGTTCTGAGAGTGGTAAAGCATGAACCTTATTGGGAGGTAGGTGCGGTAGCAGAGAGAGAATGAAGTTTTGGAGAAAAGATAGTGGCACTTACACTGACAGAGTGGTGAAGGCTATTGTACTGGCATTCTTCCAGACAGTTGAGATTGCACTAACCCGAGATGGTGGTGCAACCTTGGATCCGGCTGGAAGGGTCTGGTGTCATGGCCTCCTCTCCCAGTCCTGAGGGAAGGGGACAGCCCTCCTCTTCACAATTCCAATCATCAAGACCTCCAGGTCCTTGTGGGAAGTGGGAAGTCAGTTTCACTGTATCTGCCATGTCTGGGGAACATGCGCACAACACAGTTCCAGATTGATAAAGCTTGACCAGATTCACAATGATATTTTAACAGTAACAAGGAATTTCCAAAATACTTGCACCTATGACAAATGGGAGATTTGGTTGAGCAATTTTAATGAGGTGAGTTGATAACAATTGCGTGAAAAAACCCACTGAGTCTCGTGAAGAGAAATCCTGCATATTGCCCAATGAAAATTACACAAACCTGGTAGAATTCAGCCCTAAATATTAGTCCACATAGAACGGTAAGTTAGGTTCATGTTAAGACAGATGTCTTGAAGTTTATTAACAGAATTAACTGTTTACAAGGTTACAATATCACAGACCTATACATAAATCCCTGCCTTCTTTTCTTGACTTGTTTACGGGCATCACTGATAAGTCAGCCATTTATTGCTCATCATGAAGATGTTAGCGGTTGGTCTGGACTCACATATAAACCAGATTAGGAGAAAGTGAGGACTGCAGATGCTGGAGATCAGAGCTGCAAATGTGTTGCTGGGAAAGCGCAGCAGGTCAGGCAGCATCCGAGGAGCAGGAGAATCGACGTTTCGAGCATGAGCCTAAAGAAGGGTTCCTGAAGAAGGGCTCATGCCCGAAACGCCTATTCTCCTGCTCCTTGGATGCTGCCTGACCTGCTGCACTTTCCAAGCAACACATTTTCAGCTATAAGCCAGATTAGGAAAGGGTAGCAAATTTCCTCGTCCGAAGGATGTTCATGAAGCAGATGCATTTTTACAATAATCAACAGTAATGTTATAATCATTATTAAAATTGAAATCAAATTTCATCATCTACCATAGTGGGTTTTGAATCATGCCCCCAGAATAGGGTTACTGGATTGCTCGTACAATAACCTTGCTATTACAACAGTACCAATAATGTTACTGTGTTTGACACACACACACATATAACTGACTGCCTCCATTGCACAGAGTGTGACTGAAGGTGAGGCAGCTACCTTTTTACCAGAGTATCGTGTGACTATCTTACAAGCACATTGCCTGTGTGATACAACAGGCATAGCTCCTAGCAACAGCAGGCTCGGATCATGCTGGTACAACCCACAAGGATGTGACAAACTTTAAAACTTCATTTTAAAACAGACACAGCAGCTATCAAAATGGCTGAAAATGCATCACGTGACTTTTGCCAATACTTTGCCAAGTCCTTAAACTTAATACCCTCAAAAAATCTAAACAATCCCAGGCACCTGTGAAATATCACAAATCCTTTTGTGAGTGATGAACTGAACACAGAGAAGACTATGACACATCTTCTAACCTCACCAAGGGCCATAGACCCATCATACCCAAGAGCCCGCATCTTCCAGCTGGATTCTCCATTTCTAATGCCGATCATACAAAAAGTTACCATCTTACCTCATCCCAGAAATTTCCAGACCTGACTTCTGATGGAAGACACTTCCCAATAGGTGCAGTCCAGCAAACCACACAGGCAGAATCAGAATGGATTTTTGTATGGCACTATAGCTGCCATGCTCCAGGAAGTAAACAGCATTGAAAGGTTCCAAAGCCTCATTAACAAACTATTGACTGCATGCCTGTCTGTCTGTTAGGTCTGTTGGTGGGTTCAATTCCCGCCTTAGGCGACTGCCTGTGTGGAGTTTGCCTGTGTGGGTTTCCTCCGGGTGCTCCAGTTTCCTCCCTCAGTCCAAAGATGTGCAGGCTAGGTGAATTGGCCATGCTAAATTGCCCGTAGTGTTAGGTAAGGGGTAAATATAGGGGAACGGGTGGGTTGCGCTTCAGCGGGTCGGTGTGGACTTGTTGGGCCGAAGGGCCTGTTTCCACACTGTAAGTAATCTAATCTAATCTAAATTGTTGAAAGGATGTAGAACCAGGTCTGTAAGAGGGTAAGGTAATGGAACAAGGTTATGACTCGGCAGTGAACCCTTCTGTTAATTAAACTAAACACCCAGAAAAACTCACCTCATCTGGTAATCTGTTAAAATATGAGCAACACAGAACTCCTCAAATTCCACTATTTAAATAAAATAACTCTAAAAGATAACATTAAACAACTATTCACAACTCTCAGTCTCTCTTTCTCTTAACTCTTTATTATCTGCCTCCAACTCTATAACAATATACTATTCCAATAAAACACTTTTTAAAATTACATCAACTTAATTTCAAAACCATACAGCAGTTGTTATCTTTGTTGTCTGTCTTCTTTTGGCTGAAGATCGCCCTGGATCATCTTTCATTTACTGCAAATATGTTTCATGTGAAAAGGTAGCTTTGACAGAGATTGTTTCCATGTTTTAAGTCTGTTTCAATGGCAGTTGTTCTGTCTGACTTTTAAAATGCCTGCCTTTTTTACATCCCTAACATCCGATCGTTTCATTTTTTCGATGTTGGCAAAACGTGATTGAGTTTTAGTATCCCAAGGCATAATTTAAACTGATTGGTTAAATTTGAATGGTTGTCAAGATAACAACCAACTCAGGTATACATTTCACAGACAAATGTTACTTTTTTTTCAATTTTCTACTACACTCAGACTGCTGGCTAGTCATATGACAGGTGCTTGTAAGCTTTCAGTGCAGAACAGCATTCACTCTCTCTTAAAGGTACAGTAACACCGTCAACTTTATAACAAAAGGCACCTTGGGCAAAAGGTTCTGGGTTTACAAGTTTATTCTTCCTACTGCAGAATTCATCTCCATGAGCTGTCACTATTTAAACTGTATCTGCATACTAGACAATACTAGAGTATGAAATGAGAACACTGAGTGATGTTGGTGAGCTGTAATCTTCAGGTGACAGGATAAGAGGGAGACAAACAGTCAAGGGAAAGAAACAGAAGATTAACAGGTTAAAATGCAGTTTAGGATACTCAGTCACATCCGTGACTATCGACAGATAATAAGTTTCTGCCTGGTAAGTATCCATATAAGGACTATTTAAACCTCTTGCAATTATCATTTAGTGAAATTGTTCACTGATTCTCAAAGGTTATCAATAAAGCTTCAGGTTACCAGTCTAATATATCACAGTCTACAATGGCGAGATATGTGTATTTCATGGGATTTCCATGGCCTGTGGCACAGACATCACTCTGTTCTATATATATTTAAATCTAGGTCTGGAACTCTGTTCTGATTTAGCGTTTATCACCCAATGAGGCATGTGCAATAAGAACAACTCAGTCCAATCCCCACAGCCCACAGAGTTTAATCAGGGCAAGGCAGTGAATAACGTAAGTGCAAATAAGATTCAGTTGTTTGAGTTTCAAGGGCTACAAAATGGCCCATGTCTTCAGTTTTGCATATGATCCCAGAAACATTTCATTACCTATTTCAATCCTAATTTCAATTCTAGTGCTCACCTTCAGCAAATGATCTTTCAGTTCCTTAAGAAAGGAACTTTTCATCCCAGCATTAATTTGTTTCAGAACAGTATGTTCAACATCCCAAATGTTCTGTGTGCAATGTTCCAGGCATGCTTAATCTTTTCAGTATATCGTTTCTGTGACCAAAACAGTGAAATTTATGTATAAATACATTTTAGTGTCATTTACTACAAGCTTGGGTTCTTGCTATTCTAAGTTAAATGTATGGGTTTGTCTGTGTGTTTTGAGTTAATAATTAGCTTTCTTTTAAAAAAGGGAAACTATACTACCCATAACTCCAAATGAGAGACAACTACCCAGATTTCCTATGAATTTTCTATAAGACCTAGGGCCAGAACTTTCTAGATACATTCAAGTCTGTTCCAGGAAGTCCTCCAAGAGAGAGACATGTATTAAGATCTGAAAGGTTGAGAAATTTTTTGACAAAGTAACATGTACTAAGTAGCATTCTCCTCAGTAAAAGAGTGTGAAGTAATTAAGTTATAATAAGTTATTACTAGTCCCTGACTGGAGTGGCAGCATTGAGGTTTGTGGAAAAGAAGTAAAGTTCAGTTTCTGAAGTATAAAATAAAAGGAGCTGTCAAGGATAGTGTAGCACTGGAAGTAAACTAAATCAAGAGCAGAACCATAAAAATTAAGAAAGAGTTATCTTCTGTTCTAGCCGAAGAGTTGACATTTTAGTTACTTCAAGCTCATCAAAGTACTTAAACAAACAGAAAAACCTTGCTTGAAGTGCAGTACTGGATCATCTTGGAATTGCAGGAATGTTTGAAAGCTGAACCACATATGGGTTATCTCTATTACGTGACTGAAACTGGGTTATCAAAGAACATTGTTCCCATGTTTATCTTTATTTCTGTTACTAATAAGTTTATGTTTTGTTTCATTGTTTAGACAATGACTGAAGCATGTCATTGGGAATCTAACTTGCCCATTATTAGCATCAATTGGGCATTCCCCCATAACAATTAGGCCACCAAGTCATAATAATAACTAAGAAAGGTTGTCTGTACCATGGAGTTTTGATGCCGTTTAAGTTTCAAAGCTTGACTTAAATCTTTTTGAAGACATTGTATTTAATATGGAATATTAATTGCATCTCTTTCAATGTTTGCCATCAGAAATGCTGAGTTTCTCCAGCATTTTCTAGTTTCATTTGATCTTTTTCTATTTAGTGGGCCTCTGATCAGAGCAAACATTTAAGTTAAGGTGTAACCTTGGCTATTCTTCTCTGAATTAGCCTCAAGTAATATTCTTCTGAAGAAGATTTCCCACTACAGGGGATATTCAAAATGTTGTCTTATTCTGTTGGGTTAAACCTTCTTTTATTGAACAAATTCCAAATGCAACCTAGTACTGCATTAACATTATTGATAAGAGCTTCAGAAAGATTTCACTGTTTCAATGAATTGCTAATATTCACATTCATAAATCAATTTGTTTTTTAACTTCCATCATCGGATAGCATTAGATAGTCTGGAGAATTTTTCTGCATTGGCTTTCAGTGCTCCATCTTAACATCTACATAGTTTTATACCTGTCCTCAAACAAAAAATCTACAGCATTTGTGAATCATTAAATTCCTTCTAGAACATATTTTCTGAGCATTTCTTTCAAGTGTTAACAAGTCTAAAAAAAATGGCAAATTTGCTTCATATGGCAGGTTCTTATGATCTGGAATGTAAAGTCCGATGTGACAGTGGGATTAGATTTATTAATAGCTTTTAGAGGAGAATTGAATGCATACTTCAATAGGAAACATTCACAAGGCTCTGGGGGAAGAGCAAGCTTGGAGCTAATTTGCAAATGGGATGTGAGAAAAATTCAGTTTACACAGTGAGCAGTTAGGGCTTGGAAAACACTGCCTGGAAATGTGGTGCCAGACAGGTTCCATTGAGGTATAATTATTTGCATAGAAAGATTCTACAAGAGTACTGGGAAGAGTAGGAAATTGATAGCAGGTAACGATGCTCATCTGAAGATCCAGAACAGACATAATGGGCTAAATGGCCTCTTTCTGTGCTGTAGCACTTCGGTGATTGAATGGGACATTTCTTTGTAAGAGCTGACATAGTCACAATGGGCTGAAGGGCCTTCTTTTATGCTGCATAAATCTATGGTTTAATGGCCACTACTTTCAGAGACATAAAATATCATTCTCAATTTCAACAATAAGGCTGGAATTATTTGGAATGCTATTTTCGCACAGTGTACCTCTGCCTCAATCCAGAGAAGACTATTACGTTGGCACTCCATCTGAACGATATTACCATTGGAAATAACTCAACGTTTTCATCTGACAAAGGGCATCTTACCCATTGCCCCATCCCAAGCACTGTTGGAAGGGCTGTCACCTGGTTAGACTTATTTTAACTACTATCATAAAAGAATGCAAACTAGGGAGAATCTGCTGCACAAAACTACCATGTGCGTATCCAGGCAGATTATATTTGACCCAGAGCAAAGTTACAATGGTCTATCTTTGTTCCTTTTGCTGAATGATACTCTGCCTTATGACCTGACAGCTAACAGTCAAATGAGCATCTTAGTACCACAAGGTTAAACGTATCAAAGATGCCTAACTCACTCCAAATAGTGATTCTCAGACCTCACCCACATTGCCTGTCTGCCATTCACTATTGCTTAATGATCTGGAAGCAGTCCTCAGTTACACTAGACCATGAATTTACAAAGGCAAAAGTGAGGACTGCAGATACTGGAAACCAGAGCTTAGATCAGAGAATGAATTAACAAACTCTACCCCAAAGGAAGCTGAACAACACGCCAGCGATTCTGGGAAAGTGTAACAGATGTAGCTGGCTACACCTGCAGCGTAAACAAAAATCTCCCGCCTCAATAAAAATCACTGACCAAAGAACAGAGATCCCTGCTTAGAACTTCCAGCAAAGACAGTGGATAGTATTCAGCCCAATCTGCTCAGGGTACAGACAATAAGACTAACTGGCCCATAAAAGGATGACCCTCATCTTAGCCTACTCACTTGGGTTACAAACAAGGAATGAGAGTCAGTTATAGAATCCCTTGAGTTTAGAAGCAGGCAATTAGCCCAGTGAGTCCGCACCATCCTTCGAAGAGCATCCCACCCAGACCCAACCCTATAACCCTACATTCTCCATAACTAATACGTCCCTGAACACTATGGGGTAATTTAGCATAGCCAGTCCACCTAACTTGCCTATCTTTGGACTGTGGGAGGAAACCGGAGCATTCAGTGAGAACCAACGCAGTTGAGGAGAATGTGCAAACTCCACACAAGTATTCACCCGAGGGTGGAATTACACCCAGGCCCCTGGTGCTGTGAGGCAGCAGTGTTAACCACTGAGCCATTTGTCCTTTCTATCCTGCTCTATCATTCAGTAAGATTAGGATTGATCTGACTTCAACCCCAACTCTACATTCCTGCGTATCTCCAATAATCTTTCCACATGTCATCTCAGGAGCCCATTGGTTAGATAATGCAACTAGATGTTGCATTTGAATACTTTCAAGTCTTACAAAAGACTGAGGTCAAATCAAATGGATGGCTTTTTTAAGATGTAATGAGTAAAATCTGGTTTATCCCAGACACCTGGAATCATATGAAGACAAAACTCCTCTAAATTTACATGGTCTGCTCCTGTGCCTGACCAAGGCACCAATCAGAAGGTCCAGGCAGTGGGCCGTGGAGAGAGCGTAGTTCCTGACTGCCTTCCCCTCTTATGCAACTGCTCTCTCATCCAATGTCTTCTCCATTGTCTTTGGAGAAGGATCATGCAGTGTCCACCAACACTGTTCATCCCTTAACAGAGAAATAGGCACTACAGTGGATGGAATGCCTTATTTCCCCTTCCAACTCCATCTTGATTTAGTCCTCTTGCTACCTTTCCTTGCCTTTGGTTTACTTACCACCTCTGAATGGGCTTTGCAGGTAAATGTCAAGATTAGAGTGGTGCTGGAAAAGTGCAGCAGGTTAGGCAGCAACCGAGGAGCAGGAAAATTGACATTTCGGGCAGGAACTGTTGATTTTCCTGCACCTCGGATCTGCCTGACCTGTTGTGCTTTTGCAGCACCACTCTAATCCTGACTCTAATCTCCAGCATCTGCAGTCCTCATTTTCGCCGATACAGGTAAATTGGTGATTAATCAGAAAGATAGAATCATGGAATTGCTACAGTGTAAAGCAGGCCATTCAGCCCATCAAGTCCATACTGACTCTCCGAAGAGCATCTCACCTAGACACACCCTATCCTTTTACCCCTGCATTTCCCATGGCCAATCCACCTAACCTGCACACCTTTGGACATAGGTGAAGAAGAAAGTACTATGTTGTTAACTGATGCTGAATTGGAAATGCATGTGATTTAATGGTGATGGATTAAGGTGAAAGCCAACACTGGTAATTTGGTGACTGGGGGAGAAAAAAACTGTTTGAACATGTGCATCAGTTGTCAGTCTTGTGCTATCAATTGAGCAGGAACTCAGTGCTGCTGCAACAGTGCAAATATTTCTCTTTGAGATTCATAGTCAGTCAGTATTACAACAAGTGCACTGTCCCTGAGAGAAGGTTGTCTAGCCTGGTGTTATGAATTGATGACACCAATATCACAAATGATCATTATTATTACTGCTGGCAAATTCCAGGGGCAGAAAGCAAACACTCTAGAGTGGAGCTGCATTGAAGTGCGCAGCATTCTAATCAGGAATGTGCTGTCTTTGTCTCTAAGTCTTTGTTAACACTTTGGTGAACAATGTCTCTTAATTGGCAAAGCTTTTGTTTAATTTTCCCACTGGCCAGGGTGTAGCTGTCAGACTGCTTTGTGTTTCTTTAAGGATGCTCTGTTTCATCAGTCAGCTGAGAAGCTAGAGTGAGTGAAGCACTCTGCTAATATTCATAGAAATATAGAAACCAGGACATTTTTCCTTTGAATCTGCTCTTGCCATTCAATATGATCACAGCTAATCCTCTAACACAATGCCATCTTTCCACTTTCACCATATCCCTTAAAGCTTTTATCTTTAAAAAGACTATCTCTTTCGTACCTATACTGAGAGACTCATCCTTCACAATCTTCGATGATAATAAGATACACAGATTGTACTAAATAGCCTACTCTGTATCTTGAGACTGTGCCTCCTGTTTCTCGACTCCCCGCCCAGGGGAATCATCCTCCCTGCATGTAATCTGTCAGTCCTGTTCGAATTTAGATATTTCAATCAGTTCACCTCTCATTCTTCTCAACTCTATTGAATACAGGCCCCGTCAAACCAATCTTTTCACAAAGGGCAGACCTACCATCCCCACTATCAGCCGAGTGAGCCTCCATTGCACTACCTCTGTGTCAAGCCTATCCTTTTCAATACTTCATACAATACTCAGGTGTGGTCTCCACAAGACTCTGTATAACCTCGGAAGGGCATCCCTACTTTTGACCTCAAATCCCGCTGTGTGGAAAAGCAAGGTACCATTTACTTCATAATTGCATGCTATACCTACCTATCTACTTATATTGGCTGGTGGACAAGGGCACCCAGGTCCATTGGTGCATCCACACTTCCTAATATCTCACCATTGAAATAATATTCTTCCTTTCTGTTTTGCACACAAAAGTGAATAACTTCAGTTTTAATTATAGGCTTGATACCATGGATATTAACCCACAAACAAAGCAAAATGCAATTTCACTTGGGAGGAAGGCAACATTTTGAGAAATGTTCGAGTGATCTTACTCCTTGTGAGCTGATTCTATCTTTGTAGAATCTTTACAGATTTCAATACTTTTTTTTGGGTTGAATAGCCAAGGAGTGAGGGATAGGGGTTGATGGGTGTGGGAGTGGGCCTGGGATGTTGTCCTGATTATCTCCCATGACATCTTCATCTGGTTGAAGTGATATCCGTGCAGATTTTAATTTTCTTTTGCTGGATTTCTGTGAATCTTCTATTGAAGTTACAGCAGACACTCAGGAGAAATTAATGGCATTGGATATTTGCTGTGGCTTACTTGTGACATATAATGTCATTTGGAAATAGATCTGATTGTTAGCTTAATGTGTTAGTGATAATTATTATCCTTCGGAGCAGATAGTGGAATGTGGCAGGCAGTCCACGTGACCTCCTCTTTTCTAAGTGTAGACATTAATCATGTGAATACTCTCTCAGCCTCTTCACCATGTAATGGTTTTGATTTCCAGGAGATCTCTTTGATTTTGTTGTGACCATGACATGGAAGTCGAGAAAAAGCAAACTCATTAAGCATGGTCAGAAACTCATCCCATAAAGAGAGTGGTTGAGAGAAACAGGATAAGGGCAAAGGTAAAATCCTTGTTTGGAGCCAATTAGTTTGGCTATCTTTGCATGTTCACTGCACAAGTTAAATATTCTTTAAGCTCCATCTGAAGTTTATTTTGTTCTTGTGTGGGATGTGGGTATGACTACCAAAGCCCAGCATTTATTACCCACCTTTCAGTTTTGGTGAACTGTTAGCTCTATGGGTCATTTCAGAGGACAACTCATTGTCAACCACAAACAAAACCAGAAATAATTAGAGGAACTTAGCAGGTCTGGTAGCATCTGTGAAGAGAAAGCAAGTCAACGTTTCAAGTCTAGTGACCGTTCCTTTAGAATCTCTGATGACGGTCACTGGACTCGAAACATTAACTCTGCCTTGACTCCATAGACCTGCTGATTTTCTCCAGATATTTCTGCTTTTTTTTTCAGATTTCCAGCATCCACAATTCTTGGTTTTAAGTTAGTGTCAACGTGGGTCACGTGGAGGCCAGACTAGGTAAGGGTGGCAGATCTCTTTCCTTCAAGGACATTAGTGACCGGGGTAAAAACTGAAAAATAAAAACTGTGGATGCTGTGAATCAGAAACAAAAACAGAAATTATTGAAAAATGTCAGCAGGTCTGGCAGCACCTGTGGAGAGAAATCAGAGTTAATGTTTCGGGTCCAGTGACTCATCCTCAGAACTGTCCCCATTTCTGAGAAAGGGTCACTGGACCTGAATGTTAACAGACCTGCTGAGTTTTTCCAGCAACTTCTATTGTTTTTAGTGAATCAGATATGTTTTTACAACATTCATGATCATATTAAACTAGCTTTTTAATTCCAGATTTCATTGAGTTCAAATTCCACCATCTGTCATGTGGAATTTGAACGCAGAACATTAGCCTGGGACTCTGGATTATAACTACACTGTTAATTTATTGCTAGAATATCTTTGGCACCTCATGTAAGAGTTTGCCAACCTTTCCAGTCATTACTAATATTGCAATGTTTGTCATTATTACTGTGTAAAACTGACAGTAATTTCCGGAATCTGTCTGATAGTGTGGGCATTTGGAAGTCGCTGTCAGTGACTCAACTGTGTTGCTGTTGCAGAGCTTCTGAATGAAAAAAATTAGAAATCACTGATTTATTGTGTGCTTCAGCTATTTGCACATTATTCTCACAGTGTGAAGCAAAGATAAAGTGAAAAGCAACTAACCATAGAGGCTGGAGATCTGAAACAAAACAGAAAGTGCTAGAGAAACTCAGCAGGTATGGCAGCATTTGGGAAGATACAGCATTAATACTTTTCAGTCCAATGGCTGCTCTATGGATAAGGTCAATCCTTGGTTACTTACTCCTGATTAATCAGTTTAATTCTGCACTAGGGCATCATTCACAAATGAGAAAGGAGTAGGTCATTGAGCCCCTAAAGACTGCTCTGTCATTCAGTGGCTGATCTGATCTCGAACCCACGTTTCTGCCCAAATTCAGATAAGCTTTACTTAACAAGAATCTATTTACCTTTGCCTTGAAACTAATCAAGACCAGGATGATAGTGAGGAAAGAAATCAGCCTGAGACTGGTACCGTTGGGAAAAGGAACAAGTCAAACAGTCAGGGCAGGCAGGAATGAAGCAGAGAATAAGATAAATAAAACTGCATTTATTTCAATGCAAGTGGCCTAACAGGGAACGCAGATGAACTCAGGTCATGGTTAGGAACATGGGACAAAAATCAGGTCTACCCTAGAACTCTGTGGGAGGCAAGGGAAATTATTGCTGGGCCCCTTGCTGAGATATTTGGAACATCGATAGATGAGGTACTGGAAAACTGGAGGTTGGCTAATGTGGTGCCACTATCTAAGAAAGGTGGTAAGGAAAAGCCAGGGAACTATAGACCAGTGAGCCTGATGTCAGTGGTGGACAAGTTGTTAGAGGGAATCCTGAGGGATGGGATTTACATGTATTTTTGGAAAGGCAAGGACTGATTAGGGATAGTCAATATGGCTTTACATGTGGCAAATCATGTCTCACCAACTTGATTGAGGTTTTTTGAAGAAGTAACAAAGAGGATTGATAAGGGCAGAGCAGTGGATGTGATCTATATGGACTGCAGTACAATATTCCTCATGGTTAGCAAGGTTAGATCACATGGAATATAGGAAGAACTAGTCACTTGTGTACAGAACTGGCTTGAAAGTAGAAGACAGAGGGTGGTGGTGGAGGGTTGCTTTTTAGACTGGAGGCCTGTGTCCAGTGCTTTGCCACAAGGATCACTGTTGTGTCCACTACTTTTTGTTATTTATATAAATGATTTGGATATGACCATAAGAGGCATAGTTAGTATATCTGCAGATGACACCAAAATTGGAGGTGCAGTGGACAGCAAAGAAGGTTACCTCAGAGGTGCTGCATTTTGAAAAGCAAATCAGGGCATGACTTATACACTTAATGGTAAGGTCCTCGGGAGTGTTGCTGAACAAAGAGACCTTGGAGTGCAGGTTCATAGTTCCTTGAAAATGAATTTCAGGTAGATAGGATACAGAAGAAGGCATTGGGTATACTTTCCTTTATTAGTCAGAGCATTAGTACAGGAGTTGGGAGGTGATGTTGCAGCCATACAGGACATTGGTTAGGCCACTTTTGGAATATTGTGAGCAATTCTGGTCTCTCTCCTATAGGAAGAAAGTTGTGAAACTTGAAAGGGTTCAGAAAAGATTTCCAAGAAAGTTGCCAGGGTTGGAGAACTTGAGCTATAGGGAGAGGCTGAATAGGTTTGGGCTGTTTTCTCTGAAGCACCAGAGGCTGAGGGGTGACCTGATAGAGGTTTATAAAATAATGGGGAATAATGGGGTGGGGTAAATAGACAAGGTCTGTTCCCTGGGTTAGGGAGTCTAGAACTAGAGGAAATAAGTTTAAGGTGAGAAGGGAAAGATTTAAAACAGACCTAAGGGGCAATTTTTTCACCTTTTTCATCTGGGTACATGAATAAGAAGGATTTGGAGGGGTATGGGCCAAGTGCTGGCAAATGGGATTAGATTAATTTAGGACATCTGGTCTGCATGGATGATTTGGACTGAAGGGTCTGTTTCTGTGATGCACATCTCTATGAATGACTCTGCTTCCACTTCCTTTTTGGAAGAGAGTTCCAAAGGCTTTCAAGCATCTGAGATAGAAGAAAAAATACCTAATCTCTTTTTTAAATGGGTGACCACTGATTTTTAAACAGTGATCCCCAACTTCTAGATTCTCTCTAAGAGGAAACATTCTCCCTATGTCCACCTGACAAGTGTAGCAGTTTCAGGTCAATCCCCACTTTCAAAAGGAAAGACTGAAAGACAATAGCCTTTTGTGAAAAACTGGTCAACCTGGCATCCGTGCAGGCAGGATTTCCCAGCAGGCCTTCCAGAATAAGGACACACCACCTTCTGGGGTCAGGGATCCTCAGAGGTATGAGACAACTCGATCTACAAAATGGCACCCACCACACATCGTATCAGGGGACAGGCATAGAAATGGTAATGAACCTCAAAACTGTGAACAATGGAGTCTATCTTGTTAAGGGGATAACGATTTACTCTAGCCTGAAAACTGTTTGGGAATCTCCATGAAGTCATGTGAAAAATTGTACAAGACTTTGGTTCAGCTGCATTTAGAATACTGTGTACAGTTCTGGATGCCACATTACCGAAAGGGTGTGGATGCTTTGGTGACGGTGCAGAGAAGATTTACAAGGATGTTGCCTGGTATGGAATATGCTAGTTATGAAGAGAGGTTGAGTAGGTTAGAATTGTTTTCATTAGAAAAAGGAGATCGAGGTGGAATCTGATTGAGGTCAACAAAATCATGAAGGGTATAGACAGGGTGGATAGAGATAAACTTTTTCCCAGGGTAAGGGATTCAATAATGAGAGGTCATGTATTCAAGATGAGAGGAGAAAAGTTGAAGGGGGATACTTTACACAGAGGGTGGTAGGTGCCTGGAATGCGTTGCCAGCAGAGGTGGTAGAGGCAGGCACGATAGATTCATTTAAGCTACATCTGGGCAGATGCATGAGTAGGTGGGGAGCAGAGGGATACAGATCCTTAGGAATTGGGCGATAGGTTTACACAGAGCATTTGGATCGGCTCAGGCTTGGAGGGCTGAAGGGCCTGTTCCTGGGCTGTAAATTTTCTTTGTTGTTCTTTTCAGTTTAGTAAATTTTGGACGGTATCGACCCTTTTGTTTCCACAAATGATGAGATTAAACTGGGCCCAGCAATCACTGAAGATGCTTTGTGAAATGGAATTATCTGAGGGGCGGAGCCAGCCGGCCGTTTGGAGTCGCAAGGATAAAGGGGGGGGCAGCATGGCCAGCTATCGGGGATCTTCTTCTTTTCACTTACCTCATTCTGAGCTCACTGCGTCTCTGGACCCCAACCCTTTGGGGCTGAAAATATCAGATTCGGAAGTCTGCAACAACACCCGCAGCAGAGAGGGAGCCCCACCGGCCAAGCAACAAGTCCCTCTGTGACCATAAGAATCTATTTAGACCTGGGACACTTGTACTCTTGAGTAGCTGATTATGCACGGTGGGGAGGGTGGTTGTGTAATTCTTAAAGTATAAGTATGCTGTCAATTGTGTAAGATTAAAGATTTATGTTGCGTCTGCTCCAGTTTTCTTATATTTTATGTCATGGTATGGAGTATAAATTTCATCGAAGCATTGTACTGATTGGGTAAGTTGAAATCTTTTTCTGTAATAAAGTTCACTGGTAATTTTGAACTCATATTTGAGTCCGTCTGTGCTCCTTCTTGGTACACCAATTCTGGTAGATCCCAGACTATAATTCCAGTGTCAAGGACCGAAGGGTGATTCCAGCGATTCAAGCCACCCACTCAAGGAGGATTGCTGGCCAGGATAAGCAGTTTGATCTCTCTTTTTCTCTCTCTTGTGGGTACTGCCCGAGTGGGTAGGTACCAGGTGGCTGTTGTGCCACCAACAAGAGAGGGAACCACCCAGGTATTGGTGGCTGTCACGATTACTGTGGGGAGATAAGTTCCAACACGCTGGTCAGGCTATAAACAGTGAGTTTTAGATTAGATTACTTACAGTGTAGAAACAGGCCCTTCGGCCCAACAAGTCCACACCACCCCGCCGAAGCGCAACCCACCCATACCCTTACATCTACCCCTTACCTAACACTACGGGCAATTTAGCATGTCCAATTCACCTGACCTGCACATCTTTGGAGTGTGAGAGGAAACCGGAGCACCCGGAGGAAACCCACGCAGACACGGGGAGAACGTGCAAACTCCACACAGAGAGTCGCCTGAGGCGGGAATTGAACCCGGGTCTCTGGTGCTGTGAGGCAGCAGTGCTAACCACTGTGCCACCGTGCCACCCAGTCCAGTTCAACGTTCTCTCTCTCTCTCTCTCTCTCTCTCTCCCCAGTGGAGTTGTCCTAATGCATTCCGGGCCTTTTCGGAGTCTGCTGGAACGAGACCACCACAGTAATCGGTGAGCCCCAGACACCTGCTTCAGTGCAGAGTGAAGGAAAGAGGGCCTTCCACAAGGCCTTCATGATTTTATTTCTTTCAAAGTTAAAAATTACACAACACCAGGTTATAGTCCAATAGGTTTATTTGGAAGCACTAGCTTTCAGAGTGCTGCTCCTTCATCAGGTGATTGTGGAGAATAAGATTGTAAGACACAGAATTTATAGCAAAAGTTTCCAGTGTGATGCAACTGAAATTATATAATGAAAAAAAAATATTTCAATGCATAATTTCAGTTACATCATACTGGAAACTTTTGCCATAACTTTTGTGTCTTACAATCTTATTCTCCACAATCACCTGATGAAGGAGCAGCACTCCGAAAGCTAATGCTTCCAAATAAACCTGTTGTTCTATAACCTGGTGTTGTGTGATAACCTGGTGTTGTACAACACCAGTGTGTCCAAATCATTATATATTTCAGTCAGTCACAGAATCACAGAATCCCTATAGTGTGGAAGCAGGTAATTTGGCCCATCAAAGAGCATCCCACCCAGACACGCCCCCCCCCCCCCCCCCATCCTATCCCAGTAACCCTGCATTTCCCATGGCTAATCCACCTAGCCTGCACATCCCTAGCTATTATGGTCAAGTCTCCTCTTCTTCAAATTGACCTGGACTAACTGAGTTTCTCCAGAATTTTCTGTTTGTTACATCACTTAATCTTCTAGACTCTAGTAGGTATAAGCTTGAAGTATCCAACTTGTCCTCATAAGACAACTCATCTTTTCCAATTGTTATTGAATGATCTTCCCGTGTCTGAAAAACTGTTTTACAGGAGTGGTGGATTACTCCCTTTGAAGATCTTGAAAAAAGAATCAGCTTTTTAATAAAATAAAAATTAGGTTTACAAGTTTTTATTCTGATAGTTACATTTCTCCCTGAATTCTGATTTGATTTGATTTGATTTTGATTTTGATTTCAATTATTACTGTCATGTGTACAGAGGTACAGTGAAAAGTATTGTGTTACATGCTTTAAAGGCAGTTTGTACTATACAAGTGCATTAGGGGAACAGTGCGTCTGGCTATACCTGATGAACATAATCAGCATGCCATGGGTATCTTTCAATTCTTGCTTTGCTTTCAGTTCCATCATTTCAATGTCATTTATATTCCTAATGTCCTGCCTTCCTGTGTGAGAACTCTTCAATCTGATTGGCAGATCAACATTCCTGCTGCCAGCCACATTGTGAGAAAGCAGTAATGTTAAATTGACGTCAGAAAAGGAAAAAAAATCTGTTCTCAAGAACCTGTCAAATCTTGCTGGGAAGTCTCTTTAAGGTCAGCTGCAGGTGTCTTTCCTTCACAAATCACTGCAAACTCCAGAGCCATCTGTGTAAGTGTTAAATCCTGAATGAAGTAGAATATTTTGCAGGTTAACTTAAAAAATGGCCTTGTATTTCTACTGTCTATCACAATGTCAAGATGTCCCAACGCATTGATCAACAAGTGTAGTCGACTGTACGATGGAGTGGTTGTCATTGACTTCAGGAAGCAGAGTTAAGGGCACGCTCATGTCTGCATCAATGGTGCTGAGGTGGAGATGGTCGAGAGTGCCACATTGCTGGCAGTAGTGATCAAAAACAATTTGTCCTGGTCCATGCATGTCAATACAATGGTCAACAAAACGCAATGTTGCCTCTATGTCCTCAGGAATTTAGCACATCCACAAAGACTCTTACCAAATTTCATAGATGTACCATAGAAAGCATCCTATCTGGATACATTGCAGCATGGGGTTTTGAAAAGATTCATAGTCCGGGTTGTGGGTGAGGTCATAGATTCATTTGCTGAGCTGATGTGTCTTTCTGCAGGCGTTTGTCAGTCTGCCCTTGGTGAAGCGTTGCAGGGTATCCTGTAGGTAACGTTCATCCTATTGGATATGGGTGTCACGTCTTTAACTTTTGTGAGGATACCCTGCAAAGACTGTGAAAAACACAACATAAGATAAACAGGAAGAAAACTGACTATATGAGTGCACCAACATCAGCTCGCCATCGCCAGACACGACCAGTCTCTCATTTCCACCCACACAGAAAATGAAGGACACAAATTCAACTGGGACAATGTTACCATCCTAGCGCAGACAAATAGAGACATGCAAGAGAATTCCTTGAATCCTGGCAGTCCAACTGGAACTCAGTCAATAAACATGCTGAATTGGACCCCATATGCAAACCACTCAAATACAGAACTGGAAGTACCACAAAACCATAGATTTTCCTTCTCAGCATCACTCTAATCTTGACTCTGATCTCCAACATCTGCAGTCCTCACTTTCGCCTAGAGACATATATATACCAGGCGGCACAGACCACCAACATTTCACCAGAGGCGCACTGATGACATCACTTAGCAAGCTGGTGAAACGTCTGCGGAAAAACACATCAGCTCAGTGAACAAATCTATGACCTCACAACAGCATGGCATGGCAACTGCTATTCCCAAGACCGTGACAAACTACAGAAATTCGTGAACATGGCCCAATCCATCACACAAACCAGCCTTCCATTCATTGACTTCATCTATACTTCCCGCTGCCTCAGGAAAGCAGCCAACACAATCAAAGACCCCTCCCACCCCAGGTATACTGTCTTCTATCCTCTTCCATCAGGCAGAAGATACAAATGTTTGAGTACACATACAAATAGATTTAAGAACTGCTTCTTCCCTGCTGTTATCAGACTTTGGAATGGACCTCTCAAATGTTAATGCTGATCTCTCTCTGTGGCTATAACATTGCATTCCGCACTCTATTCTTCTACCCCTGAAGTCTTTTGTATGGTATGATTTTCCTGTAAGCACACAAAACAACACTTTTCACTATATCTCAATACATGTGACAACAATAAATCAGTCAATATGGGGACAATAAATGGATGGCTCAAAAAAAGTTCCAGTTCTGTATGATGGGTGTTTACTAAGGGCCCAGAAAAGAGTTAGGTGTGACCAGCTCTAAATTGATACGTGGAATCAACTTGGCATTAATTGTAGAGATAGGCTGAGAGAGCTGGAGTTCATAGGGAATAGTGAAAAAGCTCCTTTCACAGACAGCCATATCTATAAATATGAAGTATGTTGGAATGTTGGTGTGGTCTCTTGGAGCTAACAATTGATTTGGGAATGGGGGAGTGGGGTGGCATGGGATGGAGTTATCAAAGAGCAGTATGCTGGGGTTTTATTGCTGTAAGAGTTTTTCACCTTCCTGATGGACAGTGGGAGGATATGAAAACCTGAAAGATGAGATGAGCCTCGATGAAACTCTGGTTAGGCCACAACCAAAGAACATTAGGCTGGATTTTCTGAGGAGAGCCCATCTCGCTCAGATTGAAAACCTGGCCCACTCTTTGCACACAATGGAAGAGCTCCACATTCCTGAGAGGGAGATTCTGCTCAGGGCTCTCTCAGAAATACACAACCATACTTCCATTCTGACAGATCCCCTGTGGCATAGAACTGTACAAGCAAAGAACATTGCAGCACAGATCTTGAAATGATCAACAGTGTGGAAACAGGTCATTCGGCCCAACAAGTCCATACTGACCCTCTGAATAATGACTGTTTGACCTTCAGGAAATCTAAGCCACTGACTCCACACTTTCAGAAGGATGTGTCGACCTGGAGAAGAAGCAGATTTACCAGAATGGTTCTGGGACAAGGTGCAATTGGAGGAGCTGGGATGTTCTTGTTTGAAGTAAAGAGGTTAAAGGGAGATCTACAGTCATTTCTGCTATAATGTGTTCCTTCAATACAAATCAGCTTTAATGCAATTGAAGAATTTAGACTTTTATTTATGGAATGTGAACTGTCCTTACCTATATTGGCTATAATGCAATTCCGGCCCCATTAGTCTAAATGGTGCGGCTATTGCACGATTTTCTTATAACGCGAGATTGCACGAGAATGGAACTATTGTGTTATATCAGAATCGACTGTAGCAAGATTATGATTGTTTCCATGAGCTAATGGTGCAAGTGTTAGTGGACACAGTTTTAAGGCTTCGGCCAAGAGGTGCAAAGGATTCTGAGGCAGAACTTTTTTAATGTGGCAAGTGGTGATGGTCTGTATAATATGTGACGATGCCATGGCTTTAAAAGGTGTATTTTGTCCTCACATTTTTCTAAAGAGAGGTTGAACCAGAGGTGCCACTTGATTTGCGCCAAGCCAAAAAAGTAAACAGCCTGTGAGGCCTTGGTGTTTCAAAAGTTGGAATAGTAGAAGCAGCATGAAGGAGATGGGGTCAAGCTCCCACAGAGCAAAGAATTTAGTTTAACTTTCAATAGCTGTTGGGATTTGGAATCTTTCATAGATCTCTCTCTGCTTCAGTGAAATGCTTAAGTGCTTTCTGTCTCAGAGCTTTATCTTGATGTTCTATCCTCCTGGACTAGAGAATTGCATGTGAGACAGTCTATTTTATGGAATTTGCCTTTGCCAAAGAAGCATTTGTGCGATGTTACTATATTGGCCCAGCTGCCGTTTAGTAGTTGAATAATCTATTATTCTGTTAAGCTTTCCAACAGAGTTGAGTTATTCCCATTCTTCTTTCTTTTTTGATTGTATTTTGACAACAGTGTAAGAATAAGGACTCATTATCTCATTTTTGAAACCTTCCCATTTTCTAGCCATCCCTTTACCAGTGAATATCTGCCCCCTGATTAACCTTTAAAAGTTCTTGCCTAATACTGTCAAAATGGCCTTCTTCCAGTTTAGAATTTTAACTTTAAGAGCTTCAATGTCCTTTTCAATCATTATTTTAAAACTAATAGAGTTATGGTCACTGTCCACAAAGTCCTCCCCCACTGAAACCTCTGTCACTTTCCCTGCCTTATTTCCCAGGAGTAGGACAGGTTTTGCACCTTCTCTAGTAGGGGTGCAGCATGGTGGCTCAGTGATTAGCACTGCTGCCTCACAGTGCCAGGGACCTGGGTTTGATTCTGGCATCAGGTGACTGTCTGTGTAGAGTTTACCCTGTGTCTGTGTGGCTTTCTTCCAACAATCCAAAGACGTGCAGGTTAAGTGCATTAGCCATGTTAAATTGTCCAAGTAAAAACAATGACTGCAGATGCTGGAAACCAGATTCTGGATTAGAGTGGTGCTGGAAAAGCACAGCAGTTCAGGCAGCATCCGATGAACAGGAAAATCGACTTCTCGGGCAAAAGTCTTTCATCAAGAATACAGGCAGAGTGCCTGAAGGATGGAGAGATAAATGAGAGGAGGGTGGGGGTGGGGAGAAACTAGCATAGAGTAGCAGAGAGGAGGGTGGAGTGGATATGTGGAAAAGAAGATAGGCAGATAGGACAGGTCATGGGGACAGTGCTGAGCTGGAAGTTTGGAACTGGTGTAAGGTGAGGGAAGGGGAAATGAGGAAAATGGTGAAGTCCACATTGATGCCCTGGGGTTGAAGTGTTCCAAGGCAGAAGATGAGGTGTTCTTCCTCCAGGCGTCGGGTGGTGGGGGAGCGGCGATGAAGGAGGCCCAGGACCTCCATGTCCTCGGCAGAGTGGGAGGGGGAGTTGAAATGTTGGGCCACGGAGTGGTGTGGTTGATTGGTGCGGGTGTCCTGGAGATGTTCCCTAAAGTGCCCTGGTAGGAGGCGTCCAGTCTCCCCAATGTAGAGGAGACCGCATCGGGAGCAACGGATACAATAAATGATATTGGTGGATGCGCAGGTAAAACTTTGATGGATGTGGAAGGCTCCTTTAGGGCCTTGGATGGAGGTGATGGAAGAGGTATGGGTGCAGGTTTTGCAATTTCTGCGGTGGCAGGGGAAAGTGCCAGGATGGGAGGGTGGGTCGTAGGGGGGCGTGGACCTGACCAGGTAGTCATGGCGGGAACGGTCTTTGCGGAAGGCGGAAAGGGGTGGGGAGCGAAATATATCCCTGGTAGTGGGGTCTGTTTGGAGGTGGTGGAAATGTCTGCGGATGATTTGGTTTATGTGAAGGTTGGTAGGGTGGAAGGTGAGCATCAGGGAGGTTCTGTTCTTGTTACAGTTGGAGGGGTGGGGTCTGAGGGCGGAGGTGCAGGATGTAGACGAGATGCGTTGGAGGGCATCTTTAACCATGTGGGAAGGGAAATTGCAGTCTCTAAAGAAGGAGGCCATCTGGTGTGTTCTGTGGTGGAACTGGTCCTCCTGGGAGCAGATACGGTGGAGGCGGAGGAATTGGGAATACGGGATGGCAATTTTGCAGGAGGTAGGGTGAGAAGAGATGTAATCCAGGTAGCTGTGGGAGTTGGTGGGCTTGTAAAAAATGTTGGTGTCAAGTCGGTCGTCATTAATGGAGATGGAGAGGTTCAGGAAGGGGAGGGAGGTGTCAGAGATGGTCCAGGTGAATTTAAGGTCAGGGTGTAATGTGTTGGTGAAGTTGATGAATTGCTCAACCTCCTCGCGGGAGCACAAGGTGGCGCCAATGCAGTCATCAATGTAGCGGAGGAAGAGGTGGGGAGTGGTGCCGGTGTAACTTCGGAAGATGGACTGTTCTACGTAGCCAACAAAGAGACAGGCATAGCTGGGGCCCATATGGGTGCCCATGGCTACCCCTTTGGTCTGGAGAAAATGGAAGGATTCAAAGGATCCATAGTGTTCAGCGATATATAGGTTAGGTGCATTAGTCAGGGGTAAATGTAGGGGAATAGGTCTTGATGGGTTGCTCTTTGGAGGGCTGGTGTGGACTTGTTGGGCTGAAGGGCCTGTTTCCACACTGTAGAGATTCTATGTTCTAACAAAGTGTGTTCAGATTCAAGCTTTGTAGTCTGACCAACTGAATTGCATCCGGAACACATTGCCTTGTATTTGGCGTTAAAAATAAGAAAAGGTTGGGGTCTAGGCTGTCACCTTAATGCATTTTGAGGGGTTTTGATCTGGTCCATAACACATAATATAATAATGTATAGAAGGAAATGATCAATGGCTTCCAATGGTTGCCTTAGATGTTTTCATCATGTTAAAGGCACTACTAAAAAACGTTGTTGTTAGCACAATCCCAGCTTTTCCATCCACTTTCCGTATAAGTGAAATCCCTCTTTTGTAGTACCTCCTTGGTATCTTTAGTGAGCCTCCTTGGTATCTTTTCTAAAGCTTTGACATCTTGCCTACTGTTTGCTGCTCAGATTGAGCCCAATACTACAGTCAAAACTAACATGTGATTCATAAGGATTAAGAAGAGAAAGATTTCAAAGTTTGCAGTTGTTTATTTATGACTACATTACCAAAATCCTGAGAAGCTGAGTTGTCATAGAGACGTACTTGACAATTACAGATAGATACATATTTGGCAAATGCGTGACTAATTGAATATTTATGTTTAATTTTCATTTGCTGAGAAAAGCTGCTTCCCAGTTGCAGATTCCAAGGTTTCCTGGTGCTTGGGTAAATTCCACAGAGCATGTGCATGCATAATCCATCTGATTTGCTTCACATTTCTTGTGTTTGTACAGGCAAAAGGAGGAGAATTGTCTTGTTCTGGCATCTTGCAACCGCTGTGCACCTAATATCCAGTCATTTGTGACCCATTCCCAGAAATATCCCCTCCTTGTCAATTATGGCCCTTTGGGTCGTTGCTGGCTCTTCATGGAGCTGTTCATGTAGTTCCAAATCCCTGCTCTATCATCGTTATCCTGAAAACGTGTTTCTCTCAAGCAACCACTGGAAACCATTGATCATTTCCTTCTATACATTATTATATTATGTGTCATGGACAAGATCAAGACCCCTCAAAATACATTAAGCTGACAGCCTAGACCCCAAATTTTTCTTATTTTTAAAACTAAATATAAGGCAATGTTTTCCGGATGCAATTCGGTTGGTCAGACTACAAAGCTTGAATCTGAATACACGTCATTAGAACATAGAATCTCTACAGTGTGGGAACAGGCCCTTCAGCCCAACAAGTCCACACCAGCCCTCCGAAAGTTGTTTCATGGCTGCAATTATGAGACAAAATTATTTTACAGAGACACCAGAGGAGCAGTAATGACTTGCCCTTCTCTCCATTATAAAGTAAGAAATTATGAATGTTTTTCTCCATTCCTGACTCCTCAGATACTGAAGCTGTCCATGTTCAAATGTGGTATGATCTGGACAGTATCCAGGCTTAGGCTGAGAAGTGGCAGTGTCAATGAGAGAGAATTTAATCATCATCCATTGGCATCCAATGATATTTCTATTGTTGATCCTCCCACTGTCAAGATCTTGGGGGTTACTATTGATCAGAAACTGAACATCTGTGCAAATATTCAAGCTTCAAAATCAGCTTGGAGGCTAGGAATTCTTAGCAAGGAACTCAGCACCTGACTTCACATAGCCTGTCCACCATCTACAAGGCACAAGTCTGGAATGCGATGAGACACTCTCCACATGCCTGAATGAGTGCAGCTTCAACAACACTCAAGAATCTTGACATCATCCAGGACAAAGCAGTCCCTTTGGCACCACATCTGCAAGCATCCACTCCCTCCACCACTCCCATGCAGTAACAGCATCAGGTATCATCTATAAGATGCACTGCAGCAGTTCATCAAGGCTTCTCTAACAGCACCTTCCAAATATATGGCCTCTATTACCTAGAAAGACAGGGCAGCAGATTTATAGGGACACTACTGAACAAGATAACCTAAGCCTAACCACGGTTTAGTCAATGCCATGCTTTGATGTATTTACCAAATCGACTGCAGAAGTTCTTCTCTGTAGTTTAAGCTTTTGATTGTGTTTAGCTTATGTTGTTTTCATGTGGAATACAATAATATTATTGGTTCCCAGCAGATCTTTTACTATGAGATCATTACCTAAAGCTGCCTTGATGCACAGTACTGGGACAAAAACTGCCACAAAAGCATTCTCAATAGTGGCAAACTTATCTTGCAGACCACCGTTGTTGATTTCATTGGTACACTTTATATGAAGATTAATGTCCCCTAAAACTACTTCATTGCCTTTTGTTAACAGCTCATACTATTTGATCTGCTTCATCTGAGTTTAATCAACTAACTAAGATTCATAGGTATAAGTTTCTGCTGCTTCTCCATGTCTAATATACTGCAACCAATCAGCGCACTCTCTTCTTACAAATTGGTGTTCCCTTTTCAAATTTGGTTTCTTGTAACCCAGTCCTGATGAGTGCAAGTCCAAAAAGCTTTGAATTTGGGCTTCTTTTTAATCAATGTTTAAATTCTGTACACCCAAACAATTAATTTATTGTTTGGATGCTTTTCCAACTGTTGGCTGGGTGAAAAGCTATTCTCATCAGCCTTGCTTGAACCTTGATGTTTCTAATCTGCAGCTACACTGATTTTACTTCCTAAGTTCCTGAGCAAAGATCCTTTCTCACGCCTATCTTGAAGGTAGAGGTAGAGGGACAAGGCTCAGGCAAGATGAAGCAATCAAAATCAGGGATGTGCAAGAGGCCAGAAACAAAGGTAGACTAGATTCCCTACAGTGTGGAAACAGGCTCTTTGGCCCAACAAGTCTACACCAACCCCCCAAACCCATTTCCCTCTGACTAATGTACCTAATACTATGGGCAATTTAGCATGGCCAATTCACCTGGCCTGCACATCTTTGGATTGTGGGAGGGACCCCACACAGACATGGGGAGAATGTGCAAACTCCACACAGACAGGTGCCCAAGGCTGGAATTGAACCTGGGACCATGAGGTAGTAGTGCTAACCACTGAGCCACCATACCACCCCAAAGCGCACAGAGATCTTGGAGGCTTTTACGGGTCAGAGCAAATCACAAAAGTAGAGAAAGATAAACCCATGAAACTAAAGATGAGAATTTTTAAATTGTCAGACCAGAAAACAACATAGGGTGACAACAGCAACGTGTATTTACGTAGCACCTTTAACATCATTAAAATATCTGAAGTTGTTTCATGACTGCTTTTATCAGGCAAAATTTGATCTTGAGAAACATTATGAACTATAATGACCTGACCACCCTTCCATCAAATGGGGAAAGAGCAGTGGGGTGGGAATAAAATGTACATCCTTCTCTGTTGGAACACTCTGTAACCTATGAATTATCTTCCAAGTTCTCTTCTGCTTGGAATGGGGTCCTTTTTAAAAAAATGGGATAATTCATCCAGTCTAATTGTAACAGCTTAGACTTGTTAATAAAGCAACTTCGATTTTATGTAGGGTGACGCTGGAATGAGATCTGTACCCCATGTATACAGGAAAACCTCAAACAAAAGGTCTTCAAATCATATGTGCTATTCAACTTGCAATAATCAGTGAATACACCCAATAGTTGCCTTTCTGAGCTCAGGGACTGGTGATCTGACAGTCTGCTGGGTTGTTTCCAGGCATGAGAAAATCTGATTCATACCAGCTCCAGTCACAAAAGAAGCCGACACAATTCATCCATTAATAAATAGTGACACTACAAGATGCCTGCTAAATATCTCATATTCAAAGTGCAGTGTGTTTTACTTAGCTAAAATCGAGCAGGAAAGCAGATTTCCTTCCCTTATTTTGCAAGCTAGTAATGGACTGTCTGGGATTAACTGTGTCAGAAAACAGACATAATTTAAAGATCTAAATCTCCCTTCAGAGTTAAGCCAATGCAGTGAATAATTTGCATTCAATAGTGATGGAATGTTTTAATCTGCACTGTTGCACATGGCTCTTCCACTATACGGAGCAGATTTTAATTGAAAAGATGGCCGGATATGGGGAATTGTCAGCCGGGGATTTGATAAGGGAGATCAAGTTCATTTCTCCTTTCCCCCCTAGTGAATAACGTGCGGCAATGTTCGTGCGATTGTTAAATGCTGCGTGAAGGATGTGCATGCTTAAGTGTACTGGCAATGCATGTAGAATTCACAGGTACAACTCTGATCCCTTGTTTTCAGCCTGGGCTTAGATGGGAACGTGCGTGTGACAAATCTCGAGAGACCGCGAGTCCTATTGAACTCGACAGATGCCTGCGATGAATTCAGTAATTGCGCTGAGATATATGGCAAAGGAGCACTGGCTGTGACAAATTAGATGCTCTGATTAGGCATTTTGTGAATGTGTTCTTGCCTCTTTGTAGAGTTGATGATAACAGCGCTTGAGAGTGTAGCTGCTCCTCATGTTCCTCAATGCCACTGCCTAGCCCTCTTCGTTTCTCAAATCCTTCCTTATTGTGTTTTCGCTCGTGCATATTAATGTATTAGAATTCAACTAGTTAGTGTAAATGTGTATCCACTGGAATACACTTAAACATTTCATTACCAGAGCTGCTTCGACAATATCATAATATATTTTGACCTTTGATGGACTGTGTATAAGTTGGAAATGCCGATTTGGACTAGTTTGGACAAGGTCAAAAATCGAACAACCTGTTGGACTTTAAATTGATGTCGTTCGATTTTTGACCTCCTAAATTGGAAATACGTAAATGTGACTAATGACATTACTTCGTCATTGGGGAGATCAGAGTCAATGAGACTGAGCATGTGCAGAGATCAAAGAGACTCCACCAGAGAGCTGCATGTGGTAAATATTCAGGAAGTATTCTGTAAGTATTAATATCCAAGTGGTGCAGTACTGAAGGGAATAAATTAAAAACCACACAACACCAGGCTATAGTCCAACAGGTTTATTTTGAAGTGTTAGATTTTGGAGCATCAGGTACCTGATGAAAGAGCAGTGTTCCGAAAGCTAGTTTTTCCAAATGAATCTATTGGACTATAACCTGGTGTTGTGTGATTTTTAACTTTGTCCACCCCAGTCCAACACTGGTACCTCCACATGAAGGAAATAAGATTCTAGAATAAGGATGAACTATGGATACTGGTGACCAAGGCACATCAAAATGTAGTCAATCCAGCAGCAGATAAGAGTGCATGTGTTACAACCCTCAGCCTAGGGATATTAAAAAATGTATCCAGGAATATTAGCAACACAGTTTGTAAGAGACATAAGCTAAAGCTGTCTGTGCCACTGGAATCCCCCATTCTGACAACAAAGTGGTGCCACCCCAACCCTTCCTGATGTTGAGGACTCAGTTAAATCCGGTCGGGACCAACAGGGCATCAAAATCCCTCAAACCTCAAACAATCCATTAAAAGCATAGAAACAACTTTCTACATTGGTTTGCCTATGTCCCCCAATTGGCCCACTTGGATTTACTTGGACATACATTTTATTTGTACAGATTGGTGCTTTGGGCTGAAAGGTCATGGAGCCTGAGTGGAGTGGGGTTTGGATCCACATGTGAGGTTAGTGAAGGTGAAGTTGGAGCCATTGATGGTAACTCTGCTGATTGTTACTCAGTGCCCTCCTGCTGGCAGCTGGCTTCAAAATCCAACGATGTCACTAGAACCAAATCAAAAGTCTTAGGAATTAGTTGTGAACATTCGCTAATTTTCCTAATGTTTTATCAAAGGGATATCCTGGTAGCAGTAGAATTGAACAACATATTCGTGTGCAACTGGAAATGTCTTTGATGTGCTAAAACCAGTAAGGTATATTTGTGGGGAGGCAATGGCTTTATAGTATTACCTATTCCTATTAATCCAGAACCTCTGGGGACCCAGATTCAAATCCTGCCTGGCAGATGGTGGAATTTGAGTTCAGTAAAATGAAAATGTGAAATTAAGGGCTTAATGATGACCATGAAACTATTGTCGATTGTTGGAAAAAGCACATCTAGTTCACTTAATGCCCTTTAGGAAAGGAAACTGCCAGGTCTACCCGGTCTGGCCTACATATGACTCCAGACCCACAGGAATGTGGTTGACTATTAACTGTGCTCTGGATAATTCAGGATCTGCAGTAAATGATGACCTAGCCAGTAACACCCACATCCCATCTGTGAATTAAAAAAGACTCTGATCTAAGCAGACCTGATCAATGGAATGTACCTCTCCTCCATCTAACCTAAATTGGAGTTCTTGTCAAATGATTTGGAGACACCTGCTGTATGCCCAAGTATTGTTGAAATAGAAGCGACTTGCTATAAAAACAAAAAAATGCTGAGAGTATGTGTGGAGAAAGAAATAAAGTTAACATTTTGAGTTCAATGACTGCAAGCATTTCCTGTTCTCAAAGAGTGTCTCTAGGATTTTGATTTTATTTCAGATCTGCAGTATCTGCTGAATTCTACTTTTATTATAACACATTTGCATTTCAAGAGCACCATAGTCATCCCAAAGCATATTACAACCATTGAAGCCCTTCAGTGTATTATTGCTATTATTTAATAGGCATATGAATGTTGTGCCCTTTAGAGTAACAATCGATGATCTGTTCTTAGTGATGTTTATTGGGGTTGACCAGGACATTAGTAAGGGCTCCACTTCATGAACTGGTTTCATAGGATCTGTTCCATTTGGCTGCAAGGGAAGGTTGGACCTGAGTTCAGTGTTTATCAGATAATACAGAACTCCCTCAGTCCTGCACTGGGAGCATCAACCTTGACTTTGTGCTGAAAGGGATTTGAATCCGTAACCTTCCAACTCATTACAAGGTTCTTCACTGGAATGTAAGTAGGCAAAAAATGACACTGAAACACAAGGAGATATTAAGAGAGGAGCAAAAATTTGAAAAGAACAGAATTTCTCCCTTAAACCTCTCCACTTCTGTATCCTTCCTTAAGACCAACCATAAAGTCTACTTCTTTGACCATGTTGCTTGCCATCTGTCTTAGTGTCTCTCTGTGTCTGAGGGGAAGTGGTGATGGAGTAGGATATCACTGAAGTACTAATCCAGAACATCAGGCTAATGTTTGAATCCTACAATGGCAGATGATGAAATTTGAATTGAATAAAAAGCTAGCCTAATGGTTACTACATAACCATTGTCAATTGTTGCAAAATTCCATGGGATTCAGTAATGTCCTTTTAGAAAGGGGAAATCTGCCATCCTTTCCTAGTTCAGCCGATATGTGACTTCATAGAAATATGCCCTCTGGACAATTAAAGATGGGCAATAAATACTGGTCTGCCAGCAACACTCTCATTCCATGAACAAATTTTTAAAAAAACTGAGAGTCCAAGCATCTGCAGGCACAGCTGCTGATAAGACAGCGTTAGCTGCCGTCAGACAGCATTCCATCCAGAGTTGGAAGAACTTAGTATTCTCCAGAGAGTGGTAGGATTCAAAGTTTTTGAGGAGGCTATCATCTTCTTTCCTAGATGAGCATTAAATAACACTTATTTCATGAAAAGGAGGTTCCTCTTTGATTGGAAGTTCTCTCTGGATCTACTGCCTCTTATTTCAAGGATGATTAATCCTTGTCCCCTGAGTGAATCCTGTTGATATCTACCTCAAAGAGGAGGGAAAGGTGATGGGGTTCGAAACAAAGCCTGTTGTAGCCTGGAAGGCTACATTTCAAGTTCAGAAAACAAACACAGCGAAGTTTGGAAGCATCTGTGTAGAGAGAGTCAGCAGTTGAAGCATTAACTCTGTTTTCCTCTCTACTGGTGCTACCAGACCTTTTAAGTTTCTCAAGTATTCAGTGTTTGCTTCAGATATCCACCATGGCAGTATTTTACTTTTACTTCCAAATATATTGTACTTTCAGTGGATATGGCAAAATGCTCATTTACTGTGCAACGTGACAACAGGTGCAAGCAGCAGTGATACATTTACTAATTTGCAATCTGGATAAACTGTTTTTGAACTGAGGAAATTCAAAAATTGGTGTCTTTATCTTAATTGAAGCTTAGACCTAGGTCAGCATATTTTGTGCGAGTTGTAGGCTTTACATTTCTCCAGTACTACTTTGCTGAAATTAATTACCTTCAGTTTCATACCTACATCTGTCCCCCACACTTTATCTCGCTTACCTCCTTTAATGGACAATTTGGGCTGACCGCTTTCATGAATCTTCACCTGTCTTGAGACTAGGAGATGTGTTCAGCAAGTCAGCATTGCTGTGAGGCAAACTGGAAGCAGTGCTCGGACAAAAATAGTGCTGAATTGAATTTCATTTATTGTCACTTGTACCGAGGCACACTGAAAAGCTTTGTCTTGCGAGCAATACAGGCAGATCACAGAGTTAAGTTGCTTAGATAGTAAATAATAGGTAAACAGCAGCAAAAGCAAAAACACAGGTACAGATGAATGTTAAGAGTTTGTGAGTCCATTTAGTATTCTAACAACAGTAGGGTAGAAACTGTTGCAAAACCGGCTGGTGTGTGTGTTCAGGCTTCTGTCATTTTCCCCAATGGTAGAGGTTATAGAAAAACATTGCCAGGTTAAGACATCCAATACATGAAGGAATGTTGCAATACCCGTGAAGCACTCACGTTGGTGTGGTTATGTGCTGACCACTTTTATTTCGGAATCCCTGGAATATTTTCTGCTTATGGATCAAACAATTTAAACAAAGGTCCCAGAGTCTAATAGTTTTTGGATTGGTCCATCAATGTGCCTTCTAGTGCTCAGTATTGTTTTTTACTTATTGACTAGCTAAACTATCATTCATTGCCCATCCTTAATTTGCCTCACGCAGGGAAGAGCCAACCACATTGTTGTGAATCTTTAGTCACATGTTGAACAGACCAAGTAAGAAGAAAAAAAATTCTTTCCCTAAAAGACATTAGTAAATCAGATCATTCTTTAAAACAATCAACATTGATTAAAAGGACACAATTTGGCAAGATTTTAATTCCAGATTTTTATTGGATTTAAATTCTACTATCTGCCATGGTGGCATTTGGACTCTTGTCTACAGAACATAAGCCAGGGGGTTGTGGTTGTGGGTATGTTCGCTGAGTTGGGAAGTGCCACTTAGGGTGATACAGTGGCTCAGTGGTTAGCACTACTGCCTCACTACACCAGGGACCTGAGTTTGATTCCAGCCTTGGGTGACTGCCTGTGTGGAGTTTGCACATTCTCTTCCTGTTTTTGTGTGTTTTCTCTGGATGCTCTGGTTTCCTCCCACTGTCCATCCAAAGATGTACAGTTTAGATGAATTGGCTCTGCTAAATTGCCCATTGTGTTCAGGGATGTGTATGTTAGGTGCATTAGTCAGGGGTAAATGTAGAGTAATAGGGTAGGGCAATAGGTTTGGGTGTGATACTCTTTGGAGGGTTGGTGTGGACTTGTTAAGTCAAAGGGCCTGTCTAGTTGATATCTTTAGTGTTTTGGAATCTCCTGTGAAGTGCTACTGTACTGTGCCTTCTGGAATTTATTTGGTTCCATTCCTACTTCTTCCAGTTGTTCATTGTAGTGGCCGGTATGTTGGGTCTAGGTCTATGTGCTTGTTGATGGGGTCCGTGGCTGAGTGCCATACTTCTAGAAATTCTCTGGCTGTCCTCTGTGTAGCTTGTCCGATGATTGTTGTTTTGTCCCAGTTGAATTTGTGGTCCTTGTCGTCTGTGTGTATGGCTACTGGGGACAGCTGGTCGTGGTGTTTTGTGGCTACTTAGTGTTCATGGGTGCGGATTGCTAGTTGTCTACCTGTTTGCCCTATATAGTATTTCATGCAGTCTTTGCATAAAATCTTGTAAATTACATTTGTCTTGCAAATGATGGGTATTGGGTCTTTTGTCCTGGTGAGTCGTTGTCTGAGTGTGGCTGTTGGTTTATGGGTCTGTCATGAACCCGAGTGGTCACAGAAGTCTGGCTGTCAGTTCAGAGACATTTTTTATGTAGGGTAACGTGGCTCATGGGTTAGGATGTGGCATGTCCTTGTTGTGTTGTTTGTCTGTTAGGCATCTGCGCATGAAGTTGTGGGGATATCCATTTCTTGGTGAACATTCTGTAGAGGTGTTCTTCTTCTCTTCGTAGCAGATGCAGTGATGCAAAGACTAGAACAAACAGCCCTTCCACACACCCAACCCAAACTTTGGATCAGATACGTGGACGACACTTTTGTTATCGTTAAGATAACAGAAATCCAGAACGCACACTGAATTATCAACATCATGCTCATAAAGATCAGATTTAAGAGGGAGGAGGACACCAAAAGCCAACTGCCATTCCTGGATGTGATGGTAGAAAGAACACAGAATGGTGAATGCATTATTAAAGTGCACAGAAGGGTCACACACATGCATCAGGCCCTACACTACAACAGCAATCAGTTGAACACACACAAGAGAAGCTGCATTAGGGCCCTGCTCAAAAGGGCTACAGCAGACTGCAGCACTCCCGACATTCAAAGAGACAAAGAACACTACTTTTCATAATTTACACAAATGATTTGGATGTGAGCATAAGAGGTACAGTTAGTAAGTTTGCAGATGACACCAAAATTGGAGGTGTAGTGGACCGCGAAGAGGGTTACCTCAGATTACAATGGGAATATGATCAGATGGGCCAATGGGCTGAGGAGTAGCAGATGGAGTTTAATTTAGATAAATGCGAGGTGCTACATTTTGGGAAAGCAAATCTTAGCAGGACTTATATACTTAATGGTAAGGTCCTAGGGAGTGTTGCTGAACAAAAAGACCTTGGAGTGCAGGTTCGTAGCTCCTTGAAAGTGGAGTCACAGGTAGATAGGATAGTGAAGAAGGCATTTAGTATGTTTTCCTTTGTTGGTCAGAGTATTGAGTACAGGAGTTGGGAGGTCATGTTGCGGCTGTACAGGACATTGATTAGGCCACTGTTGGAATATTGCGTACAATTCTGATCTCCTTCCTATCGGAAAGATGTTATGAAACTTGAAAGGGTTCGGAAAAGATTTACAAGGATGTTGCCAGGGTTGGAGGATTTGAGCTATAGGGAGAGGCTGAACAGGCTGGGGCTGTTTTCCCTGGAGCGTCGGAGGCTGAGGGGTGACCTTATAGAGGTTAATAAAATCATGAGGGGCATGGATAGGCTAAATAGACAAAGTCTTTTCCCTGGCGTGTGGGAGTCCAGAACTAGAGGGCATAGGTTTAGAATGAGAGGGGAAAAATATTAAAGAGACCTAAGGGGTAACGTTTTCACGTGGAGGGTGGTACGTGTATGGAATGAGCTGCCAGAGGAAGTGGCGGAGGCTGGTACAATTACAACATTTAAGAGGCATTTGGATGGGTATATGAATAGGAAAGGTTTGGAGGGATAGGGGCCGGGTGCTGGCAGGTGGGACTAGATTGGGTTAGGATATCTGGTCGGCATGGACAAGTTGCATCGAAGGGTCTGTTTCCGTGGTGTACATCTCTATGACTCTATGACTCTATAACACCTCTACAGAGTATTCGCCAAAAATGATATCCCCACAACTTCATCTGCAGATGCCTAACAGACAAACAACGTGATGAAGACATGCCGTGACCTGACTCTCTAGCCACACTATATTATGTAAAAATGTCTCTAAACTGACAACCAGACTTCTCTGACCACTCGGATTCATGACAGCCCATAAACAGACAACCGCTTTCAGACAACGACGCAACAGGACAAAAGACCCAATACCCATCATGTGCAAAACTGATGTCATTTACAGGATTCCATGCAAAGACTGCCCCTAGTGTTAGGTAAGGGGTCGATGTAGATATAGGGGTATGGGTGGGTACGCTTCGGCGGGGCGGTGTGGACTTGTTGGGCCGAAGGGCCTGTTTCCACACTGTAAGTAATCTAATCTAATCTAAAAAAACACAATATAGGGCAAACAGGCAGACAACAAATAATCCGCATCCATGAACACCAACTAGCCACTAAATGCCATGACCAGCTGTCTCTAACAGCCACACACGCAGAAGATATGTACCACAAATTTAACTGGGACAACACAATCATCATAGCACAAGCTAAACGTAGGATAACCAGAGAATTTCTAGAAGCATTGCACTCATCCACAGACTCCATCAAGCATGTTAACCTAGACCCAACATATCGGCCCACTGTAATGAACAACTGGAACCAGCAACTGGAACCAGCAGAAATGCAACCAAATAAATTCCAGGAGACGCAATATAGCAGCACTTCACAGGATGCTCTAAAGCACTGAAGCTGTCACCTAGATAGGGGACAAATCAATTTCCCAGCTCAGCAAACATACCCACAATTATGACAGCTGGCACCTGAGCTACAAATCTTTATGCAAACCTTTATAAGCCTGCAAGTTTTACTAGTCCAGCGACACCAGCACAGCACCATTGTCTCCCTATTCTGGAAGAACCCAAGCATATCCCATTCACCCTTCAGAATGTTAAAGTGAGAATAACTAGCTTTGGATGAACCTGATAACCCATCAATGAGATTTATCATAAAGAGATAACAACTACATAAAAGATAGCACTCCTTGTAAGACACAGAATCTAGGGTTATGCATTATGAAAGCCATGGAACTCATAGTTATCTATAAGTTCAAACAGTTTGGAGATTTCTATGAACTTTGAGGAGACCTCTGAGTAGATTTCACAATGGTTGATCTCAAATCAATAAGACTGCAAGGAAATGTCACCATTTACATGTCCGTCTTCTCACTGCAGTGTGAACCATGTAGTTTATTTCTGCTGATGGCAATTTCATCTCTCTTCCAAAGGTGGATTTACTCAAACACCATCCAGATATCCAACACTGACTGAGTTAACCATGAGGAAATTTGATCAGTGGCAGCTACTGGTGATGGATTTTGGAGCGAAGGTTGGAGTGTAGTGAAAGTTGTGCCATTATTCAAGAAGGTTTGCAAAGAAAAACCTGGGAACTATAGCCCAGTAAGCTTAACGTCTTGGCAGGTATGTTACTTCAGAAGATTCTGAAAGATATACATGCATTTGGAGAGATAGGATTTGATTAGGAGTAGTCAGCATGGCTTTGTGAGTGGGAGACCATGCCTCAAATTTGCTAGAGTTCTTTGATGAAGTGACCAGGAAAGTTGATGAGGGTAAGGCAGTAGATGTAGTCTGTATGGATTTCAGTGAGGCCTTTGATAAGGTTCTACATGGTTGGCAGCTCTGGAAGGTTAGATCATATGGAATCCAGAAGAAGCAGACAAATTAGATACGCAATTGGCTTGGTGGTAGAAGGCAGAGGGTAATAGTGGAAGGATGGTTGACAGACTGGAGGCCTGTGATTAATGGAGTGCCTCAGGGATCAGTGATGGGCCCATTGCTGTTAGTTATCTTTATCAATGATTTAGATGAGAACATACAAGGCATGATTAGTAAGTTTGCTGATGATACTAAAATAGGCGGTATTGTGGACAATAAAGAAGGTTATTGCAGCAGGACCTTGATCAGCTGGGGAAGTGGGTAGAGAAATGACAAATGGAGTTCAATATAGATAAGTGTGAGTCAAATTTGCAAAGTCAAATCAAGGTAGCAGCTTCATGGTGAATGGTAGGGCCTTAAGGAGTGTAGTGGAGCAGAGGAATCTTGGAGTTTAGGTTCACAGTTCTCTGAAACTGGAGCCACAGGTAGATAAGACAGTGAAAGAAGGCTTTTGGCGCACGGCCTTCATAAGTCAGGGTATTTGAGTTTAGAAGTTGAGAAGTTATATTGCAGATGTACAAGACATTGGTGAGGCCGCACTTGGAGTATTGTGTTCAGTTTTGGTCACCTTGCTACAGTAATGATGTTATTAAACTGGAAAGAGTGCAGAAGAAGTTTACAAGGATGTTGCCTGGACTCAATTGTCTGAGATACAGGGAGAGATTGGAGAAGCTAGGACTATTTTCTTGAGAGCATAGGAGAATGAGGGGGGACATTACAGAGGGGTATAAGATCTTGAGAAGCATGGATATGGTGAATGCACTCAGTCTTTTTCCCAGGGTTGGGGAATAAGGACTAGAGGGCGTCAGTTTAAGGTTAGAGGGGAAAGAATAAAAGGGAACCTGGGGGAAACCTTTTTTTTACAGAGAAGTTGGGAGAAAGTGAGGACTGCAGATACAAGAGTTGAGTCAATAGTGTGGTGCTGGAAAAGCACAGCAGGTCAGGCAACATCTGAGGAGCAGGAGAATCAACGTTTCAGGCATAAGCCCTTCATCAGGAATTATACAGAGGGTGGTACGCATATGGAATGAGCTGCCAGCAGAAGTTTTTGAGGTGGGTACATTAACAACATTTTAAAAGGCATTTGGACAAATACATGGACAGGAAAGGTTTTGAAAGATATGGGCCCAGTGCAGGGAAATGGGATTAGCTTGGATGGACATTTTGGTCAGCATGGACCAGTTTGGGCCAAAGGCCGTGTCACTTGCTGTAGAACTCTATGATTCTCTGCAAACCTGCAATGAGAATGAGAGAAGTAAACACAAACAGGATGAAGATCGATTTTGCAGTAAAGTGAAAATGCAGCATCTCTCGTTCCAACTCCAAGCTTCCTAAGTTGGTGTTTGAACATGCTTTCCTCTGAAATTAATCGGTTCTCTGAAATTAAATTTCTTTTGGTGGTGGAGAATGTCATACGCATAATTGGCTTTTGCTGCAAGTGTTAAAATGCTGAAGTCTGAAAAAAGGATTCCTGAATTTATCTATCTGGAGATCTGCAGGTTTTAATTTAATTTCAGTTATTGCAAGGAACATCTAATTAACAAAGAGGGTTTTAAGCACTTTAATTGCTTTCAAGGACAATAATCTGCTGTACTGCTCATGGGTACCTTTGTGAACAGAGATGAGAGTTTAGAAAGAACCCTCTGGGAACATTTTAATGTGTAGATTCCATTGTGCTCCTCTATGTTTTCACAGGAATGTGAGAGGACCTGAGACTACTGAGGAATTAAAACAGCAAATGCTGGAAAATGTGACAGGAACCTATTATTAGCTTGCATAAAAATGTATCAGTGTTGTGACAGGGCCAGAGTAATGAACCATCCTATGACCCCCAGCCTAAACACCATCATCTTCTGAAGGGAATCTAGGAATGGGGAATAAATGCTGGCCTAGCCGACAATGCCCACTTCCCATCTGTGAATTAAAAAAAAGACCGCAATGGTGGAAGATGGCTATTAGCCTATCCCTCTGGATAAAGGCAGGACACTTCATAGTCGAAGAATATGGGGTAGGCTATTGAAGACTGAGATGAGAAGCCTGTGGAAATGCCTGTTATAGAAAATGGTTGCGGCCAAATCATTGAATGCTTTCAAAAAGGAATTGGATATAGCTTTTCAGGCTAAAGGTCTCATATAGGAAGAAAGTAGCAACTAGCTGATCATGTTGAATGGTGACACAGGCTTGAAGGGCCAAATGGCCTAATCCTGCTACTATTTTCTATGTTTCTCTGTTTTGCTCTATTTAAATTTGGTCTGAGTTTTCCAGTTTTGGATTGGGAAATCCACCATGAAGTCGCTGTGGAAGTTAACAACTGCTGAAGTTAGATGACTATTACATTCCTTCTGGGAAAGGAAAAGTGGGATCCTTTGAGTCTGCTTCTCATATAACAGTTCAACATCTCTTTTACTGATCACCCAAGAAAATCTGAAATCCAACAAGACCTCCACCTCATGAGTCTTCCCACTCCAAAATCAATCCTGGAAATGAGAGAATGAATGTAAAACATTGATTTTATTATTCATGTGGGTTTGATGCCATACTTTGAGTTTAGGTTCAAGAGAACAGGCTAAGACAAGATCTTTAGATTTATACTTCAAAGTAACGCTATTTGTTGTGCGTTCATACTAAATACTCCTTTACTTGGTAATTACTTGGTAATTATCCGTTTCATGTGACTCTTCCATTTGTAACATTCTAACCCCACCCACACTGTGTTATTTATATTCAGTGATGTTTAGCTCTCTGACATCATTGCAGGGTAGCTCCAAGGTCCTTAAGCCCTTACAGAATAATAATGACTTTTCATCAGAACTGGAAAATGTTGGAGATGGAGCAGAATTTAAACAAATAAGGAAAGATGGCAGGGGGCAGGAAAGAATGATGAAAAAGAACATAGTGGGCACTACAAGACAAAAAAACGTGCAGTATCCCCCCAGACTGAGGATTGCTGATCAGTAAGGCAAGCTGTCAGTTGTGTGACTGTATTAACTGGTATGACAAAGCAGTGAAGCTGTGAGCATGCAGGTAAGCACGAGGTAAGCAATCACTAATAGAGCAAGCGAGCAGTCCTAAGGTATAGACTGGTCCAACTCATGAGCAAGATCCCTGTTTGTATACAAGGTGTTTTTACAGTGATCTCGTAATGTTAGTTGCTGGCACACTGTGCAAAGCGTGTCAGCACTTGCAGAGTATGCTGTCAGGGTATCAAGGAGGTGCTATGATGGTCACGAGTTGGCAAATGCTGGATGCCAATGTCCAAAGCTGAGAGGTGTGTTTGGCTGGTGCTAGTGGATCATCGCCTGAGATGCTGCTTGGCGCTAAATAACTTGCTCTTTCTGAGCATGAATTCATGAGGTACTCTCTCTAGATACTGGGGTGGGGGAGGGGTGTTTTTTCATTGGTGAACTTTTTGATAAGGTTGGTAAGGTGGGAGTCTGAACATTAAGGAGGTAAGTTAGATCTTTAGCAAAGCACTCAACAAAATATAACCCCCTCACTTGGCCATTGACCATTGCTTAGCAAGAAACTTGCCTCACCATTCACCAAAAGCAGAAAAGATGGAGCAAGAGGTTTCTGACATTGACATAAGCCTTGTCAGTCTCTGGTGAGATTTGTGGCAGAGTTGGTTGCAGAAGCCATGTCACCCAGATCCTGTAAGATTTTGTCCAGTATCTTCATTCAGTTGTCAAGGGTTCCAGTGTAGGAAATTCAGAATCGCCCCAAGCCCTGACTTTAAGTCTGACCCCATTTTCCAGAGTGGAAGAGAGGCTGCTGGACAACTTTGCCACTGGATGGGAAGTTAACAGGATCAGAACAGATGTCAGCTTTTCATCGCATCCAAGTTAATATTGTATTAAAATCACCAAGAAATAAAATGATTAGTCCTCTCAGTTCCCCAATAAAGAGGTTAGAAAAGTGCTTCACTGGAGTGCCTGCCATATGTGCTAGAAAGAGCCCTGGACATTTGGGTCCTCATCGTATGCTCATTAGTGTAGCTTAAAACGTATGTACACAAAAAGCAGGATGAATCCAACCCAGCGAGTTCCTGCCCCATCAATCTAATCTCGGTCACCAGTGAAATTATGGAAGGTGTCATCAACAGCGCAATCAAGCAGCAATAACCTGCTCAGTGATGCCCAGTTTGGGTTCCACCAGGGCCACTCAGCTCCTGACCGCACTACAGCCTTGGTTCAAACATGGATAAAAGAGCTGAATTCCAGAGGTCAGGTGAGAGTGACAGCCCTTGACATCAAGGCCACTTCCAACCTAGTTTGTTCTCAAGGAGCCCAAGCAAATTTAGAGTAAGTGGAAATCATGGGGCAAACTCTCCATTGGTTTGAATCTTATCTGGCACATAAGATGGTTGTGGTTGCTGGGGTCAGTCATCTCGGCTCCAGTGCATCCCAGAAGGAGTTCCTTAGGGTCGCGTCCTAGGCCCAACCATCTTCAGGTTGTTCATCAATGAGCTTTCCTCCATCATAAGGTCAGAAGTGGCGACATTCTCCGATGATTGAATATTCCGCATCATTTGCAACTCCTTAGATACTGAAGAACTCCATTGTTGGGCCCGAAGGGTCTATTTCCACACTATAGGAATTCTATGATTCTGTGATTCTATGTTCAAGTTCAACAAGATCTGGACAATATCCAGGCTTGGGCTAACAAGTGGCAAGTAACATTTGTGCCACACAAATGCCAGATAATTGCTTTCTGAAATAAGAGTCAATCTAATCCCCATCCCTTGACATTCAACAGTGTTACCATCACTGAATCTCACATTATCAATATCTTGAAGCTTACCATTGACTAAAAGATCATCTGGTCTTGCCACATAAACGCAATGGCCACAGAGCAGGTCAGAGGTTAGGAATACTGACTCGAATAACTTACCTCCCGACTCTTCATTGTTTGTCCACCATATACAAAGCACAAGTCAGAAGGTTGATGAAATACTCTCGACTTGTCTGAATGGGTACAGCTCCACAACACTCAAGAAGCTTGACAACATCCCTGGATAAATTAACCTGCTTGATTGGCACCACATCCACAAACATCTACTCCCTCCACAACTGATGGTCAGTAGCAGCAGTGTGTACTATCTACAAGGTGCACTGCAGAAATCCACCAAAGATCCTCAAGCAACACCTTCCAAACTCTCAACCACTGAACGGTCAAGGACAACAGATACATGGGAACATCACCACTAGCAAGCTCCCATCTAAGCCACTCACCATCCTGACTTGGAAATATATTACCATTCCTTCTTTATCACTGGGTCAAATTCCTGGAATTCCATCTCTTGCAGCATTTCAAGAAGGCAGCTCACCGCCACCTTCTCAAGGACAACCAAGGACATGTAATAACTGTTGGCCCAGCGAGCTCTCTATGATGATCAGTAAGTAGTTACTCTCATCCTCAGTTTATTCCACTTTGAAGTCTTAAAAATAATTCTGCAGTTTGAACTTTAAAAGGTCAAGAAACAGAAGAGGGGGCGGCACGGTGGCACAGTGGTTAGCACTGCTGCCTCACAGCGCCAGAGACCTGGGTTCAATTCCAGCCTCAGGCGACTGACTGTGTGGAGTTTGCACGTTCTCCCCGTGTCTGCGTGGGTTTCCTCCGGGTGCTCCGGTTTCCTCCCACAGTCCAAAGATGTGCAGGTCAGGTGAATTGGCCAGTGCTAAATTGCCCGTAGTGTTAGGCAAGGGGCAAATGCAGGGGTATGGGTGGGTTGCGCTTCGGCGGGGCGGTGTGGACTTGTTGGGCTGAAGGGCCTGTTTCCACACTGTGAGTAATCTAATCTAATCTTATAACACAAAAGGAGACTATTCAGACCATCATGTCAGTCTGCAGTAGCGATCTCTGCAATCCACTTTCCACAGATCTTGGTTCATAGCCATATTGTGTGCGGCAACATAAGTGTATATTGAAGAACGTCTTAAATATTTTGTGCATTCTTATCGATGGGATTCAGGGTTATGGAAAGTGCAGCAAGAGGATGCTACAAATAGGAAGTCAGATGCAACCTACCTGTTATTCAGAATGTCTGAATCTCATGTAAAAAAACTGATGAGAAATCACTGCTGGTATCTGAATACTGTATTGCAAATTAATAGAACACACTTGTAATAATAGTTAATTGATGTATTCAACTAAGTAGAAAATTTAGAGCTAATATTTTTTGCAAAAGCCCTTTTAAAAAAGGGCAGAGATATGTTAGATTGCAATGTGTGGTCAGGAACCCTTTCTGCTAATCAAAGTTCCATGCAATTTTTCAAGCTTTACCGCTAATTTATAGAAAGCATTAGGGAAAAGAGCAAAGAGGGAGCAGGAGTGAAGCTTGTAACAATCACTTCCAGCAAATTAACCATTGATTTAGATAAACCAGACACTTCCTTCTGGAACAGGGATGCTCTGAATGCAAAGTATTTGCGAAGCCAGAAAGAAAATTTTCCTGAGAATGGCTGGTAGATTTATACTGCAACAGCAATTCATATTATAGACCCCTTTTTAAATGTTTTTTTTAATTCTTAAGGCATTTTAAAACAAAATATGACTGACCACATATGAACATATTTAGCTGGATGATCAAAATTTTGGTTAAAGAGGTTTAAAGGTGTGCCTTATCATTGAAAAGGCAAGTAAGAGATTTGGAGAACTTTTGGGGAGGGTCAGCAATGAAGGAGCTGAAACCATAAATGAGGTTTTTTTAAAGCCTAGGTATTATTTTCACTGGGACTCAATTTGTGTCAATAAGCACAGGGGTGATGGGCAAATCAGACTCAAACATTTTTACTGGCAGTTGGGTGACAAGATTAAAAGGAGAAAGCAACAAAATCTGAGCAGAGAGAAACATTGGCAATTTACGCTAATGTGGAGATTAGAAAGGGAAATTGGAAGGTCAGGAGAAAGGGAAATTGGAAGTGAGAATGGGGTCAAAGTGAGATGGCTGTCATGGGCAAGGTGAGTTTAGAGAGGTCTTAGAAGAGAAACTACAGAAAGATTCAAGTTGAGGAAGTCTAGCCTGGTGATCAAGGGGAGTGGAGGTGTGTGACACATGGCGATCTTAACGTCAGGAACAACAAGTCAATGAGCACCTTCTTAAATTGTTATCAAAAGTGAGGGAGGATGAATAGTGAAGAAGAGTATGTGAAGATACTTTGCTACAGAGAAAGGAAACTGAGGCTATCTTTGTATTCTAGTCCAATCCTGAAATTTGGAGTAGTCTTGGTTGATGAGAGAAGGTCCGAATAGCTTTTTGTATGGTCCAGCTAGATGTGCCAATGGATGGGTAAATGAGATGCCCATCATATCTGCTCATACCTGTCCCCTTAATTAACATTTTTTGAGATGTGAGAGCACTAGAGGTCCCTAATTAGACAGAATAAGGATTTTAAAAAGAACTACTGATCACACCACTTGTATTTATTATTTGTTTTGGTGTGTAAGGATCCTTGCAATGATGTTTCTCACTGGGCATAAATAACACAGCGTAGACAGAGTTAAGAGTAAAGAAAGAAACATAAGAGAGCTGGGCAAGACCCTGAACAATAGCCATGTAAATGTTGGAAACATACAGAGAAGCACATGTCAATCATATCTGCTCATACCTGTGGTCCTGTCTGACAAGCCTGAGGTGGCAGAATGCATACAATAGGTTCTCAATAAAGAAACAGAAAGATTAAAGCTTGGCATACCCCCAACTATTGTGTGTTGTTGTACATAATCTGAATAAATAATAAATACTGTTTTGAGAAAAAGCTTCAAGACCATTTTAGACCTTTTCTTCTTCTGGAATACTCGCGGATGAGGGCACTCTGCTTCATGATAACAGAGTTTTATGGTAGAAAAGTGGATCAAGGTGCGTCGCAGATTTATGATCAAACAACATTGCAAACCAAATATCGTGCCAGTGTCCAGGTTTCTTTGGTGATAGACACCCTGCCTAACTCTCCACCGTGATGAGAAACTGTTCTGAAAGCATCTCCAATCACCCCTAATTCAGTGTCTTTGCACATTATAAATGGGCTGGAAGCCTCCTAGAAATGATACTGGGAAGGTGAACAATCCATCTATGCTCACAGTTGGGTACCTACTGTCTTGGATGAAAAGAGATGAAACATGCAACTATGTCAGACGGATTGTAGCATGTACCTTGGTGTTCTATGTTGCATGTGTGATGTTTAGGAATCTGGAGACATCGAAGTAATAAGACCAAAGGGATGGCTTCAGCACCTTCAACCATCCCTTCATTCAAGTAAATTGTGTCTGACCCAAACATTGTACCATCTCCTCAGTTTGTTCCTGTAGCCGTGAAGTTGTCACAACTAAACCTAACCCTCTCAGTTTTGAAATTTTCAATTAACCTCCAGTTTCAGCAGATTTTCTTTTGTGTCTGGTTCAGGTTTCCAATACTCACTGTGTGAAGAGGTTCATCCTGATATGCTAAATGGCCTGGAGACCCCACTTCTAATTCAAAGGTCACGTCCCCTTGTTCTGAATTCCATCACCAGAGGAAACAAATTCTCTCCCTCTGCACATTAAAGAGCAGAAAGCATCCTTCAGTTTGCTGCTCAGACCCCTTGTTGGAAGGCTCATCCAAGAACCTCCTCACAGCTTATTTATTTTATAAATTCTTTTAATCCCACCAGTTTGGTGAGTTTCAAATTGCAATCTTTCAGACGTTTTAGTAATATTACACTAGGAATGAACCAGATACCATTACATTAGGAGTTTGTGCTCTGACTCCATATCTGTGCTGCGTTGTTATCCCTATCACTGGCCAATGAACTCAGCTGGAAGTGTGCATACATTGAAACTGGTCAATCATCAAAGTCCTGCAGCGCAGAAAGAGACCTTTGAGTCTGCACCGACCCTCCGAACAGCATGCCACCCAGATCCATCCCCCAACCTGATCCCTGTAATCCCAAATTTCCCATGGCTAACCCACCTAGCCTGCACACAAGATGACAGTTTAGCATGGCCAATCCACCTACCCTGCCCATCTTTGGACTGTGGAAGGAAACTGGAATACCTGAAAGAAAAAGATACTGGGACAATATACAAACTGCACACAGTCAATCAAGGCTGGAATTGAACCCAGTTCACTGTTGCTGTGGAGCAACAGTGCTAAACAGTGAACCATGCTGCCATTAGGTTAAGAGCAGGCTTGAGTTCAGTGACAATAGTTCCTGTGTTAGAATAGTATGATATTATCCCCTGACATCATGAATAATCACTTCGGAAAGCTTCTTGGCAGCTGTGGGAATGAACCAGATACATAAGCCAATGCCAGAACAGGAGATGTGGACAAGATGAGATCTTGTAGTTGTGCTCTGTTTATAGTCTGTGAGAGAACTTGAGGACTGATCTCCTTGAGCAGAATTCACAAATTTTTTGTGATCTGGTTAATGTATTCACTCCATGTGCTCAATCAACACATCACCAAAGGCCTACAAAAGCCATGGTGGTATAGTGGTTAGCACTGCTGTCTTATGGTGTCAGGGACCCAGGTTTGATTCCACCCTCTGGGTGTCTATCTATGTGGCGTTTGCACATTTGCCCTGTGTCTGTGTGGGTTTCCACTGGGTGCTCTGGTTTTGTCCCAGAGATCTGCAGGTTAGGTGGATTGGCCATAGTGACCAGGGCTGTGCTGGCTTGGTGAATTAACCATAGGAAATGCAGGGTTACAGGGATGGAGTGGGTCTGAGTGGGAGGATCTTCAGAGTATCGGTGTGGATTTGATGGCCTGCTTCCACACTGTAGAGTTCTGTGATTACATTTGCTTTGGATGAAAGAAAAATAGTCACATCCCTGTAGTAACGTCAGAGCACTAATAATTCAGGGTCCCAGGCTAATGCTGTAGGGGAATGGATTACTATGGCAGCTTGTAAAGTTGAAAGTTAATCTGTAACCACCATCAATTCCAATGAAGACTCATCTGATTCACTAATTCCCCTGAAGGAAGTCTGCCATCATTCCTTCTTCTGGCCTACATGTGACTCCAAAGCCATTGTGTTGTCATTGACTCTTCCAACTGCTTTCTACACTGACCTAACAAGTCTGTTCAGTTAAAAAGAATTGGAACAGGCAATAAATGGCCAGGAGCAGACAATTGTCCCTCAATTTTATTAATCCTGATTCACACAATCCAAATATCCCATTTTTGGACAGAAAATATCCAACATAAAGCAAGTACATGGATTGGAAAGGATATGGGCCAATGCAGGGAAATGGGGTTAGTATGGATGGACATTTTGGTCGGCATGGACCAGTTTGGGCCAAAGGGCCCTTTCTCTGTGCTGTAGAACTCTATGGCTCTCTAACTGATTGCTGCAGATGGCCTTAGACATCAACACTGAGTCATTCATTCAAATGTTGCCTCAAAATGACTCCAGCAGATATTAAAGCTATTGCACAAGGTTTCAATCACCTTTAATAATAACAACTTCTTTAAGTAATGCTACACATCTTCTGTCTATATCCGATGAGAATGATACTAACCTGGGCAATCAGGTCTAAGACTTTGAGTGGAGCCACAGAAATGAAGCCTTGTGTAAGAAAAGTCAAGATGGAAACTGAATATGTGTCGACTGCCACTGGAATCAGTGGAAGAGTAAGAGAAAGAAAGAAAGATTAACCATCCATCTATCCAGAGACAGAGTCTTCACACACACCTTTATTGTGAATCATGGCAAGGCCTAACACATCAGTATTTTTAGCCAGTATCAGCGGGAAGTGGTGAGTGGATGAGCAGCAGGGGGAAGTGATGACGACCAGAGAGGCAGCCGAGACCCGGAAGCAGGTAGAGCGTAAGCTTACCTGGGTAGGTTTGTTTCCCCTTTAAAAGCACGCAGCTGAAGAACCCGAGGCACTACGGAGGTAGTGCCTCCCACCCGCCCTCCTCCTCTAACCTAATAATAAGATCCGTTGTGGTAAGGAGGTAAGTGCCGAATTTTGCTTGTTGTATTCTTTAGACCCAGTTTTTTTTTAAAATAAAGGTTAGCTTTAGAGGGATGGCAGTGAAGGCAGTGCAATGTTCCTCCTGCAACATGTATGAGGTGAGGGATGCCATGGACGTCCCTGCTGATTACACTTGCAGGAAGTGCACCCATCTCCAGCTCCTCCAAGACCGTGTTAGGGAACTGGAGCTGGAGTTGGATGAACTTCGGATCATTCGAGAGGCAGAGGGGGTCATAGATCGGAGATATAGGGAAGTAGTAACTCCAAAGATGGCAGATAGATGGGTGACAGTGAGGGGGACTGGGAGGAAGCAGCCAGTGCAGGGACCCCCTGCGGTCGTTCCCCTCAAGAACAAGTATACCGTTTTGGATACTTGTGGGGGGGACGACTTACCAGAGGTAAGTGACGGGGCTCAGGCCTCTGGCATGGAGCCTGTCCCCGTTGCTTAGAAGGGAAGGGTGGAGAAGAGCAGAGCAATAATAATTGGGGACTCGATAGTTCGGGGCACAGATAGGCGGTTTTGTGGGAACGAGAGAGACTCACGTTTGGTATGTTGCCTCCCAGGTGCAAGGGTACGTGATGTCTCTGATCGTGTTTTCCGGGTCCTTAAGGGGGAGGGGGAGCAGCCTGAAGTCGTGGTCCATATTGGCACCAATGACATAGGTAGGAGGAGGGCTGAGGATGTTAGACAGGCTTTCAGGGAGCTAGGTTGGAAGCTCAGAGTTAGAACGAACAGAGTTGTTGTCTCTGGTTTGTTACCCGTGCCACGTGATAGAGAGTCGAGGAATAGGGAGAGAGAAGAGTTAAATGCGTGGCTACAGGGATGGTGCAGGAGGGAGGGATTCTGGTATCTGGATAACTGGGGTTCTTTCTGGGAAAGGTGGGACCTCTATAAACAGGATGGTCTACACCTGAACCTGAGGGGCACCAGTATCCTTGGGGGGAGGTTTGCTAGTGCTCTTGGGGGGGGGTATAAACTAACTCTGCAGGGGCATGGGAACCCAGACTGTAGCTTTAGGGTGCAGGACCTGGAGTGTAGGGAGGTTAGGAATATAGCATCAATCTTAAAGGAGGGTGCCTGTAAACAGAAGAGTGGCTTGAAGTGTGTATACTTTAATGCCAGAAGTATACGAAATAAGGTAGGTGAACTTGCAGCGTGGGTTGGTACCTGGGACTTCGATGTTGTGGCTATTACGGAGACGTGGCTAGATCAGGGACAGGATTGGCTGTTGCAGGTTGCAGGGTTTAAATGTTTTAGTAGGGTCAGAGGTGGGGGTAAAAGAGGGGGGGGTGTGGCTTTGCTTGTCAAAGATAGTATTACAGCGGTAGAAAGGAAGATGGACGAAGATTTGCCATCTGAGGTAGTTTGGGTTGAGGTTAGGAATAGGAGAGGTGAGGTCACCCTGTTAGGAGTCTTTTACAGGCCTCCTAATAGTCCTAGAATCGTTGAAGAAAGGATTGCGAAGATGATTCAGGAGAAGAGTGACAGTAATAGGGTGATTGTTATGGGGGACTTTAACTTTCCTGATATTGATTGGGAAAGCTATAGCTCAAGTTCGTTAGATGGGTCAGTGTTTGTGCAATGTGTGCAGGAGAGTTTCCTGACACAATATGTAGATAAGCCAACAAGAGGTGAGGCCATACTGGATTTGGTTCTGGGTAACGAACCAGGCCAGGTATTAGAACTAGAGGTAGGTGAGCACTTTGGGGACAGTGACCACAATTCGGTGATTTTTACTCTAGTGATGGAGAGGGATAAGTGTGTACTACAGGGCAAGAATTAGCTGGGGGCAGGGAAATTATGATGCGTTGAGGCATGACTTAGGATGTGTGGATTGGAAAAGTAGATTTCAAGGCAAGAGCGTAATTGATATGTGGAACTTGTTCAAGGAGCAACTATTGAGTGTCCTTGATAAGTACATACCTATCAGGCAGGGAGGAAAGGGTCGTGTGAGGGAGCCGTGGTTTAATAAGGAATTGGAATCCCTTGTTAAATGGAAGAGGGCGGCCTTTGTAAAGATGAGGCGTGAAGGTTCAATAAGGGCGATTGAGAGTTATAAGGTAGCCCGGAAGGACCTGAAGAGAGAGCTAAGAGCAGCAAGGAGGGGACATGAAAGGTCCTTAGTTGGTAGGATTAGCGAAAACCCTAAGGCTTTCTATAGGTATGTTAGGAATAAAAGAATGACTAGGGTAGGAATAGGTCCAATCAAGGATAGTAATGGGAAGTTGCGTGTGGAGGCTGAAGAGATTGGGGAGGCACTGAATGAATACTTTTCGTCAGTATTCACTCAGGAACAGGACATTGTTGTCGATATGAATACTGAGGCACGAATAAGTAGAATGGATGGCTTTGAGATATGTAGAGAAGAGGTGTTGGAAATTCTGGCAAGGGTGAAAATAGATAAGTCCCCTGGGCCTGATGGCATTTATCCTAGGATTCTCTGGGAAGCAAGGGAGGAGATTGCAGAGCCATTGGCCTTGATTTTTGTGTCCTCTTTGTCTACAGGAGTAGTGCCAGAGGACTGGAGGCTAGCAAACGTGGTTCCCTTGTTCAAGAAGGGAAGTAGGGATAATCCTAGTAACTATAGGCCAGTGAGTCTCACTTCTGTTGTGGGCAAAGTCTTCGAGAGAATTGTAAGGGATAGGATTTATGCACATCTGGATAAGAATAATGTGATCAAGGATAGTCAGCATGGTTTTGTGAAGGGCAGGTCGTGCCTCACAAACCTTATTGAATTCTTTGAGAAGGTGACTAAGGAGGTAGATGAGGGGAAAGCGGTGGATGTGGTGTATATGGATTTTAGTAAGGCGTTTGATAAGGTCCCCCATGGTAGGCTACTGCAGAAAATACAGAGATATGGCATTGAGGGTGAGTTGGAGGTTTGGATTAGGAATTGGCTGGCTGGAAGAAGACAGAGGGTAGTAGTTGATGGTAAAGGTTCATCTTGGAGTGCCGTCACTAGCGGTGTTCCGCAAGGATCTGTTTTGGGACCATTGCTGTTTGTCATTTTTATAAATGACCTGGAGGAAGGGTTAGAAGGTTGGGTGAGCAAGTTTGCGGATGATACGAAAGTCGGAGGAGTTGTAGACAGTGAGGAAGGATGTGACAGGTTACAGCGGGATATAGAGAAGCTGCAGAGCTGGGCAAAAAGGTGGCAAATGGAGTTCAATGTAGCTAAGTGTGAGGTGATTCACTTTGGTAAGAGTAATAAAAAGATGGGGTACTGGGCTAATGGTCGGACACTTGGTAGTGTGGAAGAGCAGAGGGATCTTGGTGTCCATGTACACAGATCTCTGAAAGTTGCCACCCAGGTAAATAGTGCAGTGAAGAAGGCATTTGGCGTACTGGCTTTTATTGGTAGAGGAATTGAGTTCCGGAGTCCTGAGGTCATGCTGCAGTTGTATAAGACTCTGGTGCGGCCGCATCTGGAATATTGTGTGCAGTTTTGGTCGCCATAGTATAGGAAGGATGTGGAGGCACTGGAACGGGTGCAGAGGAAGTTTACCAGGATGTTGCCTGGTATGGTAGGAAGATCCTATGAGGAAAGGCTGAGGCACTTGGGGTTGTTTTCATTGGAGAAAAGAAGGTTTAGGGGTGACTTGATAGAGGTGTACAAGATGATTAGGGGGTTAGATAGGGTTGACAGTGAGAACCTTTTTCCACGTAGGGAGTCAGCTATTACAAGGGAGCATAGCTTTAAATTAATGGGGGGTAGATATAGGACTGATGTTAGGGGTAGGTTCTTCACTCAGCGAGTCGTAAGTTCATGGAATGCCCTGCCAGTAGCAGTAGTGGACTCTCCCTCTTTATGGGTATTTAAGCGGGCATTGAATAGGTATATGGAGGATAGTGGGTTAGTGTAGGTTAGGTGGGCTTTGATCGGCGCAACATCGAGGGCCGAAGGGCCTGTACTGCGCTATATTCTTCTATGTTCTATGTTCTATGTGGCGGAGAGCATCGTTGACCACGTCGGAGGGGAAATTGCGGTCTTTGAAGAAGGAGGCCATCTGGGTTGTTCGGTAGTGGAATTGGTCCTCCTGGGAGCAGGTAGGGCAGAGGGGAAGGAATTGGGAATATGGGATGGCGTTTTTACAGGAGGCAGGGTGGGAGGAGGTGTAATCTAGGTAGCTGTGGGAGTTGGTCGGTTTGTAGTAAATCTCCTCCACTTCCCACACCTTAATCCAAACGTGGACAAAAGCACTGAAATGTGGAGGTATGTTGGGAGGGAAACTCTTTGGCATTGAGGCAGCATGTGATCATGTGTGGCATCTTGGAGCCTTATTAGAGTGAAGAAGGTGAAAGTTGGGGCAAACAGGGTGGGAAATCCAGGGTTATAGAATCATACATCATGGAAACAGACCTTTCAGTCCAACCAGTTCTTGCTGAACATAATCCCAAGCTAAACCAGTCTCACCTGCCTGCTCCTGGCCCATACCATTATCATTCCTATTCATGTACTCATATTGGTGTCTTGTAAACATTGTAACTGTACCAATATCCACCGCTTCCTCAGGAAGTCCGTTCCGCACACAAACTACCCTCTGTGTAAATAATTTGCCCCTCGTGTCTTTTTTAAATCTCTTTCCTATCACCTGAAGGGACACATATCCTCTCAGGATGAGAGGGATGACATGCCAGTCATCAATATATGAGGGCTTTGTATTTTATAGAATCACAGAACCCCTACAGTGTGGAGGCAGGCTGTTCAGCCTAACAAGTCCACACCGACCCTCTGAAGAATATCCCAACCAGACCCATTCCCCTACCCTAAATTTAGCCCTGACTAATGCACCTAACCTACACATCCCTGAACACTATGGTCAATTTAGCATGGCCAATTCGCCTAACCTGCTCATCTTTGGAATGCGGGAAGAAACACACACAGTCACGGGGAGTATGTGCAAATTCCACACAGACAGTGGCCCAAGGCTGGAATTGAACCAGGGTCACTGGTGCCGTGAAGCAGCAGTACCAACCACTGAGCCACCAAGCCACCCCCTGAATTTGCCACCAGAATTTATGTAGAATGTCAGACTGACCAAGACAAGGCAGAATAGTTAAGAACTCCTTTGATACAATTAAGTTTGATTAGGTCCGGCTAATAAACTGGAAAGATTAAAGGCAGGATGACTATTCAGGAAGGTGAACTCAGAGTGTGATGACTGATAGAAATGTTTGCTGGGTCCATAACTGGTTTATTCCTATAGTGAAAGGAATATGTGGGTAAATAAAAATGACTTGGTTTGAAATAATCTCCAGTCTGTGAGTCACATTTTGGCCAGAAAGCTGGATGTCTGTTCCACTTTGCTGCATTTCTGTAGCACCTTTCATCACCTCATGACATCACAAAGTGGTCTGCAGCCAATCAACTACTTTGCAAGTGAAATTGCTGTTATAATGTCATAAATGGTACACCCACCAATCATGGAGCAGGATCCCACAAGAAGCAATGTGACAAAGTTCAGATTGTTTGCTTTACTCACAAGGGATAAGCCATCATCAGATCACGAGGGAGATTTCTGCTCTTTTACAACCAGAGCACTGGGATCTTTTATATAGACTGAGGAGGCAGATGGGGCTTAAGTAATGTCAGATCCATAAAGCAGCAGCTCCCTAGTATTACACTGAAGTAACAGCCTGGAGTATGTGCTCAAATGGGACTGAGGGGCATGGGGCTTGAAATCATGAATAAGAATGTGACCACTGAGCCAAAACTGGCACTTGGTGACTCCTGCATCTAAGTAGGAAGGGAAGGAGGGAGGAAGGAGAGAAGGAGGGAAGGATGAAGGAAGGAAATCACAGTTCTTCATGCTTCTTGTTCCGTGTAATTCATTTCTGTCTGACTTGAATAAAGACTCCAATACTCAAACAGTTGAAAATCACTTCTCCATTATTTATGTGTTAATCAAGCACGGCAAACTCAATTCAACTCTCACATTCATCCTGAAATGAAACCAGTTCCTACTGTGTGGAGGCAGGTTACTGTAGAGCTAAAGATTTATGTCCTCCCATTTGATGATGCTTTAATGGTATCAAACCATCGTTGTGGTATATCCTGTTTGATGCTGTGTGGGCACTTAGCAAATAATTATATGAACACAAATACACTAATTTCAACTGCAGAACCATGTAAGATGAAACAAAAAAAATGATCAAACTACCATCTGTCAGTTGTGAAAAGCTTTTATCTCCTTAGCACTGATATGTATAATTAGCTCTAATGACCTGCTCTAGGGAGGGTGTGTGAAGGTGGAGATAAGCAGATGCAGTTTGCTTCTGATTCTAATGGAGACTAAAGTCATTTCAGATAATGTCTGCATTAAGTAAAGTCAGAGCAGTGAATTAATGAGCAACAAACTAAATTGTCTTCAAAGAAGCAGAATGGTAAAATTGTGCAATTGACCTCAGCGAGTGATTGAGAATTGGGCTGACAGTCCACTCAGCATGGCCCCATATTTGATGTGAAAATGCTCAGCAGACCTTGCAGTGTCTATGGAGAGAGAATAACATTTCATATCTGCTTTTGTTTTATCTCAGCTGGTCTGGGGGACATACCTTTCCAGGATAAAACCAAAACCAGAACTCCTCTTTTGATGTTCCGTCCAATGTCAATGGGTGAACATTGGCAACATGCAACATTAGGAATTTAGTACAAAATGAATGGGCATTGAATGGCTGTCATTAGGAAACAAAGCATAACCTGGCATTTATATAAGAAAGAGAAAGGAGGAATTGCCACATTTGTATAGTGACATTCACAAACTCCAGGCATCTCAAAGCACTTTGCAATCAATGGAGTATTTGTGAAGTGTAGTTACTGTTGTAATATTGGAAGCACATCAATCAATTTAAACAAAGGAAACTCCTATACACAGCAGTGTTATCACATAATGACCAAGTAAACTGTGTTCTATTTAAAATTGCTTGAGGGAAAACTACTGGCCAGAACATATATGAGATAACATAAGAAGCACCTCTCCGAAATTATAGAATCCCTACAGTGTGGAAGCAGGCCAGTCAGCCCATCAAGTCCACACTGACTCTCCGAAGAGCATACCACTCAGACCAACTCCATAACCCTGCATTTTCCATGGCTAACCCATCTAGTCTACACATCCTTAGACACCATGGGCAATTTAGCATGGTCAATCACTTAATCTGCATATCGTTAGACTGTGGGAGGAAACTGGAGCACACCCATAGACACGGGGAGAATGTGCAAACTCCACACAGACAGTTGCCTGAGACTGGAATTGCCCCCGGGTCCTTGGTGCTGTGAGGCAACAGTGCTAACCATCGTGCAACCATAACATAGGATCTTTTATATCTACTTGAGAGGGAGGGCAGTGCTTCAGTTTTATGCCTCGATAAAAGACAGCACCTCTGGTCTTGCAGTCCTCCCTCAGTACTGCACTATAATTTTATGCTCAGAAATTAGCATTCAGTTCACAACTGCCTGATTCAAAGAAGAGACTGAAGCCAACTTGAAACAAAACTTCCATGATGTCAGGGCATCCCAAACTACATTACAAACTGTTATGAATCGGTGCGCTTGGGAGAATGGTATTCATATTGAATTTAAATTACAGAGCCAGTCTTCTACCAATTCAATTCACTCGACATGATATCAAAAAGTGGTTGGAAGCATTGACACGAGCAGGTCAAAGGTTAGGAATCTTGCAGCTAGTAACTCACATCTTGACTCCCTAAAGTCTGTCCAACCCTGAAGGCACAAGTCAGGAATATGATGGAATACTCCCAACCTGCCTGAATGAGTGAAGCTCAAACAAGAAGCTTGACGCCAGCCAGGACAAAGCAGCCTGCTCGACTGGCACCATATCCACAAATATCCAGTGCCCCAACTACCGATACTCAGTAGCAGCAGTGTGTACTACCTACAAGATGCACTGCAGAAATTCACAAAAGATCGTTAGACAGAAGCTTCCAAACCCTGATCACTCCATCTAGAAGGACAAGGGTAGCAGACATGTGGGAACACCACCACCTGCAGATTCCCCTGCAAGCCACTCACCATTCCGATTTGGAAATACATTATCTTTCCTTCATTGTCATTGGGAATCTGGAACTCCTTCAGGGCATCGTGGGTCAGCCTACAGCAGGTAGACCGCAGCGGTTCAAGAAAGCAGCTCACCACCAACTTCTCAAGGGGCAACTAGGGACGAGCAATAAATACTGGCCAAGCCAGTGACACCCACCCCCCATTCGTGAATGAAAGAATATTATGTGTTTTCACTCTGTCATTCAGTGTTCTGTTTCTGCAGTTGCTTTGTTCTATTTGTTCAGTGCCGCATTTTTCTCTCTAGCTATTTCTCATGGGCTTCAGCAGATGTGGTTAAACAACAATATGTATTCTGGTTAGATTTTATTGAGGACAGAGCAGCATCATCAGCTACAATATTGAGTAAGCAAATTGCTTTGAACACCGACATCTTATCAATAAACCAATAGGTACAGATATTGCTCATATAAAAGTCTCCATTTGCCTGCCGTGTATTACATAAAATAAATAAATCATGGTTTAATCAATTTTTTTTAAAAAAGTTACATGCAGCTGTAAACATTAACATTTTGCTTTACAATTCTTTCCATTTTCCTGCCTGGATACAGACATAAATACAAGAGCTGAGCAATAAGACACAAATGACAAATCCTTGACTGATTTCAGGTATACAGTGGCTAAGGCAGCTGTTAATCTGAAAACCGGGAGAGGCTTCCACAGGGGGGAATGGACTGGCTGTGATTTGGAAGAATTTTCCCAGGCATAGAGAATTATGAAAGCTTTTTTTTCCCAAGCAATCTTAAAAATGAAAGAAACCAAAGATATCCATCATGGAAACAACCTTTATAACCAACGCCATTCAGATTCGAAGACACTTGAAAGGTTTAGGATGTTCATGCACAGAGCATACTCTCTCCCATTCACCCTTGCTAATGGTAGCTTTATAGCAGATATAGAATCCCACATAGCACATTAAAAAAGTCTCTTGCCCTGAACAACCATTAAGGTCCATTCAAAGTAGATTCAGAGACCCAAATTATTATACAAGATCCTCATCCAACTTTAAATTGTTACTGAGTGGCTTTACAGCTCAAAAACAGGCATCTAATTATTAAAAATCGTACAAACCATGGGTGAGAACATTTCAACTGAGCGTTAAGCGACAAATGCAGGTGCTGGGAACGTTCCGTGTGGACCAACTTTGGTGGCACAGTGCCTGTTTATTAGCACCTCCCATTAAGCCTAAACATTGACAGTGAAAATGATCCCACTAGCTGGAAGATTAAACCTTTCATCTTGAGTTTTGGTTGAAGCATAGAATGTTTCAACCTCTGAGCACTGAACTCTGCTCAAATGATGATGCAGATGTGTAAACCGCTGCACACAAATGCCAGTTACTGAATATAATCGAGTCAAAATTAAAACTATTCTTTCTGGAAAGAACATTAAGTTGGGCGTAAAACAGGCAACCAATGCCCTACTGTGTATTTCATGTTGTGAAACCATATTGACTCCCAAACAATGAATTTGGGCTGAAAAAAAACTCAGCTAGTCTGGCAGTGCCTGTGGTTGGAGAAAAAGACTGATCATTTTGAGCATCACGTGACTCTGCACAGGATGGATTCAAAACATCAACTCTGTTTCTCTCTCCAGCAGATGCTGCCAGACCTGTTGAGTTTCTCCAGCATCATCTGTTTTGAATTCAGATTTCCAGATTCCACACTACTTTTAGATAAGTTTGTGTGCATGTGAGAGAGGAAATGAAAGAGAAATAAATAGTAAGATGAGTAAAATATGACATCAGTAAAAGATAGATCAAATAGAAAGAGAGAGAAATGGAGTGCAGGTTAGGGAAATAAAAAGGAAAGATAAAAGAGACAGAAGATAGTCAGTAAGGAGAGGATTTGCAGGTGGGATTTTGCATTTGATCCAAGTTGAATCTCCTGACTATCAGTAATTCATAGAATTATAGTATTCCTACAGTGTGGAGGCAGACCATTCAGTCAATCAAGTCCAGACTAGCCCTCTGAAGAACATCCCACCGAGACCCATCCCTGTACCTCTATCACCAAAACCCTGCATTTTCCATAGCTAATCCACCTAACATGCGTATCTCTGGACACTATAAGCAATTTAACATGGCCAAACAACCTAACCTGCACATCTTTGTAGAGGGATCTGTTCAGTCCCTCCACAAGATAGTGGATGTTATGCATTGGTGGGAGTGGCAGTAGAGTGGTGGGGTGAGTTGGTAGGAATGGTGTCTATGTTGCCTCCATTATTATGACAGTGAACACACTTAAAAGTTTTTAAAAAATATATCGTTGTCTGTAAAATGTTGTACATCTTCCAGGGATTGTGAAAGGCCCTATGTAAATGTGGGTCTTGTCTTCTTTTCAGCTTGTTACAGTCTCCATGGTTCAATGATCACAACAAAGAAATCTGCATCCTTGTGATAGAAATCTATTAATATCAAATGTGCAATGTATGATAAGAATTTTTTGTTCCTTGATGTCTCATGTCAAAGTTGCAAATACACAAGGTGGCACTGTCAGAAATATGAAATTATAATATGACATATTTTGTGAAGAAAGCCAATCGATCTTAAAAGGGAGATTGATAAGGACAAGCGCAGTATATGCATGGGAATACCCCCCACCTGCACATTCCCCTCCAAGCCACTCACCACCCTGACTTGGAAATATATTAGGAACCCAAAGAACTATGGATGCTGTAAATCAGAAACAAAAACAGAAGTTGCTGGAAAAGCTCAGCAAGTCTGGCAGTATCTGTGCGGAGAAATCAAAGTTGGCGTTTGGGGTCCAGTGACCTTTCCCCAGTACCAGTTCAGAGGAAGGGTCACTGGACCTGAAATGTTAACTTTGATTTTTCTTCACAAAGCTGCCAGATTTTCTGAGCTTTTCCAGCAATGTCTGTTCTTGTTTTGGAAATATACCTTCACTGTCACGGGGTCAAAAGCCTGGAATTCCCTCCTGATTGTGGGTCAATCTACAGCACATGAATTGCACTTATTCAAGGAGGCAGCTCACCACCACCTTCTCAACGGCAACTAGGGACAGGCAATAAATGCTGACTCAGCTAGTGATACCCAGCCACACAAGTGAACAAAAAAACCGAAAGGGAAAAACTAGCCACCAAAATCCACATGACTTCCCTTGAGGATTTATTTACAGTCAAATGCAAACAATCCAGATATATCTTAGGAAAAATCACAAATGTCATGAAATAATTTCATTGAAGACGGAAAATTCCTGCAATGTTGAGTACAAAAGGAACATCACAAGGAATTCCAGCATGATTGCTTTGTGGAACGGTGGTTTCTCAATACTAACATTTGCAACCATTTTGTTTATTGTGATAAACATTGGCTGGAAGCAGTCAGCTTGAGGATTGCCCTCTGAATACCAAGAGGGAGACATCTCGAGACAGGAGCTGCTCCCCAACATTGAAACAGAGGGACTGCATTGAACTTACATTCAGAAAGTAAGGAGGCGTGAGATCCAAGGAAATTTGGCAGTCTGGATTCAGAATTGGCTGGCCCATAGGGTGGTAGTAGATGGAAAAGAGTCAGCCTGGAGCTCAGTAACCAGTGGTGTTCCACAAGGATCTGCTCTGGGATCTCTGCTCTTTGTGATTTTAATAAATGACTTGTATGAGGAAGTGGAAGATTGGGTTAGTAAGTTTGCCAATGATTTGTGGATAATGTGGAGGGCTGTTGTGAATGGGACACTGACAGGATGCAGAACTGGGCTGAGAAGTGGCAGATGGAGTTCAACCTTGAAACGTGTAAAGTGGTATTCATTTGGAAGGTTGAACTTGAATGCAAATTACAGGATTAAAGGCAGGATTCTTGGTAGTGTGGAGGAACAGTGGCATCCATATCCATAGATCCCTCAGAATTGCTGCCCGAGTTGATAGGATCATTAAGAAGGTGTATGATGTGTTGGCTTTCATTAGTAGGGGGAATTGAGTTTAAGAGCCGTGAGGTTAGCCTGCAATCTATGAAGCCTTGGTTAAAAAGCAGGCTAAAAAGCAGGACGTCCAAGGTGGTTATCTCCAGTTTGCTTCCAGTTCCTCGGGCTAGTGTCGCCAGAAACCGGGAGATAATGGACTTGAACGTGTGGTTGGGGAACTGGTGCAGGAAGCAAGGTTTCAAGTTCTTGGATCACTGGGGTATATTTTATGGTAACCATAAATTCTACAAGAGAGATGGCTTGCACCTTAATAGAACAGGGATCGGCATTCTGGCAGGCAGGTTTTCTGCTGCAACACCGCTACATTTAAACTAAGTAGCGGGGGGGAGGGGACAAGCTGGATGTTTAAAAAGGAAATTGAAGGGGTAGTTAGAACAAGAGAAGTCAAGAAAGACAACTGTATCAAGGAGGCAGAAAACTGGAAAAGGCATCATGCTGTAAAGTTGAGTGAAATAAGGGTTGAGGGGAAGGGTGAGAGCAGTAACAAATTAAAAATTCTATATATGAATGCACGAAGCATTAGACACAAGGTGGATGAGCTTGAGGCTCTTTTGGAAATTGGCAGATACGATATTGTGGGGATAACTGAGACGTGGCTTCATGGGGACAGGGCCTGGGAAATGAATATTCAAGGCTACATGTGTTATCGTAAGGATAGACTGACGGGCAGAGGGGGTGGGGTGGCCTTGTTGGTAAGGGAGGATATTCAGTCCCTTGCGCGGGCGGACCTAGAGTCAGGGGATGTAGAGTCAGTGTGGATAGAGCTTCGAAACACTAAGGGTAAAAAGACCCTCATGGGAGTCATCTACAGGCCCCCAAACAGTAGTCTGGATGTTGGAGGTAAGTTGAATCAGGAGCTGAAATTGGCTTGTCGCAAAGATGTTACTACAGTTGTTATGGGGGATTTTAACATGCAGGTAGACTGGGAGAATCAGGATGGTATCGGGCCTCAAGAAAGAGACTTTGTGGAGTGCCTCAGAGATGGATTTTTAGTGCAGCTGGTGCTGGAGCCGACCAGGGATAAGGCGATTCTGGATCTGGTATTGTGTAACGAACCAGAATTGGTCAGTGACCTCGAAGTGAAGGAGCCATTGGGAAGTAGTGACCATAATACAATAAGCTTCAATCTGCAATTTGAGAGGGAGTGGGTACAATCTGAAGTGACAATATTTCAGTTGAATAAAGGGAAATATGGAGCTATGAGGGAGCAACTGGCCAAAGTTCAATGGTTTAATACCTTAACAGGGAAGACCGTGGAGGAACAATGGCAGATATTTCTGTGTATAATGCAGAAGATGCAGGATCAGTTCATTCCTAAAAGGAAGAAAGATCCCAGGAGGAGACATGGGCGGCCGTGGCTGACAAGGGAAGTAAAGAAACATATAAGGTTAAAAGAGAAAAAGTATAACTTAGCGAAGATAAGCGGGAAAACGGAGGACTGGGAAGCTTTTAAAGAACAACAGAGGATTAGTAAGAAGGAAATACGCAGAGAAAAAATGAGGTACGAAGGTAAACTGGCCAAGAATATAAAGGAGGATAGTAAAAGCTTTTTTAGGTATGTCCAAGGCAAAAAAATGGTTAGGACAAAAATTGGGCCCTTGAAGACAGAAGCAGGGGAATATATTACTGGGAACGAAGAAATGGCAGAGGAATTAAATGGGTACTTCAGATCTGTGTTCACTGGGGAAGACACAAGCAATCTCCCTGAGGTAACAGTGGCTGAAGGACCTGAACTTAAGGGAATTTCTATTTGCCAGGATTTGGTGTTGGAGAGACTGTTAGGTCTGAAGGTTGATAAGTCTCCGGGACCTGATGGCCTGCATCCCAGGGTACTGAAGGAGGTGGCTCGGGAAATCGTGGATGCGCTGGTGATTATTTTCCAGAGTTCAATAGAATCGGGGTTGGTTCCTGAGGATTGGAGGGCGGCTAATGTTGTGCCACTTTTTAAGAAGGGTGGGCGGGAGAAAGCAGGAAATTATAGACCAGTTAGTCTGACCTCAGTGGTGGGAAAGATGCTGGAGTCTATTATAAAGGATGAAATTACGGCACATCTGGATAATAGTAACAGGATAGGACAGAGTCAGCATGGATTTATGAAGGGGAAATCATGCTTGACTAATCTTCTTGAATTTTTTGAGGATGTAACTCGGAAGATGGACGAGGGAGATCCAGTGGATGTAGTGTACCTGGACTTTCAGAAAGCTTTTGATAAAGTCCCACACAAGAGGTTAGTGAGTAAAATTAGGGCGCACGGGATTGGGGGCAAAGTACTAGATTGGATAGAGAATTGGTTGGCTAATAGGAAACAAAGGGTAGTGATTAACGGCTCCATTTCGAAATGGCAGGCAGTGACCAGTGGGGTACCGCAGGGATCCGTGCTGGGACCGCAGCTTTTTACAATATATGTAAATGATATAGAAGATGGTATCAGCAATAACATTAGCAAATTTGCTGATGACACAAAGCTAGGTGGTAGGGTGAAATGTGATGAGGATGTTAGGGGATTACAGGGTGACCTGGACAAGTTAGGTGAGTGGGCAGATGCATGGCAGATGCAGTTTAATGTGGATAAATGTCTGGTTATCCACTTTGGTGGCAAGAACAGGAAGGCAGATTACTACCTCAATGGTATCAAATTAGGTAAAGGGGCTGTTCAGAGAGATCTGGGTGTTCTTGTACACCAGTCAATGAAGGCAAGCATGCAGGTACAGCAGGTCGTGAAGAAGGCTAATAGCATGCTGGCCTTCGTAACAAGAGGGATTGAGTATAGAAGCAAAGAGGTGCTTCTGCAGCTGTACAGGGCCCTGGTGAGACCACACCTGGAGTACTGTGTACAGTTCTGGTCTCCAAATTTGAGGAAAGACATTCTGGCTATTGAGGGAGTGCAGCGTAGGTTCACGAGGTCAATTCCTGGAATGGCAGGATTGCCTTACACGGAAAGACTGAAGCGACTGGGCTTGTATACCCTTGAGTTTAGAAGACTGAGAGGGGATCTGATTGAAACGTATAGGCTTATGAAAGGATTGGACACTCTGGCAGGAGGGAACATATTTCCGTTGATGGGGGAGTGCCGAACCAGAGGACACAACTTAAAAATACGGGGTAGACCATTTAGGACAGAGATGAGGAGAAACTACTTCACACAGAGAGTGGTGGCTGTGTGGAATGCTCTGCCCCAGAGGGCAGTGGAGGCCCAGTCTCTGGATTCTTTTAAGAAAGAATTGGATAGAGCTCTTAAAGATAGTGGAGTCAAGGGGTATGGAGATAAGGCTGGAACAGGATACTAATTAGGAATGATCAGCCATGATCATATTGAATGGCGGTGCAGGCTCGAAGGGCAGAATGGCCTACTCCTGCATCTATTGTCTATTGTCTATTGTCTATTGTTAGACCACACTTGGAATATTGTGTTCAGTCCTGGTCACATCATTACAAGAAGGATGTGGAAGCTTTAGAGAGAGTGCAGAGGATATTTACCAGGATGCTGCCTGGACTGGACAGCATACGTTCTGAAGAAAAGTTGAAGGAGGTAGGGCTTTTCTCATTGGAGCGTAAAAGCAAGAGAGGCGACTTGGTAGAGGTGTACAAAATGATGAGAGGCATAGTTAGAATGTATAGCTAGAGACATTTCCCAGGGTAGAAATGGCTGTCAAGAGGGGGCATAATTTTAAGGTCTTTGGAGGAAGGTTTAGGGGAGATGTCAGAGGTAGGTTCTTTACTCAGAAAGTGGCGGGTGTGTGGAATACACTGCCAGCGGTGGTAGTAGACTCAAAAGTGATTCTTAGGTAGGCACATGGATGATAATGAATGTAGGGTATTTAGTTTATTTTGTTCTTAGTGCAGGATAAAAGGTCAGCACAATATCAAGGGCTGAAGGGCCTGTACTGAGCTGTCCTGTCCTCGGTCCTATGAACCAGATGCCAAGAACCACTACTAATGGTACAATGTTGGTGAAACAGGGCAGCTTTCACCCATTTCCAGGATCTGTTCTTCTGCTTCTACCTGTGGGCACAATCTCCAACTATTCAACCTCAGAAGCCAACACAGCTACTGAGTCTAACTTCAAATTTTCAAAAAGAACCCTTCTGAGGATGGGTTGCTGCACCTGGAACGTTAAGTCCACAGATGCTGCCAGACCTGCTGAGCTTTTCCTGCAATTTCTGATTTTGTTTCACGTTTTCAGCACTTTTACTTCAGAAAGAGAAATTCCAATCAAGTTCAGCTTTCAGCGGTCCTTGAGACCTCATCTCACTGCAATCTTCGTAACTATCACTATTTGCTCTTACCTATTTTAAATCTCGTGTTGATATTTTAGTTAACAACTTTACTATTTTTGACTGAATTAAATTTCATAAGTAATTGCGTGATAAGTTATGTTTATACCTGATTGAACGTGTGAAATTGCACTCCTGGTTGGTTTTAATTTGAAACATTCAATAATCAAAAGGAGGTACATAGGAGCCTGTACAAATTCTCAGTTCATGGCTCACTCTGAGAAGCCTGATGTGTGGTCCTAACCAATACTTGCTGGCAACACGTACTCTGAAAGATTGATTCAAGTCAATTAATTTCAAAAATATACTTTATTCATAAAATATTTTGATGAACTGTACAATTGGTCATGCCATACATACATAAACATTCCATTTCTTTGCATACAGAGATTGAGTAATCATTCATAAACACAGGTCTGTATGTTTATCAATCATATGTCCATATATTTAGCTGAGGCATCAGCAGAGCCCAAATGACTGTTCTTTGACAGGCAGACGCTACACGGTGGTCTTTCCCCACTGCGCCTTGGCGGCAGCTGCCCCAAGCTTCAGCGCGTCCCCCAACATGTAGTCCTGGACCTTGGAAAGTGCCAGTCTGCAACACTCAGTCGGGGTCAGCTCTTTCAGCTGGAAGGTCAACAGGTTTCGGACAGACCAAAGAGTGTCCTTCACCGAGTTGAGGATCCTCCAGGCACAGTTGATGCTCGTCTCGGTGTGTGTCCCGGGGAACAGACCATACAGCACAGAGTCCCGCATCACGGAGCTGCTCGGGACGAACCTCAACAAACACTACTGCCTTCCGCTCCAGACTTCCTTTGCGTAGGCACACTCACTAATTAATAACTTATATGTAAGTTTGCAATTGTTGTGGGTATGTTTGCTAAGTTGGGAAGTTAGTTTGCAGATTTTTCTCCCTTTTCTACGTGACAGCCTCAGGGAAAGGGTGACAGGGGGATAGGTCTGGTTGGGATGGTCACTGTAGGTTGAATGGCCTGTTTCCATACTGTAGGGATTCTGTTATGCTTCCTTTATAATCCTCAAGGGCCTTGTTCGACTAAGGAGAATTCCAAAGCATTTTAGTTGCATACAAAGAGCCAGAGGGTAACTAGGGAAAGAATAGGTCCATTCCGGACAAAACAGGGAATTTTTCTGTGGAACCAGAGGAAGTTGGTGCGATCCTTAATGAGTACTTTGCATCAGTATTCACCACAGTATTTTTACCTGTTTTCAAATGGTGTGTTATGTAAATAGCCTCATTTATTCTATTTTATCTTCATTTCTTCCGTGCCATAAACTTCTGTTTTGTAGTTAAAAGGAAATCTGCACCAGTGCGTGTTTGTATTTCAGTGAAAGATCACCTCGTTAGATAAAGACAATATGATCCATCAAGCCAGTTTAAGATCTGACTTGTCCAGTAGCAACATCAGCTGGGATCACAACACACATCAGGTCCAACATGGACCAGATACACAATAAATTGCCTACTACAGTAATTCAACAATGTCCCAAATTCAGAAGAGTATCTTCTTCTGCATGATTGTGACTTCTGTTATTTCTTGCATCAGCTGTTTGTATGTAATAGATTTAATGAACTAGCAATGTGCTTGCATCTGAACATCTTTTGACATGAAATGCTCAGGGAATTGGGCAGAGTGTAAAACAGCTGGTGATGAATTACAAGCCTATTTAGTGCAAATGGTGCAACTCAGTTTAATCCCACTTCAGCAACCTGTGAGGTGATGTCCAATGTCTTTATCTAACAAGTCATCCAGCCCACTATTGTTCCTGTTGTTTGTTTAGAGCAAAGGAAAAGGAAATAGTTTATGGTGTTTAGAGTGCAGCAAGTCAATTAAGTGGTTGACAATTTTCAAAGGAGTGGGCTAAACTTCAGTGAGAAGAGCAAAGTAAACTGAACACTTGCCAAAACATGGAAATAGAGGGATCTGCAGCAGTTTAACACTCAGTTAATCAATGACTGCACTTTTTATAGATACAGTCCCTGAAGAACATTATGATCCTACAATGGCTCTGACATCTTCAGTCAACAACATTTGTTTGCCAATCACTGTCAGCCACAACTCTGGAAAGACAGGAATGGCACTTACACACTTGTGCTGACATTTCTCGTACTGGACCGGAGGGCCTAGCCTTTAATCTTTGCGGCTTCGTGTTGATTGCTGCGTTTGTTAATACCTGTGGGAAGAAGGGGAATTCCAAGAACTAAGATCTCAGTCAACACAGATCAGAGCTTCAAAGGGCATGAGTAAAGGTTGGTTTCCGTTTCTGTGTGAGAAACCAAGACGGACTGCTTTCTATTTTAAGTGAAGAGCCTGTTTCCATGCTGTATTACTCTGTGACTCTAAGACCACACCGGTTGACATCAGTGGCCCATTTATATTTTGATTTGATTAGATTTATTGTAGTCACATTTACCTAAATACAGTGAAAAGCTTTGTTGTGTGAGCATTACAGGCAGATCATAACAAACAAGGACATACAGATTAATGCTAATACATTTAGCATTAATTCTTTCTGTTCAATTGAGGTACGCAGTCATTCAATAATTGGTAGAGCCCCAGTCTTACCTGCTAGATGTTACGCTTTGACTCTGTGGCCTGTAGAGAGAGACATCCAAAGGAAGCAGTCTGATTTTTTTTTCCATTTAGTGAAAATAAGGCAATGGTATTATCATTAGACTATTAATCAGCCCAGATAATGTTCTGGGGACCTCAGTTCGAATCTTTGTTGAATTCAACGAAGAATCTGGCATTAAAGTCGAAGGATGACTAAGAATCCATTGTTGGAAAAAACCATCTGGTTCACTGATGTCTTCTTAGGGAAGGAAATTGCCATCCTTACCCGGTCTGGCCCATATGTGTCTCCAGAACCACAGCAAAGTGCTGACAGCCAGACTACTGCGACCACTAGGACTCATAACAGCACACAAACCAACAGCCACTCTCAGACAACAACTCACCAGAACGAAGGACACAATACCCAGCATGAGCAAAAACAATGTAGTGTACAAAATCCCATGCAAGGACTGCATAAAACACTACATCGGACAAACAGGAAGACAGCTAACGATCCGCATCCATGAACACCAACTAGCCACAAAACGACACGACCAGCTATCCTTAGTAGCCACACACGCAGATGACAAGCAACATGGGTTCGACTGAGACAACACTACTATTATTGGACAAGCCAAACAGAGAACAGCCAGGGAATTCCTAGAGGCATGGCACTCATCCACAGATTCAATCAATAAGCGCATCGACCTGGACCCAATATACCGACCACTGCAGCGGACAGCTGGAACTGACAACCGGAAGCGGCAGAGACAAACCACTATAAATGCCGGAGGAAAGATCACAGAAGCACTTCACAGGAGGCTCCCAAGCACTGAGGATGTCACCTAGACAGGGGACGAAACGTCTGCAACACAAATTCCCAGCTCAGTGAACAGAACCACAACAATGAGCACCCGAGCTACAAATCTTCTCACAGCTTTGAACCCAGTATTGAACTTTTGAACATTGGTAATCTATGCAGAGAAATACTGTTTTAGACTATTTGGCAACCTCCATGGCCAACATAGCTGAAGGATAAATCCTTATTCATCTTCAGCCAGCACCAGTCATCAGTTTAGCAGAATAGAGCAGCTATTTAAGGATGTGGAATGTCAAGAAGGCTAGTCTGTTGAACTGTGTTGTGGCTGCTTTTAACAAATCCAATTTTCTCTATTTTCCAGTCCTGAGTTCGTTATTAAGTGCTCAAAGTTCAGATTTTGTATAATTGATTACATGCCCCATTTCAGTTTTCAAAACCGTGAAATATTGCCCCAAATGATGAGAGACCTGGCATTTTGCAACTGGCAACCCATTCTATAATCCTTGTTCTGCAGTGATACATAAATGATCAGGTTTCACCTGATCTTCAACCCAAATTTGAATCCAATTACTGCTCTGACGATTATCCTTTCGAGTAAATAACCAAGGGAAGCGTGGGTGAATTATTAGGCAGAAAGCAAATTACTGCTCTCCTTGTTCTTTCTGCATAGCTTCGACATAAAGTTTACAAGTTTCTATTAGTGCTGCCCTCATCAAACAACCAGGAACCAATGGCTGTACCCCAGCAGAAAACCAGAGATACAAGCTGATAGAAAGCACAGACAGGAAGACAAGTGAGTTGTCTTGTCTTCCTCTTTCACATCTGATTTTGGTAAGAGTCCAGATAGCTCCCCTCAACTCTCTCACTCCATCTCCACTCCCACTCTCCTCCTCTGCCATCTCCGCTCCCACTCACCTTCCACCACCTCCACTCCCACTTTCATCACCTCAACCACTCCCACCTTCCACTGCCTCCTCCAACTCTATTCCAACCCTCATCACCTCTGCCACTCCCACCTTTTACTGACTCCTCCACCTCCACTCCCACCCTCTTCACCAACTCCACTCCCACCTTCCACTGCCTGCTCCACTTCCAATCCCACCCTCCTCACCACCTGCATTCTCACCTTCCACTGCCTCCTCCACCTCCAATCCCACCTTCTTCACCAAATCCACTCCCACCATCCACCACCTCCTCCACCTCCAATCCCACCCTCTTCACCTCCTCCACTCCCACCATCCACCACCTCCTCCACCTCCAATCCCACCCTCTTCACCACCTCCGCTCCCACCTTCCACCACCTCCTCCATCTCCAATCCCACCTTCTTCACCAACCCCACTCCCACTGTCCACTGCCTCCTCCACCTCCAACCCCACCTTCTTCACCAACTCCACTCTTACCTTCCACCACCTTCTCCACCTCCAATCCCACCCTCCTCACCACCTCCGCTCCCACCTTCCACTGCCTCCTTCACTTCCAATCCCATCCTCTTCACCAACTCCACTCCCACCTTCCACCACCTCCTCCACCTCCACTCTCACTCCTCACCACCTCCACCCCAAACTGCAATGCGATCTCCGGAAGTAGGGTCAATATGGAGGAAGTGTAATACTGTGTTTAGAACTCCTCTTGAATCCCTTCAGGTAATGGAAACCATGCAACTCTCTTAAAATGCCAGGATTGTCCATTCTCAGGGTTTATTCTGCTTTAATCCTGTCCATTTTCAATGTTAGAAAAAAATCCTTAACACTTGACATTTGCCTTTTACCTGTTTCCCAGTTTGCCTTTGCTGTTTGAATTCATGTGTCACTGGACATCAGAGTGCATCTGGGAAAATTAACAAACAATGAATTTCACAACTAATCTTGGAGAAACCTGTTTGGGTGAAGTTCACAACACAGAATCAGATAAGTTAATCGTTGTTTTAAGTCTGTCCAATGGAAAGACTGCAGTAGTGAGTAGAGTGGGTTCATTCTTGATTATATGTTTTTGGAGATAAGTCTCTTTAGTAAACTTAAAATATAAGTCATAACTATTAATTTAACCTCAGGCAGCGTTTTGTAGAGGAATAAGATGGTGTTATTTTCTGGGTCTGTAGATTGTGAAGGAGCAAAAATGGCCTTTAGTTCAGTGATATGTACTTCTTGTCAGATGTGGGAGTTGAAAAAGAGTTTAAAGGTTACTGCGGATTATATCTGCCATAAATGCTGTTGGAGGCGAATCTTATCAGATTGAGTGGATCAGTTGGAGAGACAGAAGTGATGAGGAATTTGCAACAGTATGTGATGGATGGCAGTTATAGGAAGGGGAGGGAGTCTCAGATACAGTCACATAGATGGGTTAACTCCAGGAAGGGTGAGAGAGATAGACACTTAGGGCAGTTGTCTTTTGTGGATATACCCATTTCAAACAGGTATGCTGCTTTGGAAAATGTAGGGGGTGATGGATTCTCAGGGGAACATAGCACAAACAGCCAAGTTTCTGGTATTGAGACTGGCTCTAATGCAACGAGGGGTCCGTCGGCTTCCAAGAGATCAATTGTGTTAGGGGATTCTGTACTCAGAGGGACAGACAGACGTTTATGTGGCCAGCAGAGAAAAAGCAGAATGGTGTGTTGTTTCCCTGGTGCCAGGAACAAGGATTTCTCAGAGAGGGTGCAGAATGTTCTCACGGGGGAGAGGAACCAGCAAGAGGTCATTGTCCACATTGGAACCAACGATATGGGAAGGAAAAAGGTTGAGATTCTGAAGGGAGATTAAAGAGAGTTAGGCAGAAATTTAAAAAGGAGGTCCTCAAGGGTAGTAATTTATGGATTGCTCCCAGTGCTATGAGTTAGTGAGGGCAGGGATAGGAGGATAGAGCAGATGAATGCATGGCTGAGGAGCTGGTGTATGGGAGAAGGATTCACATTTTTGGATCATTGGAATCTCTTTTGGGGTAGAAGTGACCTGTACAAGAAGGACGGATTGCACCTAAATTGGAAGGGGACTAATATACTGGCAGGGAAATTTGTTAGAGCTGCTCAGGAGGATGTAAACTAGTAAGGTGGGGGGGTGGGACCCAGGGAGATAGTGAGGAAAGAGATCGATCTGAGACGGGTACAGCTGAGAACAGAAGTGAGTCAAACAGTCAGGATAAGCAGGGACAAGGTAGGACTAATAAATTAAACTGCATTTATTTCAATGCAAGGGGCCGAACAGGGAAGGCAGATGAACCCAGGACATGGTTACGAACATGGGACTGGGATATCATAGCAATTACAGAAACATGGCTCAGGGATGGGCAGGACTGGCAGCTTAATGTTCCAGGATACAAATGTTACAGGAAAGATAGAAAGGGAGACAAGAGAGGAGGGGGAAGGGGTGGCATTTTTGATAAGGGATAGCATTACAGCTGTGCTGAGGGAAGATATTCCCGGAAATACGTCCAGTGAAGTTATTTGGGTGGAACTGAGAAATAAGAAAGGGATGATCACCTTTTTGGGATACTATTATAGACCCCCCAATAGTCAGAGGGAAATTGAGAAACAAACTTGTAAGGAGATCTCAGCTATCTGTAAGAATAATAGGGTAGTTATGGTGGGGGATTTTAACTTTCCAAACATAGACTGGGACTGCCATAGTGTTAAGGATTTAGATGGAGAGGAATTTGTTGAGTGTGTACAAGAAAATGTTCTGATTCAGTATATGAATGTACCTACGAGACAAGGTGCAAAACTTGACCTACTCTTGGGATATAAGGCAGGGCAGGTGACTGAGGTGTCAGTGGGGGAGCACTTTGGGACCAGTGACCATAATTCTATTAGTTTTAAAATAATGATGGAAAAGGATAGACCAGATCAAAACGTTGAAGCTCTAAATTGGAGAAAGGCCAATTTTGATGGTATTAGGCAAGAACGTTCAAAAGCTGATTGGAGGCAGATGTTCGCAGGTAAAGGGACGGCTGGAAAATGGGAAGCCTTCAGAAATGAGATAACGAGAGTCCAGAGAAAGTATATTCCTGTTAGGGTGAAAGGGAAGGCTGGTAGGTATAGGGAATGCTGGATGACTAAAGAAATTGAGGGCTTGGTTAAGAAAAAGAAGGAAGCATATGTCAGGTATAGATAGGATAGTTCGAGTGAATCCTTCGAAGAGTATAAAGAAAGTAGGAGTATACATAAGAGGGAAATCAGGAGGGAAAAATGGGGACATGAGATAGCTTTGGCAAATGGAATTAAGGAGAATGTAAAGGACTTTTACAAATACATTAAGGACAAAAGGGTAACTATGGAGAGAATAGGGCCCCTCAAAGATCAGCAAGGCGGCCATTGTGTGGAGCCACAGAAAATGGGGGAGATACTAAATGAATATTTTGCATCAGTATTTACTGTGGAAAAGAATATGGAAGATATAGACTGTAGGGAAATAGATGGTGACATCTTGCAAAATGTCCAGATTACAGAGGAGGAAGTGCTGGATGTCTTGAAATGGGTAAAGGTGGATAAATCCCCAGGACCTGATTAGGTGTACCTGAGAACTCTGTGGGAAGCTAGAGAAGTGATTGCTGGGCCTCTTGGTGAGATATTTGTATCATCGATAGTCACAGGTGAGGTGCCAGAAGACTGGAGGTTGGTAAACGTGGTGCCACTGTTTAAGAAGGGCGGTAAAGACAAGCCAGGGAACTATAGACTGGTGAGCCTGACCTCAGTGATGGGCAAGTTGTGGTAGGGAATCCTGAGGGAGAGGATGTACATGTATTTGGAATGGCAAGGACTGATTCAGGATAGTCAACATGGCTTTATGCATGGGAAATCATCACAAACTTGATTGAGTTTTTGAAGAAGTAACAAAGAGGAAAGACGAGGGCAGAGCTGTAGATGTGATCTATATGGACTTCAGTAAGGCGTTCGACAAGGTTCCCCATGGGAGACTGATTAGCAAGGTTAGATCTCATGGAATACAGGGAGAACTAGCCATTTGCATACAGAACTGGCTCAAAGGTAGAAGACAGAGGGTGGTGTGGAGGGTTGTTTTTCAGACTGGAGGCCTGTGACCAGTGGAGTGCAACAAGAATCGGTGCTGGGCCCTCTCCTTTTTGTCATTTACATAAATGATTTGGATGCAAGTAAAAGAGGTACAGTTAGTAAGTTTGTTGATGACACCAAAAATGGAGGTGTAGTGGACAGCGAAGAGGGTTACCTCAGATTGCAACAGGATCTTGACCAGATGGGCCAATGGCCTGAGAAGTGGCAGATGGAGTTTAATTCAGATAAATGCGAGGTGCTCAATTTTGGGAAAGCAAATCTTAGCAGGACTTATACACTTACACATGGCTTTATGCATGGGAAATCATCACAAACTTGATTGAGTTTTTGAAGAAGTAACAAAGAGGAAAGACGAGGGCAGAGCTGTAGATGTGATCTATATGGACTTCAGTAAGGCGTTCGACAAGGTTCCCCATGGGAGACTGATTAGCAAGGTTAGATCTCATGGAATACAGGGAGAACTAGCCATTTGCATACAGAACTGGCTCAAAGGTAGAAGACAGAGGGTGGTGTGGAGGGTTGTTTTTCAGACTGGAGGCCTGTGACCAGTGGAGTGGAACAAGAATCGGTGCTGGGCCCTCTCCTTTTTGTCATTTACATAAATGATTTGGATGCAAGTAAAAGAGGTACAGTTAGTAAGTTTGTAGATGACACCAAAATTGGAGGTGTAGTGGACAGCGAAGAGGGTTACCTCAGATTGCAACAGGATCTTGACCAGATGGGCCAATGGCCTGAGAAGTGGCAGATGGAGTTTAATTCAGATAAATGCGAGGTGCTCAATTTTGGGAAAGCAAATCTTAGCAGGGCTTATACACTTACACATGGCTTTATGCATGGGAAATCATCACAAACTTGATTGAGTTTTTGAAGAAGTAACAAAGAGGAAAGACGAGGGCAGAGCTGTAGATGTGATCTATATGGACTTCAGTAAGGCGTTCGACAAGGTTCCCCATGGGAGACTGATTAGCAAGGTTAGATCTCATGGAATACAGGGAGAACTAGCCATTTGGTTACAGAACTGGCTCAAAGGTAGAAGACAGAGGGTGGTGTGGAAGGTCCAACCTTTCTTTGTTGCTGAACAAAGAGACCTTGGAGTGCAGGTTCATAGCTCCTTGAAAGTGGAGTCGCAGGTAGATAGGATAATGAAGAAGGCGTTTGGTGTGCTTTCCTTTATTGGTCAGAGTATTGAGTACAGGAGTTGGGAGGTCATGTTGTGGCTGTACAGGACATTGGTTAGGCCACTGTTGGAATATTGCATGCAATTCTGGTCTCCTTCCTATCGGAAGGATGTTGTGAAACTTGAAAATGTTCAGAAAAGATTTACAAGGATGTTGCCAGGGTTGGAGGGTTTGAGCTATAGGGAGAGGCTGAACAGGCTGGGGCTGTTTTCCCTGGAGCGTCGGAGGCTGAGGGGTGACCTTATAGAGGTTTACAAAATTAATGGATAGGGTAAATAGGCAAAGTCTCTTCCCTGGGGTCACAGAGTCCAGAACTCGAGGGCATAAGTTTAGGGTAAGGGGGAAAAGATATAAAAGAGACCTAATGGGCAACTTTTTCATGCAGAGGTTGGTATGTGTATGGAATGAGCTGCCAGAGGTTGTGGTGGAGGCTGGTACAATTGCAACATTTAAGAGGCATTTGGATGGGTATATGAATAGGAAGTGTTTGGAGGGATATGGGTCGGGTACTGGTAGGTGGGACTAGATTGGTTTGGGATATCTGATTGGCATGAACGGGTTGGACTGAAGGGTCTGTTTTCGTGCTGTACATCTCTATGACTCTGACTTTACATGTGATTCATTTGTTTGCCGGCCAAATGACTCACTTGAATTGGTCTCCTACGTTTTGTGAGGTAAGGGTTAAAGAGTGGGTTTTAAATATATATTTTCCAAGCCTGGGCTTATTTGCAGAGGACATTGCTCCCTGTCCCCAGGGGTCAGTGTTGGGACTACAACTGTTTGTGATTTACATTAACGATCTGGATAAAGGAACTGAGGGCATTGTTGCTAAGTTTGCAGATGACACAAAGATAGGTCGAGGGACAAATAGTGCTGAGGAAGCGGGGAGGCTGCAGAAGGATTTGGACAGGCTAGGAGAGTGGGCAAAGAAGTGACAGATGGAATACAGTGAGTGAAAATATGGGGTTATGCACTTTAATCAGAAGAACAGAGGCATGGATTATTTTCTAAATGGGGAAAGGCTTTGGAAATCTGAAGCACAAAGGGACTTGCAAGTCTTGGTTTGGGTTCTCTTAAGATTTTCTGTAGCTTCAGTTGGTAGTTAGGATTGCAAATACATTGTTAGCATCCATTTCATGATGGCTAAAATACAAGAACAGAGATGTTGTGCTGAGTCTGTATAAGACTCTGGTCAGAACACATTTGGTATATTCTGAGCAGCTTTGGGCCTTGTATCTAAAGGAACAATGTGCTGGTATTGGAGAGGATCCAGAGGAGGTTTACAAGAACAATCCTGGGAATGAAGGGCTTGTCATATGAGGAACTGTTGAAAATGTGCTTGATAGAATTCAGAAGGATGAGAAGATCTTATTGAAGCTTACAGGATACTATAAGTCCTGAATAGAGTGGACATGGAGAAGATGCTTCCACTAGTAGGAGAGACTAAGACCTGAGAGCACAGCCTCAAAGTGAAGGAATGACCCTTTAGAGCTAAAGTCAATAAACGTGAAATTGGAAAAGCACAGCAGGTCATACAGCATCCGAAGAGCAGGAAAGTCAATGTATCAAGCCGAAATCCTTTGTTAGGACTGGGGAGGGGGAGAGAGCCCGAAAATATATAGAGGGAGGGAGGTGACTCAGGGGGAAGGTAGTTGGGATGGTAATAGGTGGATGCAGGTAGGGAGTTATTGTGATTGGTCAGTGGGTGGAGTGGACAGTTGAGTTGGAAGATGGACAGATTAGGTTAGGTTAGGTCGGGGAGCTGAGGGGGAGGAGTAAGGCTAGACATGGGATAAGCCTGAGAGTGGGGGTTTTTGAAGCTGGTGAAATTGATATTGAGGCCATTGGGCTATTGTTCCTCTACTTTACAGTTGGCCTCACTCTGACATGTCCATCTTTGGCATCCTCTACTATCAGAGTGAGGCCAACCATAAACTGGACAAATAACACCTGATATTTTGCTTGGAGAGCTTACAGCCCAATGGCCTCAATATTGATTTCATCAGCTTCAAACTCCCTCCATCTCCAGTCGGAAGCATTAATTTTCCTGCTCCTCAGATGCTGTCTGACCTGCTGTGCTTTTTCCAACTTTACAACTATTGACGCTGGCTTCCAGTATTTGCAGTCTATACTGTCTCCAAACCCTTTAGAGCTAAGATGAGGAGGAATTTCATCAGCAAGAGGGTGGTTAATCTGCAGACTCATTGCTGCAAAGGACTGTGGAGTGCAAGTCATTGACTGTATTTAAGACAGATGGATAGGTTTGTGATTGGTAAGGTGGTTCATGACTCATGAGGCAGAAGGGAGGAGTATGGGGTTGAGAAACATATCAGCCATGATTGAATTGTGGAGCAGACTTGATGGGTTGACTGGCCTAATTCTGCTTTTGGTCTTATAGTCATATGGTCTTCAAGTTACTGATGTAATGCCCCCCCGCAGAGGAGTCAAGCTGAGATTAAACAGCTTGTGGTAAACTATCTACTGTTCCTAAGCACTTTCTGAACCAGAGACAACAAACGCATTTTCTGCTATTTTCCCTACAAATCCATTTACATGACCCTATTCCTTCAGCCAATCACTGTCATGCACTTTGTCTTTTCCTTTTTAAGTAGATTAGATTACTTACAGTGTGGAAACAGGCCCTTCGGCCCAACAAGTCTACACCGATCCACCGAAGCGCAACCCACCCAGACCCATTCCCCTATACCTAACACTGCGGGCAATTTAAGCATGGCCAATTCACCTAACCAGCACATTTTTGGACTGTGGAAGGAAACCAGAGCATCTGGAGGAAACCCACACAGACACGGGGAGAATGTGCAAACTCCACACAGTCAGTCGCTTGAGATGGGAATTAAACCCGAGTCTCTGGTGCTGTGAGGCAGCAGTGCTAACCACTGTGCCACCGTGCCACCCACGGGAAACAATCCCATTGATCCTTTGCTTGAAACTGTTGTAGAAGGCAGTTGGTCTGAAAGAGTTAACTTGGAAGCTTTTGAATAGCTCCTTGATGAGTCTCTGAGAGGAGCTAGTCAGCATCTCCATTTTGTTGTTCATTGCTCATCAATTTTACAGGCTACAGCTGCATGGTGTAAATCGAGTAACTATCCAAGCAGGTGCAGAGTCATTGAGCACTATGAGAGCAAGCGAGATGGAGTCCAACTTGGTCCAATCCAAGAGCTGGATGCATATGCTCATGCGCAATGTGTCCTGACAGTAGTGTGGCAGTGGGAGGTGCTGATGCACTCTAAGTGCAGCACTGAGGTAGAGAACCATACTGTCTGAGAGATGTACCATAAGGGTGGAGGGAGGCCAGTACGTGTTTGATGCAAATGTTCAAGGATGGAGGATACAGGCTGTTGCTGCCATGGCATGTGCCCTGAAATGTTGGTGACTGTTGTCTGAGATAGCTATCCACAGGAGTAAGCAGTGAACTGATCATCAGATACCCACTCTGACTTAGAGACATAGAGTCGTACAGCATGGACACTTTGGTGACCACATGTCCTAAATTGATCTAGTCCCATTTGCCAGCATTTAACCCAAATTGCTCTAAACCCTTCCTATTCACACACCCATTCAAATGACTTTTAAATGTTGTAATTGTACCAGTCTCCACCACTTCCTCTGACAGCTCTTTCCACACATGCATCGACCATTGTATGAAAATGTTACCCCTCGGGTCCATTTTAAATCTTCCCCCTCTTACCTATGCTCACTAGTACATGCAAATGGGTGCAAATAGGCTGCTCCCCACTCACCAGTGAGAGTCTCATCTTGCCATTCAAAACCTGGTTGGAGAATTTGACATTTCCTCTCCACATCTCATTTCTGTTGACCTCGTCTTATTTTCTCGTCTGACTCACCAGTGTTGATGTTGTTCAGTGGACACTTCAGTATGACAGGGCAAAGGTTTCACAGCAGTCCGAAGAGGAGAAAGAATAAAAGAATCTGCACTGAAGAAGATTGTATCCATTTTAAATAATGAGCAGCAAGCAACAGCAGGGACAGTTCAGATCAGTTCAGACTGGAAAAGCTCCAACAACATAACAGCTTTTGTATAAAGCTCTAAATCAGCCAGTGTCTTAGGGGAAAGTACTGGCAAAGTTGTGAGAACTAAAGATTTCACTAAAGCACTTAAGAGTCGAACTGAGTCACAATCCAGCAAAGAACGAGTTGATGTGGTGCTCCACATACAAGTCAAATGCCTTGAAAGAAAGGTGAATAATTTACCGTTACAGTATTATTCTAAGTTAAAAATCACACAGCACCAGGTTATAGTCCAACAGGTTTAATCCGAAGCACAAGCTTTCGGAGCGCTGTGTGGAGTACACAATTGTAAGACACAGAATTTATAGCAAATGTTTACAATATGATGTAACTGAAATTATACATTGAAAAATACCTTGAGTGTTTGTTAAGTCTCTCATCTGTTAGAATGGCCATGTTAGTTTCATTTCTTTCATATGTAAATCACAAAATTTTTCTTTAAAAGTTACATTCTCAAGTGAACTTTAACAATTGGTGTCAGTCCAGATAATGGGTTGAAGGTGTTTGCCCCCTGTGTGCTGCCATAATGTTTAGACTAAATCTAATCTAAAAAATGAACTAACAGAATCCCACATGGATTCATGCAGTTTTTTTGAGCAAAGCATCTCCAAGTCAGTACAATGCTAGACTGGGAAGCTGAAGAAAAGCAGAATTCAGGAAAATGTGTATGAACAATCAATGTATTGCAAAGTCATCTTTAAAATAGAGCCATATTTTGAAATTTCTTTAAAAAGCAACTTTATTACTGGAATAAAGACTTATATAAGTTGAAAGCAGTAGGAGATTTAACTTATAAAGGTGATTTTGAGGTAAAGTGTTTAATGAACAATGGAAATTATTTAAATGTATGAAAAGCACAAAATGCTATTTTCTCAAACAAAAGATGTACAGAGCAGCTGGGGAAGAAGCAGGAAAAGTGTTTCATCTATACAACCTGTTCCTGTTGAAAGAGGAATGAAATTCACACAGGAAACATATAAAGCTTCCATTTAATGTTGTGTATGGGAAAGGTTTCTGATTTACCAAAAGATTTAAGAAGCTTTGTAGCATTTGGGATGGCATGGTGGCTCAGTGCTGCCTCACAGCGCCAGGGACCCGGGTTCCGTTCCCACCTCGGGTGACTGTGTGGAGTTTGCACATCTGCCCTGTGCCTATGTGGGTTTGCTCCCACAAGCCAAAAATGTGCAGGTCAGGTGAATTGGCCATACTAAGTTGCCCATAATGTTAGGTGCATTAGTCGGTGGGAATGGGTCTAGGTGGATTACTCTTTGGAGGGTTGGTGTGGACTTGTTGAACTAAAGGGCCTGTTTCCATACTGTAGGGAATCTAATTTAAACGTCTTTCTAACGCTCAAAGTCTGTGAGAAGATTTGTAGCTCGGGTGCTTGTTGTTGTGGTTCTGTTCGCCGAGCTCGGAATTTGTGTTGCAGACGTTTCGTCCCCTGTCTAGGTGACATCCTCAGTGCTTGGGAGCCTCCTGTGAAGCGCTTCTGTGATCTTTCCTCCGCCATTTACAGTGGCAGATTCAAACCACTACAATTGCCGGAGGAAAGATCACAGAAGCGCTTCACAGGAGGCTCCCAAGCACTGAGGATGTCACCTAGACAGGGGACGAAGCATCTGCAACACAAATTCCCAGCTCAGCGAACAGAACCACAACATCTTTCTAATGCTTCAAAATTAATTTGAAAGCTTTATTTTGAAAAGTTATATTTGCATGTGGAGGAAAAAAAAGCAATGACTTAAGGAAAGAATGTTTAAAACTGCAACTAATTACAAATTAAAGCTTTATTTGAAAAACTAATCTAGCATTATCAACAATTGAAATTTAAATTCTATTTCACATAAATGAGTGGAGAAAGTTATCACCTCTCCAGGCAGATTCAAGGATACAGCGACCTCAGGCAGAGAAGTAATGTGGTCAGGCATGGAAGAAGTAATCCATCAGATGCAGAATTGCTTCAGACCTATATACAATACAGAAAATTCGATACAGTATTTTATTCTGTGGGACCACTAGTAGACCATTCTATTAACAGACAAAAACACCATGGACGGTATTATAAAACCATTTGAGCACTATTTTACTTTAAGAAGCAATCAATTTGAAGAGGGAGGGAGATTCAATTCAGTAATAAATTTTCCTGAGAACAAGGTGACAACTCAAATCGATAATTTTGATACATTGAATCCTGTGAGTATTGAGCTTTACAACCAGAACCAATTGAAGACAGAATTGTCAGTGGGGGCAGCATGGTGGCTCAGTGGTTAGGTCCCTGCCTCAGGTGACTGCATGTGTGGAGTTTATACGTTCTCCCTGTGTCCACATGGGTGTGTTCTGGTTTCCTCCCACAATCCAAAGATATGCAGGTTGGATGAATTGGCTGTGCTAAATTGTCCATAGTGTTCAGGGTAAATGTAGGGTAATGGTTCTGGGTAGGTTACTCTTCGGAGGGTCGGTGTGGACTTGATTGGCTGAAGGGCCTGTTTCCATACTGTAGGTAATCTAATTCTGATCCATCACTTTCATAGGAAGCTGTTACCTCAGGAAAAGCTATCCAGAATGTTTGAAAAGCTGACACTTACAGAAAAACGTACAGAAGAAAAGATCAAATTTACTCCATGAGACCATCAGAACTGATCAATCTTTTAAGGTGCAAATGCCCCAGACAAACCATTAATGACAAACCATCTCAAAGAATGTTCCAACCCTTTGATGCTGGGAGTCATTCTCCAAAGTGTGAAACATAATGAAGTCACACAAAGGCAATAAAGCTCTATCCCAAAATTACCAATTTGTACGAAAGAGTAACAGCTTTAGAAATGTGCTGAACCTTAAACAACCTTACAAGTACAGAAACATATTTGTTCTATCTGCAAAGAAATCTACAAACACCCAGCACCATGAGAAGAAAATTAAAGCTTCCAAGCTGTACTTCCATTAGAACATTTATCTTTGGATGATAACAGACGTCCTTGAGAAGATATATCAGAGTATATAGTAAGGGAAACTGCTGATCCATCTGAAATAGACAGAACTGAACTCTGTCTCATCATTGTTTGAGATCTGACCACTATGCTGGTGTCAATAGCAAATTCGTAAGTGGAGTTAGAGCTGAATTTGGCCACACAGTCATGAGTGTATAAGGAGTGTATGGGGCTGAAACATAGACCAGCATGGCACTGTGTTGAGGATTATTCTGAGAAAGTGTTGTCCCCAATCTTACTGATTGTGGTCTGTGGGTCAGGACGTCAAGGATCTAGTTGCAGAGAGGGGAGCAGAGTCCTAGATCTCACAGTTTGGAAATCAGTTTTGTTGGAATTAAATTGTTGAAGGTGGAGCTAAAGTCAATAAATAGAAGACTGAAATGGGTGTCCTTATTTTCCAGATATTCCATAGATGAGTGTAGGGCTGGGGAGATGGTGTCTGCTGTGGACAGTAGGGTGAAGCAAGACTATCTGAACCCAGCAAGAAGCACACACCAATCACCTACATTGGGATGAAACAATAGTTTCATGCTACCAATTAAACAGAACTACTAATTTCAATGGGCTGAATGAGAGAAATGATTACTTGGTCCTCACCTCTAGAAAAATCTTAAGTACTTGACTTCCAGAAAGCTCTGGTTGAATTACCATTTAAAACTGTCGGTAAACTCTCAATATTATTGGATTCTAGATTAGTGGTGCTAGAAGAGCACAGCAGTTCAGGCAGCATCCAAGGAGCAGTGAAATTGACGTTTCGGGCAAAAGCCCTTCATCAGGAATAAAGGCAGTAAGCCTGAAGCGTGGAGAGATAAGCTAGATGAGGGGTGGGGAGAAACCCACCGACTCCCACAGCTACCTGGATTACACCTCTTCCGACCCAACCTCTTGCAAAAATGCCATCCCGTATTCCCAATTCCTCCGCCTCCGCCGTATCTGCTCCCAGGAGGACCAGTTCCACCACAGAACACACCAGATGGCCTCCTTCTTTAGAGACCGCAATTTCCCTTCCCACGTGTTTAAAGATGCCCTCCAATGCATCTCGTCCCTATCCCGCACCTCCGCCCTCAGACCCCACCCCTCCAACCGTAACAAGGACAGAACGCCCCTGGTGCTCACCTTCCACCCTACCAACCTTCACATAAACCAAATCATCAACCGACATTTCCGCCACCTCCAAAAAGACCCCACCACCAGGGATATATTTCCCTCCCCACCTCTTTCCGCCTTCCGCAAAGACCGTTCCCTCCGTGACTACCTGGTCAGGTCCACGTCCCCCTACAACTCACCCTCCCATCCTGGCACTTGCCCCTGCCATCGCAGGAACTGTAAAACCTGCACCCACACCTCCTCTCTCACCTCTATCCAAGGCCCTAAAGGATCCTTCCACATCCAAAGAAATTTTACTTGCACATCCACTAATATAATTTATTGTATCCATTGCTCCTGATGCGGCCTCCTCTACATTGGGGAGACTGGGCGCCTCCTAGCAGAGCGCTTTAGGGAACATCTCCAGGACACCCGCACCAATCAACCACACCGCCCCGTGGCCCAACATTTCAACTCCCCCTCCCATTCTGCTGAGGACATGGAGGTCCTGGGCCTCCTTCACCGCCGCTCCCTCACCACCAGACGCCTGGAGGAAGAGCGCCTCATCTTCCGCCTCAGAACACTTCAACCCCAGGGCATCAATGTGGACTTCAACAGTTTCCTCATTTCCCCTTCCCCCACCTCACCCTAGTTCCAAACTTCCAGCTCAGCACTGTCCCATGACTTGTCCAGACTTGTCCTACCTGCCTAGCTCCTTTTCCACCTATCCACTCCATCCTCTCCTCCCTGACTATCACCTTCATCCACTCCCCCACTCACCCATTGTACTCTATGCTACTTTCTCCCCACCCCTCCTCTAGCTTATCTCTCCACTCTTCAGGCTCACTGCCTTTAATCCTGATGAAGGGCTTTTGCCCGAAATGTCGATTTCGCTGCTCCTTGGATGCTGCTTGAACTGCTGTGCTCTTCCAGCACCACTAATACAGAATCTGGTTTCCAGCATCTGCAGTCATTGTTTTTACCTCTCAATATTATTAGTCTAGAGAAGAAATTTCCAATACTGCATGGCCAGAATCACTGACGGTAACAAAACCAAACTAAATGATGATTTGGAGATGGTGGAGTTGGACTGGGGTGTACAAAGTTTAAAATCCCACAACACCTAACAGGTTTAATTAGAAGCACTAGTTTTTGGAGTGCTGCTCCTTCATCAGGTGGTTGCGGAGTATAAGATTGTAAGACACAGAATTTATAGCAAACGTTTACAGTGTGATGTAACTGGAATTATATATTGAAAAAGACCTGGATTGTTTGTTAACTCTCTCATCTGTTAGAATGACCACGTTGGTTTCAGTTATTTCATATGTAAATTGCAAAACTTTTTTTAAAGTTACATTCTCAGGTAACTTCTCAAACAAAATTCTCAAACAAAATTCTCAGACAAAATGATGACCTCAGCTGAAAGATCAAGCGTCATTGTAGAATGTCTTCACCTAAATCTAACACTTGACATGGTTCAAAAGAAGAAGATTTTTTATCACCATCTCAATTGTCTTCCATTATGTACTTTGAGGAAATGAAAGGTTCTCCAATCAGGACAATGGTTTACCCGAAAGACCAACACCAACAAATGCCTTCAGTTCAAGACATTCTGTAAATAAAAGATCCACTAGCGGTGCCAAATGAAAATCAGCAACATCTGAGAAAATCATCCTCAAGCAAATGACCACCTCTTCATCCAAGTCAAGAATTTTTCAAGCTTGACTTGAAGAGTGAAGGGACAGTTGTACAGTTAATACTCTTTAGATAATGTTCCCTACAGTCTGGAAACAGGCCCTTCGGCCCAACAAGTCCACACTAACCCTTGGGAAAGTAATCCACCCAGACCCCTTTCTGACTAATGCACCTAGCACTATGGCAATTTAACATGGCCAATTCACATGACGTGCACATCTTTGGATTGTGGGAGGAAACCGGAGCAAACCTGCGCAGACGTGGAGAGAATTGTAAACTTTACACAGACAGTCGCCCGAGACTGGAATCAAACCTGGATCCCTGGTGCTGTGAGGCAGCAGTGCTAACCACTGAGCCATTGTGCCACCCCCTTATTGAAACATTTGTAAAATACATTGCCCAAAAAAGTAAACACCTTGGGGTTAGATATTTTATAAATCAAATGGCCTGAAAGGATTAGTTTGGGAGCTTTGGAATAGCTCTACATTTGACATAAAGGAACATCTCTGGGAGTTGCTACTTTGCTGATATCTGCATAGTTAGTTAGTTCTCCAGTCTACAACCATGTAGTATAACATGGAGACAGCAATGACTTGTATGTAGTGTTAATGTATTTAGCCAGACTTTAGCCAATGTAACCAGTTATTTTACTACTATAGTAACAAACTACTTCTTGTTACTCAAGCACAAATCTCTTCTGCAGAAGTGTATAATCCTTCCCCACACAATGTTAGTAAAACACATAATCTGGTACCAGAACAAATGTTGGAGGCAGCAAATCGACCCAAAGAAAATTCTATCACAATTAAGTGCCAACCGTGGACATCCCTTCACACCAAATGCCTCCTGAGGTAAAGTTTCTCTTCCCACCTTCCATCAAGACTGTACATCCAGCTGAGTGTCAGGCAGCAGTCTGTAAATATTCTAGATGCAACCTTGCTTCTTGAAATGTGCAGAGTTCTTTGTCATTTATTGGGCTTCCTCTTTTTTCCTTGCCAACGTCCTGGTGACTTATTTTATAATGAGTGCCAAACATCAACAATTAGGGCAGCGACTTAGAAATCTACCTCCTTGCATTAAGTTATCCCAAACAATGGAAACAAATTACTGTGATATTGAGAAATATGATAACATATTTCTCCTGAAGACACAAAACATCAAGAAAGGGGGAAGCAATCTGCCACACACTGCTTGAAAGTTAAACCTTGTTTAGTCACTTTCAACTCAACTCCTGCTCCCATTGCCATCTGAGGTCAAGGACACCCTGTCCCATTGGAATTTATTCTGGAAACTTTAACCGTTGACTTATTTGGTTCCTTCTCACTGACAATGATGATCTGTCAATCACAGAGCATTTCAACAGGTCTATCTGAATTGCTTTCCAATACTTAGTATGCATAATGTACACTTGGAGCAAGGATCCAAAGTGGAACAGAAATATTATGCAGCATGGCTTTAATGTTGAGGGATTGATTGAGATGCTTAAAGTGTAACAAAACTTTACTGTGTGCTTGCCTGCCAGAAAACATCAGTCATTGTTTGGGAGTCACTGAGGATGTCTGACATTTTTAGTATTGATTGTAACTTTGACACTGGCTTTCCTGTGCTGATGATTGGAATCTTGGAGTGCAGAGCTGAATTCCAAATGGTGCTGCCTCAGCACCCAGCTCCTCAGTGACTTTCTCTCTGCTGTATCATTGCAGAGACAAGATGGAGGATTACACCCGAAATGTCGACTTCTCCACGTCCTGATGTTGCCTGGCTTGCTGTGTTCTTCTAGCCTCCTGCCTGTCTACATACAATTGCAGAAAACATGGTTTAAAGAGAACACCACCTGCTCTAACTGTCTAAAAGGATAGGGGCACCTTAGATAAGTGGACCAGCAGAAAACAAATCTCCCTCAATTATAAGAGTCTAAGACAGACGATGACAATCTGTAACTGAGAATGTCTGGTTTTGACACTTGCATTTGCTGCCAATGGCAAATGGTTTCACTGCTACAACTGATGCAAATTTGCTTAATTTAAAAGCATAATGCAAAAACCTAACCCATTCCAAAATCCTTCACTTTGAAAGAGGAAGATGATTAAAAAAGGGGCTGGGTGATGTTATTATGACATTGTCTATATTTCATTGACTGGACACAAAGTTCTTTGGAACATTTTTTGAAAGTAGCCAAGCAATATCCAATTGGGAATCTTATTGCCATGCACCATATGGAGTGGCTGAGAAGCAAAATTATGCTGTATTGTTTGCGGACTTCCAGGAGAAAAGCTGCTCATTTGATCACAAAATTCAACAATGGAGAGTTAAAAGAGTTGGGGAAAGGTGTGAGGTGGGGAGGTCATGTACTTGCTACAAATCACTCTCCCTTAGCTAAGCCTGGAAGCCTTGGAAATCTTGGGCCTTGATTCTGCACAGTCCTGGCATTAGCCCACTACTTCCAGACCTGGGATGTTAAATCCTGGGGAAGGGTCCACCAATGTCCAGTGAAATACCTGAATGGCATTTTAATGTGATGGGCTTTCTCCAAAAAGAGGTGACACAGGATTCTCTCTGGGTCTCCAACCAGAAGGTGAAACTCTTCAAAACCTATGTTATATTTTGCACCACATTAGACAGGTGGAGGTCAGTGAGCCCACATTAACTCAACCATCCATGTCCCAATGGCCTCTTATTTGATTTTCAAGGTCTCTGCCTCTATTATTATATCTGGGCATCAAATCCATGTATCTTTTTAGGCTTTGTCTTAAGTTGACGTCCCTGTTCAGTCCTAAATGGATCATTTACGAATTTTTTTATCTGTGTAATCTAACCCCTTCATATTTTAAAGCTCGCCAAAATTAATGCAAACACCTATGAAGAAAACGATGGAAAACTAGACAATCTCCAGGCCCAGGAGTTTTCCATCATGGTGTCTGAAGAGAAGTAGGTTAGAACTTTGCAGGCGCCCTAATTATAATCTTCCTCAGTTCTGTTGTCAATAGGATCATTCTTTTCGATTACAAAATTGTGCTTGTCACTACTATTTAAGGAATTTGAAAGAGGGAAATCAAGGAATTATAGATCTTTTAACCTGATAGCTGCTGGCAGGAAATTACTACAGTCAGCAATTGAGGATAACATGACTGATCACTTTGAATATTGTCAGCTGATTGGAGAGAGTGAGGATGGATTAATAAAGGGTAGGTCATGCCTTTTGAATGAATTTTGTGAAAATGTGACTGAAGTACAGAAAAGCGTAATGATAAATGGAGGTTATTTATGTGGACTTCCAGAAAGCATTTGAAACAATGCCTCAGAAGACACTACTACATAAAATTGAAGCTCATAGTGACGCGATTGTAAATTAACTCATAGAATCCCTACAGTGTGGGAACAGGCTATTCAGCCCATTGGCCCTCTAAAGAGCATCCAACCTATACCTGTCCCTCTCTGCTATAACCCTAGACATTCTGGACAATTTAGCATGGCCAAGTCGCATGAACTGCACATCTTTGGAGTCAAACCTGGGTCCCTCAGTGGTTAGAGACAGAGAGCAGGGAGAATGGATAGGGACTCACACTCTACAGGAGATAACCTGTGGTGTCCTCTGAAAAGTCGTGTCAGGGTCTGAACTATTCTCTGATTTACCAATCACTTGGACAATGGCACAGAATGACCTGTATCTACATTTGGTGAACACAAACTGGATGGGATGGATGGAAGAATAAAAGTACAAAGAGGTATTGACAGGTTAGATGAATGGTCAAAACTGTGGGAACTGGATGTTAATGTAGGCAAACATGAGGCCAGCCAAGTTTCACTTTCCAAGGATACTTTCTAAGCAGTGAAAAGCTGAGAACAGTGGATGCTCACAAAGAGAATTGTTGGGGTCCATTGTCTCTGAAACCTCATGACCAGGTACAGAATGTCATCAAAAAAGCTGAAGGAATGCTAGTGTTAATACTAAGAAAACTAGAATACAAAGGGGTAGATGCCATGCCTGAGCTGTACAACACCCTGGTTAGTCACACCTGGTGGTCATGAAGGGTGCTATATAAATGCATTACTTCATTTCCTTACGTGGAAATGCTGGAAAATGAAATTAAGTTGTGGATCAGTCATGATCTTATTTAATGACGAACTAGGTTTGAAACATGAAATGATCAACTCATGGGCTTAAGTTCCAGTCTATTATAAAAGTAATACTTCCGATTTCCCTTTCTAAAAATTTCCTTCACTATCTTACATATTGCCATAAGATCAGGGGCTAGAATTGGAATTGCTCATCTATCAGACATGTTCCTGCACTAGACATAGGAGCTGGACCATTTACATATTCAAATCAGGGACCTGTTTGAGATACCCTCTCCAACATCATTGTACACTGCCGCACCAGCACACTCATAGGTACTGGTGTGAAGAATGTAGCAGGAACAAAGGGTTTTTCTTTGGATGTGGTGCAAGAGGATCAAGAATCTCTTTACGACCTCACATTGGATAATTCTGCCTTTCGCACTGCTCCTGAACGGCTATCTTCAATGCACCCTGGCCCCTTTTCTGACCCAGGATTGTGGATACTGGTGTTATTTCCAGCTATTTTTGTGTTCCATTATACATGTGGAGAATACCAATTGATGGTTGGGAATGCTGCTCATGGTGAAGACCATCATCACTAGGCTTTGCCTAATTATCAGGAACGCACCCTCCTGCCCCCAACCACCCCCCACCCCCAGGTCTCCATGACCCCTTTCAGCTCACACAGCTGATTTATCCTCTCCTCTCCATGTGAAGACCCACCACATTGAACTTCACCTCCAACTGTGCTCCCTATCCCCTGTACCTCCAACATTACACTTTAATAAAGCAACCCTACTCCTCTGCATTCCCCCAGGGAGTACATAATGTTGGTTACCGACAGCAGCCATCTCCTCCTACCATGCCCTCTGATGCTGTTCTGCACACACTACCAGCCCTCCTGAGTCATCCCCGTCACCGCCCCTGTTCCCACCTCCATAAATGTCTCTGCTTCGCTCTCCCCAGCCTCGAGTCCCCAAGCCCTATTGGCACTGATTTCTCCGCTGCCCCTATGGGCCTTCACGCACAATCCGAAATGGTTGAGAAAGGACTATATTTACCTCCGACCTCCATCCAACATCAAGGAACAGATCCTCGACATGACTGACCAAACCCTCAACACGTATTCTTACATCTCCCCGACTGATGATACATGATTACCATGACTGCTGGTGCTGGTCCTACAGGTCTTACCACTACCCCCTCCCCAGACTGCAGTCAGACATATTTCCTGATGTGTCATTCTAAATAGCCAAGCCTGTGTGCTGACTGTGGCTGTGTCTGATGGTATCAGATAGAGAGTGCCCTCACTAATTTTTTGATGTTGCTATTTGGTTAAATACATGACCAGTGTCTTTGCCATGCAGATAGCTGGCACACGCTGTAGGTTTTAGATTAGCAGTCTTGGTGTGCAGTACAGCAAGGAGTTCACCATCCAACCCTGAACAGATCCCTATTGACAAGCAACTTATGTGTCTGCAAGAAAGAGCTAATCAAGACAACAGCACTAATAGCATTTGACTCTGCCTACAGCGCCAGCATGCTAACAGGCATGGCATAGCAAGGCAAGGCAGGGCTGCTGTGGCTATGTAGGTAGGTGCTAAATGAGCAAGTGCTAAGAGAGGTGCAAACAAGTCCAATCCATTCTTGCTGTAGACTTTCACCCTTACGTGTCAGTGCTCCATGCAATGTGACTTCACCCCCTCAGTGGTCTGAAGTTGCCAACGTGGACTGCCATTTCAAGAATTCTCAATGTCTAACTTGTATGGTACAAAGGCAAGATAGGAAGTTGCATTAACAAAGCAAGTTGGACTATTAACAAGACTTTACAAGCTTCTTAATTGGCGACTCGTCACTGCCTAGTGAGAAACTTGTCTTGCCACTCGACAAGAGCATAAAATGCCCCTGACCTGGAAAAGCTATCCCTGAGGCACTTAATCAATTGTTTTCCATGTTACCTGTGCCCACGTGCAGACGAAAATCACCCATGACAATTGCAGTGGTCTTCTCATACACATCCATTATTTTAATTTTGCTGAGCCTTATACTGAAGTGATGTTTTGAGGCCTCTAGAAAATAGTCACCTGTGACTTCTTTTATTTGCGGTTTCTTGTTTCCACTCAACCTGATTCCACAGCATGATCAAATGCACCTATATTGTTACTCAATATGACACTGATACTGCCTTCAACAAACAAATCTATCCCATGTCCATTTACTTTTGTCAATTCTGTGGAACATTTAATATCCTTAAATTTCTGCTATAAGATGACTAAATGCAGCAGAAGAGTAGGACTTTTAACCCATTAAGTCTACTCCAACACACAATGGGTTAGTGGTTGATCTGATAAGAACATACATAGAACATAGAACAGTACAGCAAAGTACAGATCCTTCGGCCCTCAATGTTGTGTTGACCTATTATCTTGCTGTAAGATCAAACAAACCTACATATTCTTCATCATTTATTTGCCTATTTAAGAGTTGCTTAAATGTCCCTAATGTATCTAACTCTACGACCACTGTTAGCAGTGTGTTCCATGCATCCACTGCTCTACTTTCATCAATGTGTTTTGACACATCCTCAAATAATTCAATAAGGCTAATGAGGCATGACCTGCCCCTCTACTGATTAGTGGTGCTGGAAGAGCATAGCAGTTCAGGTAGCATCCAACGAGCAGCGAAATCGACGTTTCGGGCAAAAGCCCCAAAGCCATGCTGACCATTTTTAATCAAACTATGCTTTTCTAAATATTCAGAAATCCTGTTTCTCAGAATCGTCTCCAATAACTTGCACACCACAGATTGACTGGTCTGTAATTGACTGGTCAGAGGGGAGGGTGGAGCAGATACGTGGGACGAACGCCTCATCTTCCGCCTCGGAACACTTCAACCCCAGGGCATCAATGTGGACTTCACCAGATTCATCATTCCCCCTCCCCCTACCTTACCCCAGTTCCAGCCACTCCACCCTCCTCTCTGACCTATCACCTCCACCCCCACCTCCATTCACCTATTGTACTTGACATCAAAGCTGTATTTGACCAAGTGTGGCATCAAGGAGACCTAGTAAAACTGGCAACAATGAGAATCGGGGGCAAACTCTCCAATGGTTGGAGTCATACCTGACCCAGCGGAAGATGGTTATAATTCTTGAAAGTCAGTCATCTCAGCTCCAAGACAACATTGCAGGAATTCCTCAAGGTAATGTCTTGGCCCAACCATCTTCAGCTACTTCATCAATGACCTTCCCTCTATCATAAGATCAGAAATGGGGATGTTTGCTGGTAATTTCACATTGTTCAGCACCATTAGCATCTCCTCAGATACTGAAGCAGTCCATGTTCAAATATAATAAGATCTGGACAATATCCAGGCTTGAGCTGACAAGCAGCAAGTAACATTCATGCCACATAAAGGCCAGGCTCTGACCATCAACAATAAGAAACAATGTAACCACTGTCCCTTGACATTCAATGGTGTTACCACTGAACCCCTCTCTGTCAACATCTTGGGGGTATCATTGACTAGAAACTCAACTAGATTCACCACTTAAACACAGTGACTACAACAGCAGATCAGAGGCTAGAAATACTGCCGCGAGAAACTCACTCCCTGACTCCCCAAAGCCTGTCCACCATCTACAAGGCCCAAGTCTGGAGTGTGATAGAATATTTCCCACTTACTTGGATGAGTGCAGCTCCAACAACACTCAAGAAGCTTGACACCATCCAGGGCAAAGCAGCCTGCTTGATTGGCTTCCACTTCCTCTACCACCAACACTCATTAGCAGCAATGTATACAAAATGCACTGCAGAAATTCATCAAAGATCCTGAGCAGTCCCTCTTTTCATATCTAACCTTTGCTGTTGGTACCTACATGGACCACAATAACTGGACCACTCCCCTTACAATCCAAGTTCCTCTTGGTATTATAATCTTTGGGTCTTGCCTTGTTTGCTACAGAGAACAACATCTCATCAAAATCAGAAGTTGCTGGAAAAAACTCAACAGTTCAGGCAGTATCTGTGGACAGAAAACATCTCTACAGATGCTGCCAACCTGCTGAGTTTTTCCAGCAATTTCTGATTTCATTTTTGATTTCCAACATCTGCAGTGCTTTGCTTTTTTTGTATAGTATCTAATCCCCTCACCTATCACTACTTGCATCTCTCTTTCTTTCTCCCACTGGAATGGTGTGCTGTGGTCAGTTTGCTCATCCTCCCTGCAGTCTGTGTCCTTATTCTCCTCTCTTGTATTCATTAGGTGCTGGTGACTGCCGCCATGTCCTCACTCCTGCTCTTTTAAGGTGAAACAATTGTGAATTCTCCAAGGAATCTATTTCACTTGTTTTTACACATTGCCAAAATTGAAGGGATTATGTGACAGAAACCAAAATTGTCGTGGATTCTCCCACTCCAAAGTCAATTCAGAATTCACTTAGATTTTTACAGACGGCAACTGATTGATTTATTGTTGCCACATGAACCAAGATACATTGAAAGGTGCTGTTGTACGTGCTAAACCAGCAGATCTTACCACACATAGTGTATCAGGGTAGCAGAAAAGATTACAGTGTTACAGCCACAGAGAAGATGCAGAGAGAGAATCAGAACTAATATTTTAGAGGTCTGTTCAAAAGTCTGATAACAATGGGGAAGAAGCTGTTCTTGAATCCCATTTGTTTGTGTATTAAAAATTTAATATCTTCCACCCACCGGAAGAAGGTGGAAGAGAGAAGAACAACCAGGGTGGCAGTGGTCTTTGATTATGTATGTTGCTTTCTGGAGGTAGCTGGAAGCATAGATGGAGTTAATGGATGGAAGGCAGGTTTGCGTGGTAGACTGGGCTATGTTCACAACTTTCTGTAGTTTCTTATGGTCTTGAGAAGGGCAGTTACCAAACCACATTGTGATGCATCCAGGTGGGGCGCTTTCTCGGATAAACAGGTTTGTGGAAGTTCTAGCCTCATTTGGTTAACATTTACAGGATCTTTGCAATACCACCTGAAGTACACACAAGGATAATGTTGGAATCCATATCAGGAGGATGCCTTTCAGTGGAATAAGAACATGCTGATGTTCACCACTGTCCTAACCCACTACAATGTGTCCTTTCCAACTATCAGAGCTACTGACTCTTCAGCCACAGACTTAGGAGAATTACTTTTCCGCGAGCAGCTGATGAAGTGTCAGAAACCAGACTGCTTCTCTACATTTTATGATCTTATGCTCAGGAAATAAATGGTCATGCTATTACACAAACTGAACATCAGTTAGCAAGTTTTTGCTGAGTAGGTGTAGTTAAATAACACTGTTGATGACATGCTCCATCCCTTTACTAAGCTGGATTGGATTTGCTCTGCTTTTTGTGTATAGGACGTACCCGGGCAATTTTCCACGCTGCCAGGTAGATGCCAGTGATATCGCTGAACTGGCTAGGGATGTGGTAAGATCTGGAGCACATGTCTTCAGTACTGTTGTCAGGGCCCATAGCCTTTGCACTTTGTACAGTACAATCTGCCCTAATAGCACATAAAACAACACTTTTCCTGTATCTCAGTATATGTGACAACAATAAATCAAATCAAATCTATTTACAAGGGCCAGCAAGATGCCTCAGGATCCCTGGAAGGGGCCATACTGGACCTGGTGTTGGGGAATGAGCCCGACCAGATTGTTGAAGTTTCAGTAGGGGATTACTTTGGGAATAGTGATCACAATTCCGTAAGTTTTAGAATACTCATAGACAAAGATGAGAGTGGTCCAAGAAGAAGCATGCTAAACTGGGGAAAGACCAACTGTAGCAAAGTTTAGCAGGAGCTGGGGAATGTGGATTCGGAGCAGCTGTTTGAGGGTAAATCCACATTTGAAATGTGGGAGGCTTTTAAAGAGAGGTTGATTGGAGTGCAGGACAGACATGTCCCTGTGAAAATGAGGGATAGAAATGGCAAGATTAGGGAACCACAGATGATAGGTGAAATTGTGAGACTAGCTAAGAAGAACAAGGATGCGTACGTAAGGTATAGGCGACTGAAAACAGATGAAGCTTTGGAAGAATGTCAGGAATGTAGGATCAATCTGAAATGAGGGTCAAAGTCTTTTATTCATATATAAGGAGCAAGAGGGTAACAAGGGAAAGGGTTAGCCCACTCAAGGACAAAGGAGGGAAGTTATGTGTGGAGTCACAGAAAATGGATGAGATTTTTAATGAGTACTTTGCATCGGTATTCACCAAGGAGAGGGACATGACAAATGTTGAGATTTGGGATAGATGTTTGATTACTCTAGGTCAAGTCAGCATAAGGAGGGAGGAAGTGTTGGGTATTCTAAAAGGCATTAAGATGGACAAGTCCCCAGATCCAGATGGGATCTATCCCAGATTACTGAGGGAAGTGGAAGAGGAAATAGCTGGGGCCTTAACAGATATCTTTGTAGCATCCCTGATCATGGGGAGGTCCTGGGGGATTGGAGAATAGCGAGTTGCTTGTTTAAGAAGGATATCAGGGATAATCCAGGTAATTATAAACCAGTGAGCCTGATGTCAGTGGTAGAGAAGCTGCTGGAGAAGATACTGAGGGGTACGGTCCACTTACATTTTGAAGGAAATGGGTTTATCAGTGAAAGGCAGCATGGCTTTATGCAGGGAAGGTCATGGGCAACTTAATCGAATTCTTTGAGTGAGTGACAAAGTTGATTGATGAGGGAAGGACTGTAGATCTCATATATATGAACTTCAGTAACACATTTGATAAGGTTCCCATGGTAGGCTGATGGAGAAAGTGAAGTCGCATGGGGTCCAAGGTGTATTAGCTAGATGGATAGAGAATTCACTGGGCAAGAAGAGACAGAGAGTCATAGTGGAAGGGAGTTTCTCAAAATGGAGAACTGTGGCCAGTGGTGTTCCACAGGGATCTGTGATGTTACCACAGTTGTTGATGATATACATAAATGATCTGGAGGATGATCTGCAGATGATACTAAGACTGGTGGAGTAGCAGATAGTGAAGGGGACTGTCAGAGAATGCAGCTGAATATAGATAGATTGGAGAGTTGGGCGGAGAATTGGCAGATGGAGTTCAGTCTGGGCAAATGCGAGGTGATACATTTTAGAAGATCCAATTCAAGAGCAAACTATACAGTAAGGGGAAAATTGCTGTACAAAGAGTTCTGGGTGTTTAGGTCCATTGTACCCTGAAGGTGGCAGCACTGGTCGATAGAGTGGTCAAGAAGGCATCGGCATGTTTTCCTTCATTGGATGGAGTATTGAGTACAAGAGATGGCAGGTCTTGTTATGGTTGTATAGGACTTTGGTTCAGCCACATTTGGAATACGCATACAGTTCTGGTTGCCACATTACCAAAAGGATGTGGATGCTATGGAGAGAGTGCAGAGGAGTTTCACCAGGATGTTGCCTGGTACAGTGGGTGCTGGCTCTGAAGAAAGGTTGAGTAGATTAGGATTATCTTCATTAGAAAGCTAGAGGTTGAGGGGGGACATGTTTTGAGATCTACAAAATCATGAGAGGTATAGGCAGAGCGGAAAGCAAGAAGCTTTTTCCTAGAGTGGGGGACTTAATTACTAGGGTTCACAAGATCAAAATGAGAGGGGAAAGGTTTAAGGGAGATATGCATGGAATGTTCTTTACGCAGAGGGTGGTGGGTGCCTGGAACATGTGCCAGCGTAGGTAGTAGAGGCAGGCACAATAGCATCATTTAAGATGTATCCAGACAGATACATGTGCAGGGAGCAGAGGGATACAGATCTTTAGGAAATAGATGACAGCTTTACAAAAAGGATCTGGATCTCTGCAGGCTTGGAGGGCTAAAAGGGCCTGTTCCTGTGCCATAATTTTCTTTGTTCTTTGTTCTTTGTTATCCAACTGTTTATTGATATCATGTGGAGTGAGTTGAATTGGTTGAAAACTGATATTTGTAATGTTGATGACCACTGGTGGAGCCTGAGATGGATCATTCACTCAGCACATCTGCTTAAAGATTGCTATGAATGCTTCAGCCTTATGCTTTGCACTGGTGTGCTTGGCTCTCTCATCATTGAGGATGGGTATATTGTGGAGCCCTCCTCCTCCAGTAAGTTGTTTAATTCACAACTGGATACGGCCGCACTGCTGAGCTTAGAACTGGTCTGTTGGTTGTGGGATCGCTTCACTCTGTCTTTCACTTGCTGTTTTGCGATGCAAGTCGTCCTGTTTGGTAGCTTCACCAGGTTGACACCTCATCTTCAGGTGTGCCTGATGCTGCTCCTGGCATGTCCCCCTGCACTCTCCATTGAACCAGGGTTGATCCCCTGGCTTGATGGTAATGGTTGAATGGGGGATATGCCAGGCCATGAGGTTACAGATTGTGCTGGAGTACAATTCTGCTGCTGCCCACAGCAACTCATGGATGCCCAGTCTTGAGTTGCTCAATCTGTTCAAAGCCTGTGATAGTGGTGTGTATTCTCAATGTGAAGGCATGATTTATTTTCAACAATACAAATATCATCAGAACATTACCCTGCCATATTTCAGTAATTGTCTTGCTTGAGATGGTTAATCTTTCTCTACGTTATGGTTAATCTTTATTACACTCTAGCCTTATCACAATATTTTCACTGACTGCTGCAGTTATTGCTTTTCATCAAGAAAGATAGACCATCCACATATTTTCATATTTTAGGTAGAAGCAGGCTAAAAAAAACCTCAAAAGGTGGTGGATTATGGCTTACATTGACTGTGGGAATGGGCAGTATTTGACTCTACCTTTCTCTGGGCTTATTGCTGGGTAACTCAAACTTCCACCTGAATCAGGACCCCTTAACACAACGCTGACTGATTATCTCAGGCCTGAGTTGCCATTTTTGGGCAGGGAGTGTCCTACTCTCCCTCCAGCTTCAGTGAACAGTTTTGCTGCAGAGCAGTTCTGACATGTTCATTTATCTTTGTGAAACTGTGGAGAGTCAGCACTACTCCTCCAATAACACAAAAATAAACCAAGCCCTCGGTCCCCAGAGAATGACAACTCCTCTGCCCACAGAGGATCACAAAGGAGTACAGCAATCCATCCGAGGAGGCAGCAGTGTAGTAATCCGTAACGCCAGACTTAATGAATCCAATATGAATTTGAATGGCATGTGATGGTGAAATTTAAAATCCCTTAAAATTTGGAATTAAAAAGTTTATCTAATGGTAAATATGTAACCAACTGGCTCACTGATATCCTTTAGGGAAGGAACTCTGTCTCCTCACCGGACTTGCCTACATTTGCCTTCAGAAACATGTCAAGGTGGCTGACTCTTAACTGCCCTCTTAGATGGCTTAGCAAGCCATTCAATTCAAGGATAATTAAGGATGGACAACATATTTTTAAAAAGTACTATTTTCCCGTCTCCAAAGATATGCAGGTTAGGGTTGGCCACGCTAAATTGCACCTTTGTGTCCAGTGATATGCAGCCATTGTGGGGTTATAGCTATGTGAAAGCTGGGGTTCTATGCTCTTCAGGGGATCAGTGCTGACTCAATGGGCCAAATGGCCACATTTCACACAGTGGGGATTCTATCAGTTTGATTCTATAAATTCTTAATCACAAAACTGGTCGAGCAATTCCATATTATAGTGGACTGGAACTAGAAGCATCACCTTGGGTACATTTCTTTCCAGCAGTTTGTTGGCCTCAGGACCAAAACAATGCAAATGCTGATGTTTAGAAAACCGACTGCAAAGCAGAGTTTGAAGCAGAGACTTAAATGGAGTAAAGGAGGGAACAAAAACAGAAGTTGCTGGCAAAGCTCAGCAGGTCTGGCTGCATCTGTGAAGAGAAATCAAAGTTAATCTTTCTGTCCCGGTGACCCTTGCTCAGAACAATTCATGTGCTGTGTAGACCATCAATATTGTTAGGGAGGGATTTCCAGACTTTTGACCCAGTGATATTGAAGGAACAGTGGTATAGTTCTAGGGCAGAATGGTAAGTGACTCAGAGAAGAGCTTGCAAGTGCTGGCATTCCCACATATCTGCTTCTTCCATCCTTCTAGATGGTTGTGGGCTTGGAAGGTGCTGTCTAAGGAGCCTTTGTGAATTTCCGCAGTGAATCTTGTACATGGTACATATTGCTGCTACTCAGTATTGTTTGTGGTGGGAGTGGATGCTGGTGGATATCGTGCCAGTCAAGCAGGCTGCTTTATTCTGGATGGTGTCAAACTTCTTGAGTGTTGGAATTACACTCATCCAGGCATTTGGGGAGTATTCCATCACATCCTGACTTGTACCTTGTAGATGATGAACAGGCTTTGGGGAGTCAAGAAGGGAGTAACCTGCTCTTCTGTTCCTAGTCTCTCACCTATTCTTGCAACACAGTATTTATGTGTCTAGTCCAGTTCAGTTTTTGGGCAATGACAACTCAGGATGTTAATATTTGGGGATTTAGTGATGGTATTGCCAGTGAATTCCAAGAGAAGATGGCTAGATTCTCTTTTGTTGGAGATGGCCATTGTCTGGCATTTTGTGTGGCACAAATGTTACTTCCACTTGACCATTTCTACATTTGAACATGGCCTATTTCAGACTCTGAGCAATTGCAAACAGTGCTGGATATCATGCAATCATCGGTGAACGTCTACAATTCTGACTTTTGAAAGAGGGATGGTCATTTCTAGAACAATGAAGATGGTTGGGTCTTGGATACTCTCCTGAGGAACTCTTGCAAAGATGTCCTGGAGCTGAGATGACTAACCTCCAAAACTCACAACCATCTGTCAGATTTACTCCAACTAGTAGAGAGCTTTTCCCTGATTCCCATTGACTTCAGTTTTGCTAGGGCTCCTTGATGCCTCAATCATCAAATACAGCCTTGATGTCAAGGACAGTCAATCTCACCTCACTTCTGGAATTCAGCTCTTTTGTCCATCTTTTGACCAAGGCTGTAGTATGGTTAGGAGCTGAGTGGCCTTGGCAGAACCCAAAATGGATATCAGTGGTTTTGCAGAGATTAGTTATTTGGCTAACTATTGCTGAGCTATAAATAAAACTTGGATTAGTTTGTTTCTGAATGCACCATGAAGCATTATGAACAAAAACTCATCACCTTTAATTGAAGGTTTCAATTATATTGAATCTGTCTATCATACATCATACAAATTAAAGCTTAATTTTTACTTTCAGCTAAGTCAGCAAAACTTGCTTTCCCTATATTTATGAGACCTGATTTTTTTCTTGTGATGTGTTATATCATCTACTTTCCATTCAATATTAGTTTTATTATAATCACCCCAAACAATAATTTTCAGAGCTTTCAATATTGTTGCAATGGTAAGATATAGACTATCAATTTCCAACTTTCATCATTTCACTTTTAACACCAAAGACCTTTCATGAACTAAAATGGGTTCAGAAGGTTAAACAATGGTCTAACATGGCTGTAGCAATCAGCTGATCACAGATTGATGAAAATTTAGTAAGTAATATGGAATTATCTGAAAATAAATTACAATTTTATCTAAGGATGTTCAAATCAGTCAACTAAGTCAGCTATCAGGAAACTGGCATCTCCTGTTTCGATTTACACTGACTAATGAGTGGTAAGAATTGATAAGTGGCCATGAAAGGTTGTCTCTGGAGTTTCCAGCCTAGAATGACGAAAGGGCCAGATTTGGGAATGCACAAATGGACCCCACTTCAACAGCTGCTTTTGAGTATAAGAAGAGAAACCAATACAGATTGGTAACAGCATGGACTGAAATACAAACCTCACACCCCTCCCCCAACCACTACCAACTTATATCCCTGTTTCCTTGTCATTTCCTCAAAAGCAGTGCCTCGTGAAAAAGCAAACTGGAGGAACAACTACATACCAAGAACTCAACAGATATCTTAAGATATTGCTGACAAGTCAACGATTAGGCAACTAGCAGTCTCCTTAAGTGTTAGGTTTTAACCAAAGGATATTTAAATAGTGTAGGCTTCATACTTTTTTTTAATATTATACGTGGTTGTATTTCATGTCACTTTTTATTATTTTTAATGGGGTTTGCTAAAAATGTTTCTTTCTTTCACTCAATAAAATCTTATAATTGGCACATTAATTTTGACAGGTACTATGTTTTAATTGAAGTGCGATAGCTGCATGCTAAAATAAAAATCATTGTGATTGACTGAAGGGATTAAGAAAAGGGGTGGTGGCTCATCCCTGCTCACCTGGTCATAACAACAGTAGAAACCTTCTCCTGGTGAATGTTGTTTAACACTGAAAGCATTATATTGTGCTTTGTACAGAGATGCATCAATAATGAATGCGTTAATTAGATAGATGGATCCGTGATTTGGAAAATAATTGAAATTTGGCCCAGTTCAGATCAACAAACAGGAATTGCACCTCACACAACAAATTACTGGAATGTTTCAAGCTCCAGCTTTGAGTAGGAAATTATTCACTGAACCAATGACTAATAGCTGTGACTGACCACAGTCACCATTTTAGCTTATATTTCTGAGAAGTAAATATATTAATACAGCACTTAGTCAAAATAGGATTTCATTCTAACAGAGAATAAGAGAGTAAATTCAAGCTTTCTGGGTCTGTCAGGATTTTAAGCCAGTGTGCATATTTTACAGCAGATTGCCCCTTAACCAGCTACATGTTGAAACTAATGGCTGTGTTTCCCATTTTTTGATTAGGCGCTATTTTTGGAGAGGTTGAGGGAAGGTTTCCCATCGTGGTTTAGTCTTCCGTGGCTGACCTCCTGAGTATGCATTTGGGATCTACACTGTCCTTCTAAGACAATGACGTGGCAGTGAAGGTGGGCAGTGTTTGCCACTGCCTTGTGCCATTCAAACTACTGGTGCCATATTTAAGATGGACACATACGTCAAGCACTGAAAACTAAGAAGTAATATTCCTAGTCCTCTGCTTGGTCATTTCCGAAAGGAATGGGAATGCCTCAGTGGGGGTGGGGGGAGGGTGGTTCATGGAGATGGTTGTAGATGGGATTGAGAGGGGCAGGGCCACCCAATATGGGTGGCCTGCACCCAATCCACCAGACCAACACACCAGAGGGAACCTCCATCAGTGCAGCAAGAAGGCCAATGATCCTTTGCATTCTGTAAGGGTAAGTGTTAACATCTCATTGCTACCTCAGTCATTTGATCTCTGCCACTGCACAGCAATATTACTAAGACTAATTTTCTTAATATTGCAAGCAGCAGTTCCAGTCAACAGCTTTCACACACCACCTCTTCACAAACGACTAGCCCTTCCTGCTCTCTGTGACTCCTGTTCACTCACACAGTAAACACCTCAACCCCCTTCCTGATCTAACACTGTTGCTAACGGCTCTTCCATCAACTTCCATCACACTCAATTCCTCCTTTTTTCATTGCAGGAGAAAATGTCAATCACCAGGGTGGCTAACCTCTTTACCCATGATGACAGGAACCTTGAAGGAAACGTTCAGTCTATGCGTTTAACAAGGGATTCACACACTCATCCCAGGACAGTGATATCCAAAGTTCAATTGTCATCTAAACATGAGCAAACATGTGGAGCCTGCTGCTGAAAACAACACCAAAATCCTTGCTTTGCCCACAGTCAAAGTGCTGGTAGCCATTTTTCTTGCTGATTGCATTGTTGAAGTTTGTTCAAAGAGAGAATGTTATCAAGCTTTAGCTGCTGTGAATCAATTACAGGCTCCATATGATGCTTAAAATTTTCCCCATCTCCTTTCATATTCTGAAAAAGAGTCATATTGGGCTGAAAACTCTGTTGCCCTCGCTACAGATGACTAGCGGAGTTTCTCAAGCACTTTGTGATTTATTTCAGATCTCCAGCATTCTCAGTCCTTTGTTTTAGTTCACTTTCATGTTACCCAGGTTTCCATTCAATTCTTTTATTTGATGGCCAATATCCCCAATTTTTCTCCCTCAACCCTTGGCTTACTTCACTTCCTTGCCCACAAATGCAAACCACCATCTGGAGGGATATGGGCTGGGTGCTGGCAGGTGGGACTAGATTGGGCTGGGATATCTGGTCGGCATGGATGGGTTGGACTGAATGGTCTGTTTCCATGCTGTACATCACTATGACTATAACATTCCTTTGAATTGAGGGTGGTGGTGACTTGTGAAAATGCCCTCTTCTGTTTTCCTATGCTTCATCAGATTGTAACCTTGTATTGAAGCTTCTTCCCGCTTGATTATCCCCACACTGCCACAACATAATGCAACCCATCACGAGATTAGGGTTCAACGCTTTCCACTACAGTACATAGATTTCCCTCAATAAGTCAATTGAGGCTTTTATTTCAAACCTCTCAGAGTGATTATGTCCATTTGCTGGTCAAAGGGAAAACAAAGAAACTCTCTTTGCAAAGATCAAAACGTTAAAGAATTACTTTGACCAAACAATGATTAAGTCTTGAAGATAGTAATGTTTCACATGGCTATTGGACTAGTGTTCTGGTACATGGCATGAGACATCCTTGCAGTTATCAGTGGAATCTTTTCAGAAGCAGTACCTTAAAGAGGAAATAGGATGTTGTCTCCTGGAAGCTTTCAGCGCGATTGCTGCATCAATTTTTTCGAACTCTCACACACGATTCTTGAATGACTTTTCTCAAAAAGGTAAGAAAGGTCGAGTTAGGATCTTCTCTCTTGGTATGCTACATAGAACATAGAAAAGTACAGCACAGAACAGGCCCTTTGGCCCACGATGTTGTGCTGAGGTTTAATCCTAATGTAAAATATAGTAACTTAACCTACGCACCCCTCAACTCACTGCTATCCAAGTGCATGTCCAGCAGTCACTTAAATGTCCCCAGTGACTCTGCTTCCACCACCATAACTGGCAACGCATTCCATGCATTCACAACTCTCTGCGTAAAGAACCTACCTCTGACGTTTCCTTTATACCTTCCACCTAATATCTTCAAACTATGACTCCTCGTACCAGTTAATCCTGCCCTGGGGAAAAGTTTCTGGCTATTGACTCTATCTATTCCACTCATTATTTTGTACACCTCGATCAGGTCTCCTCTCTTCCTCCTTCTCTCCAGAGAGAAAAGTCAGAGCTTATTCAACCTTTCTTTATAAGGCAAGCCCCCCAGTCCATGCAGCATCCTGGTAAACCTTCTTTGCATCCACTCCAAAGCCTCTGTATTTTTCCTATAGCAGGGCGACCAGAACCGGACACAATATTCCAAATGTGGTCTCACCAGGGACTTGTAGAGTTAAGAACCGGGGCTCTTAAACTCAATCCCCTGTTAATGAAAGCCAAAACACCATATGCTTTCTTAACAACCCTATCCACTTGGGTGGCAACTTTGAGGGATCTATGTACTTGCACACCCAGATCCCTCTGTACCTCTACACTGCCAAGAATCCTGTCTCTAATCCTATATTCAGCATTCGAGTTCGACCTTCCAAAATGGATCACTTCGCATTTATCCAGGTTAAACTCCATCTGCCATTTCTCAGCCCAGCTCTGTATCCTGTCTATGTCGTGCTACAGCCTGCAGTAGCCCTCTATACTATTGACGCCACCTCCAACCTTTGTGTCATCTGCAAATTTACTAACCCACCCCTCAACTTCCCCATCCAAGTCATTTATAAAAGCTACAAAGAGCAGAGGCCCAAGAACAGAGCCCTGCGGGACCCCACTCAACACTGACCTCCAGGCAGAATACTTCCATCTACAACCACTCTCTGCCTTCTGTCAGCCAGCCAATTCTGAATCCAGATAGCCAAATCTCCCTGTGTCCCATACTTCCTGACTTTATGAATGAGCCTACCATGGGGAACTCCATCAAATGCCTTGCTGAAGTCCATATACACCACATCCACTGCTCGACTGTCGTCGACCTGTCTTGACACCTCCTCAAAGAACTCAAAAAGATTTGTGAGGCATGACCTGCCCCTCACAAAGACATGCTGACAGCCTTTAATCACACTATGCTTTGCCAAATAGTCATAAATCCTATCCCTCAGAATTCATTCCAAAACCTTGTTGACCACAGACGGAAGACTGAGTGGTCTATAATTGCCACGGATTTCCCTATTACCCTTCCTGAAAAGAGGAACAACATTTGCCTCCCTCCAATCCTCCGGTTTGACTCCTGTGGAGTGGGGGGAGACAAATATCCTCACCAGCGGCTTGGCAACCTCCTTTCTCGCTTCCTGGAGCAGCCTCGGATAAATCTGATCTGGCCCTGGGGATTTATCAATCTTAATGTTTTCCAAAATTTCTAGCACATCAACTTGATCAAATAGACCAGTTGGACTATAACCCTGTGTTGTGTTGTGTGATTTTTAACTTTCTTCATTGCCTGTTTTGTACTGAATCAGTCATTTATAAAGGTTTACCATTTTGCTTTTGCACAAGAATCATTTTAATCACCAATCTATGGTTTTTAGATTAGATTAGATTAGATTAGATTAGATTAGATTACTTACAGTGTGGAAACAGGCCCTTCGGCCCAACAAGTCCATACCGCCCCGCCGAAGCGCAACCCACCCATACCCCTACATTTACCCCTTACCTAACACTGCGGGCAATTTAGTATGGCCAATTCACCTGACCTGCACATCTTTGGAGTGTGGGAGGAAACCGGAGCACCCGGAGGAAACCCACGCAGACACGGGGAGAATGTGCAAACTCCACACAGTCAGTCGCCTGAGGCGGGAATTGAACCCGGGTCTCTGGCGCTGTGAGGCAGCAGTGCTAACCACTGTGCCACCGTGCCGCCCATGTGTGGGTTTGCATTAGGATGGAAGTGAAAATGTTGGACACAAAGCTGGCTTGAATACATCCAGTTTCTGTTATAACAGAAGCAGGCAGGGATTGGGTAACCAATCCAATCTCGGGAGATTGATCTACCTTTGAACCTTTTGAAAGGACACTGTGCAGCTTCACTGTAAAAGGGATTTGTATTCCTTTCTATTCCTGTCAGGTTTTCCTTGCCTTGAGAAACCCTGCAATACAAGAGATGAATAAAACTCAGATCCACCAGGTAAATAGCTTCACAGCACTGCTAATGGGGCTAAGAGCAGTCAGGGTGTTTGTCTGTTACTTGTGGAATGTGTCACCGGCTGGGCCAGCATTTATTGCCTAACCTGCAGGCAATTTGCAAAGACTCCCTCTGCACTTAGCTGAACAAGCTAACAAATAAATTCTTCCTCCAACTTAATTATTCTACTTTCTTAATACCTGCCACACTTACTCAGAACCACAGAAAAGCTCGAGAGTAGGGTGAGGTTATTCAGCCCAATGTATCTGTGCCAGTTGAGTAAACTACTTTCCATCGCCTGTTTTGCAGCTTTCCAGGGGAGATCCCTACAGAATGGAAGCAGGCCATGCGGCCTATCAATTCCACACTGACCCTCTGAGGAGCATCCGACCCAGATCCACCCACCCCCTCCGCCCTCCATCCCTGCATTTCCACTGGTTAATCCACTAACTTGCACATCTTTGGACTGTGGGAGGAAATCGGAGCACCCGGAGGAAAGCCACGCTGAAGTGGAGTGAATGTGCAAACGCCACACAGACAGTAACCCGAGGGGGAATCAAACCCTGGTCCCTGGCACTGTGAGGCAACAGTGCTCACCACTGTACCACCCCATCACAGCAGGAATGGATCCAAGTTCCTTTTACATGAAAGCAAGGGACCTCTAAGATGAGAAGAAACTCCTTTACTCAAAGAGTTGTTAAGATTTGCAAAGCACTGACTGAGAGCGCGGTGGAGGTGAATTCCAGCAGTGGAGGTTTCAGAAGAGAGCTGGTGATATATTTGAAAGGGATGAGGTTGATGGCAATGGAGATAGGGCTGGAGAGTGGGACTAGCCGGATAGCTCTTTTGGGGGTTGGTTCAAGCATAATGGGTCAAATGACTATCTTCTGTAAAATTTGATGATTCTCTGATTCTAAGTAGAGGCTTCTGCCTCAACCACTAAAAGTAGGGAGTGAATTCCAGACACCCACCACCCTCTTGATGATAAAGTATTTCCTCACATCCACTCTAAACCTTCCATCCATCAACTTAAATCTGTACTCCCTGGTAGTTCACATCTCTTCTATGGGAAACAGGATTTCCCTGTCCATTCTAACCATACCCATACCTCCTGCACTCCCTATCACTAATCACCCAGAACTCTTGCAAAATTAAAGTGGATAACCCTTCAAAACAAGCCCAGGGGTTGTCATGTATAATTAAGGCACACTCCTATAAAACCCTGAGAAATACTAATTTAACAGTCCCTGTATATTACCAACACTGGTGAAGAGCTCTGATGAAAAGTCATGTGGACTCAAAACGTTAGCTTGCTCTGTCTCCATGGATAGAGTCCGGCAACATGGCATCAGGCTCTTTGGCTCAAATTAATCCATGCCGACCACAATGCCCATCCACATTAACCCCATTTCCCTGCATTTAGCCAATATCCTTCTAATTGTTTCCTATCCGTGTATTTGTCCAAATGGCTTTTTAAATATTGTTAATGTACCCGCCTCAACCACTTCCGCTGATAGCTCATTCCATATGCATACCACACTCTGTGTAAAAAAAAAGCTTCCCCCTCAGGTTCCCTTTTATTCTTTCCTCTCTATCCTTAAGCTGATGCCCTCTTGTCCTTGATTCCCCAACCCTGGGAAACAGACTGAGTGCATTCATCCTATCCATGGCCCTCATGATCTTAGACACTGCTATAAGATCCCCACCCCCCCTCGGTCTCCTATGATCTAAAAAAAACTGCTAGCTTGTCCAATCTCTCCCTAAAACTCAGACCATTGAGTCCTGGCAAAATCCCTATAAATTTCTTCTGCGCTCTTTTCAGTTTAATAGCATCCTTCCCATAGCAAGGTGACCAAAACTGAACAGAATACTCCAGGTGCCCAGCCAGCAGCATCCATGTCCCATGAGTGAATTTTTAAAAAAATTCCTGTCAGGACTGAAGTGTTCATTCCAGGTGAAATAGCAATTGACTGGCACTTTGTTCTATTTGGTACATGATACCTGCTGCTCCCAACGTGATCTCCTCCACAGTGGTTAGCACTGCTGCCTCACAGCGCCAGGCACCCGGGTTCAATTCCTGCCTCAGGCGACTGACTGTGTGGAGTTTGCATGTTCTCCCCGTGTCTGCGTGGGTTTCCTCCGGGTGCTCCGGTTTCCTCCCACAATCCAAAGATGTGCAGGTCAGGTGAATTGGCCATCCTAAATTGTCCTTAGTGTAGGTAAGGGGTAGGGGTATGGGTGGGTTGCGCTTCGGTGGGGCGGTGTGGACTTGTTGGGCCGAAGGGCCTGTTTCCACACTGTAAGTAATCTAATCTAAAAAAAAATTACGGTAAACAATTCTGGATTGGTGAAGATTTTTTCTGAAGATTTCCAAGATTTACTGTAAGCTGCCAATTGCATTGAATGTCAAATGTCAATCCCCCTCGCAGTCCAAATTCTCTGACCTCTTTCTTCTTTTTCCATGAAGCTCAATGGGAAGAACTGCACCTCATCTTTCAATTCAACAATGCGCATTGTTTATGTGTTTCTTTATCCACAGATATGTTTTAGTTTTGCAACATTTTGCTCAGGTGCTAGCTGTGCTTCAGTTTGGGTCAGAACATCGTGGATCTTAGTACTACTCTGCGACCTCAGCACAAACTTAAAGCTTCACATGACAGAGCAGCACTGTGCTTTCTTTTGGATGAGATGTTCAACCAAGGTGATGTCTGCCATTCCAAGTCAATGCTGATGCACAAATAGGAGCAGGAACATCTTCTTGGTGTCCTGGACAATAACTTATCTCTCAATCAACATCACAAAAACAGATTTTCTAGCCATCATGGACCAACTCCCAAATGCAACAATTTGGCAGTTTTATTTTCTACGTTATAATAATTACTACACTTCAATATTGCTTTGTGTGCTTTAACTCATTTGAAGATGTCAGTGTGTGAAACGTCTGACATAAAAGTGAATCTTTCTTTGCTTTTTCATAAATTAAAGTGGGGTCTTTTCAAGACTGATTATATACAATGAAAAAAAACTTGCCAGATTCTGATCCCCTCTTTGTGCTCATTATTTGGAGTGATATAGCACTTTCTTCCAGCATAAATGTCACAGCTAGCCTTGTTTTGCTACCTTTTATTTATGGCTTACCTTTTTTTTAACTCCTTGGTTGAGTGAAACAGGTAACTTTGAACTTATGGTTGTGAAAGCTGTGCATTTCCTCGGCTCATGTTTTAAACTAATTGGTGGAGATTGATTGCTGTGTTTCATCAACACTGCAATTATTGCTGTGTCACGTGACTACCAACAAGAGTGGGTCTTTGGTCTTTCCTCATCTAATAATTGTTAAGCTCCTTTACCAGAACATTTCAGCACATTAGTCGCTTCATGTAATCCTTTGCTTTCCTCCTAATCTGCAGGATCTTAATTACTGTTTAGAGAGTTCGTTCAATCTCAATTGTTGTTGGTGAGGGGTTCTCAATCTTATAATTATTTCTCTTCATATTATAAATAATGTCATTAAAACATCAAGATCATTCTCCCTTAAAGTGTGATATTGTTGCTATACCACCTGCTATCTCTCTGTCAATGTCAGTGATAAAATAAAGCAAGACTTGTGAATAAAGACTATTCGATGTTTGGCTCCTGGTTCTCATGATTGTGTCTAACCCTCAGTTGGCTGGTTTTTCAGGTGGAGCACCACGCACAATAGAACTAAATCCTGTGTTCAAACCTAAACACTAATTGCATGTTCATGCTCCACAAACCTTTCTGAAAGCGACACATTTTCACAGCAGGTTACTTTTTAGCTGATTAGGACAATTATAAAGTCACTTGGTTCTGTTTGAAATGTTCGAATTTAAAAGTTCACAATGAGGGCATGAGACCCTTCAAAGTGGTCCCAGTCAGAATTCAGTTTCATCAGGGAGCAGGAGTTAAGAAGTCTGCTAAAGTTTTGGTAAGAAATGCTCCTTTATTTTAAACCCCTCTGTATGTGTGCTTAACACCACTAACATTTCAGATGATTGGGATTTTGAAGTACTGTACTGACAGCTCTGGTAATCACCTGTATGCCATTCATGGGTTAATACAAATCTTGAATTTTCATATTTTAATGCAGATTTGGTTGATTTTGTTAGTATTTGGAAATCTCTATTTCCAATAGCCATTGCTGATGTTGCTTATTGCCAGACCAAGTTAGGGTGCCTCCAATTAACCTTTGTATCAAATCCCAGACCCATCCTCAGAAGAACATCCATAAATGCATCATAGAATTATAGAGTCATGCGGCATACAATACAGGTGTTGTCTGATTTTTAACTTAATACAGCACAGAAACAGACCCTTTGGTCCACTCAGTCCATGCTGAATATAATCCCAAACTAAACTAGTCCCACCTGCCTGCTCCTGGCCAATGTCCCTCCAAACTTTTGCTAATCATGTACTTAACTAAGTGTCTTTTAAATGTTCTAACTGTGCCTACATCTACCACTTCCTTAAGAAGTTTATTCCACACGTGAACCACCTTCTATGTAAAATAATTGCCACCATGTCTTTTTTAAATCTCTCTCCTCTCACCTTAGTCTTGAAACCCCCAGCCTAGGGAAAATACACCTATCATTAACCCTATCAACACCCCTCATTATTTTATAAACCTCTGAACCTGCTACACCGCATTGAAAAATATCCCAGCCTCTTCAACCTTTCTTTATAACTCAACCTTCTATACTTGGCAATCCCTTTGATATTTTCATATTGCAGCCTTTCAGTGATATCAATTGAGATCTCTGTGATTTTGAATTAATCAAACTGGTCATACCAGCTTCTCAACAACATTCTCACTCTTAATCATGTTCAGACATGCCCTATTTTATATTCATTCATGGGATGTGGGGGTCAGTGGCTAGGCCAACATTTATTGCCCATATAGAATTGCCTTTGCAAAAGTCGTGGTGAGCTGCCTTCTTGAATCTTTGCAATGCTTGACATGTAAGTACACCTGTTCTGTTAGGAAAGGACTTTTACCAGTGACAGTGTAGGAATGGTGATATAGCTCGATAGTCGAGAGTGTGTTGCTGGAAAAGCTCAGCAAGTCAGGCAGCATCCGAGGAACGGAAGAATTGAGGCTTCGGGCATCAACCCTTCATCAGGAATGAGTCTTGTGGGTCGGGGCTGAGAGATAAATGGGAGGGGGTGGGGTTGGGGGGAAGGTAGCTGGGAAAGAGATAGGTGGATGAAGGTGAGGGAGAAGGTGATAAGTCAGAGGGGGGAGTGATGGACAGGCCCAGAGTGCGGGGCCGAGTTGGAGGCTTGGGACTGGAATAAGGGGGGGGAGGGAAAATGAGGAAGCTGTGGAAATCCACATTTATCCCTTGTAGTTGGAGGGTCCCAAGGCAGAATATGAGGCATTCTTCCTCCAGGCATCGGATGGTAATAGTTTGGCGGTGGAGGAGGCCCAGGTCCTGCATGTTCTTGACGGAGTAGGAGGGGGAGTTGAAGATATAGTTTGATAGTCAGGGTAGTGCGTGATTTGGAAGTAGGTTGGGATCATGGATTTGGGAGATGCTGTCAAAGGAGCTTTGGTGAGTTGCTTGGTCGATGGAACATATAATTGTCACTGTGTGTGGGGTGGAGGCAATGAGTATTAAAGCTGATGAATATTGTGACAATCAAACAGGCTGCCACATTCTGGATGGTGTTGAGGTTGTAGAGTACTGTTGAATCTGTACTCATCTAGGCAATAAAGAATTCTTGACATCATATTCTTGACATGTACTTTGGAGATAGTGGACAAGCTTTGAGGAGTCAGGAGATGAGTTACCAGCCCCAAAATTCCAAGTCTCCGATCTGCTCGTATAGCCAAATTATTTTCTATGTCTAGGAGAAAGTGTGGACTGCAGATGCTGGAGATCAGAGCTGAAAAATGCGTTGCTGGAAAAGCGCAGCAGGTCAGGCAGCATCCAAGGAACAGGAGAATCGACGTTTCGGGCATGAGCCCTTTTTCAGGAAACGTCGATTATCCCGTTCCTTTGATGCTGCCTGACCTGCTGCGCTTTTCCAGCAACACATTTTCAGCTATTTTCTATGTCTAGTCCAGTTCAGGTCTTGGTCACTGAGAATCCCCAGGATATTGACAGTAAGAATTCTGTGAATATCAAAGGATGATGTTTAGATTCACTCTTGGAGATATTGATTGCTTGGAACTTATGCAGTGCAAATGGCACTTGTACATTATCAGTCCAAAAATGGATAGTGTCCAGGTCTTGCTGCATATCGACACAGACGGCTCCAGTATACTTAGAGTTGTGAATGGTGCTCAATATGATACAACATTGTTACTTCTGACCTTATACTGTGTGGAAGCAGCTGAAGTTGGTTGAGTTGAGGACACTACCCTGAGGAACTCCTGGAGCTAAGATGACTAATCTCCAACAACCATAACCATCTTCCTATTTTAGATTAGATTACAGTGTGGAAACAGGCCCTTCTGCTCAACAAGTCCACACTGACCCGCTGAAGCGCAACCCATCCAGACCGATTCCCCCACATTTGCCCCTTCACTACGGGCAATTTACCATGGCCAATTCACCTAACCGGCACATTTTTGGATTGTGGGAGGAAACCGGAGCACCTGAGGGAAATCCACACAGACACGGGGAGAATGTGCAAACTCCACACAGAGAGTCGCCTGAGGCGGGAATTGAACCCGGGTCTCTGGCACTTTGAGGCTGCAGTGCTAACCACTGCGCCACCATGCCGCCCACGATATGTGTCAGGTACGACTCCAACTGGTGGAGAGTTTTGTCCATGATTCCAAAGGTTAGATGATTCAGGCAATTTCTTCTAAATAGTGAAATGAACATTGTCAGTACATTGAACATTTTTTGTCTAGAGAGACAGATACAACAGCTATCATGAGAATGAATATGGTAAAAATTGTGTTTTGTCATCTTTATCTGATTCTGATCCCCATTGACCAACAATCCATACAGTGGGAAACAGGCCATTCAGTCCTTCAAGTCCACACCAACCTCCCATTTCCCATGATTAATCCACCTAACTTACACATCCCTGGACACTATGGGCAATTTAGCATGATCAATCCACCTTACCTGCGCATCTTTGCACTGTAGATCTATAGAGTAGATCTCCATGGCAATTTCTTTGTTTAATTGTGTAAGAACAACAAGTTTCTATATTGGGCCTCTTAATTTAGTACTGGCATCATGTCAAAGCATCAGATTATTGGCTTTGTCACTGCGGATTATAGCATTGCCTCAATTTCGTCTTTTACCATTCTCAAACGCCGATGATAGATTTTCTTTGTTGTAATGAATACGCATACTAGTTTGACATCTGACATGATTGGCAGCTTTGAGTTTTCCATGACCACAAAAGAGTTTGGGAGTTCTGTCCTGAATCCTTTGTGCTTTCCTTGGTTTTTCAAATTGTCAACCTAATAAATAGGATCCAGATTTGTCCAAGCTTTTCTGGCTTACTTATCAACGGCCTTGATTTCAACTAAAAGGAAGTATGTATGATTTCCTTTCCTTTTTGCCAGAGTATTAGCTGTCAACTGGCCTTTTATTTTGAGTTGAATACCTCCTTGTCCATGGGTTGCATAGGAAGGAAGTCTTGTTTTAGCTACATTTCTGTTTCTGAAAGGACTAATACACCTACTCCAGCATCTAACTTGATGTTTATTTTGTACCCATTTCTATTTCAGCAGTCCAATTATTTTCTTTCTTCCTGCTGTGGCACCCAGGAATGCAATTTCATTATTTTTACTGCTCTTCAATACATTGGTACTTTCCTGATTTTGAATTTGACTCTCCTTGCTCTAAATGATTTTTTGAATGAATGAATGATTTTTATTGTTGCATGTGTTTTATAGCAAGAAATACAATTAAGTACAGTGAAAAGCTTTCATTATTTGGCAAGTGCATTGTGTAGTTTAAGAATAAAGAGAAAAATGAAAAGACATAGTTTAAAGAGAAGTCCATCCACATTTGAGTTCTGAGCTGGCTCGGAACCACCACCACCTCACCAGACCCAATTAATGTTGAAATCGTCAATCCTCAGATGCTATTTTTGACCTCTGGGCCTATTCACCTCCAACACCGCCTACGCCAGACCCCCAACATTGAAGTCTCTCACCACAGCTTACACTGGTCTTGCTGCGATGCCTTTCCACCACTGCTTCACTGCCACTAGTACCAGACCCAACCAATGAAGTCACTGATCCTCAGGCGCCATTTTTCATGGCTGGGCCCACATTGCCAATGTCTCCTCAGGACTCGCTCTCCCCCGCGCCGGACTTGCACACCTCCACCACGAGTCTGTTCAGGAATAACTCACCACTGATGCCGTCCAAACTCTTCACAGAAAGTAAGTAAAGCAAAAGGTAAGTAAAAGAGAAAAATAGAAAAATAAAAGAAATAAAACAGTAAGTGGATGGAGTGGATGAGCCCCAAGTTCAGGAGTCCTATTCTGCTGCCATCTTACTCTAGTTTCAACTACCAATTGAACAATGTTTTCTGGTGATTGTAAAAACATTCAATAAGGACTCTTCCAAGACCTCAGCCATGATACTACATCTAGTTAGGCCATCATTGAGGTTTGCAATATTCACAATTATCCACTCATGATACAAGCCATTCTTGAAGGATTCTACATTGTCTTTCTTGCTTTTGAGCACATTTGTTAAATGTCACACCATTATAACATTTCTTCAAAGGCTGAATTAAGCATTCACAGCCCTTAAAAAAGCTTTTCTCGTATGTTCTGGTTTCTGTATTTATACTCTGCCACACTAAAACAGCATCTACACTTCTGCTAATTGCATAAAAAAGAGGATTGACCGACTGCTTATTTGATTTTACCACTAAACCCCAAACCGTTCCAATGCCTGATGAACTGTCTTTACCAGAAACAACTTCTTGACTTGATCCGGGCCTTCTGCATGCTGAAAGATTTGTTTCACAGTTTGTTACGCAGTTATTTCCCCTGCTGCCCCATGGTCACTTTCACTCTGCTTTCTAGACTCTGGGCTTTAACTTTCTGCTTCCCTGTACTGTTACCAATGGACTCTGCCTTTATAGAATTATACAGTATGAAAAGAGGCCCTTCAGCTCATTGAGTCTGCACCGTAAAACTACACTAAATCTACACTACTCCTACATTCCCAGACTTGGCCCATTGCTTGGAATGTTATGACACTTCAAGGGCACATTCAGATACATTTTAAAGGCAATGAGGTTTCCCATCTTAACTATTCTCCCATTCTAGACTCCCACAACCCCTGGCTGAAAAGGTTTTCCATCAAAGTCCCTCTAAACCTCTGCCTTTTACCTTAAATTAATGCACCCTTGTTATTGACTCTTCAACTCAGGGGAACAGCTGTCCAGGCCCCTCATAAGTTTACACACGTCTCGCAGGATCCCCCCTCCCCTGAACCATCTCAGCTCCACTCTGGTTTAGGGCAGCACGGTGTCTCAGTGCTAAGCCATACTGCCTCACAGTGCCAGGGTCCTGGGTTCGATTCCTGCTTTGGGCAACTATGTGGAGTTTGCACATTCTCCCCATGTCTGCATGGGTTTCCTCTGGGTGCTCCGGTTCCCTCCCATAATCCAAAAGATGTGCAGGCCAGGTGATTTAGCCATGCTAAGTTATCCATAGTGTTAGGTGCATTAGTCAGAGGTAAATATAGGGTAGAGGAATGGGTCTAAGTGGGTTACTCTTTGGAGGGTTGGTGGAGACTTGATGGGCTGAAGGGCCTATTTCCATACTGTAGGGAACCTAATCTAACGAAAACAACCTGCACTCTCTCCATAGCAGAACTGATCCAACCCAGGTAACAATTCTCTCTGCACTCCCTCCAGTGTAATCACATCCTTTCTATAGTGTGGACACAAAAACTATACACAGTACTCCAGCTGTGGTCTAACCGAAGCTGTATACAGCTCCAACATAAGCTCTCTACTGTTATGATCTATGCTTCAACTAATTAAGATACGTGTCTCATATGTCTTCTTAACTACCCTACTACCATAAGGGATCTGAGGACAAACACCCCAGGATCATGTTGTTCCTCTGACCTTCCTAGTATCCAGACATTCATTGAGGACTCCCTGATCTTGTTACTTCTTCATCCATCTTAAAATCCATCTGCCACTGATCTGTCCATCTGACCAACCCATCTATATCCTGCTGTAACCTAAGACCTTCTTCTTCACTTAACCACTCAGATAATCTTGGGTCATCTGCAACTTATTTATCAATACACATACACTTTCTTCTTTATTGTTTATCTATATCACAAACAATAAGGGACTGATCCCTGTGGCACACCGCTGCACCAGCCTCGAATTATTTCATTGACTTTTAACCTGACAGTGCAGTAAACAAACTGTTAATCCTACCCAGCCTGTGCAAGATGATTGGGTGCTAGACTGGAAAATAATCACAGTGTGATTGCATCTGTTGTGTCTCAGGCCATTTAGCAATAAGTTTGTTTTAAAACCGCCTTCAGGAAAGGAGAGTTCCTGAAGAAAACTGCAGAGTGGGCTGATTTTATTTACACCAGCAAACTTCACCGCATTTATAAACAAGGGTTATGAATTGGTGTGACAATGATATATTGTCAGAAAGCAGGTGGTGCAGTGGATTCAAATGTCAACCTCTCAGTGGAGAAGAATGGTTTAAATTCAGCACGATCATAATAGTGTCTCTTTCCCTTCTTAGTGGTCAGCATTCGTACAATTCCTGCAGCACCTATGAAGCAAATTGACATTAACAGTGGAATCTTAATTAGTGAGGTTAATGGGTGTTGCCAAAGAGGATTTGCTGACTTGACACAAGTGCATTATAAAAATCAGCTGACATACATACAAGACAAGTATGCTTCACATGTCCATATTTACTTAACCATGGAATGCATTGTATGGCTTATATCTTGGATCTAAGATAAAAGATAACAGTTGCTTCCATGTAACTGTTTTATTTGGCCATCCTTTAACTGTCAGCTTGCATTTACATACAGAATCAACTCACAGGCTTAACTAATCAAACACATTAGGCATTAATAGTAAACAGCGCTGAAAATGTGTTGCTGGAAAAGCGCAGCAGGTCAGGCAGCATCCAAGGAGCAGGAGAATCGACGTTTCAGGCATAAGCCCTTCTTCAGGAATAAGGAAAGTGTGTCCAGCTGGCTAAGATAAAAGGTAGGGAGGAGGGACTTGGGGGAGGGGCGTTGGAAATGCAATAGGTGGAAGGAGGTCAAGGTGAGGGTGATAGGCCGGAGAGGGGGTGGGGGCGGAGAGGTCAGGAAGAAGATTGCAAGTTAGGAAGGCGGTGCTGAGTTCGAGGGATTTGACTGAGACAAGGTGGGGGGAGGGGAAATGAGGAAACTGGAGAAATCTGAGTTCATCCCTTGTGGTTGGAGGGTTCCTAGGCGGAAGATGAGGTGCTCTTCCTCCAACCGTCGTGTTGCTATAGTCTGGCGATGGAGGACTCCCAGGACCTGCATGTCCTTGGTGGAGTGGGAGGGGGAGTTGAAGTGTTGAGCTACGGGGTGGTTGGGTTGGTTGGTCCGGGTGTCCAGAGGTGTTCTCTGAAATGTTCCGCAAGTAGGCGGCCTGTCTCCCCAATTTTGAGGAGGCCACATCGGGCGCAGCGGATGCAGTAAATAATGTGTGTGGAGGTGCAGGTGAATTTGTGGCGGATATGGAAGGATCCCTTGGGGCCTTGGAGGGAAGTAAGGGGGGAGGTGTGAACGCAAGTTTTACATTTCTTGCGGTTGCAGGGGAAGGTGCCGTGAGTGGAGGTTGGGTTGGTGGGGGGTTGGAGACCTGACGAGGGAGTGACGGAGGGAGTGGTCTTTTCGGAACGCTGATAGAGGAGGGAAGGGAAATATATCCCTGGAGGTGGGGTCTGTTTGGAGGTGGCGGAAATGACGGCGGATGATATGCTGTACATGGAGGTTGGTGGGGTGGTAGGTGAGGACCAGTGGGGTTCTGTCCTGGTGGTGGTTGGAGGGGCGGGGTTCAAGGGCGGAGGAGCGGGAAGTGGAAGAGACGCGGTGGAGGGCATCGTCGACCACGTCTGGGGGGAAATTGCGGTCCTTGAAAAAGGAGGCCATCTGGGTGGTACGGTTTTGGAATTGGTCCTCCTGGGAGCAGATGCGGCGGAGACAAAGGAATTGGGAATATGGGATGGCATTTTTACAGGGGGCAGGGTGGGAGGCGGTGTAGTCTAGGTAGCTGTGGGAGTCGGTCGGTTTATAGTAAATGTCCGTGATGCTTCGGTCGCCGCATCAATAGTAAACAGACTCACATAACCAAGTGCAGAATAATTGAACATGACAGTAGTCAAACATCAAATACCAGTTTATTAAACAAAGTGGTCACTGCTGTCAAAAACCTCCACTAAAGATGCTCTAAGGAAAACAATCCCAGACCCACTAATCACTTAAAAATAAATGACTTGCACTTACATCAGCCAAGGCCCTTGACAACCAATGAAACAGTGACTGTAAAAAAGACTGTAGCAACTTAATTGATGTTCATCACCCTTTGCATCATTTGTTAAATGTCCATTTCACGTTGTCCATATGTCAGCTCTCAGGGCCAAGCACACCGCCAAGAGCAGTGACGAATGCTGGTAATGTGGTCATCCTTGGACCAACACAAAGGAAGAGGCCTCAGACATCAAGAATATTGTGGGTCACACCTCGCTCAATCACAGTGACCTCATCCAGTGGTTGGTGGGATGTGTGGGCCACCTCACTGAGCTGTTATTGGGCAGTCTTCCCACATCACATCTGCCTCTGGTTCAACACCAGCTTTGGTAGGAAGAGGAGGCCTATTAGTGAACATTAACTGGCCTCAGTCACCTTTCCCCCACCCCCAGGTATAAGGCCATTCTGGTCTATCCCCATGCATGACATAAATGAGGGTGGAAGTCATTAGGAGGGCGATAGGCACTCTAGACTCTGCCTTCCCTCCCAATTTAACAGTCTCCCCACAGCCCTGCCTCTCATTCAGGAGGGGAAATTGTAAATTGCTCATTTGCATTACAATGGACAATACACACACACACACACACACACACACACACGCGCACACAGAGGTTTGAGTTCACCCTCAGCCAACTGTCTGTGCAGAGTTTGAATGTTCTCCCAGTGTCCATGTAGGTTTCCTCTGGGTGCTCCGGTTTCTTCCCACAGTCCAAAGATGTGCAGGTTAGGTAGAATAGCCATAGGAAATTCAGGGTTACAGGGATAGGGTAGTGGGGTGAGTCTAGGTGGGATGCTCTTCAGAGGGTCAGTGTGGACTCGATGGGCTGAATGGACTGCTTCCACATCATAAGGATTCTATGAGACAGACTGTCTCTTACACAGGCAGAAATACATGTTTCCTGCAGGGGATTGACATACACACTGACACATACCATAGTCACATGTACATGCAAACATACACACAGTGTTAAACATTGTTACAAGCCTGCAGTCATAATATTACACATTTTTAGAAAATGGCTATTAACATTTTTAAACCTTGGACCGAGTTTAACACTTTCAAAATTGAATCTGTGGGTCACCTGATCTTCTATAACTGCAGCGCTTGTCAAACTTCCAGAAGATTCCAAGTGGATTGCAAATAGACATGCCTCAGCAACACTCCCGAGGAATGGTACAGCTGCCATTCTCCAAAACATAGGCCAAGAACAATGAGCCAGACTTGAAAGGCATTCCGATTTCAAAAACATTGTTTGGCTTCCCTCTTGCTTTATTTGGAACATGATTTGGCAGTTTGTCCAGGTCACATGACAATGTATGTGGTTGTGTATGTATCTGTGTGTATGTGTGTATCAGTGTGGGTGTGAGTGTGTGTGTATCTGTGTGTGTATCAATCTGTGTGTATGTGTGTATCAGTGTGTGTGTGTGTGTGTATCAATCTGTGTGTGTGTATCAGTCTGTGGGTGTGTGTGTATCAGTCTGTGGTGTGTGTGCATCAGTGTGCATGTGTGTCTGTATCTGTGTGTGTGTGTCTATCAGTGTGTGTGTATGTGCGTGGGTATCTGTGTGCGTGTGTGTCTATCTGTGTGTGTGTATGTATCTGTATGTGTGTATGTATCAGTCTGTGTGTATGTGTGTATCAGTTTGAGTGTGTGTGTGTATGTATCAGTCTGTGTGTGTATCAGTGTGTGTGTGTGTGTGTATCTGTGTGTGTATCAGTCTGTGTGTGTGAGTGTGTGTATCTGTCTGTGTATCTGTCTGTGTGTATGTGTGTATCAGTCTGTGTGTGTGTGTGTGTGTGCATTAGTGTGTATGTGTGTGTATCTGTGTGTGTGTCTATCAGTGTGTGTGTATCTGTGTGCGTATGTGTCTATCTCTGTGTGTGTGTGTGTGTGTATCTGTGTGCGTATGTATGTATGTATATGTGTGTGTGTATGTATCAGTCTGAGTGTGTGTGTGTATGTATGTATCAGTCTGTGTGTGTGTGTGTGTATCTGTGTGTGTGGGGGTGGGGTGGCAGTGTGTACGCATGGCAATGTGTGTACGCACTCCAGTCTGTGTGGATGTGCACACATGCCAGTCTGAGAGTGTATGTGTGTGTGTGTAACATACATTTTTCAGCAATGTCCAGAATAAGAGTACAGAAATAAAACAACCTATCAAATACAAAAAACTTCGCTGTTTGATTACTTAAAGTTCAAGATAAGAAATACACCACATCCACATACAAATATATTGATCACAAACAATTTTGAGGAAACACCTTTGAACTATCTGCAAAAACATTGATAGGTTTTGGTATTTGAAGAAAACAAATACCATGCACTTCAGAAAATTGATCGCAGTCATCAAACTGTGAACTAAATGAGTTTTTTGAAGTTCTGTGTTCTTCCACAACTTATCAATGATGTATCTAGGAAAATTACAAAACTTGTGTTTGATTTTTAGCAGATGAAACCATTTTGTCCGTTCCAAGGTGTTGTCAACAGCTGCTGTTTTGTTCAACTGTATCGAAAGGTTTTTATTTGGAATTTGGGCTAACTACCCAAAGGGCAATTTGCCAACGTTTCTCTTTGTGGAACAGCACAAGTTTGAATATGAATATGCTCTGTATTGCTCAGTCTCAGGATGCTGCATTGTCCTGAAAAGGAAAATGGTTCAAATTTTTAATCTGGCATTAACGTATAGATTGTTCAATACAGAATTGCACTGTCCCAGACTGAAAGGATTTAAAGATATTCAAGACCTTAATATATGTCAACTCATATATTAAGTAAATGGAAACACAAGAGAAGACTGTTTTTCTGAGGTGGTATCACAGTTTTAGCTTGACGCGGATCTGTCAGGAAGAGACTAAAGTTATAACTCAGCCTTTTTTCTGGTACTGTGAAGGGTTCTGTAATGTTCTACAATCTCTTCAGATAGAATGTTGAAACCTTCAACAAGGCAATTCCATTAACATCAAAACTTGTTGGAGGATTGGAGGTGGGGTTGCAGATTCTGGGAACAGGAGACTTTCCTGTCTCTGAGACATAATACCTGGGATACACTGTGATGAGATGCGGGATTCCAATGTTATGAAGCTGTGTTATCCAAAATATTAATGTATAATATCATCAACTTGAACTTTTTGAAAGGAGATTTTGCAAAGCAAAATTGGCAACTGCAGCAAAAACATTGCATTTGCATAGAACACATTTCCAGAGAGAGGTCTCATGATCAAATTTGTGGGTGTGAAGGATGATGTAGTTTTGGACATAGTCAGAGAGAGAGAGCTTGCCGAAGTCTGAGCAGCCATTGCCTGCTCTCTACCTCTCTCCCTTTATTTTTGATTTTCCCATTTTATCCCTCAGGAAGGCCTCATCACCACAAGTCAAAGGTACATAAAGCAGAATTCTGAATCTACACTACCACCTTCAGGAAAAGATATTCCACCAGCCATGATGATCCACCCAGTGCAAATAACTTATGTTGAAAATGAATTCAACTACAATGACTGGCATTTTGAACAATCTGTAATTTTTTTTTCCAAACTTTACTCTTATGTGGTTAAAGAACCTTTAAGACAACACACCACAGGCTCACTCTGTGTAAACATGTGAGTTCCACATTCTAAATATTTTGTTAATTATCTGGGCGTTTGTGCTTGATTAGATTTTTCTGCCTTTACTAGTTCTCTATTTGTTAAGTTCACAGAATCACAGAATTGTTACAGCACAGAAGGAGGCCATTTGGCCCACCATGCCTTCCATAGGTCATTAAATGAGTGCAATTCCTAGTCCCAGCATCTGCACTTTCCTTTACATCCTTGCACATTATTTTTATTCAAACAATAATTTAATGCCCCGCTGAATGTCAAAATTGAACCTGCCTCTGTCACATTTTCAGTTTGTGCATTCAATACCCTAAATATTCACTGCATTTTCTTTTCACATCACTCTTGCTACGTTTGCACATCAGTTTAAATCGATGCCCTCTTGTTTTGATTCCTTTCAGGAGCGGGAACAGAATCTCCCTATTTACTCTGTCCAGCCTAATCCTGATTTTGAAACTCTCTACCAAAATCTCCTCTCAGCCTTCTTCTCTCCAAGGACAACAATCCCAACTGCTTCAATCTGTCCTCATCACTGAAGTTACTCATCCCTAGAACTATTCTTGAAAACTGTTTCTGCACTCTCTCCAACGTATTCACATCCTGTCTATAATGTGGTGCCCAGAACTGTACAGAAAATGCCAGCTGAAGTCTTACAAGCCTCTTATACAAGTTCACCTCCTTCCTCTTGCATTGTTTGCTCCTAATAGTAAAGCTAAGGATACTGAATCCTTTACTTCCTGCTCCCTACCTGTCCTGTCACTTTGAAAGATCTGTGCACAAAAACACCCAGGTTCCCCTGCTCCTGCACCCTCTTTAAAATGAAACCCCCGCATTTATTTTGTGTTTTGGTGCTCTTCCTATGGAAATGTATCACTTCATACTTCTGTGCATTGAATGCCATCTGCAACCTATCAGCCCATTCCACCATCATGTCAACATCCTTTTGGAGTTCTACACTGTCAGCCTCACAGTTTACAATTCTTCCAAGTGTCATGTCATCTTCAAACTTTGAAGTTGCCCCTTGCACTGTAACTTCTGGATCAATGATAAATAATCAAGAAAATCAAGGGTCCCAAAACTGACCCCTGGCAATTTCACTACAAACATTTATCCAGATCCCCCCAAAAAAATCCATTGACCATTATTCTGTTTCCTATCACTCAGCCAACTATGTATCCACCTTGTTAATCACTCTGTCATATTGTGATCTATAACTTTACTCACCTCTGTTATGTGGTACAGTATCAAACGCCTTTTGAAAGTCCATATGCACCACAACAACAGTGTTACACTTATCAACCCTGTTACCTCTTCAAAAAACCCCAGAAAGTGAGTTAAACATTATTTTGCCTTCACACATCCATGTTGGCTCTTACATAGACTTGAAAAGTGTGGCGCTGGAAAAGCACAGCAGGTCGGGCAGTATCCGAGGAGCAGGAGAGTTGGTGTTTCAGGAATGTTGGAGGGGGAAGGGGGCTGAGAGATAAATAGGAAGGTGGGGTTGGACTGAGGTGGGGAAGGTAGTTGGGAAGGCAATAGGTGAATGCGAATTGTGACAGGTCGGTGGGGAGGGTTGAGCAGATCGGTGGGAAGGAAGATGAACAGGTCAAGTGGGTGGTGCTGAGTGGGAGGGTTGGATCTGGGATGGGGTAGGGGGCAGAGAGGGAAGATTTGGAAACTAGTGAAGTCAAATGTTGATGCCGTGTGGTTTAAGGGTCCCAAGGTGGAAGAGGAGGAGTTCTTCCAGTTGGTGGGTGGTGGTGGAGGAGGTCCAGGACGTGCATGTCCTTGGGGAAGTGGGAGGGGGAATTGAAGTGGTTGGCTAAAGGGGGTTGGCTGATGCATGTGTCCCAGATATGTTCCTTTAAATGCTCCGCGAGTCTCCCAAGTGTAGACGAGACTACATCAAGAGCTACTGATACAGTAGATGACGTAGGTAAAAACAATGACTGCAGATGCTGGAAACCAGATTCTGGATTAGTGGTGCTGGAAGAGCACAGCAGTTCAGACAGCATCTGAGGAGCAGCAAAATCGACGTCCCGAAGGGCTTTTGCCCGAAACGTCGATTTTTCTGCTCCTTTGATGCTGCCTGAACAGTAGATGGCGTGTTTGGATATGCAGAAAAATCTCTGCTGGATGTGAAAAGTTCCTTTCAGGCCTTGGATGGAGTGAGGGGGAAGGTGTGGGCGCAGGTTTTACATCTCATACGGTGGATCGAGAGGGTGCCGGGTGTGGAGGGTAGGTTGGTGAGGGGCATGGACCTAATGAGGGAGTTGTGAAGGGAGTGGTCTCTGTAGAAAGTAGGTAGAGATGGGAAAGGAAATACACCTTTGGTGGTGGAGTCCAATTGTAGGTGGCAGAAATGGTGGAGGATAACGCGTTGTATCCGGAGATTCATGGGTTGGAAGGTGAGGACCAGTGGGTTCTATCCTCATTGCAATTGTAGGGGTGGGGTTCAAGGGCAGAGATGCGGGAAGTGGAGGAGATGTGCTGGAGAACATTGTTGACCACGTGGGAGGAGAAATTACAGTCCTTGAAATGGGAGGCCATGTGGAATGTCCTGGTGTGGAATTGCTCCTTCTGGGACCAGATAGAGCAGAGGCAAGGGAATTGGGAGTAAGAGACTATGTTTTTAGGGAAGGGTGTGGTGTGGGACAAGGTGTAGTCCAGGTAGCAGAGGAGTCGGTGGTTTTGAAATAGATGTCTGTTTAGAGTCGGTCGCCAGAGATAAAGATGAAGAGGTCCAGAAAGGGGAGGGAGGTGTCTGAGATGGTCCATGTGAACTTAAGATCAGGATGGAAGGTGGCTGTGAAAGTGATGAACTGTTTAACCTCCTCACGAGAGCACAAGGTGGCGCCAATACAGTCATCAATGTCACAAGGAAAAGGTGGTGGTATAACGACAGAAGATGGACCGTTTCACGTATCCTGCAAAGAGGCAGGCATAGCTGGGGCTCATGGCTGCCCTCTTGATCTGAAGGAAGTTGGAGAACTTGAAGGTGAAGTTGTTGAGGGTGAGAACCAGTTCTGCCAATCAAATGAGGGTGTCGGTGGAAGGTTACTGGTTAGGTTGGTGGGAGAGGAAGAAATGGAGGGCTTGGAGGACTTCGCCATGGCAGATGGACGGGTAAAGGGACTGGATGTTCAAGGTGAAGATGAGACATTGGGGGCCGGGAAACAAAAGTCATGGAGGAGATGAAGGGTGAGGATGCTGTCCCAAATGTATGTGGGGAGTTCCTGTACCAAAGGGGACAGGACAATGTTAAGATATGAGGAGGGGAAGGAGCAGACGGAGGTGATGGGTTGACCGGGGCAATCAAGTGGATTTTGTGGATTTTGAATAGGAGGTAGAAATGGGTGGTGCAGGGCTCTGAGGTTGGAGACTATGGATGGGAGATCCCCAGAGGTGATGAGGTTGTGGATGGTCTGGGAGATGATGGTTTGGGGGATTGAGGGGGTGGTAGGAGGTGTCCGTATGTTGGCGGTTGGCTTTGCTGGTATAGAGGTCAGTGCACACCCCCCCCCCCATTGTCTGCAGGTTTAATGGTGAAGTTGGGGTGGAGCGGAGGCAGTGGAATGCTGTGCGTTGTGAGGGTAGGAGGTTGGAGTGGGTGAGAGGGGTAGACAGGTTGAGGTGGTCAATGTCTCAGCAGCAGTTGGAGATGAAGAGGTTGAAAGGTACCCACATGGGGTATCCAAGAGGATGGAATATGTTGGAGGTGGGAGAAGGGGTCTTTGGAGGGTGGGTGGGAGTCACGATTGAAAAAGTAATCTCGGAGACGAAGAAAGAAAATGTTTAATTTTGCAACCCGTTGTAAAATATGTTGACCTGCGAACTTATTGGGATAAATGCAAGACCTCTACTGAGTGCTGATCATTCATCCTCAGTGAGGGGGAGGTCTGCGGGGATCGTTAAAACCCGGCAGGGCTGGGGCTTGGTGTAGAGCTGGATTTGGGAGTGCAGACAAAGAGTGCCTCTGGAGTGGGGGCGGTCATATGATTGCTGGTGACATCATGGGTGATGTCACCAGAGGTTGTGACGTTAATGGTGGTGGTCAAGGGGGCAGACGTAGGGCTTTCGGTGGCACCCGCAGGGGCCACAGTGATATTCCTGGTGGCGTTTGCAGAAGAGGTGTCTTCGGTGGTGACTGTGGAGACAGCATGGTAAATGGTGCTTCAGTAAGTGACGTCAGCTCGGGTGGAAGTGACATCTATGGTGCCCTAAGCAGAAGCGGTACTTTTGGTGGCATGTGTGGGGGTGGCATCGTAGTCGGCGGTGTTCTGGTGAGTGGTGTCAGTGGGGATGGAAGTGGCATTGGCAGTTGCAACCATTGAGGCGGAAATTATGTGGTGGCCAGCATTTGTGAAGGTTTCGACGACGTTTGGAGGTGGTGGTCCTGGCAGTGATTGCAGAAGTGATGTGGTAGGAGGTGGTCATGGTGAGTTCAGCAGCAGGGGGCGCACACGTAACGTTATCATTAGTGGTGGCTGCAGCAGCCGCAAGAATAATGGTGTCTGAGTGGTTCCGGAGGCTGGGGACAGGATCTGGAGTGATTGAGGAATCCTGGGTTTGGAGGTAATTGTGCAAGAGTTTGGTGTACCTACGTCCTTTGATGTCTGATAAGCTGGAGAAAAAATGTTTGTTAGTATGTAGATCCTTCTCAGGATGAAGAACAGCAGAGGTTCTTTGCAAGTCTGGGAGAGTGTGGCTCTGAGCTGGGGCAGGGCTGACAGCAGGGAGAGTAGGTGGTGACCCACGACTGTGAGTATGGAGCAGAGGATCAGAAGAGGGGATTGTTTCTGGGTTGTCCCAGCCAGGTCCAAATTGTGACAATCTGGAGTCCATGGGGGCTAAGTCAGTTGAGTAGACAGGCACTGAGGAAGAAGGTGTGGCTATAGTTGCGAGTCTGCTTCAGGACATCGTTGAAGAGCTTCAGGGCAGAGGAGGTGACCTTTGGCATGTAGTGGAAGAGAGAGACTCATGGAGGTCCTTATTGAGGAAGGAGGAAAACTTCAAGGTGGGCATCCTTGGAAGAGGCTTCACAGTAAGGTTACAGCAAATAAAAAAAAGCGAGGACTGCATATGCTGGAGAGTCCTGCAATTTTTCCGAGTATTTACTATTTCAAATTTCAGGACTTGTTTTGGATACTAAACTATATTCCAGTCTGATAGATGTAACTGACAATATCACCCAGCTATTTTAAAACTACATTACAACCTTGTGGTGACCAGTGGAGGAAGGGGACAAGAAAGGGAATAGGTCTAGTGTTTCTAACTGGGTGGTAATAACTGGCTTTGGGAGGGCGTATGTAGGAAAGTGCAGTGCAGAGGAAAGGGGGCAAGAGCAAAACAGCAAAGGGATGGGGAGTGAACAGTTGAACAGAGGGCGGGGATGAAAGAGATTGGGTTTCAAAATGGTGGCAGAGCAAATGACAAGTGGAACGTTGGCAAGACATGGAGGCAGGAAGAGAGGGCACGTGGCAGGGAATCATAACTTGAATAGGAGGAGGAAAGTGAGTTTGAATTATGGCATCATCCATAATACCAATTGGCACCTTGATGTAAGATCAAATTAATTTATGTTTATAATTGCAGTATTCTTTAGTTGAGGAGAGGAAGGGGAAAATTATTCAATCCATTGAGCGTGTACCTCTAGATTGTACAGTTAAAACAGCAACAGACAAGGCGGGTTGCTTGTAATCTCTTTGCTGGCTTTTTACTTGTTCTGTTTCTGACAGGACAAAATTTAACAAAAGTACTGTAACATCATAAAGAGTATTTAGAAAGCGCTGAGGCTTCTTTCTGGTGGGACTGAATTCAAAACAGTGAAATTGTGTTGAAATTCTATCTAACTTTACCATAGTTGGAATACTTCACATAGTCCTGGACTACAAGCTATAAAAACAAACAGAGGTGCAGGAAAATATGCAAAGACTTACAAACCTGATACCACTTATCAGGAGACTTTGAATTGCTGGGGAGCCCCCCTCATGAAATTCAAGTGTTCAGGGGCCTGAGTGACGTCATTAAAATTATCAAGAGGATAAGATGGTTGTGGGATAATTTTATTAATCTGATGGAATAGCAACATAAAATAAGAGCAAAGTGCTGAAAATACTTACAGGCCAGACAGCATCTACTTGTGAGAATCAGAGGGTGGCATGCAATCTCTTCATTTCAGACAGATTTGGTGGTGGAAAAGCATCTAATAGGGAGGATGGTGCGCGGAAATGATGTCACTTTGCTGCTTTTAGCTAAAGGTCTTATTCCACGGCCCCTGCTATTCATCCAGCACGAGGCAGGAAGTCTGAAGATGGGCTTCTGGGGCTGGGGAAAAGGGTCTCTCATTCAAAGGCATTGCAGTGCCTGCTGAAGGGATGTGGTAGCAGAAAATGAAGGCATAGGATGTGAGCACCTCAAACAGTCAACTCCCCCCCCCGCCCCGCTGCCTCTTTCCCCTTCATCCCTAACGTGACCATTATCCTGCCGTGTGGTGAGGCTCTGTCAGTGACCCTGGTCCCAGTGTGGGTGCATTACTGGCAGCAGCCACTGATCCTCCAATGGCACTGTCCAGCAACGCAACTCTGGTGCTCTCTGATTGACCAGCAATTCTCAGGAAGTGGTGGGGGGGGGAATCTCCAAGGCCTTCAGTCCAGTAAAGGCAACCTAGTGGCTAGTTAATTGCCTCACTGTTGGTCTCTACCTGGTAGTCCAGCCAGAGGGCGAGATACCCTGACCCCTCCATTAAATACCACCTAACGTTAACATGTCAGTTTAATGACCTTTCATCTACACTGACAAAAAGCTGTCAAGTTCAAACCCTGCTGCTGTACAATATTGGGGCAAAAACAATGACTGCAGATGCTGGAAACCAGATTCTGGATTAGTGGTGCTGGAAGAGCACAGCAGTTCAGGAAGCATCCAAGGAGCTTCGAAATCGATGTTTCCCATGCTGTACAATATTATAGAACATAGAACATAGAAAAATACAGCGCAGTACAGGCCCTTTGGCCCTCGATGTTGCGCCAATCCAAGCCCACCTAACCTACACTAACCCACTATCCTCCATATGCCTATCCAATGCCCGTTTAAATGCCCATAAAGAGGGAGAGTCCACCACTGCTACTGGCAGGGCATTCCATGAACTCACGACTCGCTGAGTGAAGAATCTGCAATAACATGCTTGTGGCCAGGGATACAAAAAATTTAGTTATAAATTCAATGAGGAACCAGTGAGAAATTTCTGGAAAAAAACCTCGACATAAAAATGCCTGGAATTTCCAGAGCAGAAGAAGGCCATTCCTTCCAACCAGCCCATGCTGGGCTTTATTTCAAATGGGCCTCGCTGCATCTTTCTTCATTTAAATCTATCACTGTAATGTTCCATTCCATTCACTCTCTCTCAAATATCTAGCCCCCCCTATGGTAACAAATTGCACATTTTCATCACCAACCAGATAAAAGAGTTTCTGAAAGAAATCCTGGATTCCTTGGTAACTCTTCTCCACAATTATGCTCTTCTCCACAAGAGGAAATTGTGTAAGGTTTGTAGAACACTGGAGCAGTCTGGCAATGGTTGCATGGAGCTGCTCCCTCTTGGGCATAAAAAGCACATGGCGGATGGAGTTTATTAGTTGGCATATAGACTTGAAGAGAGATGTACACATGGAGAATAGTTTTTTAATATTGTGACAATACGATTAGAGCCTGGCATATCTCAAATTATTATGTATTGTGTTAAAATGTAATAAACGTAATACAGAAGCCAGAAGACAGTTCATGATTTTGCTTTCCTCTTGACCAGTCTATCTTGAATCGAAAGACTCTTGTGTGGCCTTAAGAACACATGAGAAAAGAAAAGTATTCTGTCTGTATCCACTCTATCAAAACTTTTCAGAATTTTAAACATCTTTGTTAGGTCACCCATCGACCTTCTTTCTTCAAGTAGGAAGGGATCCAGCCTGTCAATCCTTTCCTGATAGGTCTAACCACCATTGCAAGCTCTTGTTTTGCACCATCTCCTGCTTCTCGATGTCCTTTCTCTGAAATGGAGACCATGGAGTGGTGTGAATATGGAGATTCAGATCACAGGGACTCATTGAGCTGAATAGGTTAGGCCTACTTAAAGGAAAGCTCAAGTCTGAGAAGGATGGAGGTCTGGAAAGATAGGATAACATGAAATTGGTGTAAGACACTCAGGTGGAGTGTAAATTCTGGTTCAGACACATCGGACTGAATGGGCAATTTCTGTGCTGTGTAAGATATCTGATAATCACTGTTTTACAAAGAATAACCAGTGCACTGATGTGCACCAGTACACCAGGCAAAAACTATAGAGTAAACACTGCCAAAGGGAGCTTTTGAAGACTGAGCTGTGATTCATCACTGGAGAAGGATAAACTGGACAAGCAAAGTATCTCCACCCTATACTTTTTACAGGGTTACACATCAGGAGTTCCAGTTACACCCTTTCATCACTGAATATTAAATAAAGACTTATGTCATGAACATTTCAGTCATCACATTATTATCCTGCTGTTTGCATTTGTTCCACCTCTGCTTGGAGAGTCTTGCTTCTCACAGAAGCTGACTCCGGTATGACACGGTTTCCATGGTGATACCTTGAAAAGTTGTCAGCTGTGATTTCTGAAGATTTAATTTCACAATTCTTCAATTTTACCTCACCTCAGTAACATTATTTGTTTCCAGTAATACTCTAAAAATATTGTGTGTATTACACAAAAATAAATTGCTGTCAAAGAAAGGAAGAATTGTAGATATATTTATTTTCTGCACTGTCAAGATGGGCTTTAATGAAGTCAGGCTGAGTTACTAGTATGGTTATGATGGAGGAATCATGGCAGCCAACTTACACACAGCAAACTCCCACAAGTAATGCTGGAGGTAATGACTAGATTATCTTTGTTTTTATTGATGTTGACTGAGGGATAGATATTGGCTAGAACACTAGTGAGAACTCTAATTTTCTTCAAAATAGACCGATGGACTATGTTATGCCCATCTGACAGTGCAAACATGCCCTTTTCATGTCATGTCTCAACTGAAGATGCCACCTCTATTAATGGAGAGATCCCTCAGCACTACACCTGAAGCACTATAAATTCAAAGGCTACTCCTTGGTTTAATGTGCAAGGGTATTTTTAAAATTAAAAAAAAAACAAGGGAAAGTGTCGTGCTGGAAACTGTAGTCAATTTCCCAAACTACTCAGAACTTCCTAGGGCCAGGTACAACCTGTGGTGAGGCCCCAACAAAGTTTTGTCCTGGTTCATCGGCTGAGCAAAACAAAAGGGTAAGATGTTATACGCCTTGACATCGTTAAAGAGCTGCAACTGAAATTTATAGGGATGCACCCATTTGGAAGAAAATGTCAGTGGTATGCAAGGGAGAAAAGATCTACCACAAAGCTGCAAATGTTATAAAAGTATATGGTATATTTATGCAGAGGGTATACTATATCGAGCGTTTAGTGGTAGTTATGTTAGTGTAGACCCAGGCCGAAGGGCCTTTTGCACGGTATAAATTTATGAATCTGTATAGATGTTGTTGGTCCCAAATTGAACTGACTACCAGAAATACAGCAAGACTTAAGTGCCATTGAAATAAAGTGGGTGCTTGAGCAAGCACAGCATTAAGATGCACAAGCAAAATTAAAATAATTGGAAATCAAGGGAAATACTTGCCACCCCACGAAGTCATATCCAGTTGGATTCTGTCTTTCTATAGAATGGAGGATCTTTAGCTGTTTAGTGTCCATTGCATGTAAAGCAAAATATCAGAAGTAATGTGAGAAAGTCACCTCATTTCACCCTTCTGGTTTGAACTCTTCATCAGCAGAATTTGTTCCTTTTTGCATTTTTTTCCATCCATAATTTTCCCTCAGAGCAGTCACTTTTGACTCTTCTCTTTTCTTCATGTATGGATTTCCATTTGCATGCTAGTGATTAATACTCCATTTTGTCACTGGTTAAAAGGATGTGTTTATCTAAAGTAAATACATTTTTGATTTCTGGTTTGTTGACATAACCTGCAATATGTTCTTCTTTCATAGATAGAGGTGACAGCCAGATACTCACCATTCTAGAGATGAAGTGGATCATTTATACATTTGTGACAATTCAAGGAATAGTGGAGCTTGATTTCCAAGTCTCTCTTGGGATCTGGTTTGTGACAAAAGTTTGGGAGCTTTGATTGCAGACAGGTGATTGGACATGAAAGCTTGATTGGCAGTGCAGTCTTCCTTACAGCATCATGAAAATCCTCTGACTGACATTGTTCCACCCCCTCAATTTGATTTAAACTACCTCAAACAATCTTGATTATCTGAATGGGATGGTGGAGAGTACTTTGTTCAGATAATGGAGTTCACACAATGGGTTGTTTGGATAATGGATAGCGTTTTTATGGGACCTTGAGATCTTGTTCGGATAATCCAAAATTTGGTTAATTGATGTTCAGATAATCAAGATTGTTCTGTATTTGAATATTGCCATTTCACCAACCCCAGAATCAAATGGCATTGGCACATCTTTTCAACCATACTCCCTCTTCCGTGCCATTGAAGTCACACCTTAGACAACCTTGAAGAAAATCAATGCCTTAAACGTTTGTTCAGTGCTGCAATCAGATTTCAAGTCCTAACCTCAGCCCATAGTTCTATCCAAGTCACCGTCCTATTAGAATTGTCTGAACTTTCTACATCTCTTCAATCAATATTGCTCTCCCCACTCTTTGCTTTCAGTTCTGAAGACATTCAGAAGGCATTCCATAAAGATCCATATTAGAAACTGTTAGATAATACTAAAGGTTTTGGAACTGAAGGCAAATTATTTATCTGGTGAAGACATTTGTTCGGTGTTAGATTTTATACACAGATCGTGCAGATACAAGTGATGTACAAAAAGGCAAATGGAATGTTTGATAGAGACCAAGACTATGAAAGGGAAGAAATGCTGTTACTATTCTACAAAGTTCTTGCAAAACCACATCTGGCATATTGTTTGCAGCTCTGCACATCGCACTTTTGAAGGAATATATTGATCTTTCGAAAGGCACCTTATACATGTACCAGAATGTCAGCAGACCTTTAAAATTAGAACCTGGCGAGAGGTCAGGGAGCATGCTTGACCTCACCTTGTGAATCAGAGTATAACTCCCTGACCTTGATCCCAATCTGTTTTGGGTTTGTCTTCTTTCACATAGCAGGTGCCTCCTCAGTCCTGAGAGCTTCAACGGCTTTTTCCGACCCAGCTTCATTTTCTGAAGCCAGCTAACTTTGAAATATTTAAGAACCTTTGTGTCCTTCCAGCTATTAATTAGCAGTTCATTTCCCTTTTCTCCACATGGAACTTTTTGACCCCTCTTGAGCAAACAAACAACCATCTTTCATCTGTGTTTAACTGATAGAGTGAGAGAGTCATAGAAATGTACAGCACAGAAGCAGACTCTTCGGTCCAACATGTCTATGTCGACCAGTTATCCCAACTCAATCTAATCCTATCTGTCAGCACCTGGCTCATATCCCTCCAAACCTTTCCTATTCAGATGCTTGTTAAATGTTGCAATTGTACCAGCCTCCATCACTTCCTCTGGCAGCTCATTCCACACACAACCACCCTCCACATGAAAACGTTGCCCCTTAGGTCTCTTTTATAGCTTTACACTCTCATCCTAGATCTATGCCCTCTAGTTCTGGATTCCTCCACCCCAGGGAAAATACCTTGTCTATTAATCCTATCCATGCCCCTCATGATTTTATAAACCACTATAAGGTCACCTCTCAGCCTCTGACATTCCAGGGAAAACAGCCCTATCCTATTCAATATCTTCCTGTAGCTCAAATCCGCCAATCCTGGCAACACCCTTGCAAACCTTTTCTGAAACCTTTCAAGTTTCACAACATCCTTCCGATAGGAAGGAGACCAGAATTGCATGCGATATTCCAAAAGTGGCCTAATCAATGTCCTGTAGAGCATCAACATGACCTCCTAACTCCTGTACTCAATACTCTGACCAATAAAGGAAAATATACCAAATGCCTTCTTCACTATCCTATCTACCTGCGACTCCGCTTTCAAGGAGCTATGAACCTGCACTCCAAGGTCTCTTTGTTCAGCAACACTCCCTAGGACCTTACCATTAAGTGTATAAGTCCTGCTAAGATTTGCTTTCCCAAAATGCAGCATCTTGTATTTATCTAAATTAAACTCCATCTGCCACTCCTCAGCTCATTGGCCCATCCGATCAAGATCCCATTGTAATCTGAGGTAACCTTCTTCCACTACACCTCCAAGTTTGGTATCATCTGCAAACCTCTTATACTCACATCAAAATCATTTGTATACATGATGAAAAGTAGAGGACACAGCACCAATCCTTGTGACACTCCACTGGTCATAGGCCTAGCAGTCTAAAAACTAACTCTCTGCCACCACCCTCTGTCTTCTATCTTTGAGCCAGTTCTGCATCCAAATGGCTAGTTCTCCCTGTATTCCATAAATCTAACCTTGTTAACTAGTCTCCCATGTGGAGCCTTACTGAAGTCCATTTAGATCATGTTTGCAGTTCTGCCCTCATCAATCCTCTTTATTACTTCTTCAAAAACCTCAATCAATCTTGTGAGACATGATTTCCCATGCACAAAGCCATGTTGGGTATCCCTAATCAGTCCTCGCCTTTCCAAATGCATGTACATCCTCTCCCTCAGGATTCCCTCCAACAACTTGCTCACCACTGATGTCTGGCTCACTGGTCTATAGTTTCCTGGTTTGTCCTTACCAACTTTCTTAAATAGCAGCACCACGTGAACCAACCTCCAGTCTCTGATGTGCAGGTTAGGTGGAGTGGCTGTGCTAAATTGTCCATGGTGTCCAGGGACATGCAGACTACGTGGATTAGCCATGGGACATGCAGGGCTACAGGAATAGGATAGAGGAATGGATCTGGGTGGAATGCTTTTCAGACGATCGGTGTGAACTCGATGGGCCAAATGGCCTGTTTCCACACAGTAGGAATTCTATGATTCTATGGGGATAACTTTTAACAGATGTGTTCAGGTCAGTTGGGATATTCAAAACTGTAAACCTCATCAGTTCCCAAGCCGTAAGCTCACCTTGCTTGAGTATGACTATTTTCTGATCTTAAAGTAGAGATATTGGGATATAAAACATGATCTCAGGAGGTAGCTTGTTGTTTTAAATATTGAATAAATTGAATATTGAACGTGGTGTTCAGATCTTATCTTTCTTGCAGCTTCTAGAGCTGGTTAGCTAAAGTAGAATGAAAACTGCTGCATGGAACAGATAGATGAATTTCCAGCACTGTGTATGGGTCAAGCATGACAGAAATGCATGCACTCTGCCCCAAGCTAACTGTAACCCCTCCAGTCAGCCATGATCAGACCAAGTCTCCATCGCAGAAACTCTCTCTGCCCTGATAATCCGGATCCACTTCAAGACTGAGTACCCTCAACCTGCCATCTTCTGATCCTGTCTCTCTCAAACCTTCTGCAGAAAAAACACCCTCTGAACTTTCCCTATTGTTGTACCTATCCAATGACTCTTCCACAGCAGCACACAGCCTAAAGCAGCAGCCCCTTCTGCAGCTTCTAAACCCTACAGGAAAGCAAGTCTGACATTCAGGCAAGCTTCCAGGTGAGTCTCATATTGCATCAAAAAAAAACTACAATGTTTGAAAGAAGAACTGTTCCTTCCCACTTGGGGATCCCACTGCAGTAAAGAATGGGCTCTGTGTGTTTGTTGATGTATCATGCTTTCATCATGGATATTGTTTCCAGTGGAGCAGAGATTGACTGTTCAAACAATTCTTACATTAAAAAGTCATAAATTGCATTGATAATTCTAGCATTGGTAAAGCATATTTGAATTATTTCCAAAATAAGATTTATTACAACTATTTGAAATTACTTTTATAGTTAGTGGAAATTAAAGAATGAAGATAGATGAAGTGTGGGGAATAAACACATGTGGATTTGCAATATCTAGTTAAATACCACTTTATTAATCATTTTAAAATGGATATTTTATTATTACCATATTTTTCAGAGGTTGTTTTTGGCTTATTTTACAAATGGTGGTGGCTTTCTAGAAGTATTTAAATTGTCTGCATTGTCAAATTGTCTGGTGCATTTTGATGGAATTCCTCACTAGCTGGCAAATTACAAGGGACCCAGTAGAATCTTGTCAATGAAACCAGCAACCTCACAGAATCAGAGCTGAAGGCAATTGCTCACTATTCTTCATTTTGACATTGAAAACTCCAATATCACTATCCCTCGCCTGTACGTCCGCTCACCACACAATGCTCCCGAAGAAAATTGCTTCAGAGTAATTGTTAAACATCCTTTCTTTCAAAAAAAAATCCCCAATTTGAAAACATACAGATTGAATACATTATCAAAAACTGCTGGGGGTGGGAGAAATGACAGATAAGATGTGTACATTTGCCCTTTGGAAAATTTACATTTCGTTATCATATTAATGAGGCATATAAAGATTCTGCACACAGCATTTGAGGCAAGACAAGTGGCTTGAATACTCCTGAGTACTGCAAGTAAATTGTGCAAACTCAGTGAGGTATGTATCAATGTGTGATATCCCAAACTGACACATGCTCAGCTCTTTGATGTTGACAGTCATATTTGTGAACATTAAGCATAATAAATACATAATATATACATAAAACTAAACTCTTCCAACAGCTGCTCAATGGATAACACAATTACCTCTGTTCAGAGTGCTGTGGATACAGTTCTTGTTTCAGGATCAGATCTGTGTGAATGTTATCTTCCTAGAGTTGCTGAACCCAGATAAAATATTTAAAAAGGCCCAGTCTGTTCTCTAGAGAATGGAATAGAACCTGTAGCACTGGTCGAAAGAACAAACAAGGACAAAACAGTTGAATTACAGAGGTAAGATAGCAGTGACAGCCCTTGACATTAAGGTAATATTTTACCAAATGTGGCATATGGTGATCTCGTAAAACTGGAGTCAGTCGAAATTGGGGGGAAATCTCTCCACTGGTTGGAGTCATACCTGGCACAGAAAGAAGATGGTTGTGATTGTTGAAGGTCAGTAATCTCAGCTCCTGAACAACTCTGGAGGAGTTCCTTAAGTTACAAATCACACAGCACCAGGTTATAGTCCAACAGGTTTAATTGGAAGCACTAGCTTTCAAAGCGCCGCTCCTTCACCAGGTGGTTTTGGAGTGCACAATTGTACTACACAGAATTTATAGCAATTATAGCAATTTATAGCTGATGAAGGAGCGGCACTCCAAAAGCTAGTGCATCTAATTAAGCCTTTTGGACGATAACCTGGTGTTATGTGATTTGTAACTTTGCACACCCCAGTCCAACACCAGCGTCTCCAAATCAGGAGCTCCTTAAGGTAGTGTCCTAGATCTGAACATCTTCAGCTGCTTCATGAATGGCTTTTCCTCCAGTATCAGGTCAGAATTGGGGATGTTCGCTAATGATTGCACAATGTTCAGCATTAAATACCAATCTTGAGATACTGAAACAAGCCAGTGTTTATAATCAGCAAGACTTGAACAACATCCTAGTATGAGGCTTTGTGTGACAAGGGATGTTCATGCCACATAAGTGGCCAACAATGCTCACCTTCAACAAGAGAGAATTTAATGATAGCCCTTTGACATTCAATGGCATTAGTATTGCTGAATCCCTCACCATCAATCTTCTGGGGGTTACCATTTATTAGCCATTAAACTGGACCAACCATACTATAATTAACTATTGCCTACAAGGGGAGTACAGGTGCTAGAAATTCTGTGTTGAGGAACTGATCTCCTGCCTCATCAATGCTTCTCCACCAACTACAAGACACAAGACTGGAGTGTGATGGGATACTCTCTACTCCAACAAAATTCAAGAAGCTTGACACCATCCAAGACAAAGCAGCCCACTTGATTGGCATCTACCATTGTCAGCATTTATTCCCCAATAACCATCTCTAAGAGGCACTGTAGCAACTCTCTCAGGGTCTTTCTTCTGCACCTTCTAACCTTTAATGTCGAAGAGGACAAGGACAGCAACTGCGAATTTCAAGCACCCACAGCCCAGACTGTTCCTTTACTGTCACTGGGTCAAAATTCTGGAATTCCCTGTCTTCTCAGCCACCAAAGGACTGCACTGAAACAAGAAGACAGCTCACCAGCACCTTTTTGCAGGGAATAAAGGATGAGCAATAAATGCTGGCTGAGCCAGCAATGCCAATATTCATGGAAAAAACTTAATAAATGAGTTGAGTTTTCTTTCACTTTGGCCAATAATTACCCTTGCTGCAACGTCACTGAAACAAATGATCAAATTTCTTTTTTTGGAGGTCCTATTGTGCACAAATCAGCTCGCACAATTTCTACATTCCAAGAACACTTTGGGAGAAGTGGTTGTCAAGAAATCTGCTTGACAATTGCAAGTTTTTTTAAATGGTCATTTTTCCAATCATGCAAAGAGGGACTAGGCTAGTGAATGCAGAAACATTTTGCAGCATCAAATTTGACTTGTATGGAGCGGACAGGCCCAGTTCTCTTGTCGACTCAGAATGTGCCTTGTTGTTTCTAAATACGTTTCCCTCCACTAATACACATGAGATCCATGTAGGCAGCTATAAAAAGCAGTGCTGATGGGTGTCTTGGCTAAACAGTCATTGACCTGGAACACTGACCTTGATATTTATTGGATGTTATGGAGAACCTGGGCCTACATGAGGAAAGAATCTGCAAGACTGCAGATATGAAAGTTATGCCAAAAATGATGGCATGGTCTTATTTGCACTTTTATTTTTTTTTATTTCTAGTCTTTTGTTTGACAGGGAAGTCACCTGCATGCAGCCATCAGCCCTTAGGATGGTCTGGAAAATAGGAAGCTAGCAAAAAGCCAGCAACCAGCTCCGGAGAAAGGTCCCCACAGGAATGAGGGTGAAAGAAATTGGGTTTTGTTGGGGGGGGAGGTTAGTCTCAGGAAGCAGACAGGGAGAGATAGGGCTCTGGCAGGAGAGTGAGAGTAGTTCAAGGGAAGATTGACGTCAGAGATTGGAAATGGGCATTTAGTCAATACAGTACCGGGGGAGAGACAAGCCACAACAAGAGAAGAGGAAGGTTTGTTTGAGGCTAGTGTAGCTCATTATCTCTGCTTCTAATTCTCTGTAGATCGTTTCCCCTCAAAGAGCCAGTGAAGCTTTCCTACCTGAGAAAACTCCCCATCTCTCAATATGCCGAGTAGTATTTTCCAGTGCTATAATGACTTGATGATACAATGGACCAGATTTATGTTAACAAGGTGGGAAGCACAAAACAGAAGACTTCCTGGAACTCGCCCATTTCCCTGGAAATGAACCAAGCACACACAAGTTTTGTTTTGTAGTGAGTGGATATACATTTGAGTCAGCCCTTGCTGTCTCAGGAAAGTTTGGAGTTGGCTACAGAGGTGGGTTGTGTGATGTAGTCTGGTTAGAAGACAAATCTCTGAGTCTTTCATCAAGTTGCATCAAAGCCTGTTGGTGCAGTCTAGCCCTCACCACTCAATGTCCTTATACAACCCTTATTGCCTCTTATAATCCATTGTCACTATGTTGTACCCTGTATCTCCAAGGTCCATCATCATACCTCTGTGCTACCACCATGGCCCTTTGATGCCCTCTACAGCCACGTATCTAGTACCATATTTGAGTAGCCACAGGAGCCATATGGAGATGAAGGAAATACATTTTTTTAACAACTTATAATATTTCTTGCTCATATGTATTTGATACAGAAAATAGGAATAATCCATGACACACATGCAAAAATTGTAAATCCCCTCACATAGTCAAGCTATTGTAAAAGCAAATAAATGTCTATTCACTATCCACATGAAAGACAGTTCATCTTTCATAGCCTTTTAAAACAGTTTTAAAGTCACTCTGTTGAAATAAGTGGTTTTGTAGCTTTTGATACTCAGCCGAGCTACAATAAAGTGTTCAGTTTTAACACTACAATATTTTAGGCACTATTTACATATTCACTTAAGTTGGTAAAGTCTCCAGGGTTCAGAAAAGATCTGCGAGGATGTTGCCAGGGTTGGAGGATTTGAGCTATGGGGAGAGGCTGAATAGGCAAGGGCTGTTTTTCCTGCAGCATCAGAGGCTGAGGGGTGAACTTATAGAGGGTTAAAAAATTATGAGGGGCATGGAGAGGGTAAATAGACAAGGTCTTTTCCCTGGTGTGGGGGAGTCCAGAACTAAAGGTCATAGGTTTCGGGAGAGAGGGGAAAAATATAAAAGAGACCTAAAGGGCAACATTTTCACACAGAGGGTGGTGCATGTGTGGAATGATCTGCCAAATAAAGTGAAGGAGGTTAGTACATTTGCAACATTTAAAAGGCATCTCGATGGGTATATGAATAGGAAGAGTTTAGAGGGATATGGCCCAAGTGCTAGCAAATGGGACAGAATTAGGTTAAGATAACTAGTCAGCATGGACGAATTGGACTGAAGGATCTCTACAACTGTAGGTGTCTACAATTCTATGACTACCTCTTAAGAAATAAAAGCATTGAAATGAAATGAAGCTTCAGGATGCAAGGGCCAATTTACTTTCTAAACTCAGGATGATTCATTGATTTATTGTTGTCACATGTACCTAGCTACACTGAAGTGTTGTTTTGTGTGCAATACAGACAGATCGTACCATATAAATTGCACCAGGGTAGCTGAACAGAGTGCAGAATAGTGTTACAGCCACAAAGAAGGTACTGAGAGTGAACAGAATTAACATTTTAAAGGTCCGTTTAAAAGTCTGATAACAGTGGGGAAGACGCTGTCCTTGAATCTATTCTTACATGTATTCAAGCTTTTATATCTTCTGCCTGATGGAAAAGGCTGAAGCATTCTCAGAAATCTTCAGTCAGAAGTGCCTAGTGGATTATCAATCTTGGCTTCTACCTGAGGTCCCCAGCATCACAGATGCTAAACTTTAACCATTCATTTCACTCCACGTGATATCAAGAAACAGTTGGAACTACTGGACACTGCAAAGGTTATGGTGCTGATAACATTCCCTCAATAGTAATGAAGACTTGTACTCCAGAAATTGCTGCTCTCCTATCTTTCGGTACAGTTACAAAAATATGGAAAATTGTCCAGGAATGTCTGGGCAATACAAAAAGCAGGACAAATCCAACTCGGCCAGCTACCACTCCATTAGTCTACTCTCAATCATCAGTAAAGGTATAGAATATGTCACCAACAGTGCTATCAATCAGCATCTGCTCAGCAATAACCTGCTCAGTGATGCCCAGTTTGGGTTCCACCAGGACCACTCACTCACTGACGACATTACAGCCTTGGTTCAAACTTGGACAACAGAGCTGAGTTCCAAAAGGTGAGGTGAGAGTGACAGCCCTTGACATCAAGGTCATATTTGGTCAAGTGTGGCATCATGGAGCCCTGGCGCAACTGGAATCAATGGGTAAATATTCATAGTTTGAAGTCATGCCTGGCACATAGAAAGACGGTCGATGTTATATATTCATAGCCATAGATTCATACAGCACAAAAACAGACCTTTTGGACCAATGTGTCCATGCTGACAATGTTTCCCAAACTAATCTAGACCCATATGCTTGCATTTGGCCTATATCCCTTTAAACCTTTCCTATTCATGTCCAAATGTCATTTAAGCGTTGTAACTGTACACACATTTATCACTTCATCTGGCAGTTCATTCCACACACAAATCCTTTGTGGGTCTACCTACAGCACATAAACTGCAGCAGTTCAAGGTGGCAGCTCACCACCACCCTCAAGAGCAACTATGGATGGGCAATCGACACTGGCTAGCCAGTGATATCCACGCCTCACAAGTGAATTAAAGGGACTGTCCAACTACTCCTCAGACATCTGGACTCCACTAAACATGCTGCAGGGAAGTGGCAAGGAAATAGTGTGAGCTGAAGTCAAATCAGAAAGAGATATAACAGAAGAGATGAAAAGAAGGTTTAGTTTAAGAGAGGAAAAAAGAAATAATGTGCACTAACACAATAGTAAACTAAAACTTAATTTAATGCTTGTGCAGATTTTGATATTTTCCTTTCTGTGTTGGAATGTTTGAGGCAGAAGATTAGTCTCCTCTTTAGCTGGGACATCGTTAGATACCAACCCTAAGTTTCCATGATGAGTCATGTTACTGTAAAAATTCAACAGTATTTTTATAATTCATGGGCAAGTTAAACATGATCTGCCCATTTAATGACGCTAGAGGAGAAATGGTGCTAACTGCCTATCAATTCTCAATGATTGACAACTCATGGGATGTCCCCCTTGCCACAAACTAATAACGGAGGGAGGTATTAAAGCTGATGTTAATTTCTCAGCAAATCTGGACCAATATTTCTAAAACATGCTGGCTGTGCAAATTACATAATGCACACCTCAAATGAAAATATCTACACATCTGGGTGCAAAACTCCTTCAAGCACAAGCACAGTATGAAAAGCAATTAGAAAAGCAGCTCATTGAGAATAAAAGGAAGTCTTGCTTTTACTGGTAAGGTATTTTAGCTTAGAACAATCAACTACGATCTGTAACCACACATTGAGGGAAGTTTCAGATCTGTTTAGTTTGTTTAGAATTGGAGAATGAATGGTAAAGACACCACCAACACCTAACTTAAAAAGGAACTAGTCAATTAATAAAGGCTGTTTCATCACTAAAACCTTTCCTTGGCATAAATATGGCAATAGGTTACTGATGTAGATCAATTACTCCCTGCAGCATTAACTGAAGAGTGCCAGTATTTAATGATTTTGTCAAAGAATAAAATAAATTAAACAAACATAATTATATGCCATAGACACAGATAATGAAAAATTAAATGAGTCATGAATTATTTACTACTAGTGTCTAATCTGATATTAGCCTCTCAACAAAAACCTATAGACTGACGAAAGCCTTGGGACAAGTTATACACACTTGTGCTAACAAAGAGTAAGATTTAAATCTATGCTCACATGGATTTGTCATTAACTAAATTAATTTTTAATACTGATCTCCCTTGGGGGGGGGGGGGAGTGGAATTTGTTTTTACTTTACTGATGTGAGGACTGCTATGTGTTGCAAATTGTGTTTCCTTGCTCTAATCTGATACAATGGAGGATAATAGTATGTGAAAGTATTCTTCAATCTCACATGGAAGCAGGTTGTTGTAGGTGTCTGAGACAACCTGATGTGTCCATTCTCGGGCACCGCCCATCTCAACTTGATCCTTCCACCAATGGTAACATACACTTAAGAGTTTGAAAATTTCTATCAAATCACTTCTCAATCTTTTTTTTATTCAAAGCAAAGAGTCACAACTTAGAGTCATAGAGATGTACAGCATGGAAACAGACCCTTCAGTTCAACTCATCCACGCTGACCAGATATCCCAACCCAATCTAGTCCCCCTTGCCAGCACCCAGCCCATATCCCTCCAAACCCTTCCGATTCATGCACCCATCCAGATGCCTTTTAAATGTTGCAATTGCACTAGCTCTCCAATCTATCTACATAACTCAAAGTCTGGGAGCATTCTTCACATCCTTTCTCAAGTATGTGGCACCCAACCAGAGACAGATTCATAGAGATGTACAGCACAGAAACAGACCCTTCACTCCAACTCATCCAGATATCCCAAATAAATCTAGTCCCATATCCCAAATAAATCTTGGCCCATTTCCATCTGAACCCTTCCTATTCATAGCCATATCCAGATGCTTTTTAGTTACTGTAATTGTACCAGCCTCCACCAGCTCCTCTGGCAGCTTGTTCAATATAGGCACTATCCAAAATGTAAGAAGAGTGATAATGTTAGTAGTAGTAGTAATAGTACTAGTAATAGTAATGAAGGAGGTGGATTAGAAAAATCATACTAGTGTGAAGGATGCCCGTTAAAATTTAAATCAGCCAGAGGGTTGGGGCAACACGAAAGACATGCTCACCCTACCTTGAGAAATGAGAAAAGGAAAGAAGGGAAGATGGAGGGTAAGGATAAGATAGAGAATAGAGAGGGAAACAAGAGGGGAGTTTGGTCTAAGGAAGAGGTGGAAAAGTTGCAACAACTAGAATTAGAATTTAGTGGCTGTAAGAATATTAATAAAAGTATCACAGAGAGAATCGGTTCCAAAACTGCTCAACAAATTTCGGATAAAAGGAGGTTATTGAATAAGAAGAATAAAACTAACGATAATGATAAGGGTATAGAATTAGAAATGATCTTTAATAGTAATGACAATAATGAAATGCAAGATAGCGATCTGGGGTCAGATAGGTTGTTGGAGGAAGAAAGATTGAATGAACAGAGGGACCAGGAAAACGCTAATATTATGGATTGTTAAGATTATAATGGTAGGTCGATACTTGAATTGATAAAAATAATTGAAGATGACCTGGGTAAGAACAAAGGTGTCCGTAAGGATCAGGAGAATATTATGGGTGTGATAATGGATAAATTAGGAAAGAAAAAGGACGATGGGACAGGTACGAAGGTAACTCATACTAAAAGAGTAAGTTTTAAGCTAAGGGATAGTGAGCAAAGAAAGAAGAAGAAGGAAAACAAAGCCAAGAAAAGATATAGTAAAAAGAAGGGAGAATTTAAAGAAATGCAAGTTCTATATAAGACTAAGAGGCAGTATTTAGCAAGAACCCTAATGGGGGCCCCAGTTAAGAGTGAATGTCCCCTGAGCAAGGTAGAGTTAGAGGAATATTTTAAGGAAAGATTAACTAATTTGAATGAAAATAATAATGTAAGGGGTTTTGCTAAATATAAAAATCAAAGTGAGGGATCCTTGAGTGGCATTCTGACTGGTCCTGTGACAGTGGAAGACGTGGATCTGGCCGTAAAGGCGATGAATGTGAAAACCGCTGCAGGGCCAGACAGGGTAACGCTTAAAGAAATAATTAAGATATTTAATAAGGATAATTTATTATTTCCTAGACTATTTACAATTTGGATAAAAACCGGTAAAATTCCAGATCAATTAAAAATAAGTAGAATGGTTCTGATCCCTAAGGTGAGCATAGAAGATGAGTTAAAAGATATAAATAATTGGAGGCCGATTACTATAGCTATAGGGCCAATTATGCTTAGAATTTTTACAAAAATTGTCGCGAATAGACTTAGTAAGGTGGTAAATCTGAATAAAAGTCAGAAAGGATTTATGACCGGCGTAGCAGGATGTGAGGAGCACATAAAAATCCTGGAAAATATTATGAAAGATGCTAAAAAAGAATAAGAGGAATCTAGCTGTAGTATTTGTAGATTTAGCGAAAGTCTTTGATACCGTCGGTCATAGATTAAATATTAAATTAATTACAAACTTATATGAGAATAATTTTGCTCAGATGGAAGGTTTTAAATGTAAAACCGGAAACTTTGAAATTTTAAGAGGAGTAAAGCAAGGTGACGCGTTGTCACCGATCCTTTTTAACATTGTAATGGACCCATTAATTAGTACGATCGAGGAGAAGCAGAAGGGGATATTCTTAGGATTAGACGGAAACAGTTTTCATTGCGCAACATTAGCGCTTGCTGATGACATAGCGTTAATTAGTCAATCTTATGAGAGCATGGTTTACAATTTAAAATTGGTCAAAAAGTTTTGTAATAACACGGGAATGGAAGTGAACATAAAGAAAACTAAAGGATTTTATCTTACTTATAGAAATAAGTCTTTTATATTTAACGATAAAACTAATTGGAAGTTAAATGAAGGGGTTATACCATTCATAGAACCGGGAAACACGGATAAATACTTGGGTGCTAAAATAGATCCGTGGATTGGCGTTAGTAAAGCGGACTGGGATCTGGATACATGGATAGGGAATTTTTAAAAATCACCTCTTAAACCAGTACAGAAAATAGAACTTTTAAAATCATATTTTATTCCTAGACTGTATTTTTATTTAACTTTATCAGAAGTTTCTATTAATGACCTTAACAAATTGGATAATATCATTAAAAGCGCAGCGAAAGAGATCTTACACCTTCCGCAATCCATCACGGACGGAGTGCTTTATGCTAAAGCCCGTGACGGAGGCCTGGCGTTAAATAGACTGTCAACTCTTATTCCAATATCGATTGTGAGGAAATATGGGACGCTACATAAATCTGATGACGAAATATTGCACGCCTCATTTCGGTTTGAGGGTGAGAGTGTAGCGAAGAAAATGCATAAATGGAGTAAATTAAGGGTTATGGAAAAGATCTGGAATCCTAACATTAATCGACTATTGGATGAGGACGATACCATCATAGAAGATAGTGAAGATGGGATGGAGGAGTTTGAGAGTACTAACTATGCAAACTGGAGATCTGTGGAGAGACAGAGATGGATGGCAGATAGATGTCAAGGGGCAGGTGTCCACTACTATAAGAATGATAGTGTATCAAATAATTGGTTGACAAAATTATCTTTTATGAAGACGTCCAAAGTCATTAATTCGATTTTGTTATGAACTAATTTATTTCCAACGCGGGCGTCTTTGTCTTATGGCAGGCCTTTTAACATTAAGAATTGCAGAAGATGTAATGACATTTCGGAAACTTTTGCGCATATTTCTGGATGGTGCCCTTACGTCAAGAAAATGAGAGTTAAAAGGCACAATAAGTTAGCTGAAGAACTAGTTAGTTTTGTTAGGAAAAACGGGTGGACTATATATATAGAGCCGCGAGTTAAAGATGCGTCCAGAAAACTGTGGATACCGGACTTAATCTTTAAGAAGGAACAGCAAATCGTGGTGGTGGACGTGACAGTCAGAACAGACCTTCAAATAAACTCCCTCGAATTGGCATGGGAGGAGAAGATAAAGAAATATAGTCACTTCGGTAAAGAGATAATGGACCTCGTTGGCGGAGGAAAGATATCTTTTTATGGGTTTGTGATAGGAGCTCGAGAGAAGTGGTTTGAGGAGAATTCGGAGTTGAAGAAAGGCCTCGGGATTGCAAAATTTAAATCATTTGCACAAAATATCACAAACCTAACTTTATCTTTGACCCTCGAACTTTTAAGGATTTTCATGGACTCTTAATATCTCCAATCGACGTATTTTTTAAATAGTTTAAATAGTGTGGTTTTAAATTTTTTAAATATGTTTTAGTAGTTTAAATAGTATTTTAAATTGTTTTAATCCCTGATTTTAATTTAGAGTTAAATTTTTAGATTTTATGAATAAAATTGTACTGTTTTAGGTCACTTAGGTTAATTGGTGGTGGGTAATTTTAGGTGTTAATTAATTAAAGTGCACGCTACACGTAACAAGGGATGAGTGGTAACATTGTCCAACGGTTGATAACCTTAGCTCGTCCCTCGCCTCGCTGAAACTCTGCTTCACAACGTCTTTTAAACTTTTAACTTTTTAAATTTTCTTTTACCGTCCCCTTTTAGATCTTCTGGCTGTGGTTTCACTGGATAGGGGTATTTCAATTGTCGACGAGCGACATTAAAATCTCGAAAAGGACACCATAGAGTCCGTTAGGTCCCTTTCAAATCTTTCCCCTCTCACCTGAAACCTATGGGAAAAGATCTTGTCTATTTATCCTATCCATACCCCTCATGATTTTATGAAACTCTAAAAGGTCACCCCTCTGTCTCCAACACTCCAGGATAAATATCCAGGGGATAAATAGTTTATTCAGAGGTGTCAGTGGGGGAGCACTTTGGGGCAAGTCGTGGGCAAGTTGTTGGAGGGAATCCTGAGGGACAGGACTTACATGTATTTGGAAAGGCAAGGACTAATGAGGGATAGTCAGCATGACTTTGTGAGTGGGAAATCATGTCTCATCAACTTGAGTTTTTTGGAGAAGTAACAAAGAGGATTGATGAGGGCAGAGCAGTGGATGTGATCTATCTGGACTTCAGTAAGACATTCGACAAGATTCCTCTTGGGAGACTGGTTAGCAAGGTTGAGACCTCATGGAATACAGAGAGAACTAGCCATTTGGATATAGAACTGGCTCAAAGGTAGAAGAAGAGGGTGGTTGTGGAGGGTTGTTTTTCAGACTGGAGGCCTTGACCAATGGAGTGCCACAAGGATCGGTGCTGACTCCTCTATTTTTCATCATTTATATAAATGATTTGGATGTGAGCATAAGAGGTATAGTTAGTAAGTTTGCAGATGACACCGAAATTGAAGGTGCTGCATTTTAGGAATGCAAATCAGGGCAGGACTTATACACTTAATAGTAAGGTCCTAGGGAGTGTTGCTGAACAAAGAGACTCATCCAGACTGCAGGTTTATAGTCCCCTGAAAGTAGTCACGGGTAGATAGGATAGTGAAGAAGGCATTTGATATACTTTCCTTTATTGGTCGCAGTATTGAGTATAGAAGTTGGGAGATCGTGTTGCAGCTGTACAGGACATTGGTTCGTCCACTTTCGGAATATTGCATGCAATTCTGGTCTCCTTCCTATTGGAAGGATGTTGTGAAACTTGAAAGGTTTCAGAAAAGATTTATAAGGATGTTGCCAGGGTTGGAGGATTTGAGCTATAGGGAGAGGTTGAATAGGCTGTGGCTGTTTTCCCTGGAGCGTCAGAGGCTGACAGGTAACCTTATTGAGGTTTATAAAATCATGAGGGGCATGGATAGGATAAATAGACAAAGTCTTTTACCTAGGGTGGGGGAGTCTAGAACTAAAGCGCATAGGTTTAGGGTGAGAGGGGAAAGATATAAAAGGGACCTAAGGGGCAACTTTTTCACACAGAGAGTGGTGCATGTCTGGAATGAGCTGCCAGTGGAAGTGGTGAAGGCTGGTACAATTGAGACATTTAAAGGCATCTGGATGGGTATATGAATAGGAAGGGTTTAGAGAGGTATGGGTTAAGTGCTGGAAAATAGGATTAGATTAAGTTAGGATATCTGGTTGGCATGGAAGATTTGGGCTGAAGGGTCTGTTTCCATGCTGAACATCTCTATGATTCTATGACTCTCCCTATAGTTCAAACCCTCCAATCCTGACAACATCCTCGTAAATCTTTTCAGAACACTTTCAAGTTTCACAACATCCTTCCCATAGCAAGGAGACCAGAACTGAATGCAGTATTCCAAAACTGGCCTAACACATATCCTGTATGGCCGGAGCATTACCTTCCAATTCCTAAACTCAGTACACTGACCAATAAAAGCCAGCATACCAATGTCTGCTTCACTATCCTATCTACCTAGGACTCCATTTTCATGGAGCTATGAACGTGCACTCCAAGATCTCTTGGTTCGGCAACACTCCCCAGGATCTTCCTATCAATTGCATAACTCCTATCCTGATTTTCCTTTCCAAAATGCAGCACCTCACATATATATAAATTATCCTCATTCGTCACTCCTTCTTTGCTGTCCACTACACCTCCAATTTTGGTGTCATCTGCAAACCTACAACCATTACTCTTGTGTTCACACTTGCATCATTTAGTTAATGACAAAAATCAGTGGACTGAACTGCTGTTTTACATAAGTTTAATACAAAGCTTGTTTGCTTTTGTATTCTGTGCCCCAATACTAAAACCCTGGATGTCTTGGAGATAATGTACTGACATGTGTAGGGAACTGATAGGAAACAGACACTAGGAATAAACAGGTTATTTTCCAAATAGACAGGCAGTGACTAGCAGGATAATGAAAGGACCAGTGTTTGATCTCCAGCTATTCACAATATATATTAATGACTTAGATTAGGGAACTACAAGCAATGCCTCCTAGTTTGCCGATGACAACGTTGGGTGGGAAAGCGAACTGTGAGGAGGATGCAGAGATGTTTCAGAGTGATTTGGACAAGTTGACTGAGTGGGTAAACGCATGGCATATAAAGCATCATCTGGTTAATGTTCGGTTTTCTACACTGGGAGCAAAAGCAGGAAAACAGACATTAAAAAGGATTCTGGGTAATCCAAGATGGAGGACAGGAAAAATATTTGGCTCTAAGGGCTGCTCCTTTATTTGGGGTATTTTCAGTGTTGGAGCTGAATTTCTCAAATTCTAGGAGTAGCCATTACTGTTTTATAAGCTGTTGTATTGTTTTTGGAACTTTGGGAAGTAAAGATCAAAACAATGGCACTTTTAAACAAAAGGAGGATGGGAGACAAAGGTAGTGACCACATGGTGCAAAGTGGATCGACAGAGAAAGAAACCTATACTGCTGTCTGACCCAGCAGTGAACCTTCTCAGCTAGTGCCTCTGCTGTTTGATTTCAAATATCTCTCTGAATTCATACCTACAGGGCAATATTTTCATGCAGAGAGTGGTGTGTGTATGGAATGAGCTGCCAGAGGAAGTGCAGAGGCTGGTACGATTACAAAACTTAAAAGACATCTGGATGGGTATCTGAATAGGAAAGGATTAGAGCGATATGGGCTAAATGCTGGCAAATGGGATCAGATTCATGTAGAATATATGATCAGCATGGATGAGTTAGACCAAAGGATCTGTTTCAGTGCTGTAAATGTCTATGATTCTCTCTGGATGGCGATAGATTGGAAAAGCCTGAGTTATGTGATTTGCCAAGACTCCAGTCCCAGCATGATTCAGGTAGAGTCCATCCCATTGGAATAGCTCCCTCCTTCCCCAGCCGTGGTACCATCGTCCCATGAATTTGAAACTGTTTCTTGCACATCAGTCTTTGAGCCACGCAGTTACCTCTTTAGTTTTGTTGACTGAGAATTTGCCTGTGGGTCAGGTAGACCTCTAAAGATTACCGCCTTTTTGGTTCTGCTTTATAATTTAGCCCCTGGCTGCTCATATTCCCACAAAGCTCCTTCCCTGTTTCTACCTTTATCATTTGCATCCACGTGGACCACAACAACTTCCCCCCGCTTCAGGTTTCTCTGCAGCCCAGATGAGATAACCTGAACCTGGGCATCAGGAAGGCAACACAACCTTCAGAACTCTTAATCCTGGTCAGAGAACAGTGTCTATTCCTCTGTGTATACTATCCCTGATTGCAACTACATTTCTCCCCCCTTTTGAGTATCTCCCCGTATCATGGTGCTATGGTCACTACTTGTATTTACCCCATTCAGAGAATTTACATACATGTAAACCTAACTTAGACATTTTTATTTTCTCACTTAATCTGAACCCACATAATACATTATTTCCTACTCTCATGCTATCTGTCTCTCCCACTAATCATGTTTCAGCTTCCTATCCAGGATTATCTACTGAAATCCACACCATAGTAAAGTCATAGAGTCATAGAGATGTACAGCATGGAAACAGACCCTTTGGTCCAACCCGTCCATGCTGACCAGATATCCCAACCCAATCTAGTCCCACCTGCCAGCACCCGGCCCATATCCCTCCAAACCCTTCCTATTCATATACCCATCCAAATGCCTCTTAAATGTTGCAATTGTACCAGCTTCCACCAGTTCCTCTGGCAGCTCATTCCATACACATACCACCCTCTGCGTGAAAAAGTTGCCCCTTTCGTCTCTTTTATATCTTTCCCCTCTCACCCTAAACCTATGTTCTCTAGTTCTGGACTCCCCGACCCCAGGGAAAAGACTTTGTCTATGTCCTTTCCATCAAACACATATCCTTAGATATTCTGTTTCTAGCCTTGATCCTGTTGAGCAACATCCCTGTGATGTTCACAAAATCATAGCTGTCAATGTCAATCTGCGCTACAACCTCATTTACCTTGTTTCGTATGCTGCATGCATCTGAGTACAACATCCTCAAGTCCTGCATCAACTGCTTCCCTTCTCATAGCTGCCCCTTATCCAATAGGGCCTGAAGTTCAGTTCTTGATCTTTTCCATACTCTCTATCCTAATATCTGGAAACTTCTATAACCTCTGCTGTACCCTCCTCGCCTTTAACGTTTTCCTCAATTTTCCATGCAGTTGAACCCACGCCTCCCTGTTTGGTTAAAGCCTTATCCACAGCCTGAATTATGCAATTTGTAAAGACTCTGATCTCAGCCTGATCCAGGTGCAGTCTGTCTCACTGGAACAGCTCTCTCCTTCCCCAGTACTGGTGCCAATTTCCCATTAATTTCAAACCATCATCTCCACACTGATCTTGGAGCCACGGGCTTCCCTCTTAAAGCTTGTTGACACTGTTCCGATTAGCTTGTGGAAGTGAGTTTGAACTCTCCCAAATATGAGAGCAAATCACCCGCCCAGGAAATTCTTCTCTGCCTGTAAACATCCAATCTACCCCAAAGCTGGGTCCTAATATTTCAGGAGTCTCCAGTTCTCTCTCCTTCCTCTGCACCAACTTTCCAACCATACATTTATCTGTCCTAATTTATTTGTACTGTATATTCATTTGCACTTGTTGCTAGGAGAAACCCGGAGATTACTATTTCTGTGCTCCTTCTGCCAATTTCTTGCATGCGTCTCTAAATTCTGATTGCAGGATCACACAGCCCTCTCTCTGCCTATGTTGCTCTTTGTTGTTCACTCTCACTGACATCAATGACCCTGAATCAACCCTGCATTTGGATTCACTCCTGCAGCCACAACATCACTTGTGTACCTCGCTGAGTATTGAATTTCTTATCACATATCCCTTCCAGTTCTTTCTCGTTCCTACCTGCACACTGAGCTGTGATGATATGAACTTGGTCTCCCTGCATTCCCAGATAAACTGTCGCTCACATCGGTTTTCACAACTGCGAGGAGAGTGAGATGCTGTTGTTCACCCATTTCCTCTTTCCTTGCAGACTGCTAATCTGCAGCATGACCACATCTACAAATTGGTATTTCTTATTATTAATTCAGGGCATACGGGCAACACTGGTTAGACCGCATTGCTGAGAGTCTGGAGTCACATAGAGGCCAGACCAGGTAAAGATGGCAGATTTCCTTCCCTAAAAAAATTAGCATACCAGATTTGTTTTCTAAACAAAAATCAATATTGTCCCTGTTCAGAGAATTTGTTTTATTTCCTGATTTTTTAAAAAATTGAACATACACTTCACCAGCTGACATGATGGGATTTGATTCCACATCCCCAGATTATTAACGTGTTAGAATTACAAATCCAAATCCCCCACTAGGTCACTGCTTTCCTGCCTGAGCCTCATTCCTGATGAAGGTCTTTTGCCTGAAACGTTGGTTTTCCTGCTCCTCGGATGCTGCCTGACCTGCAGTGCTTTTCCAGCACCACGCTAATCTTGACTCTCATCTCCAGCATCTGCAGTACCCACCTTTGCCACTGCTTCCCTTTAACCAGAGCAAAGCTTTCCCTATCCTCAACACTTTTATAAATTCTAAACACAGAAAAGTGAAATATAAAGACACACAACTGGGTATTAAAGTCAGGCACAATTATACCATTTGTTCCTAACATATTCTGGAGATCAATATTCAGTTCCCAAAGGAATTCCTGAGGAAACTCTTGAGTGGGATTGCCCCTGTATGTATTGTGGGGCCAAGTCTACTCCAGTCAGCTTAATGGCAAAGCAGTACTTATCTCCAAGGCTGGACTGCTACTGGATACTGGTTAGAGCACTCAAGGTGTATGTTCCTTAAACTGAGGTTCTAAATGGCAATCAAAAATGTCAATGAATTTACTTAAAGTAGCTGTGCTGTTTCAGGTAGCCAGCCTGGCTGTCGATTCACAAAAAGCCTAGAACCCTCGAAATTGCTGCCACAGAATTGAGCTGCAGTAAAAGTGAAACAGCCCACATCGGCTCTTTGTTAACAGCAACTGCAAAATGTGCTGCAGCAACGCATCTCGACTATTGACCGTTTAAGTATTTGAAAAAACTTTCACAATTCAAGAAATAAAATGCTCGTGTGTTTGGAAGCTACCAGGAACATGTCAAATTATCACAGAAAATAAAACCCAACTGTATCAATAATACACAGTCGGCAAGGACATTTCCAGAATTTGAACCATATGTGCTTGCAACATAGTTGTTCGCTGCTCATCTAAGTGGCTTAACAGTTCACTCAGACACATCGAACATCTGCAAAGAATAACAAACCCATCAGCGGGGACAGTGTGGGTCAACAAAGTGACTTACAATCCAGCTTCCTAAAGCTTGCAGCTATAGTCCATAAACACTGTCTTGACAGTGATACCCAAATTCAAGAATCAATGATTATTTATCAGGAAGAATTGTTAAATTGACTGATCAAACACAAATAAATGGCCTGTGAAATAATCAATACTGACCGCCAATTCCAGCCAAGATGAACTGCCAAATCTGTATTGAAGAGCAATCAGCCCCATCTGCAGGACTAAATGATTAGAAAGCTCTCTAGAATGAGGACATGTACAGAAATCAGTGTTCAATAAACACTTTCAATGCCATTCAACCCATGATACCTCCTGGAATGAGGGATCTAATGCACCTTCATGAATGAGTGATCAGACAACTATCAGACAGACCAACGATAGGGGAGACACCCGTAAAAATGCTAAACCACTCACATCCGCAAGAAAAGAAATGATCAGAAATACCCGAAGAGCGTTTCAAGGGCATGACCAGACACCTGTAATCCTGAAGACTGGTGCTCCTGAACAATACATATTCTGGCTAAACTGCTCCAGCCCTGCTAGTATCTGGCCCATACTATGTATACATTTGCTCGGGCACATGCCATCTACAAAAAGGCGAACCAATGCAACCTGTCAAGTTACCATCTCATCAGTCAACTTTTAATCATCAGCAAAGTGATCGAAGCTTGTTGCACATGTAGTCAACAAAATCATCAGGTAGTTCTTACTCAGCAAGAACCTACTCAGTAAGTTTTGGCTTTGCCTGGGGTCATTAAACTCCAGAAATCATTATTGTCTGGACCAGACATGGACAAAAGAACTAAATTCAAGCGGTGAGGAGAGGGTGACTGCCCTTGACATCAAGACATCATTTGAACCAGTGTGGCACTAAGACTCTGACTCATAAATCAATAGAAATCAGGAGGCAAATCCTCCACTGGTTGGAGTTATAGAATCTCTACAGTGTCGAAACAGACCATTTGGCCTAACAAGTCTACATCAACCCTCTGAAGAGTATGCCACCCAGACCCATTCCCCTACTCTATTAGTCGACATTTACCCCTGACTAATGTACCTAACTTGCACATCCCTGAGGACTATGGACAATTTAGCATGGCCAATTTACCTAACCTGTGCATCTTTGGATCGTGGGAGGAAACAGGAACACTCAGAGGAAATGCACACAGACACTGGGAGAATGTGCAAACTCCACAGGCAGTCGCCTGAGGCTGGAATCGAACCTAGGTCCCAGGCACTGTGAGGGTAGCAGTACTAACCACTGAGCCACCATGCCATCCCTTACTTGGCAGATAGGAAGATGGTTGTGATTGTTGGAGATCAGTCATCTCAGCTCTGGGACATGTCTGCAAGTTTTCCCAAGAGCATTGAATTTGGCCCAAACAGCTTCAGCTACTTCAATGAACTTCCCTCTATCATAAGGTCAGAAATGGGGATGCTTGCCAATAATTGCATAATTGACAACTCCGCAGATACTGAAGCAGTCCACACTGAAATGCAGCAAGGCCTGACTGATATCTCAGCTTGTCCTGATAAGTGGCAAGTAACATGTGCATAACACAAATGTCAGACAATAACTCTCTCCAACAAGAGAGAATTGAATAATCATATACCTTGACTTTCAATTCCAACATTGAATTCCTTATCATTGAGGGTTTATGCATCAGAAGCCTAATCTATCAGTCATAAATAATTTGGTTGCAAGAGGAGATGAAATCCTAGGAATTTTGTGGTCAGTAACTCATTGTCAAGCCCCAAGCATGTCCACCATCCTCAAGGCTCAAGTTAGGATTGCGGTGGAAAATTGCCCACTTACCTGGCTGGGAGCAGTTCCAACAACACTCAAAGAAGCTTGACACCACAAAACACTTCACCTAGATGGTTCCCCATTCACCACCAGAAATGATCTCTTCCTCCACCACCGACCTGTACTGGCAGCAGCGTTTACCATAGCTGAGGTGCACTGTAGTTGTCTACCAATGCTCTTAAAACAGCATCTTTCAAATGCATGATTTCTATCACCTAGAAGGACAAGACAAGCAGATGTACAGAAATCCCAGCACCTATGAGATTTCCTTCCAAGTCACTCACTTAGAATCTTATCCCAGGAAGTATATCACTGTTCCTTCTCTTTCATTGTGTCAAAATGCAGGAACTCCTTCTGTGTGTGTCTCTCCACCCCAAGGGCTGTAGCAGTTCAAGAATGCAGCTCACCAACACCTTCTCCACGGAAATTAGGGATGACCAACTAATGGTGGTCCAGCCAGCGATGCTCACATTCCCCAAATAAATCAAAATAAATGAATGAGTGCTCAAACATGGTTTTAGGAATGAGTGATTAGCATTGAAACAGATTGCTTCTTCCTGGACGCTACTGCTCCAAATTCCCCTCCCAGTCTCATAGAACATAGAACATAGAACATAGAACATAGAACATAGAACAATACAGCACAGAACAGGCCCTTCGGCCCACAATGTTGTGCCGAACTTCTATCCTAGATTAAGCACCCATCCATGTACCTATCCAAATGCCACTTAAAGGTTGCCAATGAATCTGACTCTACCACTCCCACGGGCAGCGCATTCCATGCCCCCACCACTCTCTGGGTAAAGAACCCACCCCTGACATCTCCCCTATACCTTCCACCCTTCACCTTAAATTTATGTCCCCTTGTAACACTCTGTTGTACCCGGGGAAAAAGTTTCTGACTGTCTACTCTATCTATTCCTCTGATCATCTTATAAACCTCTATCAAGTCACCCCTCATCCTTCGCCGTTCCAACGAGAAAAGGCCGAGAACTCTCAACCTATCCTCGTACGACCTACTCTCCATTCCAGGCAACATCCTGGTAAATCTTCTCTGCACCCTCTCCAAAGCTTCCACATCTTTCCTAAAGTGAGGCGACCAGAACTGCACACAGTACTCCAAATGTCGCCTAACCAAAGTCCTGTACAGCTGCAACATCACCTCACGACTCTTGAATTCAATCCCTCTGCTAATGTACGATAATACTCCATAGGCCTTCTTACAAACTCTATCCACCTGAGTGGCAACCTTCAAAGATCTATGTACATAGACCCCAAGATCCCTCTGTTCCTCCACCTGACCAAGAACCCTACCATTAACCCTGTATTCCGCATTCTTATTTGTTCTTCCAAAATGGACAACCTCACACTTGGCAGGGTTGAACTCCATCTGCCACTCCTCAGCCCAGCTCTGCATCATATCTAAGTCCCTCTGCAGCCGACAACAGCCCTCCTCACTGTCCACAACTCCACCTATCTTTGTATCATCTGCAAATTTACTGACCCACCCTTCGACTCCCTCCTCTAAGTCATTAATAAAAATTACAAACAGCAGAGGACCCAGAACTGATCCCTGCGGAACTCCACTTGTAACTGGACTCCATGCTGAATATTTACCATCTACCACCACTCTCTGACTTCGACCGGTTAGCCAGTTTTCTATCCAATTGGCCAAATTTCCCTCTATCCCATGCCTCCTGACTTTCCGCATAAGCCTACCATGGGGAACCTTATCAAATGCCTTACTAAAATCCATGTACACTACATCCACTGCTCTACCCTCATCCACATGCTTGGTCACCTCCTCGAAGAATTCAATAAGACTTGTAAGGCAAGACCTACCCTTCACAAATCCGTGCTGGCTGTCCCTAATCAAGCAGTGTCTTTCCAGATACTCGTAAATCCTATCCCTCAGTACCCTTTCCATTACTTTGCCTACCACAGAAGTAAGACTAACTGGCCTGTAATTCCCGGGGTTATCCCTATTCCCTTTTTTGAACAGGGGCACAACATTCGCTACTCTCCAGTCCCCTGGTACCACCCCAGTTGCCAGTGAAGACGAGAAGATCATTGCCAACGGTACTGCAATTTCCTCTCTTGCTTCCCACATAATCCTAGGATATATCCCGTCAGGCCCGGGGGACTTGTCTATCCTCAAGTTGTTCAAAATGTCCAACACATCTTCCTTCCTAACAGGTATCTCTTCTAGCTTATCAGTCCGTTTCACACTCTCCTCTTCAACAATACGGTCCCTCTCGTTCGTAAATACTGAAGAGAAGTACTTGTTCAAGACCTCTCCTATCTCTTCCGACTCAATACACAGTCTCCCACCACTGTCCTTGATCGGACCTACCCTCGTTCTCGTCATTCTCAGGTTTCTCACATACGCATAGAATGCCTTGGGGTTATCCTTGATCCTATCCGCCAAGGATTTTTCATGCCCTCTCTTAGCTCTCCTAATCCCTTTCTTCAGGTCCCTTCTGGCTATCCTGTATCCCTCCACTGCTCTGTCTGAACCTTGTTTCCTCAACCTTATGTAAGCCTCCTTCTTCCTCTTTACTAGACATTCAACCTCCCTCGTCAACCAAGGCTCCCTCACACGACCATTTCTTTCCTGCCTGATCGGTACATACATATCAAGGACACGTCGTATCTGCTCCTTGAAAAAGTCCCACATTTCCACCACATCCTTCCCTGACAGCCTATGCTCCCAACGTATGCTCCTCAAATCCTGTCTTACAGCATCGTAATTTCCCTTCCCCCAATTGTAAAAACTTCCTTGTTGTGCGCACCTATCTCTCTCCATAACCAAGGTGAAAGTCACAGAATTGTGGTCGCCATCACCAAAATGTTCACCCACTAACAAGCCCACCACTTGTCCCGGTTCGTTACCGAGTACCAAATCCAATATGGCCTCCCCTCTGGTTGGACAATCTACATACTGCGTTAGAAAAGCTTCCTGGACACACTGCACAAACACCGCCCCATCCAATCTACTTGATCTAAAGAGCTTCCAATCAATATTTGGGAAGTTGAAGTCGCCCATGACTACGACCCTGTGGCTTCTGCACCTTTCCAAAATCTGTTTCCCAATCTGTTTCTCCACATCTCTGCTGCTATTGGGGGGCCTATAATAAACACCCAACAAGGTGACTGCACCTTTCCTATTTCTGACTTCAGCCCATACTACCTCCAGAGGCAGATCCCCCTCAAACTTCCTTTCTGCAGCCGTTATACCATTTCTAATTAGCAATGCCACCCCCCCTCCTTTTTTACCACCCTCCCTAATCTTACTGAAACATCTGTAACCAGGAACCTCCAACAGCCATTCCTGTCCCTCATCTATCCATGTTTCCGTGATGGCCACAACATCGTAGTCCCAGGTACCGATCCACGCCTTAAGTTCACCCACCTTATTTTTGATACTCCTTGCATTGAAGTATACGCACTTGAGCCCATCTCTGTGTCCGCAAGTAGTCCCTGTCAGTGCTACCTTCTCCACAGCCTCCCTACAGTCTTGGACATCCTGACACACAGCTAGCTTACTTGCTGGACTACAAGTCCGGATCCCATCCCCCTGCCAAATTAGTTTAAACCCCCCCGAAGAGTGCTAGCAAACCTACCCCCCAGGATATTGGTGCCCTTCTGGTTCAGGTGCAACCCGTCCTGTTTATACAGGTCCCACCTTCCCCAGAATGCAGTCCAATTGTCCAAATATCTGAAGCCCTCCCTCCTACACCATCCTTGCAGCCACGTGTTCAACTGCACTCTCTCCCTATTCTTTGCCTCTCTGTCACGTGGCACCGGCAACAACCCAGAGATGACGACTCTGTCTGTCCTAGCTTTTAGTTTCCAGCCTAACTCTTTGAGCTCTTGAATGACCTCCCCACCCCTCTTCCTACCTATGTCGTTGGTGCCAATGTGTACCACGACTTCTGGCTGCACACCCTCCCCCTTAAGGATTCTGAAGACACGGTCCGAGACGTCTCGGACCCTAGCACCTGGGAGGCAACAAACCATCCGAGAGTCTCGCCCATGTCCACAGAACCGCCTGTCCATCCCTCTAACTAGAGAGTCCCCTATAACTAGCGCTCTCCTCTTCTCCCCCTTTCCCTTCTGAATCTCAGAGCCACAGACCCCTTCACTGCAGCTTACACCTGCAAGGCTGTCCCCCCCAACAGTTTCCAAAGCTGCATACTTATTTTTTAGGGGAACGACCACAGGGGAACCCTGCACTGCCTGTTTCTTCCCCTTCCCACCTCTAACTGTTACCCAGCTACCTCTGTTCTCTGGCGTAACTATGTCCCTGTAGCTTCTATCGATCACCCTCTCAGCCTCTCGAATAATCCTCAGCTCATCCAGCTCCAGTTCCAGTTCCCTAACTCGTTCGGTGAGGATCAGGATCTGACTGCATTTCCTGCACACGAAGTCGGCAGGAGTATCGGTGGTCACCCCTACCTCAAACATCCTGCAGGAGGAACATTCCACCGCCTGCGCTGCCATGACTGTACACTGTCTCCAAAAACAAGAACACTGAGTCAATAACCTGTGGACTTTAAAGTTAGGTTAGAGAAGGAGGGTGGGAGGGAGGCCCTACGGAAGTAGGACCTGGGGTCTAGAACACACCCACTCAAATACGAGTCACTTACCTTCCCACCCAGCTATGCGCTCCAACCTCACTTCCGCTGCCCGCTACAGGTAAGTAATTTTGAAACAAACTGTCTTACCTTAGCTGTAGTCTCCCGGGTTCGTTTTTCCTCGGCCGCTGCTCCCACTCCTTCTACTATGTCCATCAGCAGGGCTTTTCATTCCCCCTACATGTGGTTCTCTCTTTTCCCCTTAAGAAGCACTGATGCTATTCACCTTTACATTTCCCACTTCTTCAAAATTCCCCAGCCTGAAGTCCCTGTTGGAGTTATGAACAGGTGTATTTTATTTGTTACCTCTGGTTTTGGATCGTCTCACATGTGGAAACATTGTATATTACTTGCCAAAAACTCTTCCATAATTTTAAATGTCTCTATGAGTCTTCCCATTGCAGTCGAAAGAACCATTGTCCAGCCCATATTTCCTTAAAGTAACACCTTTTACAGTGGTGATATCTGTTTTTTAAAATCAAATTAAGACCAGGCATTTTCTATGTAAACTTAATATAACTTCTCTATGTTTTCACTCGGTACAGTCATACAGTCATAGAGATGTACAGCATGGAAACAGACCCTTCGGTCCACCCGTCCATGCCGACCAGGTATCCCAACCCAATCTAGGCCCACCTGGCAGCACCCGGCACACATCCCTCCAAACCCTTCCTATTCATATACCCATCCAAATGCCTCTTAAATGTTGCAATTGTACCAGCCTCCTGGCAGCTCATTCCATACACGGACCACCCCCTGTATGAAAAAGTTGTCCCTTAGGTCTCTTTTATGTATTTCCCCTCTCACCCTAAACTTATGTCCTCTAGTTTTGGACTCCCGGATCCCAGGGAAAAGACTTTGTCTATTTATCTTATCTATGCCCCTCACAATTTTGTAAACCACTATAAGGTCACCCCTCAGCCTCCGACGCTCCGGAGAAAACAGCCCCAGTCTGTTCAGCCTCTCCCTGTAGCTCAGATTCTCCGACCCTGGTAACATCCTTGTAAATCTTTTCTGAACCCTTTCAAGTTTCACAACATCTTTCCAATAGGAAGGAGACCAGAATTGCACGCAATATTCCAACAGTGGCCCAACCAATATACTGTATTGGTGACCTCTCAACTCCTGTAGTCAATATTCTGACCAATAAAGGAAAGCATACCATACGCCTGCTTCACTATCCTATCTAGCTGTGACTCCACGTTCAGGAGCTATGAACCTGCACTCCAAGGTCTCTTTGTTCAGCAACACTCCCTCGGACCTTACCATGAAGTGTAGAAGTCCTGCTAAGATTTGATTTCCCAAAATGCAGCACCTTGCATTTATCTGAATTAAACTCCATCTGCCACTTCTCAGCCCATTGGCCCATCTGGACCAGATCCTGTTGTAATCTGAGGTAACCCTCTTCGCTGTCCACTACACCTCCAATTTTGGTGTCATCTGCAAACTTACTAACTCTACTTCTTATGCTCGCATCCAAATCATTTATGTAAATGACAAAATGTAGAGGGCCCAGCACCGATCCTTGTGGCACTCCACTGGTCACAGGCCTCCAGTCTGAAAAACAACCTTCCACCACCACCCTCTGTCTTCTACCTTTGAGCCAGTTCTGTGTCCAACTGGCTAGTTCTCCCTGTATTCCATGAGATCTAACCTTGCTAACCAGTCTCCCATGGGGAACCTTGTTGAATGCCTTACTGAAGTCCATTGAGATCACATCTACTGCTTTGTCCTTATCAATCTTCTTTGTTACTTCTTCAAAAACTCAGTCAAGTTTGTGAGACATGATTTCCCACACACAAAGCCATGTTGACTATCCCGAGTCAGTCCTTGCCTTTCCAAATACATGTACATCCTCTCCCCCAGGATTCCCTACAACCACTTGCCCACCACCGAGGTCAGGCTCACCAGTCTATAATTCCCTGGCTTGTCTTTACCGCCCTTCTTAAACAGTGGCACCACGTTAGCCAACCTCCAGTCTTCCGGCACCTCACCTGTGACTATCGATGATACAAATATCTCAGCAAGAGGCCCAGCAATCACTTCTCTAGCTTCCCACAGAGTTCTCAGGTACACCTGATCAGGTCCTGGGGATTTATCCACCTTTAACCATTTTAATGCATCCAGCACTTCCTCCTCTGTAATCTGGGCATTTTGCAAGATGTCACCATCTATTTCCCTACAGTCTATATCTTCCATATCTCTTTCCTCAGTAAATACTGATGCAAAATACTCATTTAGTATCCCCCCCATTTTCTGCAGCTCCACACAAGGGCCGCCTTGCTGATCTTTGAGGGGCCCAATTCTCTCCCTAGTTACCCTTTTGTCCTTAATATATTTGTAAAAACCCTTTGGATTCTCCTTAATTCTATTTGCCAAAACTATCTCATGTCCCTGTTTTGCCCTCCTGATTTCGGTCTTAAGTATACTCCTACTTCGTTTATACTCTTCTAAGGATTCACTCGATCTATCCTGTCTGTATCTGATATATGCTTTCTTCTTTTTCTTAACCAAACCCTCAATTTCTTTAGTCATCCAGTATTCCCTATATCTACCAGCTTCCCTTTCACTCTGACAGGAATATACTTTCTCTGGACTCTCATTATCTCATTTCTGAAGGCTTCCCATTTTCCAGCCGTCCCTTTACCTGCGAACATCTGCCTCCAATCAGCTTTCGAAAGTTCTTGCCTAATACCATCAAAATTGGCCTTTCTCCAATTTAGAACTTTAACTTTTAGATCTGGGCTATCCTTTTCATCAATATTTTAAAACGAATAGAATTATGGTTGCTGGCCCCAAAGTGCTCCCCCACTGACACCTCAGTCACCTGCCCTGCCTTATTTCTCAAGAGGAGGTGAAGTTTTGCACCTTCTCTCGGAGGTACATTCACATACTGAATCAGAAAATTGTCTTGTATGCACTTAACAAATTCCACTCCATCTAAACCTTTAACATTATGGCAGTCCCAGTCGATGTTTGGAAAGTTAAAATCCCCTACCATAACTACCCTATTATTCTTACAGATAGCTGAGATCTCCTTACAAGTTTGTTTCTCAATTTCCCTTTGACTATTGGGGGATCTATAATACAATCCCAATAAGGTGATCATCCCTTTCTTATTTCTCAGTTCCACCCAAATAACTTCCCTGGATGTATTTCCGGGAATATCCTCCCTCAGCACAGCTGTAATGCTATCCCTTATCAAAAATGCCACTCCCCCTCCTCTCTTGCCTCCCTTTCTATCCTTCCTGTAGCATTTGTATCCTGGAACATTTAGCTGCCAGTCCTGCCCATCACTGAGCCATGTTTCCGTAATTGTTATGATATCCCAGTCCCATGTTCCTAACCATGGCCTGAGTTTATCTGCCTTCCCTGTTAGGCCTCTTGTATTGAAATAAATGCAGTTCAATTTATTAGTCCTTCCTTGTACCTGCCTGCCCTGACTGTTTGACTCACTTCTGTTCTCAGCTGTACCCGTCTCAGATCGATCTCTTTCCTCACTATCTCCCTGGGTCCCACCCCCCCACCTTACTAGTTTAAATCCTCCAAAGCAGCTCTAGCAAATTTCCCTGCCAGTATATTAGTCCCCTTCCAATTTAGGTGCAATCCATCCTTCTTGTACAGGTCACTTCTACCCCAAAAGAGATTCCAATGATCCAAAAATCTGAATCCGTCTCCCATCTACCAGCTCCTCAACCATGCATTCATCTGCTCTATCCTCCTATTCCTATCCTCACTAGTTCATAGCACTGGGAGTAATCCAGATATTACTACCTTTGAGGACCTCCTTTTTAAATTCCTGCCTCACTCTGTAATCTCCCTTCAGAATCTCAATCTTTTCCCTTCCTTAATCGTTGGTTCCAATGTGGACAATGACCTCTTGCTGGCCCCTCTCCCCCGTGAGAACATTCTGCACCCTCTCTGAGACATCCTTGATCCTGGCACCAGTGAAATAACACACCATTCTGCTTTTTCACTGCTGGCCACAGAAACGTCTGTCTGTCCCTCTGACTACAGAATCCCCTAACACAATTGATCTCTTCGAAGCTGACGTACCCCTCGTTGCATTAGAGCCAGTCTCCATAACAGAAACTTGGCTGGTCGTTCCCCTGAGAATCCATCACCCCCTACATTTTCCAAAACAGCATACCTGTTTGAAATGGGTATATCCACAAAAGACTCCTGCCCTAGGTGCCGACTTCTCTTACCCTTCCTGGTGTTAACCCATCTATGTGACTGTATCAGAGACTTTCCCCCCTTCCTATAACTGCCTCCAGGTACCTCCAAGTGAGTTCCAGTAGATTGTTTTCTCTCTAAGGATATATTCATTTACTATGACCTTCGCTTTGTGAAAGCTGCAGCTTTGCCCAGATGAGGTTTGATGGAGCAAATGTTCCCACATTTGAATAGTTGGAAGAAAGAGCAAATACAAAAGGAGGCGGAACTCTTTTGTCAATCGCAGCTTTGAAGTGAGAATTAATGAACTTCTCTGCCCACTTCTCAAAATGTGACTAATTGAAGCCACTGTATGTTCCCATTTGAGTTCCACGCCTCCAAGCAGCTGTCTGGAGTTGCCTCTTCTGATGGTGTGAGAGAGTGAGAGAGAGAGAGAGAGAGAGAGACGCATCTAATCAAACAAATCTGGCAAACTGCAGAACCTGGAAGCTGAAGTGGAAAAAAAAATTGGAACAAGGTTCATTTAAAGAAATCAGGTCACTTATTCCTTACGTAGATATCTTCCCAGAGTTTTCAAACCTCTCTCCTACATTGCGACAAATGGCTGCCTTCAGACTATTTGTCTAAGTAATCAGTTTCCCAGTTTCTTGGAATGTTAGCGAGAACTGAATCAATGCTGTGAGTCCACTGCACCCATGTTTTATTCAGGCAGTTGCCTAGAATAGAATAGAATCATGGAATCTATACAGTGTGGAAACAGGCCCTTTGGCTCAACAAGGCCGCACCAACCCTCTGAAGAGTAACCCACCCAGATGTATTCCTCTACTTATTTTTACCTCTGACTAATGTGCCTAACCTACACATCCCTGAACACTGTGGGCAATTTAGCACAGCCAATTCGCCTGACCTGCACATCTTTGGATTGTGAGAGGACGTGCAAACTCCACAGAGACAGTCGCCCGAGGTGGGAATTGAACCTAGGACCTGGTGTGGTGAGGCAGCAATGCTAATCACTGAGCTACCATGGCGCCCAGCCCATGTGCCCCTGTAGAACTTTAGAAAACATGGAGTGATGCTTGAGAATGTATAACTACAGTGTTCTGTATGTCACCAGCTCCATTCGTATCTGGAGGAAGTGGACGCCTAATTCTATTCTGTAATGTATTGGATCTCAGTTCCAGATGTGACACTGACTGTATCGCCCATCACCACTCCATAGTAAAGTGTCTGAATTGTAATTGCCCACTATAATAACAGAGCAGTTAGGCAGGCTGTCAGTACTAGCTTTGAGGCCCAAATGGATTCGGCTGTAGACGTTTTTAAAACTGGAAGTTCATTATCCTCCTTGCAGTTTAAGGAAATTGTCTCCTACTATCTCAGTGTATTAATGATACCAGTAAGGTGGCTGCACTGCATTTGTCTGTTCTTTTTATAGATCCAGGGCCATATTTTAGTATGCTGAAACATATCTACAGGTAGCAAGAACTATGCAAGATCCAGATCTGGATTGATAAACCACAACAACATTTGTGTCACAGAAATATGACACAATGACCATCTCCAACAGAATAAAATTACCCATTGTTGTTCAACATCCCTTAAACCATTCCGATTAACATCTTAGGGGTTACATAGAACATAGAACATAGAACATAGAACAATACAGCACAGAACAGGCCCTTCGGCCCACGATGTTGTGCCGAACTTCTAACCTAGATTAAGCACCCATCCATGTACCTATCCAAATGCCGCTTAAAGGTCGCCAATGATTCTGACTCTACCACTCCCACGGGCAGCGCATTCCATGCCCCCACCACTCTCTGGGTAAAGAACCCACCCCTGACATCTCGCCTATACCTTCCACCCTTCACCTTAAATTTATGTCCCCTTGTAACACTCTGTTGTACCCAGGGAAAAAGTTTCTGACTGTCTACTCTATCTATTACCATTGACCAGAAACTGAAATCTAGGAGAAAGTGAGGAGAGCAGATGCTGGAGATCAGAGCTGAAAAATGCTTTGCTGGAAAAGTGCAGCAGGTCAGGCAGCATCCAAGGAGCAGGAGAATCGATGTTTCGGGCATAAGCCCTTCTTCTGAAATCAACTAGTCATATAAAATGAGAGCTACAGGAGTAGATCGTGACTGGGAATTCTGCAGTTAGTTAATCACCACTTGACTCCCTAAAGCCAGTGCATATGTTGGAAGACACAAATCATGAGTGTAATGGAATACTCATTCAGGCAAGTGGGAGAATGCAGTCCAACAACTTTCAAAATGTTTGATAACACCTAGTGCAAGACGTCCACTTGACTGGCACCACTACCCTAAATATTCATACTGTCCACTACTAACACACAATAACAGCAATGAATACCATCTATTAGATGAACTATAGCAAGTAACCAAGCATCCTTCAGAACCTGAAATCCCTGCTATCCAGAAGGTCAATGAAAGCAAATAGATGGAATCATCTACAAGTTCCCCTCCAAGTCACTCAGTAATCCTGGCTTGGAATTTGTAACTTGGAACAGCCTTCCAGACAGCACTGTGAACGTACTGACACCACAGGGACTGCAGCAGTTCCAGAAAACAGCTCATCATCAACTTCTCAAGGGGATTTAAGGATGGCAATTAAATACTGTTAAATACATCCTGTCTTCTCTGACATCCCTTGACCAATTAAAAAAAAATTCATTTGGGATAGCAGCCTGATTTTATGTAAAGTTCCTTACTCATTATGAAAAAATATGAACTTCTATTTTCATAATGAGCATTTCATTATTAACCACCCACACAACACTGTCAGTAATGCATCACCTTAAAAAATGCAAATGGACGCAAAGAGACTTTTTGCCTCTTCCACTGTACCCTGATGTGACTTCTTGACCTGTCCTTGGGTATTCTTCGATATTCATTATGATCTTGATTGTACTTTGATCCTTCATATAGTTGAAATAGTCATTCAGTTCTTGGCATTCTGTAGGTCTAATTTACGTGAAGTAGATAAAGATTACCTCCAGTGTTGTATTTATATAAGAAATATATGTTATAATGAAAGTATGTTACCTAAAATATCAACTTATCATGTCATTAGCTGTATTTTTTTTAAAAAATAACACTTTGCAAAGCAAAACAGACTGGCTACAGAAGTAAAAATGTTGCATTTTCACAGAACATAAATGGCTTGACTGGAGACATTGAGTCAAGATTAGAGTGGTGCTGGAAAAGCACAGCATTATCAGGCAGCATCCGAGGAGCAGGAAAATCGATGTTTCGGGCAAAAGCCCTTCATTGAGCCTGCGATGTTTCAGAAAGATATCACACAACTCCATTTGTTGGTGTTCACTATAAGAGTTTCCAACACATGCAATCATATAGAATTTATACAGGGACAACAGTCTTTGCCCTCTCTCTTTATCTCTGGATGCCCTCTCAAATATGTTACAACCCCATTGGAATACTTCATCTTTACAATGGCAATGCTCTTTAAAGACAAGTCTGAACGTATATTGCTTTCTCCAGGAAAAGAGAATTCTACCAACCATGCTTGGTCACCAATGTTGCTTCAAAGCTATGCAGCAGCTCTAAAGGTCCATGCACAGTGTATATGCTGGGGCTGTGCCAATATATTCATTTCCAGTTTCTCCAGCAATTGCTGCACACAGAGGGGTCTGTGCAGTGGCTGGAGAAATTAGACAGAATGTTCCTCTCACATTTGTTTGCACATTTAAATTTCTTGTATATAATATTTGCTTGAGTTCATTTTCACTTGCAGTAACTTAATTCGGTATGTGTCAGCCTGGATGACATGTTTCTGCTGGTGAACTATGTAAACTGATTCATACATATATGCAAAAGAGATATATATATATACAAAAGAGAGACATGACCATCTCTCTTTTTAAGTTCAAAATTTCTTGTGACCAGATGAGGAATGGGACAATGATGGAATTAATGGACCCTCAATTATTCATAACAATGCAGATTGAGGAAGTGGATGGAAAAATGCCATTCAGATTAGAAAGCTGCTTAATCGAGGATCAATCAAATATTAAAGTTAATGGAACTGGAATGGCAATAGTTAGTGGCTCAATTTTTCCATGTAATTTCTACTGTTCAATGAAAATGGTGCAATAGAAAGACAAGTATTAGTTGCAAAGCGCTGTCATATGGAAGATCCTGGAATTTCTAACATATCAGTAATTAGGGTTATGAAGTGCACCACCAGAAGGAAACCATTGTAATGTAACATTATTTCCAAAGAAAAAATGTTACAGCTTAGCTCAAGTTACATTTGCTTTGATTTAGAGATGAGAAACTAAACAAATCAATGTGTTGGTGTGACTGGAAAATTCAAGTTCAATTTAAACCTTCAATTACTGGTCAGACACCATGTTCATTCCTTTCAGTCACCTTGCTCTTCATATAAACCTTTAACTGCAGTAGTATGTGTGCAACAATAATTTAATTGAACTGAGGTTCATGCTGCCTTATGGATCAATGAAAGCACAAGTGATTTTAAAAGTAATTAAAGGTTATCCGAAATAAAGCATACTGTTTCAAGGTTTGACACAACATTAGACTCAAAAGGTCTCTTTCAACTCGAGTAAGGCTGAACCAAGCAGGCATATTCCAGTCCCAGACCTTGTTATATAAGACACTTCTACATTTGTAGATGATACAAAATTTGGAAATGTTATGAACTGTGAGGAGGTACTATAGATGAAAGATGGGAAATGGAAAGCAAAACAATACAAGTCTGTTAGCTTGACATCAGTCATAGGAAAAATGCTGGAATGTATTATTAAGGAGGTTAAAGGAGGCCACTTCAAAAATCTTAATCCTGTAGGCAGAGTCAATATGGTTTTGTGAAAGGGAAGTCATGCTTCATAGAGTTCTTTGAGGAACAAATGAGCAACAGGCATAAAGGGGAATATGTGTCAGTAGTGTACTTGGATTTCCTGAAGGTATCTGGCAAGTTCCCACATTGAAGGTTACTAAACCAAGTAAGAGCTCATGGTCTGGGGGTTACCTATTAAAGTTAGTAAAGTTGCTGATGTCAGCCTGATAGATAGGAAAGTAAGTTGTGAAGAGGAATAGGAGTCATAGGAGAGTGGCAATAAGTTGGCAGATGGACAATAATGTGAGAACATGAGAACATGACCATTTTGGGAAGCAGCAGTATATTATTTAAACTGAGAGATTACAAACTGAGGTACAAAGGTGTTTGGGTGTCCCAGCACATGCAAGTACAGCAAATGATTAGGAAGGCAAAAGGAATGTTGTTATTTATTTCAAAGGTGAATTAAACATAAAATTAGCAACATTTTACTACTGTTGTAAACAGCATTGGTGAGGCCACACCTGGAGCAATGGGTAGAATTTGTCACTTCATTTAAGCTGGAGTACTGCATCCAGTTATGGGCATCACAATTTGAGAAGGAAATGAGGGCATGAGAGAGAGAACAGAACAGAATCACAAAGATGTTTCCAGGGACATGGAGAACCTGTTCCAATTGGAGAAGAGAAAATTGAGAGGGGCTTTGATTAAAGTCATGAGGAGTCTGGACTGAGTCGATGGAGAAAAGCTTTTCCCATTGCAGAAAGAATTGAGAATGGGTGGTCACAGATTTCAGGGAACTGACAAAAGAAGCCACACTGTTTTATAATTTGGATCTGTACAGAAATATTAGTACTTCCATTGTTTTAAGTTTCAGAATATTTAGTCTGTGCTTCTAGCTCTTACATCTGCTCTTTCTACGAATTTACTTACTTTTCTGTGACCATTACTTGACTTAACCAATCAAACAGTGAACATCAATGGTAAACAAGATCACATTAATCGAATATAGAACAATTAACTATGAGATCAAGCAAGTTGGATTAATAGTTTGCCCTTGACAAATCCATGTTAGCTTTCCTTAATTGATCTGAATTTAACTGAGTGACTATTAGTTTTGTCTTCTGAATTATGTTTTCTGTAAGTTTCCTGACCACAAAGATTAATCTGACTGGTTGCATTCGCTGACTTATCTTTCCAATTTTTGTGAACAAGGATGTAACAACTCAATTTTGACTCCCTCTGGCACCGTGCCTAATTCTAATGGAGATTGGAAAACTATGTCTGTCCCTTCTGCAATTTCCACTCTGACTTCTTTCAGTATCTTTAAATGCTTTGTGTCTGGTCCTGATGCCTTTTTAAGTAGAGACAGCCTATCCACCTCCTTCCCGATTTTAAACTCTTCTCAAGATAAATAAAAAAGGTTGGCAACTTAAAATTACAGGACCTGGTCAGAATAAATCTAGAATTAAAGCTGATTCAGGAGAGCCCTCACTGAAGTACATCATAATCAGTGGACTCTCAGTTCAACACCAATGTTCTTTTTGCTCAATGTTTGAACTGAAGTGTTTCTTATCTTTTCTCAATCTCTTGATGGTTGTACCATTATCCTGGATTCTTCAGCCCAGTTTCTCAATCACTTCTTACAGAACCCAACCCTTATGTGTAAAATTCATAGTTTAGATACTTCACTTTCAAACCCTGGAACCTTTGGTTGGCCTGATAAACTACAAATGCTGAACGTAATTATAATTCCAATTAAAATTAATCACTTTCTATTTTTAAATACTAACAGCTACCTTCCTCATTGTTTTATATAAAAGAAGTAATCTATAGCACTGACTTGAAGGTATTTTTTTTAAACATGGTAAATTTTAATTTGTAATTTCAATTCTAATTTTAATTTTAATTTCTTGGTTTTACTGTTCAGGCCATCAGTAACAAAATTAAATTAATGGCACCAGCATTAATGATGTAATAACAGGCCAGTGGCTTTATGGTAATTGCGTTTTATTCTCTTTTTAAATATGGCAAGCACGTTAACCCACAGAATACTGTACTCACTGAGTTGATTCTGCTTGTTATTTAACACTATCACAATCTAATCTATTCTGTTCGACATGTTATATGATACAACAGATAAGAAGTTACTGTTTTCATTTCCAATGTGAAACTTCTCCCAAAAGCTTCTAGAGATAGCATCATTATAAAGGTTCTTTATCCTTCAACGCCTCCCCCCCCCCACCACCCCACCCAACAAAGAGACGTTTCACAGCGATACGGACCCACTGCACACTTTACAGTGGGGTTATGGGGATAAAATAGGGCATCATTTGGGTGGGATGCCATTCAGAGGGTCGCTGTAGACTCGATGGGCCAAATAGCTGTTTCCATACTATTGGGATTCTAACCTCTGAACTGGGTTGAGGACTGTTCTGAAGAAGGGTCTCCCGACCTGAAACAGGAACAGTAAAATTTATATTCAGTGAGAAATTCAAATAAGTAGCTCAACTAATGGTGATCATTCCACAACAATTGTTTGTCACAAAAACCCATCTTGTTCACTAATATCCTGTAGGGGAAGAAATCTGCCATCATCGTTGGTCATGCCTACATGTTTCCGCAGAGCCTCAGCTGCCGTCAGGGTAATTAGGGAGGACAATAAATGCTGGCTTAACTGACAATGCCCACATCTTTAGGGTGGCACGGTGGCACAGTGCACTGCTGCCTCACAGCGCCAGAGACCCGGGTTCAATTCCCGACTCAGGTGACTGACTGTGTGGAGTTTGCACATTCTCCCCGTGTCTGCGTGGGTTTCCTCCGGGTGCTCCGGTTTCCTCCCACAGTCCAAAGATGTGCAGGTCAGGTGAATTGGCCATGCTAAATTGCCTGTAGTGTTAGGTAAAAGGGGTAAATGTAGGGGAATGGGTGGCTTGTGCTTCAGCGGGTCGGTGTGGACTTGTTGGGCCAAAGGGCCTGTTTCCACGCTGTAAGTAATCTAATCTAGTCTTGTGAATGAGTTATTTTTAAATAACCTGCAATAATAAATTTCAATTTAACTAAAGGCAAATGGATCACTTCGTTCAGACTGTTCCATTGAGCTAACATCAAAGATTTATCTGGCACCTAATGTACCCTTTTATTAATGCATTGGACAATGGATAGGATAAGTCTGCTTTAAAAAAGAAGTATTTGAAATGTTAATGAAGTGAAAAAAGTCCAGCTGGAACTCATCCCACAGTTCTGAAGAAAATAAAAGTTGATAAACAGAAAATTTGTCCTCAATTTTCTATTCCTTCTTGAAAATGGGAACGGTATCAAAGAGATAGTCGATGCCAATTTGGGCACCCTATTTAAAAGAAGAGAAACATCAAACCAGTAATTAGAGAGCAGTCAGCTTGAACATTCCTGAAAATATTATGGGCAGAATCTTCTGCAGGCCTGAGCTGTGTGGACAATGGCATGACTTGTGGCCGAATCAAATGGGATGTCTGACAGAGCCTGTCTCAATGTCAGAAGGGTTCCACTCTATCTCTTATACTTTTGACAAGAGGCGGAGTGGGTTTTGGTTGCTGATTAAGGGGGTTATAACTTCTTAAGAGCTTTGTTAATGTCCCATCACAATTCATTAATATTCTGTTTATTATATCCCATCACAACACATTCATATTCTGTTTATTATATTCCATGCTGACAATCAACAAGTAATGTTGCTTCTATGTGGGAGTCGAGTCATGATTCGCAGGCAGGGACCTGGAAACCCTGCTGGATGGGATAGTGCACAGTCAGGACCTCCTCTTCCCCCAAGAGGCCAGAGCACCAGACCATGCCAGCCTGGTCCAACGTTGCCACCCAGGTCCATGCAGATGTAATAAACCAAGCAAACGTGTTAGATGTCGAGAAAATGTGAAAGACATTAGAGTGGGTGCCTGTCAAATTCAGCTCACCATTTGCTCTGAGCAATCTCCATGTTGGACACAGGGCATCACTATCTCAGGGTATACTCCATGAGCGCCAGCCATAGATTCCCTATATCCACAGCACTCACATGTTCCAGCTTCTGTGAATCCTCATGGCATACCTCCGATCCACTGGCAGCACCTTTTTGCTCTTCAATGCTGTATCTTTGGCTGCCCCTGTAAACTTTCATTACAATGCTGCAGCATGGACACTATATGCTCAGGGACATACCCACAGCTCACGTCATAGAGCTCTCTCACTCTGAGCTGATCTGGTTGCCACAATGTCCCTGCTTTGTCTTTCCATTTTCAATTTTGCTTTCTCAGCCAGAGCTACTACCCTTACATCATTTTTGTCTTGCCTTGCCATCACAGATACAATCTCAGGAAGCTTGTCATTGTTGTCAACAGGCCTCAGTCAAGTAAAGGGGGTCACCCTTCACTTGGAAAAGTCCTGGCACAGTAAGTCAGGGAAATCTTTGATAACAGTCCAGGAGCTTGGACACAGTCAGCCACTCAGGGCAGACAGGGTCAGGGTGGTCTCCATATAAAGGGTGAAGAGCTGAATGTCAATAACCCAACACTGTCTTGAGTCTTCCTGCCCTACTGGGGGCTGCTCTATCCTGGTTTGAGAGGGAGTAAGGTATTAAAGGGAGTTACAAGTGGTTGGCGCATGGATAGTTGGGGCTGGTGAGAAAGTGTCCCCAGCAAGTGATGGTTGACAACAAGTGAGGGAAAATGTTGCAAGTAACAGTGAGAGTGGGAGAGCATGAGCCTTGATGGGAGGTGGGTGCAAGAGCAGAGATAAAGTGAAGATGAGGTAGTAAAGAGGAGATGGCGGCACTTCTGAGTGGGGAAGGTCATTGACTATTTGCCTACAGTGCTGGCAAATACCCAGATGGGAAAAGTGAGGACTGCAAATGCTGGAGATCAGAGCAGAAAATGTGTTGCTGGAAAGCGCAGCAGGTCAGACAGCATCCAAGGAACAGGAGAATCGACGTTTCAGGCATGAGCCCTTCTTCAGGAATGAGGAAAGTGTGTCCAGCTGGCTAAGATAAAAGGTAGGGAGGAGGGACTTGGGGGAGGGGCGTTGGAATTGTGATAGGTGGAGGGAGGTCAAGGTGAGGGTGATAGGCCAGAGTGGGGTGGGGGCAGAGAGGTCAGGAAGAAGATTGCAGGTTAGGAAGGCGGTGCTGAGTTCGAGAGATTTGACTGAGACAAGGTGGGGAGAGGGGAAATGAGGAAACTGGAGAAATCTGAGTTCATCCCTTGTGGTTGGAGAGTTCCCAGGCGGAAGATGAGGCGCTCTTCCTCCAACCGTCATGTTGCTATGGTCAGGTGATGGAGGAGTCCAAGGATCTGCATGTCCTTGGTGGAGTGGGAGGGGGAGTTGAAGTGTTGGGCTACGGGGTGATTGAGTTGGTTGGTCTGGGTGTCCCAGAGGTTTTCTCTGAAATGTTCTGCAAGTAGGCGGCCTGTCTCCCCAATATCGAGGAGGCCACATCGGGTGCAGTGGATGCAGTAAATGATGTGTGTGGAGGTGCTGGTGAATTTGTGGCGGATATGGAAGGATCCCTTGGGGCCTTGGAGGGAAGTAAGGGAGGAGGTGTGGGCGCAAGTTTTGCATTTCTTGCGGTTGCAGGAGAAGTGGAGGTTGGGTTGGTGTGGACCTGACGAGGGAGTCACGGAGGGAGTGGTCTTTTCAGAACACTGATAGGGATGGGGAGGGAAATATATCCCTGGTGGTGTGGTCTGTTTGGAGGTGGCAGAAATGACGATGGATGATACAATGTATATGAAGGTTGGTGGGGTGGTAAGTGAGGACCAGTGGGGTTCTGTAATCTCGGATTTCTCCAGTTTCCTCATTTCCCCTCCCCCCACCTTGTCTCAGTCAAATCCCTCGAACTCAGCATCGCCTTCCTAACCTGCAATCTTCTTCCTGACCTCTCCGCCCCCACCCCCACTCCTGCCTATCACCCTCACCTTGACCTCCTTTCACCTATCGCATTCCCAACGCCCCTCCCCCAAGTCCCTCCTCCCTACCTTTTATCTTAGCCTGCTGGATACACTTTCCTCATTCCTGAAGAAGGGCTCATGCCCAAAACGTCGATTCGCCTGTTCCTTGGATGCTGCCTGACCTGCTGCGCTTTTCCATTCCTCTAAGTACTAAGACTGCATGGACCTGTGTGGCAGCGTTGGACCAGGCTAACATGGTCTGGTGCTCTGGCCTCCAGTGAGGATCCTGGGGGAAGAGGAGGTCCTGACTGTGCACTACCCCATTCAGTGGGATCTCCAGGCCCCTCAGGACTCTACTCCCATATACGAGCAATGTTGCTTGCTGATTATCAGCACCAGTCTTAATGCTGTCCAGCACATGGTGCAAGATAGCACAGAGTGCTTCAGTATCTAAAGCATTGCCAAAGGAATTGAACATTGTGTAGTCATCAGCTAACATCCCCACCTGATCGAAGGAGGACATTTGAAAATCGAGAATATGTGAACGTAAATGCCAGCCAGAAATTATTTCTCCAATGTGCATCATATTTGACCAACTTGATTGAGCTGTTCGATGAAATAGAAAGTGATTTTGTGAGTAGTGCCATTGATATTGTGTACACAGGCTTTCAATTGATGTTTGATTGAGGATCAGAAAATAGATCTGTCAGCAAAATTGAATATGATCAAATGAAAAGGATAAGCTGCCTAGATATGAAACTGGCTCAGGGACAAAAAGCAGAAAGTAATGGTCGATAGCTATTTTTCAGACCATAGGCAATTTTACAGTTCTGTCCTTTTAGTATCTCTTCTTTTTGCAAGCAGTGCCAAAATGTTACGACATCTTATCTGTTATTCTACTTCTATTAACTAATTTAAAATCTGGGACTTTTGTCTGAAAGAAGACACTTGAAAATAAACCAGGACATTGTATTTTAAAATAGCACAAAGTTCATCTAACCTACAAGTTAAGACAAGTTTCCCAAAATATCTGGTGTGGATTGGCAGTAGAGATAATTGGGCAGTCCCTTTGCAGAATTTCATTGCTTGTCATTGCTTGAACTGTCTAGAATAAAAGCTTAGTTGCATTGAATTGAATTTATTGTCACGTGTACTGAGGCACAGTGAAAAGCTTTGTCTTGAGAGCAATACAGGCAGATCACAGAGTTAAGTAGCACAGATAAGTAAATAATAGGTAAACAGCAGCAAAGACTAAAACAAAGGTACAGGCGAAAGTCAAGCGTTTGAGAGTCCATTCAGTCTTCTAACAACAGTAGGGCAGGAACTGTTACGAAACCGGCTGTGTTCAGGCTTCTGTACCTTCTCCCCGATGGTAGTGACAACAAGCAATGGCTATCGCATCTGCACGAACTACCAAAGAAGAAGCAAATCTATTAAATCTATTATCCTAAAGGGTATTGAAGATTCCCTCAATGGCACCTTGATAGCTTTGACAATTGAAAAGCGAAATTCCTTCATTAATATGACAGATATGCAGTCCAGTGTAATGCCAATATTATAAACTTATCAGGTTGTCATGAGTGGGTAGCATCAACTGGGCCTTCAGGATAAATTAAAATAGATCTCTAATCAACAATCCTTTTCAAATCGGACCCTATTTCTGTTACAAGTGGAATATATCACAGTGACAGAGAATTTTTTAAAAATAAGTGACGTAGAATTCACTCTAAAAAAAGACTGACTGTACTTTAACACTGACTGCCTCCAGAAGAACACTCAGCTTACATGGGCCACAACATAACAGGAACATGAAGGTCTCCAAGGGAACCTTAGAATGCACAATTAATTTTTCTTATGTGTTTTAACTATTTTTGATCCCCACATTCTCTGGCCTATAACCTCTTCCGTAATACATGCTAGCGTGTTTACATATGTCTTGGGATTCGGGATAGGTTTTACCTTTTAACAAAATGTTATACGTTATTTGAGTAATTTTCCAATAAAACTGACTACTTAATTTAAGTAATTCAAGAGAGCTGTCTGGACATTTCTTTGCACACGGCGCAGTACATAATGAATTTAGAAATCATATCACTAAAAATTCAAAAGTTGTTATAACCTCATGAGTGAGAAGAGAGAGATTTATTCACCTGTCCATACTTGGTTATAACAAACGAAGCAGAGAGATCGAGGGGTGCGCATGTACAAGTCTTTGAACATGGCAAAAAAAAGCTGGAATGGCTCGTGAAAACACATAAAATCCTTAACTTTATCAACAGATGTAGTCTGAAAAAGCAAGATGGTGTGTTATATCTCACGGTTAGTATCCAATATACCTTTAAGCTCAAAGTGTCATAGCATGTGGCTTAAGGATATATATAGTTCTCAGACATATAACTTCGAGAAGCGTGGCACTCATCAACAGACTCGGTCAACAGACACATAGACCTAGACTCAATATACCGGCCACCACAATGAACAATCAGAAGTGACAACCTGAAGCAGCAGAAACAGAACCAAGTAAATTCCAGAAGACACCAGTACAACAATATTTCACAGGAGCTTCCAAAGCATTAATTATGTCATCTGGACAGGGGACGAAACGTCTGGAAATCAACATCCCAGCTCGGCAGACATACCCACAAACATGGCAAATGGCACACAAGGTACAAATCTTTACACGCACCTTGAACTGTAACATTTGTATGTATCAGGAGCTACAATAAACTTGTGTTGAATCTTTTGAACGGGATGCTCATCGCAGTGTAGGTGTGGATTCAATGGACCGAATGAGCTGCTTTCACACTGTAGGGATTCTATGATTACTCATGTCTGTCTCTTAGGTTTGGGAAACATCAGCTATAAATAGCCTGTGGAAGGAAAGCCTACAGTAAGGTGGAAGAACACATGGTGTTAAACTTTTAATCACTATTTACGCATCAGTCTGAGTAAACTAAACTTTAGAAAATATTTCAATAATTTGCAGAAGATGCAGGGGAACTTCACAGAAATCATCTCAGTGGTGCAGGACTTTATATTGGTAGCAGAGTGGTTATATTACTGCCATAATAATTCAATGGCCTGCACTAATGACTTGAGACTTGAGTTCAAATTCTATCTGGTTGGGTGAGGAAGTGGTGGTAATAGCTGCATTATGTATAGTATACATTTTTGGATTTCAAAAAAGAAACAGTTTGAGTTAGTTCTGTGAATTTTTTGTTTTATACAGAATCATAGAATCCCCACAACCCGGAGGCAGGCCATTCAACCCATCAAGTACATGCCAACCCTCCAAAGATGTATGACAGGTAGATGATACACATCAAAGCAACTAATTTATTTTTAACTTCAGAACAAAAAGGTTTGAACTTTTAGTCCAGGAGAACCCAGAATTCACTTCAGAAGAGAACAAGTTTATTTTTCTCCGAGCAAGAGAACCAAGTTTTTCCGATTAATTCGTGGGAACCAGTTACCTTAGCAGTGGTAGTCTCTAGTCGATGAGTTTCCAAGCAGGAATGTTTGGAGAGAAACCTTTGAGTTGTTAAAACTGAGAAAGTTTAGACTTTCAGAATTATGAAATGTTCATGCCAGTGGACTTGGAAAGGAGTTATAACAGTTCTGTTTAAACATTCCACGGGAAAGAAGCAGAAAAAGTCCTTGAGGCAAAGATTTTAAAAGCTGATATAGTATGATGTTCTACTGGAATTGAATCTCTGTTATGGATGGTGTTGAGAAATAGGTTAAAAGCTTGTTTTGAGTTTGTGTTAAAGATTTTTCTGTCTTTCATGTACACCTTGGTTTTTTCAATCTTGTGTTCTGTTGTTAAAGAACATTTGAATGTTCCTAAAGACTAACCATGATAATAACAAATAGCAACAATTAAAAGTATGATCAAAGCTTGGGAGAAGATTTGTAGCTCGGGTGCTCGTTGTTGTGGTTCTGTTCGCCGAGCTGGGAATTTGTCTTGCAAACGTTTCGTCCCCTGTCTAGGTGACATCCTCAGTGCTTGGGAGACTCCTGTGAAGCGCTTCTGTGCTGTTTACTCCGGCATTTATAGTGGCCTATCTCTGCCGCTTCCGGTTGTCAGTTCGAGCTGTCCGCTGTCGTGGCCGGTATATTGGGTCCAGGTCGATGTGTTTATTGAGTCTGTGGATGAGTGCAATGCCTCTAGGAATTCCCTGGCTGTTCTCTGTTTGGCTTGCCCTATAATGGTAGTGTTGTCCCAGTCGAATTCATGTTGCTTGTCGTCTGTGTGTGGCTACTAAGGATAGCTGGTCGTGTCATTTCGTGGCTAGGTGGTGTTCATGTATACAAATCTTCTCCCAAACTTTGAACACCTACGGGCGAGAGACGCTAAGACAAGCTAGGAAATGGGAATCCTGTGCCAACCGCCTAAGCGCCACATTCGAACAACTCCGGTTCCTGCATGAATGCCAAAAGAATCGAATCCTTCCACCATGTGTCAGATACAGACCGCCAGTCAACAACCCACAAGCCAGGGACACAGCTAGGCAGAACGGATTCAGGATGATCCAGGTAATGATTACAGACGCTCACAACAGACTACACAAATACAGACAAGAAATTGCGCGCCAAAAATCGTTAATTTCAAAAACCACCAATCAGGAATGGACCCGGACCATAGAACAGGCCGTCACCATAGGACAGAACAGGACAACACACCGCAAAAAAACGGCACTAAAAGAAAAAATGGCCAAACTAACAAACAAAGAAGAGGACACCACAACACACACCTGGGTTAAAAACCTCTCCCACAGACAGCTCACAGACACGGAAAGAACAATACTGGCCAAGGGACTCAACTACAACCACAGGGATGCCAAGACAGCAGACTTCCTAGCAGCACTAGAATGCACACTCAGGAACAATGGACTGACAGAAGAGACACAACAAACAGTGAGACAAAGTATCGTACCACTGATAACAAGAAAAAGACAAACACATAACCTCAACACCAAGGAGAGGGAAGCACTAAAATCACTAAGAAACGATAAGAACATAATCACACTATCAGCAGACAAAGGCAGAATGACGGTCATCCTGGACAAAGCAGAGTACATGCAAAAAGCACAACAACTACTTGCAGATACCAACACCTACCAAAAGAGGGAGTTTGACCCCACCCCACAGCTCACCAATAGGATAAACAACACACTGAGGAATCTACAAAAAAACGGACAGATAACCAGGTTTGACCGACAAAGAATGAAACCTGAAAGCAACAACACTCCCAGATTCTATGGACTACCCAAAGTGCACAAACCAGACATCCCACCCAGACCCATAGTATCACTACCAGGGACACCATCACACAAACTGGCCAAAGAACTACAGCAGAAACTGAAACACCTGATCAGCGGATCCAGACAATCTATACAATCGACACAGGAATTCTTGGACATCATCAGAAATATACATATAGACAAGGAAGAAACTATGGTCTCATTCAATGTAACGGCACTGTTCACCTCCATCGACAAAACACTAGCCAAAGAAACAATAGCCAACCTGCTGGACAGACATCAGGACGTTGAACCTATCAACACAGACGGCATACTTAAACTACTGGACTTGTGCCTCACAACACACTTCACATTCAACAACCAAATATACGAACAAATCAACGGAACACCCATGGGCTCACCGATCTCTGGGCTCATAGCAGAAGCAGTTATGCAAAGGTTAGAACAAACAGTCTTACCACAAATTCAACCCAAACTCTGGGTCAGATACGTGGATGACACCTTTGTAATAATTAAAAACACAGAAATAGAGAACACACACCGGATCATCAACGCCACACTCACAGGAATCCGATTCACTTGAGAGGAAGAAAAGGACAACCAACTCCCATTCCTAGACGTGATGGTACAGAGAACACCGAACGGAGAATTCACCACAAAGGTTTACAGGAAAGCCACACACACAGACCAAGTCCTAAACTATGAAAGCAACCACCCCAACACACACAAACGAAGTTGCATCAGGACACTATTCAAAAGGGCCACAACACACTGCAGCACACCAGAACTACAAAAAGAGGAAGAGGAACACCTATACAAGGTATTCGCCAAAAACGGATACCCTTGCAATTTCACCAACAGATGCCTAAGGGAGAGACAACGGAACGAGGACATGCCGCAACCCAAAGGACTAGCCACACTACCATACATCAGGAGCATTTCTGAACTGACAGCCAGACTACTGCGACCACTAGGACTCATAACAGCACACAAACCAACAGCCACGCTCAGACAATATCTCACCAGAACGAAGGACCCGATACCCAACATGAGCAAAACCAATGTAGTGTACAAAATCCTATGCAAGGACTGCACAAAACACTACATCGGACAAACAGGAAGACAGTTAACGATCCATATCCATGAACACCAACTAGCCACGAAACGACACGACCAGCTATCCTTGGTAGCCACACACACAGACGACAAGCAACATGAATTCGACTGGGACAACATTACCATTACAGGGCAAGCCAAACAGAGAACAGCCAGGGAATTCCTAGAGGCATGGCACTCATCCACAGACTCTATCAACAAACACATCGACCTGGACCCAATATACCGGCCACTACAGTGGATAGCTCGAACTGACAACCGGAAGCGGCAGAGACAGGCCACTATAAATGCTGGAAGAAACAGCACAGAAGCACTTCACAGGAGGCTCCCAAGCACTGAGGATGTCACCTAGACAGGGGACAAAACGTTTGCAAGACAAATTCCTAGCTCGGCGAACAGAACCACAACAATTAAAAGTATGATTTTATGAAGCTAGTTTCCTTCTTTGATCTAACTTGTCCAGTATTACAATCAGCCGGTAACAACAAAATATATTCAGTAAATAAATAATTCTGATATTAAAACACTGGTGTGAGTTATAGTGACAGTGAAACTATTCGATTGTAGCAGCAACCCTCCACTCCCCTTATTGTACTCCAAAAGATAAATTTTAAATAGAGTCCAAGTCCACATATTTATGTAAGAGCATTATTTTAGTTAGGTACACTTCATAAAACTCACATCTCACTGATAACTAGCTCCCCATATTTATACAACCAATTCAAATGAATTAATTCATCATTAGAATAAAATGACCTATTCCTTCAGACCATACACTTCAGTAATGTCCTTCAGTAGGCAATAAACACCATTCTTAGCTAGTCTGTTCCACAGACTCACTCAGGTAGGAAAGTGAAAGGTTGTTTTATTCATTCACAAGATGAGGCATCACTAGTCAGGCCACCATTTATTGCCCATCCCAGAGGCAGTTAAGAGTCAACCACATTGCTGCATGTCTGGAGTCACATGTAGGTCAGCAGTTTACTTCCCTACAGGGCATTCGTGAACCAGATGGGATTTTACAAAAATCAGTTCATGGTCATCATTAGACTCTTATTTCCAGGTATTTATTGAATTCAAATTCAATCATCTGCTGTGGCAGGATTTGAATCCATGTCCCCAGAACATTACCTGGGTCTCTGGATTAACAGTCCAGTGATAATACCAGTGGGCTATCACTTCCCCTATAGGTTATAAATCTTGGCCTTGTGTTGAATGGTCTTGAGTAGGGAATAAGTAAATTGGGGTTTTAAAAGAAAGCAATCCAGCAATGTGCAAGTCCCTTAATCAGGCCAGGCCATGCTGACATGGAACAAATCTTGTGGTTTTCCCTATTGATTCGACTTTCTCCTGTAGCCTTTAGCCAAAAATCATTTTACAACATAAATTGCTAGAAGCCAATAATAGGATGGCGTGGGCAACAGGGTATTGGAAACCTTTAGGAGGACTGTGACCGAGAATCTATCTATTTAACAAATGAGATTTATGGATTGAGAATGAAACAGAATACTATTAACTAAGAAATTAGGTGAAGTTGAGTCAGAGGTGATTAAATAAATAGACGCGAAGAAATATTGGAATGAAAGTGAAAACAAAGGAAAAGTAAGAAAACACATCAAAATTTCAAATATGGAATTTTAGCATCATTGACAGCAATTTATTACCTAGAGGTGTGAAATTCGAAATCTTAAATGTCTCAAGTTCATACAGGTTGGTTGTCATTGGATTAACAATGATCATGTGCTTCCAAAGGTATCTATGCTGTTAATTGCCAGAATCAAATTCATGAGGTTTGTCAAAATAGTTGGAATGTTATGTATGAAATGCCATTTGTCTGATCAGCAACTTCTGGGAGATTTACAATTCATGCCTTTATCACTAAATCGCCTGTAATTGGTGGTTGAGTTTTACATTAATAACAGTGAGCACCATTGAGCACAATGTTACTTTTACAGCTGCATCCTGCCCAATAACTGCATCTCTTTCCCATGTTTTGTGTGTGGTAGTGGATGGTTGAATGGGTACGGTAAGTGTTTGGTCAGACAGCATGACTAGAGTTAGATTGCATTATTGGAAGTCGTCAATTCCCGTCTCAGCTGAGCTCCATTTGTACATGTTTCCTAGACATGTGGGAACACTGAGCAAATTCCGTTTGAAATGTTGTCTTATGGAATGTTAAGAAAATGCATGTCTCAGACGCTTAAGGCCGTGCAAACCACACTGTTGGGGTGACAGGGTGGCTCAGTGGTTAGCACTGCTGCTTCACAGCACCAGAGTCCCAGGTTCAATTCCAGCCTCGGGCGACTGTCTGTGTGGAGTTTGCACATTCTCCCCTTGTCTGTGTGAGTTTCCTCTGGGTGCTCCGGCTTCTTCCCACAGTCCAAAGATGTGCAGGCCAGGTGAATTGGCCATGCTAAATTGCTCATAGTGCGAGGGGCATTAGTCAGAGGGAAATGGTTCCGGGTGGGTTACACTTCGGAGGGTCGGTGTGGACTGATTGGGCTGAAGGGCCTGTTTCCACACAGTAGGGAATCTAATCTGTTGCTTGATTCTGGCAGGCAGAGACACTTTCAAGTTGATTACAAAAGTGGCACTTGGCAGAAATCTGCAGAATTTGTGCACTCAAGGAGAAACCAGTGGTAAAGCAAAGAAACAAAGCAGGGAAAGAATGAGAGAAGGAGCCAGCCACAATTAGTATTCACCTCCCGGTACCTTTGTTTCTCCTTGTTTGCTCAGATGGAAAGGCAGCTATTCTAAAAAGGCCCTGTCTGAAATGCAAAATGACCTGTGAAGTCCAATTATGTGTGAATAAAAAGCTTCACAATAATAACTGGGGAGAACCATCTGGGCTGTATTGAAAATCCATTTGTTCGAGAATTCTGTTCAAACATGAGTGAGATTTGAAAGACTACATGCGATTATCATGCATCAGCTTCTTGTTAAACCCTGGGTTCTGTGTGGTGACTTTCGCAGTTGTTCCTTTGCATCACTTCTGTTTTTTGTTGCCGAAGAATGTCGGGCTTGCTTTGTTTTTGATATAACCCCCTTTTGGAGCCTTCTGAACTGAGTGTTTGAAATTGTAAAACCTTTCTCACTGCCCTGTGGGTCTCCTGTTCAACACACAGACCTCCGCTATTCTGCATTCATTTATTTTCTCCTTTAAAGTTGAATTAATAGGGAGGCAAACAGCTATTCTACTCAAATGCCCTTTTGCCCATACGGGCCGGATGAAATTGGGAAAGGTGAGGGAAAATGGAATAATCGTTTAATATTGCTGCAAAAATGTCGACGGTTATGATGATCTCTTGCAAGCATTTATTCCCCTATAACTTTGTTCACAATCAAAAGTGGATCTGCAAACTCAACACATGGCCATTGGTGAATAAACCTATGTGGGTGGCATGGTGGCACAGTGGTCAACACTGCTGCCTCACATCGTCAGGGACCTGGGTTTGATTCCAGCCTTGGGCGACTGTCTGTGTGCAGTTTGCACATTCTCCTTGTGATTACATGGGTTTCCTCTGGGTGCTGTAGTTTCCTCCCACAATCCAAAGATGTGCAGGATAGTTTGGATTTGCCATGTAAAATTGGCCATAGTGTCCAGGGATGTACAGGCTAGATAGGTTAGCCATGGGAAATGCAGATTGCAGATAGGGTAGGGGGAGTGGGTCAGGTGAGTAGCTCTTCAGTGATCAGTGCAGACTCGACGGGCTAAATGGCCTGTTCCGCACCACAGGAATTCTCTGTTCAACCATATTAACTGGGACAGTCTGCTCAGTCATTTGTGACATCTGATTGCTCACATCCTGGGTCAAGGCAGGGCTTAAAGACATGGCTAGGTTACAAATTGTGGTTCATTATTCAATGGCTGCTGCAGGAAAGTGTATGTCTATGAATAAGAGAAGGTGAGGGTGGGACTTTTACGCAACCCAACGTTGAATAGCTGATGACATCCACTTGTGAAGCTTACTGAATGATGAGTGCAATATTGGAGTGCACAAGGCACCCAAATCCCAGGGTAAAGACTTTAAGAGGGAAAGTTAGGGGTTTGGGAGGAAAGTGTTGAAAAGGTGGAGAAATTTGATTGCTGATTTAGCAGAGGTGACAGCTGGGGGCTAAGTGAGAAAGGATTAACAGAGATAGGGATTAGGTAATGGGAGCTGAGAATTGGGGACTGGGTGATAGGAGATTGGCAGGGATGAGGACTGGGGACTGAGTGATGAGGAATGAATTCAGTAGTGGTGCAGTGTAACCAGGAAATTGGTTGCATTGTGAGGTGTATAAGTCATACTGCGGAGAACAGATCATCTGATACATCAAAACTGCTGGCATTATAGAAATAACATGAATGTGCCCAAATTTCAGGCAGTGGGTTAGACAGCAGGCTGAACAGCAACACAGAGAGGATTGTTGCTCCTCCAGCTCTTACACAATAAGAACCTTTGTCTGTCTCTGTGTCCTTTTGAAAAATATACTTTAGTTCAGAATGGACAGACACCTCTCATCTCTGGCAATGGAAACACACCAGAGAAAGAGTTCCCACGCTTGCTTGAAATTGATTTCGTTTTCTTGGCTCACGTCATGTCCACATGGAATAAACCAAATAGCAGCCAAATTGCAGAGTTACTAAACCGCGATGAAGAAAAAAATTCACCCTGAATTAATGGTGCAGGTGTCTGGACAAATTGATATTTTCTATATGCAAGATAGGAAATGTGGAACAATAATATGTTATATTAATCTGTTTTTGTTCTAAATGTTTTCAGATATCATTCATTCCTAACAAATGTGAACCTAACATGGCCACAGAATGAATTGCATGCCTCTTGACAAAGAGCATTTACAAACCTGAGACATACAGTATGGAAGTGCCAATGTTAGCTTGAATAAAAAAAGAAGTTGGCTTACGAATGTTAAATAGCAAGTCTTGGTAACTGGTTACATGCACACTACAGGGTGGTTTTCACGAAGGATCAGTGCTAGGACCACTTATCTTTTGAGATAAATGCATAAATGTTTTGAATATTGGAATACAGAGTAAAAATTCATTTTTAAAAAAAATAATATCTAAATTTGGAAGAGTAACAAACTGTGAGTGTGATACCAACTGAGGACAACAGGATTTTGATAAGTTAGCAGAATGTGCAGACAAGTGAGAGTTGGAATTTAACATCGAGATTTGCTGACCATTCATTTGGCAAAAGTAATAGGGAGAGACCAAATAGATCTAATGGGAAAAAGCTGAAAGAGTGTGCAGGAGGAGAGGCCCTGCTAGTCGATCTGTATAGAGTAAGACATATTGCAAGAGTGCAGTAGATGTGATTTGGGGTTTCATAAATAGTGGCATTGACCATATAAACTTATCCTTTAAGAAGGTTTGGTTCAGCCACACCAGCCAGTACTGGTCACTGCAGTTTAGGAACAATGTCAGGGTCCTTGAAGGAGAAATTTACCAGCATAGCTACAGGGACGAGGGACGTCAGCTCCAAGGTTAGGTTAGAGAAGCTGATGTCGCTTTCCTTGGAAAAATTGAGGAGAGGTTTGATAGAGGCACAGGGTTATAACAGGTGTAGATAAGAATGGAAAAGGAAAATCTGTTCCTCCAAGCAGATTGGATGATACAGAGACAGATTTAATTTACTGTGCAAGAGTTGCAGGGGGGGAATGTGAGGAACAACGCTTTTGCACAGAAAATGGTGATGGCATAGAACTTGCTGCCTGTGAATGCAGTGAAAGTGAAGTCAATCAATGATCTCAAAGAAAAGTGAATGTGTTCTTGAAGGGAATAAACTCACAGGGCAATGGGCTCGATCAGAGGAATGGGGTTGACAGTGTTGTTCTACAGAAGGCTAGCATAGATTTGAGGTGTGAAAGAGTCTCTTTCTGTGCCATGAATGATTTTATGAAAATACCCATCAAACCCAACAAGCCAAAACACAGCCTTTCTCATCTGATTGCATTAAACAATGCCTCATCTTACTGAAAACACATCTTGAATTTCTCTCAAATTCTTTAATAGCCTTCTGAAAGCGAATTCATGGATGCATCGACCAACTTCATCCCTACTTTGGTTTCTGGGTAAATAAAATCCCGAGTTTAAAATCCTCATCCTGGTTTTCAAATCCATCCATGCCTTCTCTCCTCCATATCCCTATAATCTTGCACAACCCTCTGGCTCCTCTAATTCTGACCTCTTGGCTATTGCTTGGATACCTCTTTACTAGTGCCTGTTATGCTCCGAGTGGCCTGCGTTTCTTAGATGATTGTGATGAATCCTTTTTTTCTTGCCACATCAGTTTGGGCTACTTGAGCCTCCACTCAGTGAGCACTGTAACATTCAGAGGTACAGGCTGTTCCGAGAGTGCTGCATTTGATTACTTTCAATTCTGCCTAACAGTACGTGCACATCTTGTTGCAAGGGCTTCAATGGCTCATCAGGACAGTTCAGAGGTCACTGAAGAGGAGTTCAATGGTGGCAGATAATGAAACAGGAAGCCACTAACATTCCCCTTTAATGGCTATTCACCCTCCTAGCCTGATCCATTATCCACTCTCCTTTGTCTGTTCAACTGTCTTCTCTCTGGCCTCTATCTCTATCCATCCTATCTTCTGCATAAAACAAAACAACGTTTTCCAAGCTATCATCAGTTCTGAGGCAGGGTCACTGGACCTGAAACATTAAATTTGATTTCTCTCCACAGATGCTGCCAGATGTGTTGAGCTTTACTGCAATTTCCCTTTTTGAAACAGGAAGACAGTTTGTGATAGGGAGAGGGAAAGAAGCAGACTCTATGTTGTGTAGGGCTGCTGTTAGCTTGTGTCGCTAAAAGCTCAAGATTAATGTCGGTTCAAGAAAGCCTTCAAGCAGTTGATTATCTCTGTGTGGTGAGGGGGTCAGGGAAGTTCGAGCTGCTCTGAAGGCCTCAAAGGAAGACTAGGAGAAAGTGAGGTCTGCAAATGCTGGACATCAGAGTCAAGAGTGTGGTGCTGGAAAAGCACAGCAGGTCAGGCAGCATCAGGGCTCCTTGATGAAGGGCTTATGCCTGAAACGTCGATTCTCCTGCTCAAATGAAGACAGCAAATAAGTAATTTTGAGGCAACTGGACCACATGGGTTCTGTGTAGTTGGCGCAAAACGAAGTCCGAGGTGAATTGAGTTACTCTGAGTAGTCACTAATAGTTTAGAGAAGCAGAGAATGGGTGTTGCAAGTCCAGACACCAGAATGGTAGAACTGAGACAAGTTACAGCTCAGGGAAAAGTACCAATGTAGTACTCGCCTGATGCAACTCGCTGTTTGTGAAATACTGCAGTTATTGCCTGTGAGTAAGTGCTGTGTAAAAGTTTCCACAAAGCCTGTGGACCAACAAAAGATGAGCAGTTATTGAAACCCTCCATGATGGGTTGCCATTTAAGGTAGGGTCAATGCCAGTTTTAACATGTTAGTGACCCATGCAGTCACTAAAATTGGGTGAGATTGCTAAAAAAAAATCCATTAGGTTTGTTTGATCACAGTGGTCCTGGGGGTGTTCATCAATCCTTTATTCATTACCCATATTTGTCTCATGTGAGTTTGGGATGTTAGACTATAAATCCCATTTATCTTTACACCGTCTGCACCTTTTTCTTGTCAATAATCTCTGTTTGATTAAGCTATATTTGTAATAAATTAGTTACTCTTTGTTGACAATGGAAGCTGGCAGCATTATTTTAATATTAAACCAGAAAAAGCGTAAATCTACATGTGGGCATCTGACCATGTTGATTGAATTTACAATTTGTTATGACTATTGGAGGAGTGGGAACGGGAAAGGAATCAGTGCACGTCTCTACCCTCAATCATTTTATGATTGCCAAAGGCTTGGTCAGAATGGAAGAAATTTTGGTTTGAATTAGACTAATGGTGGGCTCGAGGCTGAAGTGCAAAAGTTTTGAAATGTTTCACTCTGCGGGGCAGGCGTCCGTCACCTTGATGAACATTGAAAGAGAAAGCAGTAAAGAGGCTGGGCTGTGGAGACACTGATGCAAATGACCTCAATCAGCCTGTGCAGTGACACAGGGCCTTTAAGGAATGAAATGAAGCCATTTATCATCTCACAGACTGCATTGCAGGCAGTCATTTTCCATCATTTTCCATGTGATGCTGACCAGTTGGTATGGTGAGTACATTGCAACTTTCCTTCATGTAATAATCCATTGAATACTGAATATTTCTGACATGCCCATCACTTACAGCCACATATTTTACTATGGAATTGACAGTGTTTCTTAAAGTGGAATGGGATTATTGGAAGTACCCATTCTCCAAGGTGAATATTCACTTCAGGTTAATTTTACTGCCTTGAAATATATTTCAGTTTGAGTTTTAGCATGTATGGAAGGCATTGTTAATGTTGAAAGTGTATTAACCTCACATCAATATGTCACAAATATGCGACTTTTTTTGCATATGAGTCCAGATTAGCTGTCTTGTGTGGACTTATGACATAAACTGAATGACAGCATGAAATGTCTAGTTCCTAAGACTGACAATTGCTTTATTTGTTAAATAAAAGTGTTGAGAAAAATGACATGGAACTATGTTTCCATTTCCTGCCTTTTTTACCTTCTTTATTTAACCGAACAGAGTAAGAGGATCATACAGTGTAGAAAAAGGCCAGTCAGCCTTTCAAGTCAGCACTGACCCTCCAGGGAGCATCCTCCCCAGAACCCTACATTTCCCATAGCTAATCCACCGAGTCTACACATCACTGGAAAATTTAGCATTTCCAATTCATCTAACTTCCATATCTTTGGACTGTTGGAGGAAACTGGAGCACATCACAGGCACAGTGAGAACATGCAAAATATACACAGTCACCCAATGGTTGGAATCAAGCCCAGTTCCCCAGTACAGTGAAGCAGCAGTGCCTAACCATTGAGCCACCGTATCACCCTGAAACGCTGAAATAAGAACAGAGAATGCTAGAGAAATTCTACAATTTGGGCAGCATCTGTGGAGCAAGAAAAACAAAATAAATATTTCCATTTTAAAATGATTCTTCTTCAGAGTTAGAAGTCAACTTCCGTTTAGGTTAAAACAAATTGAAGTACTTCACAAGACAGTAAGAGTAACATTAAGTGGATATTCATGTGGGAAAATGATTGCTTCCAATTAATCCCATTCCCCTTTAAGAAACTAACTATTGATTCCGAAGAAGAATCATATTGAACTCAAAACTTATCTCTGCTTTTCTCTCCACAGATGTTGCCAGACCTACTGAAATTCTCCAGCAATTTCCGTCTTAATTTCAGATCTGTAGAATTTACCAAATTTTGATTTTATTTTCAGGAAAAGATCCCTAGTAGGTTCAATGAATTAATGAACCTGTCACTCGCTGTAATAATTCAATTATATCCTGCCCTGAAGAATAAGACATGTTTGCTCTGTCTATATAATATATATTTTGAGATAGTGTTACATTCATTGTTTGACCCACATAATTTCAAAGCAATTAACACAAATCTAATGACATCCAAGAGCTGTAACGTTTTGGTTGAAGACTATGCAAAGTAATTCAGCAAGCATTGGGTGGCACAGTGGTTAGCACTACTGCCTCACAGTACCAAGGATCTGGGTTCAATTCCCACCTCAGGTGACTGTCTGTGTTTGGTGTGCACATTCTCTCTGTGTTTTTCCTCCCACAGTTCAAGGATGTGCAGGTCAGGTTAATTGCCCATAGTGTTCATGGATGTGTAGGTTAGGTGCATTAGTCAGGGGTAATGCAGAGTAACGGAGGAATGGATCTGGATTGGAGGGTTGGTGTGGACTTGATGGGCTGAAGAGCCTGTACCCAGACTGTAGGAATTCACATCTATGATGAGTCATCAAATTCATGGCAGCACAGTCCTATAGCTCATTAAAGCAACTGTTTGTGAATGAGAAGTTGAGTCAAATGTTGAACTACATTCCCTTGAAGAGAACAAGCTAAAAAGATTTTTATTTATTCAGGCAAAGGATGTGAGATTTGCTTATTGGCCATTCACAATTGCCCTGGAGAAGGTGGTTATGAGTTGCTTTCTTGAACCATTTGGTGCTGCGAGAGAGGGAATTCCAGGGTTTTAATTAGTGACACTGAAGGAAAAATGTTATATTTCCAACTCAGGATGGTGAGTGGCTTGGTGAGGAACTTGCCAGTGGTAGTGTTCCCACGTATCCACTGTCCTTCTCCTTCAAGGTAGAAGAGGTTGTGGGTTCGTAAAGGATCCTGAAATAATCTTAGTAAATTTCTGCAGTGCATCTTGTAGATAGTACACCCTTCTGCTACTGAGCTTTGGTAGTGGAGAGGGTGTATGCTTGTGAATGTGGTGATGATCAAGCAGGTTGCTTTGTCCTGGATGGTGTAAAGCTTTTTGACTGTTCTCATTTGATTAAGATTGGTTGTCATTTGCTATTAGTTACTAGGTGGTTTTGTAGCAGGAAAGTCAAAAATCACTTCCTGTAAATTAACCATAGCTAGCCTAAGCCATGCTAGATAATTTGGTTTTATCTGATTTATTATTGTCACATGTACCGAGATACAGTGAAAAGTATTGTTTTGCATGCTATCCAGACAAATTATACTTGACATAAGTAAATCAGGGTAATGGAACAAAATGCAGAATACAGTGTTACAGCTACAGCGAAGGTGCAGCGAGCAATCAACCCTAATATATGAGAGACCATAAGGCCATATGACATAGGAGTGAAAGTAAGGCCATTCAGCCCATTGAGTCGACTCCTCCATTTAATCATGGCTGATGGGTGTTTCAACTCCACTTACCCACACTCTCCCCGTAGCCCTTAATTCCTTGCGAGATCAAGAATTTATTAATCTCTGCCTTGAAAACATTTAACATCCCACAGTCCAAAGATGTGCAGACCAGGTAAATTGGCCATGCTAAATTGCTCGTAGTGTTAGGTAAGGGGTAGATGTAGGGGTATGGGTGGGTTGCGCTTCGGCGGGGCGGTGTGGACTTGTTGGGCCGAAGGGCCTGTTTCCACACTGTAAGTAATCTAATCTAATCTAATCCCGGTCTCCACTGCGCTCCATGGCAATGAATTCCACAGAGGTCCGTTTATAACTCTGATAACAGCTGGGAAGAAGCTGTTCTGTGAATCTGATGGTACGTGTTTTCAACAGTTCTTATTCAATAGTATAAAATAGATTGAGATCCTGGTGCTTGGTTTGTATTGAGCAATATGACTGAAATTGTATTTCACATAGGTGCACGAGCAGATTCTAAATTAATTGGAGGAAAAGAATGGCTTTGTGTCTTTGATAAAACAAAACCCTTTAATTCATACAATAGAGGAGCAAAGAAAACATATGTTGAAGGCAGGCCTAAAAATAGATAAATCTCCAGGGCTAGATGAAATGTATCCCAAGTTGTTGGGTGAGGTGAGAGAGGAAATAGCAGAGGCACTGACAAGTATTTTAAGCTAACTTTTGACCACAGAAGAGGTTCAAGAGAACTGGAGGACAGCCAATGTAGGACTGTTGTTTATGTAGGGAGCATGGGATGAAACAAGAAACTACAGGCCAGTCAGCCTAACCTTCTTGATGGAGAAACTATTGGAAGAAATTAATCTGCATTGGAGAGGCAGAGATCCATCAAGATGGTGGCAGTGGAGTTGTCGTGTTTGTGCCTGGGTCCTGAGCCTGATACTTGTCCCTTCTGTCTGCCTATCTTTTTTTGTCCCCATATTCTTTCTGCTTTTTCTTTCTCTTTCCTTTTTCCCTATCTTGGTGGCATCAGTCCCCATCCTGTGTGTTGGCAGCAGTGGGAACTGTTCCATCCCAGAGTGTCGGCAGCAGCAGGAATGGTTCCATCCCGGAGTGTTGGAGCAGTGGGATTGGTTGCACCCCGGAGTATCAGCAGCACTGGGATTGGTTCCATCTCGGAGTATCGGCAGCAGCAGGAATGGTTCCATCCCAGAGTGGAGGCAGCAGTGGGATTGGTTCCATCCTGGAGTGTCGGCAGCGATAGGAGTGGTTCCTTCCTAGGGGGTATGCAGCAGCAAGAATGATTCCATCCCGGAGTGTCACCAGCAGTGGGATTGGATCCTTCCCGGAGTGTCGGCAGTAGCAGGAATGGCTCCATCCTGGAGTGTTGGCAGCAGCAGGAATGGATCCATCCCGGAGTGTTGGCAGCAGTGGGAAATGTTCCATCCAGGAGTGTTGGCAGCAGCGGGAATGGTTCCGTTGCAGGAAGTGGGCAGCAGTGGGTCCTTTTGCTGAAATGCCTATCCCAGGAGGCAGCAGCAGCAGCAGCATCTGAATCCAGAATGAAGGCACCTGCTGCTTCGGCATGGTTGTCCCACATTGAGTTTGAACTCAGTTGGGGACCCGACAGTTTCAGCGGTGGCTGCATTGCCAAGATAGGCCCAGCGTGGGACTCATGGCAGTGACGATGTCAGTGGAGGCAAGATGGTGCTGAAGAATGGCGACATGGTTCCAGTGGTGGTGGTGTGGGCACCTGACAATGGAGGTGGTGATGTTCCAAATGTAGCAGCGTGTGAGGACTTGGAGTACCTGAGTTCTTGCAGACTGAGGGATGGACTTTGGGGCTTTGTTTTTCTGGCAGCAAGGACACAGGGCGGAGGCAGGGGAGTGATCTGAGTGTTTCTTTTCTTTTTGACTGTTCTTTTTATTGCTGCTTCTGTTTTTAATCCTGCATTTTGGATACTAAAATGGCAAAAGGTGACTTTGTACACTTTTCACTGTACTCCTATATTCCTGTACTTGCGTACATGTGACAATAAACATAAATCCAACTCTAGAATCATTAGGGACATTTAAGTGCCTGCTGGACATGCACATGGGCAGCAGTGAATTGAGGGGTGCGTAGGTAAGGTTATTTTATTTGACATTAGGATTAATCCTCGGCACAACATTGCAGGCCGAAGGGCCTGTTCTGCTCTGTACTTTTCTATGTTCTATGTTCTAAAAAGAAATCTAAAGAAGAGTCAATATGGCTTTGTTAAGGAGTGGTCATGTCTCATCAACTTGAATGAATTTTTTGAAAGCATGACCAGGTGTTTAGATGAGGGCTGAAATAACTGCATGAAAGGTATCACAAAGACAGAAATCCAGAAAACAGTTCATTTCAGCCCCTATCGGCAAAGTTTGGAGTAGACAGAAGTCCACGATATAAAATTGCAAGCACTTTACATATTGTCTGCACCCACGTGCAAAAGAAAGCAGCCTACAAAACATAATATAACCGAAAACAGCATTCAACAATGAAAAATGCTAACTATTATGTGTAAAATTAAGGCTGGCACAGTGGTTAACACTGCTCCCTCACATTGCCAGGGACCCAGATTCAATTCTGGCCTTGAGAGGCTGTGTGGAGTTTGCACTTTCTCCCCGTGTCTGCATGGATTTCCTCCCACAGTGGGGAAAGTGAGGACTGGCGATCAGAGTTGGAGAGGGTGGTGCAGGAAAAGCACAGCCCGTCAAGGAGCAGGCTGAGTCAACATTTCGAGCGTAAGCCCTTCATCAGGAATCCTGCTGAAGAGCTTATGCTTGAAACATCAACTCTCCTGCTCCTTGGATACTGCCTGACTGGCTGTGCTTTTCCAGCACCACACTCGTCGATCTCCTTCAACAATCCAAAGATGCGCAGGTTAGGTGAATTGCCCATGCTAAATTGCCCATTACGATCAGGGATATATAGGTTAGGTGCATTAGTCAGGGGTAAGTGTAGAGTAATAGGATAGGGGAATGGGTCTGGGAGGGTTTGCTCTTCAGAGGGTCGGTGTGGACTTGTTGGGCCAAATGGCCTGTTTCCACATTGTAGGGGTTCTATGATGAAGAACAAACCCCAACACCCTCTGGTCCTAAGGTACTTGACATGCTTCCTGGCTCTGGTCTACACTATGTACTGATCAGACCGTACTTGGCTAAAATACCTGTGGATGAGTCATCGGCCTCCTTATCTTCAGCTGCCCTGCGTACTGACCAACACTCACCAGACCCGCTTTCTGTCAGGCTGGTCATCTACCTTCCAGAACCCGGCCACCCCGCATACTGACTGATCCTTTCTCCTGGCCAGCGTTCCTATGGACCGGCCATCTGCTGTCTGGCTCCCAGCCCGCTTGCTTACGTACCGGTTCTCTCCTGGTCAGCCTTCCTATGAGCTACCGTCAGCCGGCTGGCTCGCCCACCCATGTACTGACCAGCCCACTCTGGCCCACATTCCTCTGGCTCAATTATCTGCCACGCAGCCCCCAGCCCCCACAGACTAACCACAGTCTGCTTTCCATTGCACAGTCCATATGAGGGCCATCAAGCCCCCAGCACCTCACAGTCCCCAGCGAACCTTCTAACCTCTAGCTACCCAACTATGCGTACAAGAACCCCAAACACAATCAATCACAAGACTCACATACAGTAACAGAGTTCACAAAATCCTCACACAATTGAAATTCTACGCCCGAAGGCAGAGTCCACATCCAAGAGCAGGGTCCACTTCCAAGAATAGAGTCCACATCTGAGATCAGGTTCCTCCCACAAAAGTATGTCCACACTCAGAAGCAATTCCACACACATGTGCAGAGTTCATTCACCAGAACAGATTCCACCTGCGGAAGCATGGTCCACACACAGGAGATTGGCCTACACACAAAGGCACAACCCACGGACTAACAACACAAGGCCAGGTCGCATCACTGCATCATCCTAGAACTCACAGGTCTCTCCATCAGTACCATTGGCAGTTCAGTCAGCCATTTCAGGAACCAGTTCTAACAAACAAAAGAACAACAGTGTATGTTGGCTGCAATCCAGCCAGCACAGAAATCAGTTCTCCTCACAGGAGCACACTGGTGATGTGACCAGCCAGCTCAGAGTCAGTCCTCAACTGAGGAGATTCTAATCTCCTGGTCATCATTTATTTTTCTTCTAGTTTTGTTTTAAAGAATAAAAGGGAACCTGAGGGGCAACTCAACCACAGGAGATGGTACACATACTGAATGAGCTGGCTTGAGACAGGTATATTAACAACATTTAAAAGGTATTTGGACAAAATACATGGATAGGAAAGGATTAGAAGGATATGGGCTAAGTGCAGGGAAATGGGGTTAGCGTAAATGGACATTTTGGGCCAAACAGCCTGTCTCCGTACTATAAGACACTTTGACTCTAACTGAGGAGATTCAAATCTTCTGGTTATATATATTTTTCTCCTGGTTATACTTCTTTTCTTTTTGTTTCTTTTTCTATTTTTTTAAGTGCACAAAGCTTTATTCATATTCCACCACCAGGAAGTTAAAAACACCCGAGTGGCCAGTGACAAACAGTGCCCTTGTCTTTCGGGGCAACGCTTACATGATCGAAAATGTGAAGGGGAGGGGAGGGATTAAATCAAAAAGAGTTGAAGGGGGAAATAAAACTCTCCACAACCCGCGATGCCCACCTCTCCCTGAAAACCTCATGGGTGTTGGTAGACACTGCATGCTCCTTCCCCAAGGACATCGAGGCCCAAACCTACCCCTGTTTATAAATATCTTCTTCTTTTCTTTGGAGTAGCAACAGTGGTGGTGGTGGCTGCCTGTGCAGCTGAATACTGTTCAGTGAAAGAAAAGAAAACCAAAAACACCAAAACAAAAGAAGGAAAACAGAAGACAATGTCTCCTTAGTCAAGGGAACTCTCTTCCCCCCCTCAGTAACACACTGACTGTAGCCAACCAGCTCGGAGTCAGTCCCCCTGAACTGAGGAGATTCAAAATCCCTTGTTTATATTTTTTCTTTGTTGTTTCTTTTGTTTTTGTTAACCCCGCACTACGGGGTTTTGGTTGTGCTTATTCATCCCCCAGCATCTACATCATGTGTGTGCAGGTATAGAACACAGTGAAAAAAACATCAAGTGCAGAAATCTTTATTCATATTCCAACACCAGGAATAAAGGAAACACCCAAGTAGCCAGTGGCAAGCAGTGCCCTGCTCATCAAAGGGTAATGCTGCATGATCAAACAGCGAAGGAGAGAGCAGGGATTAAATCAAAATCGAGTTGGAGGGGGAAATAAAACCCTCCACTCCCTGCAGTGCCCACCTCTCCCTGAAACCCTTGAGGGTATTGGTAGACAGAGACACCCGGGCCCTGACGTAGCCACAGAAGAGGGGCAGGCAATCGGCTATAACAACCCCGTCCATTGCCCGCTGACTGGACCTGCTTAGGACCAGTTTGGCCAGGACCAGGAGCAGACCCACGAGGAGATCCCCTGACCTGTCCTTCTCCCTCTGCACCGGGCATTCTTCTGGTTATATTTTTCTTTTACAGTAAACAGAATGTCTGAGACTCCTGTTCTTTTTTTATTTTTTTTTCACTCCTTTCTTCCCCCCACACTACCGTCTAACTGCGGTAGTGCTTATTTTTCCCCAACACCCATGTTGAGTGTGTGTGTGTGTGTGTGTGTGTGTGTGTGTGTGTGCAGGTGTGAGACACAGTGAAGGACACAAGGTGTACAAATCTTTATTCAATTTCCACCACCAGGAAGAAAGGCCAGTGACAAGCACCGCCCTTCTCAATAAAGAGCAATGCTGTGTGATCAAACAGTGAAGAAAGGGCAGGGATTAAATCAAAATAGGCTGGAGGGGGAAATAAAACACTCCACTCTCGATTGTGCCCACCTCTCCCTGGACAGCTCAAGAGTGTTGGCATCACTTCGTGCTCTTTCTCCAGGGACACCTGGGCCTGGACATGACCACAGAAGAGGGGCAGGCAATCGGCCATAATGACCCCCTGCACGGCCCACTGCCTGGACCTCTTTATGGCCTGTTTGGCCAGAGCCAGGAACAGGCCCATGAGGAGGTCCTCTGACCTGCCCTCCCTCCTCCGCACCAGGCATTTTCCTGGTTGTAGTGGTCAGCCAGGGCTTTCCTGACTGGACCAGGTTAACAACCTCAATCCAGGATCTCGTTGTCAACAATATCCAGCTGCTTCCAATCACCACAAGGGCAATGTATTTGATGTAATCTACTTAAACTTCAGTAAGGTTTCTGATAAGGTCTTGCATGGGAGACTGTTGGTGATGGTAAAATGATAAGATCCAAAGAAATATGGAGGCGGGGGGGCACAGTGGCTCAGTGGTTGGCACTGCTGCCTCACAGCGCCAGTTTTGCAGGTTCCATACCATCTAAGGCAACTGTCTGTGTGGAATTTGCACAGTCTCCTCGTGTCTGCATGGGTTTCCTCCAGGTGCACTGCTTTCCTCCTACAGTCCAAAGCTGTGCAGGTTAGGTGGATTGGTCATGCTAAATTTCCCACTGTGTCCAGGGATATGCAGGCTAGTTGGATTACCCATGGGGAATGCAAAGTTATAGGGATAGGGTGGGTCTGGATGGGAGGGTCGGTGTGGACTCGATGGGTCAATTGGCCTGATTCTAGATTTTTTTTTCTTCTTCTCCTGTTTTTTTTCTCTCTTTGTTTTCCTCTTTTATTTGCCTCACTCCCACACAACTGCCTAACTGTGGTAGTGCTTATTTTTCCCCAGTACCCATGTATGGTAGGAATTCTATGATGATTCTGTAATGAACTTCGGCAAATTGGATTCACAACTGGCTGACTGGCAGAAAGCAGAGGGTGATGGTTGGGTGGTACATTTCCTACTGGAAGTCTGTGTCCAGAGAGATCCTGCAGCCTCTGCTGTTTGTGACTTCCATAAATGATTTAGACTTGAACATAGTAAGTTCACAGATGATATTAAAATTGGTAAGGCTTCAAATAATGAGGAGAATAGCCTTAGACTACAGGAGGATATATATGGGTTGGTCAAATGGGCAGATCAGCGGGAAATGGAATTCAATCCAGATAATTGTACAAATGATGCACTTGGGAAGGACAAATAAGTCAAGCGAATACATGATGAGCAGTCGGACCCTGGAAAACACCAAGGTTCAGAGGGACCTTGGTGTGAATATCCATGAATCCCCCAAGGTAGTGAGACAAATAGGAAAACTAGTTCTGAAGGCACATGATATACTTGCCTTTATTAGTCGACACATAAAATAAGAGCAGGGAGATGATGTTGGAACTATATAAAAGGTTGGTTAGGCCACAGCTGGAGTATTGTGTGAAGTTCTGGAAAAACCCAAATCATAGGAGGGATGGTATAGCAACGAAGTGGGAGTAGATCACTTCAGCTGGACCTCCTCCACCCTACCCGTTCACTTTCTTCTTTTTCTTTTTTCTGTCCTCTCTCCTCCCTTCTCTCCCTTCTTCCAGCGCCGGACACCTGCTTCCAGCCTCTGAAGCCCGGAGGTTCTGTTTCCATGCTGTACAGCTCTATCACTCTATGAGATGATAAGATTTGACATTTCAAGGAACAGAGCCATATAGTTGAAGAACTTGGGCATGTGTGGTGGAGAAAGGTGAACAGGAATTGAGAAATAGACTTGGCATCAGAGGAATAAAAGTGCACTGAGAGACATACATCGTATTTGTAGATAGGTGTGAGAATGTGGAGGCTAGTTCTCTGAGCAACGGGAAAGCTATAGAAAGCAGGAAGAAAGGATATGTTGATTTTGGTGTAGGTCAGAGCTCCAGTCAGGGCAATTCTATACAGTTTGCAACAAGGGATAGAAACAGGCAGCAGCAGAAGAGCATTAAGCAGTTTACCTTTAAGATGTACATAGCCATAATGGCCTATTTTATTGCTGACTCCTTCAATTCCTGTTTACATGTGTGGTTAGCACAGAATATTCGAGTCATAGATATGTAGAGTATGGAAACAAACTCTTTGGTCCAACCTGTCCACACTGACCAGGTAGCCTCAATAGCCTTACTAAATATCCCAACAGATTAGAGCAAAGACTGTGTGTTTTTGAGATTAAGCTAATGTAATTTTAATAAGTGTCTTATTGGAGCAGCATGTTGTTATAGAGTCGGAATCAGAGAGTAAGCAGCTAAGAAAAAATGAGGGCTTAGATCTGTGAAATTTTGTTTGTTTAATGTACACTTTTGGAGTAAGAAAATAAATTGATGTTACTTTCTTTAAATAGTGGAATTTAGGAGTTCTCTGCCACTCATACTTTAACAGATTACAAGGCGAGGCAAGTTTTTCTGGGTGTTTGGTTTAATTCACAGAAAAGGTTTGATCTGTGTTGTAACATTTGAGAGTTCGTCCAGGATTTAGACAGGTTCCGAAAGTTCCAGTCAGGGATTTAGATAGATTTGAACGGATTTGGGATACAAAAGGTTCCAGCAGATGTAAACATTTGGCGATTAGTGTCCTAGATCTTTAAATAAAACTTAGGTGAGACAATTTGTTTAATTTCAGTTACTTGTGATTGTAGTTTTTACAACATAGAAAAGTGTGAAGTGATGCATTCTGGTCAGATGAATGAGAGGAAGCAATATAAAATAAATGGTATAAATGGGATACAGAAAAAGAGAGACCTGAAAGTTAAGAAAGTTGCAGAAATCTTTGACGATAGCCAGAAAGCTTGTGAAAGTAATTAAAAAACATATGGGATCTTTGGCTTCTTAATGGAAGGATAGATTTCAAATGAAGGCTGGTTAAATTAACATTTGAATGTAACTGGTTTCGGCCTCTACTAGAACATTGAGCCCATTCCTGAGCACTACTCTCAAGAAAGGGTGACAAGATCTTAGGGAGGGCACATAGAAGATCAGTTAGATCACTATCAGATGTGGAGGACTTGAGAAAAAGAACAAGAGAAGTTGGAATTTTCTCAGATTCATCCCAAGAGGTTGGAGTGAAGATTTAAAACAGCTTTCAAAATCTGGAAGGATTTTGATTTGGAAAATTAGGGCAATCTGTTTTCACAATAATTAGTGTACACAGGTCTTAGGAACTTGGCAAAAGAACAAGACGTGTTATAAGGGAGCATTGTTTTCATTGTTGTGATCTGGAGTACATTACCTGAGAAGGTGGAAGCAGATCCAATAATAAATCGCAAAACAAAGTTAGGTAAAGAGTAGAAGGTGAGAATTTGCAGAACGAGAGGGAAAGAATAAAGATGAAGCTTTTTCAAGGAGCAGTAACAGACTGGACAGAGCTGAACAACCTTGCTTTGTGTTGTCACATTCTATGACTCTTTAAGATTGAAGGTTTTGTTACCAATCTGTGTTCAGCTAATTGACTTCAGCAAAGTTACGTTGCTACATTTGGGCTCAATATTTTTCAGCTATTTACACCCTCCAGTAGAAAATGTAGATTTAAGTGTGGAAAAATTAAATCAGTGGTGATTAAATCACAGGTGACCATGATTTAGCTGGTGATGGTGATGAATTATAACCCAGAGACCCACCTTAATGTTATGATGCCATACATTGAAATCCTTTAATGGCCTTGAATTCCAATAATAAAATCTGGAGCTGAAACCTCATTTCATATCATTGTTTGTTGTAAAAATCCATCCACTTCACTAATTTCTTTTAGAGTAGGAAATTTGCCATCTTTACCTGTTGTGGCCTACATGTGACTGCAGATCCACAGCAGTGTGGGTAACTGTTAACTACCCTGTGAAATGACCTAGAGAGAGGCAGTCAGTTCTAGGGCAGTTAGGAATGGGGGACCATTGCCTTCACCCCCTTCCCAGGAAAGAAGGAATGAAATACTGAATGTATTTCAGTACATGTTCAACTTTTGGGCTCAGACATGGTCAGATGATTATGGAAAAACACAATGCAGTATGTACTTTCAGGAACAAGGCAAGCAGCTGGAGTTAAAACTGGAACAATCCGAGTAGGGGCACTTCCAAAATGAGTTAAAATTGTGTTAATACTCTTCAGCCAACAATGCCTTGGCTCAAATAGCAAAACATCCAATAAAACAGCCACATGGAATGTGAAAAAGAAAGCTAGTGCTCATTTCACAATATTTATTTTGATTTAATCTGTATTTGGACTGTTCCTGTGTCTGAAGGTGTAAGCAAGGAATGGTTTCCAGTAAAAAAAATGTTTGAAATTCATCATGAATGTCTGCACTGAATCCAACTGCCACGTAGTGATCTATATTCGTTTCATGCAACGCTATCTCTCCCTGCCTCACAGTACACTCACAGAGAACTTGATCTAAATTGCAATGACCGCAGTGTAAAAAGGGTGAAGCATAACATAAAATAAGTAGCCATTAATCTTGGGTTACCATAATGCCCAGTGGCACTTTTATCCATCATGAGAGATAGGCTTTCCGCTGCTTCCCATCACTACAGCGATGCAGTTATTAAGCAGGACAAACCTTACCCACCCCATGCAGCCTAAAGGGTATACTTTTGTCTGCAACCGGGCCTTAGCATTGTTTCATCACTTTGTGTTCATTCTTTTACAGTGCTGCTAAGACAGCATCTTAAGTACCAGCTTGTTGTGTGTGCGTGTGTGTAAGAGAGAGAGAGAGAGGAAGAGAGTGTGTGAGGAGGAGCAGGAGATAAAAGCTTTCTTGATCCATTCAGCCAAGCCTTCAGAGTATTAATGACAAAGCCAAGATTACCTCTGTTCCGCGGTTTGCAGGAAAAAGTGCAAACAGATACGGGAGTGCCGAGAATGTGAAAGTCTTTGTTGTCTGAGTTTACAGATTAGCCAATGATGAATCATTCTCTAGATAAATAGCTAAGAGGCTGACAAACTTCACTAAATGTGCTAAGGAGATACGAACTCATCATATTTTCAATGTCTGGGTCTGATTCAATCCAGGTCTCATGTGTATTTAGTTCCACCATCTGGACTCTGCATGGTTAAACCAAGTCATCAGTTCTAGATGACTGCAGTTCTGCAGTTCTCTACACCCCAGGTATAGATACATTTTGAATTGACACTTAATTTCCATTGAAATGCAGAAATACTGAGAAGGAGGGAAAAAAAGCCCAAAAGCCTCATTCTAAGGCTGTTTTCAGACAAATCTCTGACCTCAGAATAAGCTGTACCTGAAAATGAGTATAGCTTCCAAAGCTTCTGTGAGATTGCATTGCAGCCAGAATAACCACATTAGCAACACAGAGGGAATATACACTTGGCTTTGATGGTGAAGGGAAAAGAATAGTCTCCTGACTTGGTTAGAAGGAATTAACGAGAGTGGTCCAAATGAGATCATTGATATTTTTGAAAATTCTTCAAGATCCACTCAAACTATTTTTTTTTGATACTAGTGTAAAACTATTTCATTCTTATTCCTGTTCGTAATGTCTGAAATTGGTTTCTCTTCCTCTGTAGAGTTAGAGTCATAGAATCATAGAGGAGGCATGGTGGCTCAGTGGTTAGCACTGCTGCCTCCCAGCGCCAGGGACCCAGGATTGAGTCCAGCCTTGGGCGACTGTCTGTGTGGAGTTTGCACATTCTCCCTGTGTCTGAGTGGGTCCCCTCTGGGCGCTTTGGTTTCCTCACACAGTCCAAAGATGTGCAGGTCAGGTGACATTGCCCACAGTGTTCAGGGATGTGTAGAGTAGGTGTGTTAGTCAGGGGAAATGTAGAATAGGGGAATGGGTCTGGATACTCTTTGGAGGGTCATTGTGGACTTGTAAGGCCAAATGGCCTGTTTCCAAACTGTGGGATCCTATGTACAGAATGGAAACAGTCCACCCTGACCAAATATCTGAAATAAATCTGCCAACAAATCGAATCCCATTTGCCCATATCCTTCCAAAACTCTTCCTAAATGTTGTAATTGTACCAGCCTTCACCACTTCCTCTGGCAGCTCATTCCATACATGCACCACCCTCTGTCTGAAAAAGTTATCCCTGAGATCCCTTTTAAATCTTTCCCCTCTCACCTTAAACCTATGTCCTCTAGTTTTGGACTCCCCCACCCTGGGGAAAATACTTTGTATATTTACCCTAACCATGCCCCTCATGATTTCACAAACCTCTATAATGTCAGGCCTCAGCCTCCAATACTCCAGGGAAACCAGCCTGAGCCTATTTAACCTCTCCCTATAGCTCAAACCCTCCAACCCTGGCAACATCCTTGTACAGAGCTGAAAATGTGTTGCTGGAAAAGCGCAGCAAGTCAGGCAGCATCCAAGGAGCAGGAGAATCGACGTTTTGGGCATGAGCCCTTCTTCAGGAATGAGGAAAGTGTGTCCAGCAGGCTGAGATAAAAGGTAGGGAGGAGGGACTTGGGGGAGGGGCATTGGAAATGCGATAGGTGGAAGGAGGTCAAGGTGAGGGTGATAGGCCGGAGTGGGGGTGGGGGCAGAGAGGTCAGGAAGAAGATTGCAGGTTAGGAAGGCAGTGCTGAATTCGACTGAGACAAGGTGGGGGGAGGGGAAATGAGGAAATTGGAGAAATCTGAGTTCATCCCTTGTGGTTAGAGGGTTCCTTGGCATACATCCTTGTACATTTTTTCTGAACCCTTTCAAGTTTCATAACATCCTGCCTATAGCAGGGAGACCAGAATTGCATGTAATATTCCAATAGTGGCCTAACCAATGTTCTGTACAGCCGCAACATGACCTCCCAACGCCAATACTCAATGCATTGACCAATAAAAGCAAGCATACCAAATGCCTTCTTCACTATCCTACCTACCGGTGACTCCACTTTCAAGTAACTATGAACCTGTGCTCCAAGGTCTCTTTGTTCGTCAACACTCCCCAGGACCTTACCATTAAATGCATAAATCCTGCCCTGATTTGCCTTTCCAAAATGCAACACATCACATTTGGCTAAATTAAACTCCATCTGCTAATTCTTGGCCCATTTGCTCTTCTGATCAAGATCCCTTTGTACTCTGAGGTAACTTCCTTTGTTTCCACTACACTTCCAATTTCTGGACAATAGCTTCCTTAAAATAACATCACTGAAACAAGTTATCTGGCCATTATTACACTACTGTTTGTGACGGCATGAGGTGTGCAAATTAGCTGCTGTTGCCCCACATCAGGACGATCAACTACACCGCAAAAGCATTTCATTGGTTGCCAAGCTTAGAATCAGCTTTGTAACAGGTATTCTTGCAATTCTTCCTATCAGACATTGTCTTTGACTTTTTAAACATGTATTTGAAAATAATAAATCCAAAATAATACCAAATTCTCAGTGTTTCTGCAGAGATTGATAATGGCAAGCGGAATAATCAATGTGGAATTTCATCTTCCTTGTGCCTGCTGAATTGCAGAGCCTGTGAAACCATTCTGTCATTCTTAGCTACATGCTCTGTCTTGATTGCTTTCCCTATTTAGTATTGTCAATTGGACAAATGTACATGTACATCCTGCATGTTGATCTGGTTTCATGATCATTATTGCAGATTGGAAATAACAGGAGTACAAATATTAGCCTCTGCAAAATGTCACTCAAATTCTCCCTTGTGTGACTCTGAACCTCTTGTGAGGTCTTGTTGCTATGTTTTTTCTAACCAGCATCCTATCTGTTTTCCATCTTCTACCCAAGATTGCTGTGACAGTTTAATTGGAAGTTCTTCATGTGGAAATTCATTGAAAGCATTGTATAATTCCAAAAAAACAATATCATATGGAGTTCCACAATTGACTAAATCTGTGACACGCTCCAAAATTGAACATGCTTTGTTAAGCTAGAGCTTCCAGTTTGTGCGAATAGTTTTCTATGTTAATACTGTGCAAGTACTCATCTGGCCAACCCCTGAGCATAGTCACCTTTGTTTTGCTGATTTTGTTGTTAAATGCACGGGACTGTATGTGCCTGGGTTCCATTTGTTACCTGCCTAAAATACCTCAATGCCTTAATAAGCACCCTTGGAACCACATTTCTGTTACTTTTCTGATGTTGGGTCAAGCTCCAAGAACCCTCTTCCTTTGAGCATACCTGGATCCCAAGGGCATCAGTATTTCAAGAAGGTAGCTCACCACCAACTGCTCAACAGGAACTAGGAGCAGGCAACAAATGCTGCTTTAAAATTAACATCCACCTCCCAAAAAACTTTTTAAAAGTGGCCTTCTATCCAGTCCTACTGAAAGTCTAAAATATCTAATGATTTCTCCCAGTTAATAGACACTGTTTTCAACATATTTACCCTCAACCTAAATCTTCTTGAAAGCCCAGTTAATTTTCTGCACGCAGCATTGACTAAGATGATTTATAGTAACAGCGAGGCTAATGACTTACTGTTACTCAAGTAACAGTAATCCCATATCATATTGGATGCCTGGCTACATGCAGAAGACTGAGTAGATACTGTCCAGTACCTCACTGGGAGTAGGTGGTGACAGAGAATCTCAGAGAATTATTTTCAAGGAGTGGTCTACAGCCTTCATACTAGCTGCATACAGAGAAGGTGACACAAGAGGTGAGTGTAAGTGAGTGGGGTGATGGTGGCAGTGTGAGGAAGGGATTTAGCAACAGTATGTGATGGATGGCAGTTAAAGGAAGGGGGGAAAGTCTCAGATACAGTCACATAGATGGGTTAACATAGAAAGGGTAAGAGAGGGAGGCAGCTAGTGCAGGAGTCTTTTGTGGATATACCCATTTCAAACAGGTATGCTGTTTTAGAAAATGTAGGGGGTGATGGATTCTCAGGAGAACGTAGCACAAACAGCCAAGTTTCTGGTATTGAGACTGGCTCTAATGCAACAAGGGGTCCGTCAGTTTCGAAAAGATCAATTGTGTTAGGGGATTCTGTAGTCAGAGGTACAGACAGACGTTTCTGTGGCCAGCAGAGAAAAAGCAGAATGGTGCGTTGTTTCCCTGGTGCCAGGATCAAGGATGTCTCAGAGAGGGAATGTTCTCACGGGGGAGAGGGGCCAGCAGGAGGTCATTGTCCACGTTGGAACCAACAACATAGGAAGGGAAAAGGTTGAGATTCTGAAGGGAGACTATAGAGAGTTAGGCAGAAATTTAAAAAGGGTAGTAATATCTGGATTATTCCCAGTTTGATGAGCTAGTGAGGGCAGGAATAGGAGGATAGAGCAGATGAATGCATGGCTGAGGAGCTGGTGTAAGGGGAAGGATTCACATTTTTGGATCATTGGAATCTCTTTTGGGGTAGAAGTGACCTGTACAAGAGGACGGATTGCACCTAAATTGGAAGGGGACTAATATACTGGCAGGGAGATTTGCGAGAGCTGCTTGGGACGATTTAAGCTAGTAAGGTGGAGGGGGGGTGGTGGGACACAGGGAGAGATCAATTTGAGACAGGTACAGTTGAGAACAGAAGTGAGTCAAACAGTCAGGGCAGGCAGGTACAAGGAAGGACTAATAAATTAAAATGCATTTATTTTAATGCAAGGAGCCTAACAGGGAAGGCAGATGAACTCAGGGCATGGTTAGGAACATGGGACTGGGATATCATAGCAATTACGGAAACATGGCTCAGGGATGGGCAGGACTGGCACCTTAATGTTCCAGGATACAAATGCGACAGGAAGGATAGAAAGGGAGGCAAGAGAGGAGGGGGAGTGGCATTGTTGACAAGGGATATCATTACAGCTGTGCTGAGGGAGGATATTCCTGGAAATACATCCAGGGAAGTTATTTGGGTGGAACTGAGAAATAAGAAAGGGATGATCACCTTATTGGGATTGTATTATAGACCCCCTAATAGTCAGAGGGAAATTGAGAAACAAACTTGTAAGGAGATCTCAGCTATCTGTAAGAATAATAGGGTAGTTATGGTAGGGGATTTTAACTTTCCAAACATCGACTGGGACTGCCACAAGGTTAAAGGTTTAGATGGAGAGCAATTTCTTAAGTGTGTACAAGACAATTTTCTGATTCAGATTGTGGATGTACCTACTAGCGAAGGTGCAAAACTTGACCTACTCTTGGGAAATAAGGCAGGGCAGGTGACTGAGGTAAAAACAATGACTGCAGATGCTGGAAACCAGTGGGCGAGCACTTTGGGGCCAGTGACCATAATTCTATTCATTTTAAAATAGTGATGGAAAAGAATAGACCAGATCTAAAAGTTAAAGTTCTAAATTGGAGAAAGGCCAATTTTGACGGTATTGGGCAAGAACTTTCGAAAGCTGATTGGAGGCAGATGTTCACAGGTAAAGGGACGGCTGGAAAATGGGAAGCCTTCAGAAATGAGATAATGAGAGTCCAGAGAAAGTATATTCCTGTTAGGGTGAAAGGGAAGGCTGGTAGATATAGGGAATGCTGGATGACTAAAGAAATTGAGGGTTTGGTTAAGAAAAAGAAGGAAGCATATGTCAGGTATAGACAGGATAGATCGAGTGAATCCTTAGAAGAGTATAAACGAAGTAGGAGCATACTTAAGAGGGAAATCAGGAGGGCAAAACAGGGACATGAGATAGTTTTGGCAAATAGAATTAAGGAGAATCCAAAGGGTTTTTACAAAAATGTGAAGGACAAAAGGGTAACTAGGGAGAGAATAGGGCCCCACAAAGATCAACAAGGCGGCCTTTGTGTGGAGCCACAGAAAATGGGGGAGATACTAAATGAATATTTTGCATCAGTATTTACTGTGGAAAAGGACATGTAAGATATAAACTGTAGGGAAATAAATGGTGACAGATTACAGAGGAGGAAGTGCTGGATGTCTTGAAACAGTTAAAGGTGGATAAATCCCCAGGACCTGATCAGGTGTACCTGAGAACTCTGTGGGAAGCTAGAGAAGTGATTGCTGGGCCTCTTGCTGAGATATTTGTATCATTGATAGTCATAGGTGAGGTGCCGGAAGACTGGAGGTTAGCAAACGTGGTGCCACTGTTTAGGAAGGGTGGTAAAGACAAGCCAGGGAACTATTGATCGGTGAGCCTGAAGTCAGTGGTGGGCACGTTGTTGGAGCGAATCCTGAGGGACAGGATGTAGATGTATTTGGAAAGGCAAAGATTGATTCGGGATAGTCAACATGGCTTTGTGCGTGGGAAATCATGCCTCACAAACTTGATTGAGATTTTTGAAGAAGTAACAAAGAGGATAGATGAGGGCAGATCTGTAGATTTGATCTATATGGACTTCAGTAAGGCGTTCGACAAGGTTCCCCATGGGAGACTGATGAGCAAGGTTAGATCTCATGGAATACAGGGAGAACTAGCCATTTGGATGCAGAACTGGCTCAAAGATAGAGGACAGAGGGTTGTGGTGGAGGTTTGTTTTTCAGACTGGAGGCCTGTGACCAGTGGTGTGCCAGAAGGATCGGTGCTGGGACCTCTACTTTTTGTCATTTACGTAAATGATTTGGATGCGAGCATAAGAGGTACAGTTCGTAAGTTTGCAGATGACACCAAAATTGGAGGTGTAGTGCGCAGCGAAGAGGGTTACCTCAGATTACAACAGGATCTGGACCAGATGGGCCAATGGGCTAAGAAGTGGCAGATGGAGTTTAATTCAGATAAATGCGAGGTGCTGCATTTTGGGAAAGCAAATCTTAGCAGGACTTCTACACTTAATGGTAAGGTCCTAGGGAATGTTGCTGAACAAAGAGACCTTGGAGTGCAGGTTCATAGCTCTTTGAAAGTGGAGTTGCAGGTAGATAGGATAGTGAAGAAGGCGTTTGGTATGCTTTCCTTTATTGGTCAGAGTATTGAGTACAGGAGTTGGGAGGTCATGTTGCGGCTGTACAGGACATCGGTCAGGCCACTGCTGGAATATTGTGTGCAATTCTGGTCTCCTTCCTATCGGAAAGATGTTGTGAAACTTGAAAGGGTTCAGAAAAGATTTACAAGGATGTTGTCAGGGTTGGAGGATCTGAGCTACAGGGAGAGGCTGAACAGGCTGGGCCTGTTTTCCCTGGAGCGTCGGAGGCTGAGGGGTGACCTTATAGAAGTTTACAAAATTATGAAGGGCATGGATAGGGTAAATAGACAAAGTCTTTTCCCTGCGTTCGGAGAGTCCAGAACTCGAGGGCATAGGTTTAGGGTGAGAGGGGAAAGATATAAAAGTGACCTAAGGGGCAACTTTTTCACGCAGATGGTGGTACATGTATGGAATGAGCTGCCAGAGGAAGTGGTGGAGGCTGGTACAATTGCAACATTTAAGAGGCATTTGGATGGGTGTATGAATAGGAAGGGTTTGAAGGGATATGGGCCAAGTGCTGGCAGGTGGGCCTAGATTGGGTTGGGATATCTGGTCGGCATGGACGGGTTGGACCAAAGGGTCTGTTTCCATGTTGTACATCTCTCTGACTCTATGACTCTATTACTCCTCCCTGGGCTTCTCCTGTGGGCAATGGGAAAGGAGTGAGGTACCACAGCCAAAGGACAGAAGGGAGGAAGTCAGCCAGCCTCATAAAGGCCTGGTTGGAGGTGGCCAAAGAAAGATACATTGGGGGTGTAGAATGAATGTAGGTACACTTCCACAGGGACTTCAATGACCTTGTGAGTACTGGCATGCTAAGTGCAGAAATATTGACAGGTGCATGCACAGGGACTCAACATCTGCCAGTAGTTGAACCAAGACAGCACGGTAGCTCAGTGGTTAGCACTGCTGCCTCACAGCGCCAGGAACCCGCGTTCTATTCCAGCCTTGGGCAACAGTCTGTGTGGAGTTTGTACATTCTCCCCGTGTTTGTGTGGGTTTCCTCCCAAGGTCCAAAGATGTGCAGGTTGGGTGAATTCGCCCTGCTAAATCACACATATTGTTCAGAGGTGTGTAGGTTTGGTGAATTAGTTAGGGGAATAGTTCTGGGTGGGTTACTCTTCGGAGGGTTGGTGTGGACTTGTTGGGCTCAATAAGTCAGGGATCAGGGTATTAGTTCCCTGATGGGCAATACTAGGAGTTCCCTTAGAGAACTCTAGATTGAAGTAAGGAAGAGCACATTCTTACTGTCACAAGGACTTAAGGGTGGCTCAGGCATCTGAGCAGCATAGTGCTTTGGAGATTTATGTCCCACAGTCTCTTTGTGACATTGCAGGAGAAGAGTTGATATTACTAGAGATTGGAGACGGCGTGGTGATGGTAGTGTCCTTTCTCACTATGGGAAGCAGCTGCAGGAGGTGATGGAGGTTGGCAGGAGCTCTTTCAGAAGGCAAGGGAATTGTGGAACCCACAGTGAGTGAGAGGTGCAATGCCAGTGGATGTAACTTCTTCTCGTTTGCTGTTCTCTGAAGGTCATTCATATCTCAGGTAGGGAGAAGCTGTTACATAATCACCTTGCTAACTGCACTCCTGCCTCTCTCTCAGGGCCAATGATGCTTATCATCAGCATATTAGTGCAATCTTCCCTCAGCATATGGGTGGAGTGCCAGCCTGGATCTGGTGGCAATGTTTTGGGTTAGATCTTCAATGAATGTATACCAATGAATGTGAACCAAAACCAGCATAAGCTTTACAGCTACCCTTTGTCAATTAGTCAGGTGTTCTTTTCAGCTATCATATCCATATGTAAGAACTGTTTAGATCAGGTTAAATTCATAATTTTGTAGGGGACACATTTCATGAAAAGATTCAAAGATGAGGCTCTATTGATTCTGAATTTGGAGCATACCTTGGAAGAATTAACATTGGGCAGCAAGGTGACTCAGTGGTTAGCACGAGTGCCTCACAGTGCTAGGGACCTTGGTTTGATTCCATCCTCGGGTGACTATCTGCTTGTAGTTTGCACATTCTCCCTGAGTCAACATGGGTTTCCTCCAGTTACCTCCCACAGTCCAAATATGTGCAGATTAGGTAGATTGGTCATGCTAAATTGCCTTGTAGTATGCAGGAGTATGCAGACTAGATGGACCATGCTTTGGAAATGCGGTGTTACAGGTATTCGGTAGGGGGTTTGGGACTGGGTGGGATGCCCTTCAGAGGGCCAGTGAGGAGTCGATGGGCTGAATAGCCTGCTTCCATACTGTAGGGATTCCATGATCTGGAGATCACGTCATCTAAAACAAAATCCTTGATTATGGTATTCAGTGGCCCATCATTTGTGTTTAACTTGAGTTCAATACAAGAGGAGTGAGTCTCTTAGATTCTAAGTCTCTGTGAGATTCTCATGAAATCAAACACTGATTGACAACTACTGTCTCATGAGCAACTATTTGGAATTCAAATTGGCAGTTCCTGTTAGACATTACATGAGTAACAATGAAAGTGGAAAGAGGAGTGGAGCACAATAGGGGGCATTGGACATTCAAACTGAAGAGTGGAGTTGCAATACGAAGTAGATTTGGGTCACCAGTTTGCAATAGTATATATGTGTGTATGATGGAAGTGTGCTTTTCATAATTAGATGCTTCAAATCTGATGGGAAGAAAGGCAGTGCAATGTGCAGTCCCAAGTCCAGAATCAAGGTGCTTGCCACTCAAAACAAGTTCCCCTCTGTACGACAATGTTGGCTGACGCCAGACTTTCAATGTAGTTACTGTAGCCTGATCTTAATCACAGAAGGAGGCTCTGCAGGACAATACAATAAACGCTTTGGGAAAGCATCCCCGAAGTGGTCAAATATCCATGTTGATACGCATGTACATGGGACCTTGGCCAGTGAACCAATCAAATTGTCGAAAGTTAATTCAGGATTGCGCCTAATACAATGAGACATTTAATTGAGAATGCACAGAGGGGATGTTGAGGTGTCAAAGATAGGGTGCATCTCATCTACCTGACCCTTGAAGTGCCACCAGCTCCTCATGGAGCAGAGTCTGCAGAACATAGATTTATCAGCCATCTCAGAGCATGTTGAACAAAAGATGAAGCAATTCATCTTCGACTTTGAGGGAGAACAGTGCAGGTGACATGTTCCATTAAAAACTGCAACTTAAATATTTCTTATGGCTGATTGCAATATTACAGCATCCAAAACAACCTGTAACGTTTGTTTTTGATACATCAAGATGGCTCTGTCTCTCATCAAAACCTTTCTCTTTCATACCAGAAACTGCTCAGAATCGTTTTGTGAGAAGCTTGATCAATTCTTTTCCTGGTAATTGAAATCTCTGATATTCAAGGACTCAGTTGCATACAATTTACATTTAAAATATAAATAATTAAATAATTTGCAGCAGCCTGATTGCATTTATCAATTGGACCGTCTTGTGTCTTTTTTTCACGTATTAATCAAAGTTTCACTGTTTCTTTCAAAGCCTGGGCTCCCACTTGGCATTTTGCCCAAAGCTGGGGAACTGTTAGCATTGCAACCTTTCCAAAATAACAAAGAGAAAAATGGGGGAACACATTTTGGTTACATCACTGTGTTTGAGAATAGTATCTCTGGTTGCAATCCCACTTAAAATCAAATGACGATCTGCTGGAGAATAAGGTAAGATTTGGAAGCAAGGGTTACCACTTGTTCAACACACTGATTGTGATTTCCTTTTCCTGGTTGTGCTGGAATCTTTCCTAGCTGCTCTCTGCCTAACACCCTGCTCATTGCATGGATTTTAGCATCGTCTATGGCTCTCTGAAAATATCTGATGCAGGAGATTGGGTAACACTAGGGATTGGAGTCGAAGAATGTGGTGCTAGAAAAGCACAGCCGGTCAGGCAGCATCTGAGGACCAGGAGAATCGAGCATAAACCTTTCATCAGGAATGAGGCCTGTTGCCCAAGGGGGCTGAGAGATAAATGGGAGGGGGATGGGGCTAGGGGTAAGGTAGCTGGGAATGCGATTGGTAGATGAAGGTGGGGGTGAAGGTGACAGGCTGGAGAGGAGGATGGAGTGGACAGGCAGGTAGGAAGATGAACAGGTAAGACAGTTCAAGAGGGCGGTGCCGAGTTGGAAGGTTAGATCTGAGAAAAAGTGGGAGGAGGGGAAATGAGAAAACTGGTGAAATTCACATTAATCCTGTGTGGTTAGAGGGTTCCAAGGTGGAAGATGAGGTGTTCTTCCTCCAGATGTCGAATGGTTAGGGTTTGGCGATGGAGGAGGCCCAGGATTTTCAATTTTCTTAGTGGAGTGGGAGGAGGGTTGAAGTGTTCGGCCACAGAGTAATGGGGTTGTTTAGTGCATGCATCCCAGAGATGTTCAGTTGATGTCCTGTGTCTCCAGTGTAGAGGAGACCACATCAGGAGCAACAGACACAGCAGATGATGTGTGTGGAAGTGCAGGTAAATCTCTGTTGGTTGTGGAAGGATTCTTTGGGGCCTTGGACGGAGGTGAAGGGGGGAGGTGTGGGCACGGGTTTTACACTTCTTGCGGTGGCAGGGGAAGGTGCTGGGAGGGGAGGGTGGATTGGTGAGGAGGGTGGTGGGGGGGTGGGGGAGTGTGGACCAAACAAGGGAGTCGCAGAGAAAATAATCTCTCCAAAATACAGATAGGGATGGGAAGGGAAATATCTCCCTGGTGGTGGGGTCTGTTTGTAGATGGCGGAGGATTATGCAATGTATCCAGAGGCTGGTGGGGTGGAACGTGAGGACTCGGTGGGGGTGTCCTGATCCCACACCTGCCTCCCACACCTCCCCCAGAGCAGACTCCACTTTCTTTGATTTTATGTTTGTTCTGATTCCATTGGTTAACTGTTGAAGATCTGTTTTGCGTACAATGTCTTTTTGTCATGCCCTACTGAGTTAGATAACAAAATATTGCGCAAACACATGGGATGTTTGCGTGTTTGTACAGCAAATGTTAGCTTTTAATCTTCTTATGATTGCTTGACTCTTTCATTATGATAAGATAGAATCAGTAAAAGTGAAAATGACAGCTGGAAAGCTATGTGTAATGTACGTCAGAACTTCAGATACTCCCTAATACAGTATTAAGGGAAGGCTCATCAACAGAAAGGGGGCAAAATCAAGAATAATTTTTATCCTGCAAACTCTCTGATGCTCTAGACAACAACACCTCACGCTAGTAAAGCCTGAGAGTCATAGAGATGAAAGCACAGAAACAGGCCCTTCAGCCCCTCGTGTTTATGTCAGTCAAAAGCTACCATCTAATTATTCTAATCTTATTTTCCAACACTTTGCCCACAGCCCTTTCTGCCTTAGAATTGCAGGTGCACATCTCAATATTTCTTCAATGTTATGATTATAGGCAGTGAATTCCAGATTCCCACCACTCTCTGGGTGAAGCAGCTTTTCCTCCTATTGATACAGTTTCTCCCATCATTCCCTAGCCAAGGTGGCAAACATGTAAATGGAACATATTTTTATATAGAACATTTCAGGACTACTGAACATCTCAAAATACAAGGAATGCTTTTTGAATTGTAGACACTGCTTTTAAGGTATGCAGCAGCTAATTTATGCACAGCACAATTGTTCAGACAATCAATTTTCTGATATTGGTCAGGGCAAGGAGAGTGAAAAAAATCATTATATCATTTTCAGTTCTGAACAGGGTTTCTTGTGATTAAATGTGGATCTATACAAGCTAGACATCATGCTCAATGCTAAAACAGAATGACCTTGACTCGTCAAAGAAGGTGACTCAGACTGTGCGTGTTGGCAGACGAAAGGGAAGGGGAAAAAGGAACTCCATCATGGAAACAAACATTTGACATTCCAAGTCAACTGAATATCAATCCCAGGCACAGACTCAAACTGATATGGTTATTATGTGTGAAGGCAAGATTTTATCCAGGCATTGGGTTTCTTGCCAAAATAAGCAGCACCTTTCCCCCAGAACTGAATACATCAAGACGTTAGTGTATCATAAGAGGCAGCTGGGTTGGCCGAATCTCAGAAATACACTTACAAGATATCACCCAGAGAGGGAACAGATTAAACTAGAATACACACTGGCTTATCTGAAACAAAAACATGAAATCATAATTTCTCATTACATTCCTGTCGGTTGTAATGCAGATCGAGTTGTTTCCAAATATCAGGTTACTCTGATCCGTAGCCAGTTTTGTTCATCCCTCAAGAATCTCCTATATTTGACAAATAGCTCTGGAGCAAAGGGACCATTGAATGAGGAATGTTGATCAAGCAAAAAAAAAATGGTATTGGGCCAAGAAAAACGAATGGCATTTATTTTCTGTTTTCTTTCAGATGCATAATTTGGGTCATGCAGACACTGAGAGAACATGTGCGAATGTGGGCGAAAGTTTGAGAGGGGGCTCAAGGTTGTGTGTGTGTGTGTGTGTGTGTGTGTGTGTGTGTGTGTGTGTGTGTGTGTGTGTGTGTGTGTGTGTGCGTGTGTGTGTGTCGGGGGGTGTGGGTGAATATCTACAGTATTTTGAATGTCTGTGCATATGTGAGAATGTGTGTAAGATTACAGCATTGTGTCTGAGGTTAAACGTTTGTGATTGAGGGGGAGATTGGATATGAGTATGCAGCAGAAAATATAATCAAATATGTGTGTCATCATATCTGATTGCTGACTGAGACAGAGAAACTGAGAAAATGAAACAGAATCCTCACAGGGAGAAGGTTGGAGTGGAAATGAAGTCAAGGTAGCTGTGCTACCAAGGGGCGTGTAGACAATGTGGAGTCATAACCTATCCCCAAACAAAAGTTCAAGAATTTACAGAAGGGAAGAGTAGAATAGAAATGAAATATTTGAAGGTTAAGCAAATGTGGAATTTGGAAGGAAATTTGGCAAAACCTTGTAGTTCAACTGGAGTGATGAACCAGTATCAATCAGACTCCAGATCTGCACATCAATGTTGACAGAGGTATGAATCTGGAAGGCCTATGCGGATTTCAACTTCTGTTACTTTTGTTGGGGGTTGGAATGGGAACAAAATGGAATTTTTTTGCAAATTGTGCAGACTTGGTTCCTGTAGACAGCTGCCTCCATTCACAGTGGTTAGCACTGCTGCCTCACAGTGCCAGGTACCTGGGTTCGATTCCAAACTCAGGTGACTGCCAATGTGGAGTTTGCACATTCTCCCTGTGTCTGCATAGATTTCCACCGGGTGCTCCGGTTTCCTCCCATTTGGTGGATTGGCCATGCTAAATTTCCCATGGTGTCCAGGGACATGCAGGTTAGCTGGATTACCCATGGGAAATGCAGAATTATTAAGATAGGGAGGGTCTGGATGGGATGCTCTTCAAAGGGTCTCTGTGGATGAGATGGGCTGAATGGCCTCTTTCCGACTATAGGGATTCTATGACTTTTTAAAATCATTTTGTTGAGGCCTGAAACATGAAGTGTGTAACATCCCTGAACCTTGCTGAGCCATTCAGAAAACAGCATACCAGTCTGGAGAGGTAAGGAACCCATGTGGAGATTGTCCCAAGATACCTCTGGAGAAATCAGATAGCCCTTTGGAAGAGATATCATTGCATTTGGAAAGGAGACATTCCTGGTTAGAATTAGTATAAACCAGCATGAATGTGCACAAAATGAGCAGAAATTCACTAGAATTGTCAAGGCTGTCAAATAACTGTAAGAGGTGTGAAAGAGCTCTCAAAATATTGAAACTCTCAAATTTTGCTCCTGGAGCCCGATAACATTCCCGTCATAGCAGATTCAGAGGGATTGGCTGAGAAATTGTAAATCGGCAATTTCCCTACATTTAGAAAACTCCAAAAGTCTCCATTCAAATTAGAGAAGCTGGACATTTAAGATGAAAATAAATAACTCAGGAAATGTTACTTTCCTGTATACCCCTTAGACCTGATAACTCTGGATTATCAAAATTCTACTCTGTTCTGGTCCTGAACCCAGTTCCGCATTTTGTGGACCAGCGCCCCCTACGTCTGGACCCAACTTCCCCTGCACCAGAATCAATCTGTCTTAAATGTCCCAGGACACAGCCATTCTTTCCTTTGCCCTGGAGCTCAACTGAATTTGCCCATCCCATTCCACCTCCCCCAGGACTCAACTACTCCAGCCTTATCTTGGTACTGAAACTCTTCCCTCCAACGCTGGAGACCCCAACTTGACAATCACCCATCTAGCCTCTCCCACTGGACCTGAAATTGTGTTCTCCCCACATTGACCTCCCTGAACATAGCATTACTTGCCTGGTTCACATCCCAGCTGGTACCCTAATCTTTGGCACAGCTACTCCCTATGCATCTGACATCTGACCTACCTGGCACTCTATATCTTATCTAACTGTTACCCTACTTACCTGGCTCACTGCTCTGTATATGGTGAATCGCAGTGTCAGAGATACGGGTTCAATTCCATCCTCAGGCAACTGTCCATTGAGCCTTCTTCTAAACAGAACATGAAACATTAACTTTGCTTTCTCTCCACAGATCCTGCGAGACCTGTTGAGTTTCTCCAGCATTTTCCATTTTTGCAGCTTGCACTCTACCTAGTTGTCATTTGCCTGGCACGCTGGTAACCTACTTAAGTGGCACCCTAACCATCTAGTCCCCTGACCTCACACTTACCTCACGTAATTAATGTTTGATAGTGATTGCAATTCTGAACTTTTACATTTCAGAATATGGCAGCTGACCGCTGTGAAAAGCGAATGTGGCTCACCTTCCTCCGAGAACTCCTAAGTTACACGGGAACTCTCAGAATAGACATGCAATTCTGCATTTCTGAAGGAACCCTGAGGGGAACCTCCTCTCAGAAATGTGGATCACCCTACACCTCTCTAGGCATCATAATTCAAAAAGGAGCATCAATTTAAAACGGAGATGAGGAAACTTTGAGGGTTATGAGGCTTTGCAATTCCTTCTCTTATATCAAGGACTGCTTTTAAATCTTTGGTTGCATTTCAGCCCCACACTCCTGATCTTTGGGCACCTGGGTGCAGAGGGCCAGGCAAGTCAGAGGACCGGATGTCCTCGAGGGTCTGTTCCTAGGCCTGGCCAATATGGCGATCAACAGGTCCTGACAGCGGGCTGTGGAGGGGGTTCATATCACCCGACTGCCTACTCCATGTTCCATGGGTACATCTGTACTGAGGCATCCATGGAGCCAGATCATGAGGAGTCATGTCATCCTTGTCAAAGGGAAAGTAGCCACAGTCAACGAGCTACTCCCTCACTAAAGAAAAACACGACTGGTTAACTTCTGGGTCGTCACCGCTCAAGTGAGGGGAGAAGCTGAGAAAGAGAATCTTTAGTGGTACCCTCAGCCATTCCAAAGTTAAAAATCACACAACGCCAGGTTATAGTCCAACAGGTTTAGTTGGAAGCAGACTAGCTTTCGGAGCGACGCTCCTTCATCAGGTGATTGTTAAGAGCTCAATCGTAACACAGAATTTATAGCAAGAATTTGCAGTGTGATGTAACTGAAATTATACATTGAAAAATTGATTGTCTGTTAAGCCTTTCATCTGTTAGAATACAGTGATAGTTTCACTTCTTTCATGTGTAAATCACAAAACCCTTTTTTTAAAAGTTGCATTCTCAGGTTAGCTATTAACAAAAGTGATAGTGAGACAATATGTTGAAGGTGGATTAGTGGTGCTGGAAGAGCACAGCAGTTCAGGCAGCATCCAACAAGCAGCGAAATCGACGTTTCGGGCAAAAGCCCTTCATCAGGAATAAAGGCAGTGAGCCTGAAGCGTGGAGAGATAAGCTAGAGGAGGGTGGGGGTGGGGAGAGAGAAGCATAAAGTACAATGGGTGTGTGGGGGAGGAGATGAAGGTGATAGGTCAAGGAGGAGAGGGTGGAGTGGATAGGTGGAAAAGAAGATAGGCAGGTCGGACAAGTCAAGGAGACAGTAACTGAGCTGCAAGTTTGAAACTAGGATGAGGTGGGGGAAGGGGAAATGAGGAAGCTGTTGAAGTCCACATTGATGCCCTGGGGTTGAAGTGTTCCGAGGCGGAAGATGAGGCGTTCTTCCTCCAGGCGTCTGGTGGTGAGGGAGCGGCGGTGAAGGAGGCCCAGGACCTCCATGTCCTCGGCAGAGTGGGAGGGGGAGTTGAAGTGTTGGGCCACGGGGCGGTGTGGTTGATTGGTGCGGGTGTCCCGGAGATGTTCCCTAAAGCGCTCTGCTAGGAGGCGCCCAGTCTCCCCAATGTAGAGGAGACCACATCGGGAGCAACGGATACAATAAATGATATTGTTGGATGTGCAGGTGAAACTTTGATGGATGTGGAAGGCTCCTTTAGGGCCTTGGATAGAGGTGAGGGAGGAGGTGTGGGCACAGGTTTTACAGTTCCTACGGTGGCAGGGGAAAGTGCCAGAATGGGAGGGTGGGTCGTAGGGGGGTGTGGACCTGACCAGGTAGTCACGGAGGGAACGGCCTTTGCGGAAGGCGGAAAGGGGTGGGGAGGGAAATATATCTCTGGTGGTGGGGTCTTTTTGGAGGTGGCGGAAATGTCGGTGGATGATTTGGTTGATGCGAAGGTTGGTAGGGTGGAAGGTGAGCACCAGGGGCGTTCTGTCCTTGTTACAGTTGGAGGGGTGGGGTCTGAGGGCGGAGGTGCGGGATGTGGACGAGATGCGTTGGAGGGCATCTTTAACCACGTGGGAAGGGAAATTGCGGTCTCTAAAGAAGGAGGCCATCTGATGTGTTCTGTGGTGGAACTGGTCCTCCTGGGAGCAGATACGGCGGAGGCGGAGAAATTGGGAATACGGGATGGCATTTTTGCAAGAGATAGGGTGGGAAGAGGTGTAATCCAGTTAGCTATGGGAGTCAGTGGGTTTGTAAAAAATGTCAGTGTCGTCACTAATGGAGATGGAGAGGTCCAGGAAGGGGAGCGAGGTGTCAGAGATAGTCCAGGTAAATTTAAGGTCAGGGTGGAATGTGTTGGTGAAGTTGATGAATTGCTCAACCTCCTCGCGGGAGCACGAGGTGGCGCCAATGCAGTCATCAATGTAGCAGAGGAAGAGGTGGGGAGTGGTGCCGGTGTAATTACGGAAGATCAACTGCTCTACGTAGCCAACAAAGAGACAGGCATAGCTGGGGCCCATACGTGTGCCCATGGCTACGCCTTTGGTCTGGAGGAAGTGGGAGGATTCAAAGGAGAAATTGTTAAGGGTGAGGACCAGTTCGGCCAAACGAATGAGAGTGTCAGTGGAAGGGTACTGTTGGGGACGTCTGGAGAGGAAAAAACTGAGGGCTTGGAGGCCCTGGTCATGGCGAATGGAGGTGTAGAGGGATTGGATATCCCATGGTGAAGATGAGGCGTTGGAGGGCCAGGGAAACGGAAGTCTTGGAGGAGGTGGAGGGCGTGGGTGGTGTCTCGAACGTATGTGGGGAGTTCCTGGACTAGGGGGGATAGGACAGTGTCAAGGTAGGTAGAGATGAGTTCAGTGGGGCAGGAGCATGCTGAGACAATGGGTCGGCCAGGGTGGTCAGGCTTGTGGATCTTGGGAAGGAGGTAGAACCGGGCAGTGCGGGGTTCCCGGACTATGAGGTTGGAAGCTGTGGGTGGGAGATCTCCTGAGGTGATGAGGTTCTGTATGGTCTGGGAGATGATGGTTTGGTGATGGGGGGTGGGGTCATGGTCGAGGGAGCAGTAGGAAGAGGTGTCCTCGAGTTGGCGTTTGGCTTCAGCGGTGTAGAGGTCAGTGCCCCAGACTACCACTGCACCCCCTTTATCCGCTGGCTTGATGGTGAGGTTGGGATTGGAGCAGAGGGATTGAAGGGCTGCGTGTTGTGAGGGTGAGAGGTTGGAGTGGGGGAGGGGGGACGACAGGTTGAGGCGGTTAATGTCCCGGCGGCAGTTGGAAATGAAGAGGTCGAGGGCAGGTAATAGGCCAGCGCGGGGTGTCCAGGTGGATGCAGTGTGTTGGAGGTGGGCGAAGGAGTCCTCGGAAGGTGGGCGGGAGTCCTGATTGTGAAAGTAAGCTCGGAGGCGGAGGCGACGGAAGAATTGTTCAACATCACGTCGTGTATTAAATTCATTGATGCGTGGACGGAGGGGGATGAAGGTGAGTCCTTTGCTGAGGACTGATCGTTCGTCCTCAGTGAGGGGGAGGTCTGGGGGGATGGTGAAAACTCGGCAGGGCCGGGAGCTGGGATCTGGTGTGGGTGTGGAGCTGGGAGTGGGGTCGGAGCCAGTACCTGGAGTGGGTGTGATGGTGGGGGGAATGGGGGTGGAGGCATGAGCTGGGATAGTGTTGCCCTCGGGGTTCTGGGGTGTGGGGATAGTGACAGTGGGGTCTGTGCGGGGCGTGTCAGCAGAATGCAGGTGACTGGCGCTGGTGGAGTCGGAAGTGGTGGTGATCATGGCAGTAGGGGAAGTCACTGAGCGTGTGGCATCAGCGATGATGTGAGGGCCGGAAGTGGCTGTGCGAGTGGCCATGATGTGGGCGGAAGTTACATCATCACTCAGCGTGGGGGTGGTAGCTGCGTCAGCCGCATGGCTAATGGCGTTTCCGAGGCCAGGGGAATCTTCTGGAATGTTTGAGGAGCGCTGGTTATGGAGGTGGGTGGATAAAAGTTTGTTGTACTTACAGTTTTTGATGTTTGAGATGGAATTGAAATACTGTTTGTTGAGAGTATGAATTCTCCTGAGGATGTAGTACAGAGTGGGTCCTTTGCAATTCTGAGAGAGTGTGGCCCGGGTGTTAGCCCCCTGTGTTCTCTGTCTATGACCTGATGTTTAGATTGATTCTAATCTAAAAAGTGAGATAACAGAGTTTTACATAAATTCATGCAGTTTTTGAGCTCAGAGTTCTACATGAATGTATGCAGTTTTTGAGCAAAGTGCAATGTATAATTTCAGTTACATCACACTGCAAATTTTTGCTCTAAATTCTGTGTTACGATCGAGCCCTCCACAATCACCTGATGAAGGAGCGACGCTCCGAAAGCTAGTGTGCTTCCAATTAAACCTGTTAGACTATAACCTGTTGTTGTGTGATTTTTAACTTTGTACACCCCAGTCCAACACCGGCATCTCCAAATCAGCCATTCCTTGAATTGAACCCATGCTGTTGGCATCACTCTGCATCAGAGACCAGCCATCCAATAGAGGTCTTTAGGACCAGTGGGCACCACAGGGCTGGAGTGCATCAACAGTGCCCCACTTGGGGCTGCTTAAGTTGTTCAACATTTAAAAAATAGTCCTGGACTTTCATTGCTTAAAAGATAACAATGTCTCATATCAAGAGCTAATATCATTTATTAGACTTAAGCTAATGTAACCTGTGATCTTACTATTAAGCAATAAACTACTGCTTCTTACTTGGGTATGTCCCTCTCTGCTGATGACCTACTGATGGTCAATCCTTTACCACTTATGGTCAGTTCTGATATAACGCGGTCGTTCAGTTCTCGTGCAATCTCGTCTCATGAGAAAATTGTGTAATAGCAGCATGTAAACTGACAGGACATTATAATCAATACACCCTTTAAAACTTTGCACTTTAGAAACAGTGTCCCCAATTTGTCAATCGTGTTGTAGAGAACTCACGTTAACGAAACACGTGTTATAGCAGAACGACCTATACAATCTAACTCTTCCTTTCAGTATTCCAATGACTCAGCGCTGTACAGAGGAAAATTCCACAGACCAAAGACCTTCTGAGAGTAATAAAATTCTTCTTGCTTGAGACCCCTGTGAGTCAGGGGGTATGAGGAACAGCAGAAGCACTAACTGCTCTTCTTGTTTTCAAGGATGATTTCATTTTAAATAAAGAGGCTCAATGGTTAGCACTACTGCCTCATAGCGCCAGGGACCTGGGTTCAATTCCTGCCTTGGGCAATTGTCTGTGTGGAGTTTGCACATTCTCCCCGTGTCTGCGTGGGTTTCCTCCGGGTGTTCCGGTTTCCTCCCACAGTCCAAAAGTGTGCAGGTTAGGTGAATTGGCCATGCTTACTTACTCATAGCGTTGGGGGCATTAGTTAGGGAAATGGGTCTGGGTGGGTTGCTCTTCCAAGGGTCGGTATGGACTTGTTGGGCCGAAGGGCCTGTTTCCACACTGTAGGTAAAGTAAGGTAATCTAATCTAACCTATAGATAAATATAAAGAAAAACCTTCAGCTGGTAGTCGTGGGGATGCTGAAGGATTGTGATTGGGATAGGTGATGAATCTTTCATGGATTGATTCGACCACTTTTCCGTTACTGTCACTGGGTCAAAATCTGACAGCTCCCTCCCTCACAGCATTAGACTGGGGTGGTTCAAAAAGGCAGTTCACCACCACCACCTTGTCAAGGATGACTTGGGATGTGTAACAATGCTGCCCCAGTTAACGACACGCAGGTATCGTGAAAGAATGATAAAAAAGGACCTCGATTGAGTTAGTTACAAGGCCTGACAAGTGTTTTCAAATATGCCACAAGAGGGATGTTGTTAAATGAATATTTTTCAAGTGTGAAAGAAGTGCAATGCAAATCAATACCAGTGCAAAAGGTCTGTGCAGTTGACAGATTACATTTTAGTCCCTGTCTAATAGTTTTAGCTCGACAATATATGTCAGCACTTTGAGAGAGGATCTTCCTTCATTTTCCGCATGTGAATTAAAAGTTGGAGCAAAGTTTGACTTAGGTTGATATGTGCCAGCCCCATCTTGACTGCTTGCAGATTCTCTTTGATCCTCAGGATGGTTTGATGTGCTCATCAAGTGGGGAGAGCAGCTTTGAATGACACTCATTCTGCATGGTCATGTCCTATTTAATCTAGAATAGGTATTTACAGAATCCCGGAGGAGCAAACATCAGTGCTGTAAGGCGGATTGTCATTCTTTATGACTGGACTGAATTTATTATGATCTCAAGCCAAATCCAAACAGCATTTTTAATGCAGGAACAAGTAAAAATGCTTCACAGGCATGTAGTTATCAATCAAAATTTGATGGTAAGCCAAAGAGATAGGAAAGATGATCAGAAGGTTGGACAAAAACGAGAAACATTTTAAAGAAGAGAGGTTAGGGAGGGAATTCCAATAATGAGGGCCCACAAGGCTGAAAGAATGGCCACATGTGAATAATTTAACTCAGACATCATAGACATCTAGAATTAAGGCGGTGCACATACCTCAGATAAAAACCAACAGAACTGTGAATGCTATAAACCAGAAGCAAAACTAGAAATTGCTGAAATAGCTCAGCAGGTCTGGCTGCATCAGTGGAGAGAAATCAGAATTAACATTTCGGGTCCAGTGACCCTTCCTCAAAACAAATCTGAGGAAGGTCTACTTCATACAAAATGTTAACTCTGATTTCTCTCCACAGGTGCCACTTGATCTGCTGAACTTTTTCCAACAATTTCTGTTGAGATCTTAGATGTTTGTGTGTGCGAGAGAACATCGGAGCTTGATGAGGGTTGAAAGGGAATTGAAGATAAATATGGAAGCAGTGAGTCTGAGGTGTTTTTTGTCTGATGTCTAACGTAACTTTTCTTTTCATTAATTATTTCGTAGAGAGTGGTCATTCATCTGTCTTTCAACTGCCAGGCTACTTTGTAGGTCTGGAGTCACATGTAAGCCAGACTGGGTGAGGTTGATGGTTTTACATTTTTTTCCCAGAGGGTGGTTATGAATTGGATGGGCTTTGATGACAAATGATTATGTTATGTGAGTCATGAGATGAGGAGGCATTTCTTCTTTCAGATAATTGTGAGAATTTGGAACTCCTTACCCCAGAGAGCTTTTGGGGGGCAGAGTCATTGGGTATACTTAAAGCTTAGATAGATAGATTCTTAATCAGTCAGGGAATCAAGGGTTTTGAGAAAGGGCAGGAAAGTGGATGTGAGGAATATCAAATCAGCTATGGAAACCATGGCAGTGTAATCTTAACAGTTAGGTAGGGTGTAGGAACCTTGGACAAGAGACATGGAACATCTAGTAAAGATGAAGAAGGAAGCTTACTTAAGGTTGAAGAAGCAAGAATCAGACAGGGCTGTAGAGGGTTACAAGGTAGCCAGGAATGAACTGAAGAATGGACTGAAATCTAGAAGAGGGCATGAGAAGGCCTTGGCAGATAGGATTAACGAAAACTGCAAGATGTTCTATACTTATGTGAGGAACAGGAGAATGGCCAGAGTGAGGGTAGGGCTGATCAAATATACTGGAGGGAACGTGTGCCTGGAGTCGGAAGAGGTACTTTACTTCAGTATTCCTTAGTGAGAGGGACCTTGTCATTTGTGAGGACAGCATGAAACATGATATTGCTCGAACAGTTGATGTTAAGAAGGAGAATGTGCTGGAAATTTTGAAAAACATGAGAATGGATAAGTCCCCCTAGGCCAGAAGGGGCATACCCAAGTTTACTGTGAGAAGCGAGGGAAGAGATGGCTGCATCTTTGGCGATGATTGCCCAATAATTTGTCCACCACCGACATAAGACTGAGTATTCTGTAATTCCCAGGGTTATCTCTATTCCCTTTCTTGAACAAGGGAATAACATTTGCCACCCTCCGATCATCTGGTACTACCCCAGTGGACAGTGAGGATGCAAAGATCAGAATTAGAGAGGTAGGGACTCTAATTCTGATCTTTGAGTCATCACTGTCCATTGGGGTAGTACCAGATGATCGGAGGGTGGCAACTGATATTTGTTTGTTCAAAAAGGGAATAGGGATAACCCTGGGAATTACAGGGCAGACAGTGGTGGGCAAATTATTGGAGAGGATTCTGAGACATAGGATTTATATTATTTGGAAAAGTACAGCTTAATTAGTTAGTCAGCATGGCTTTGTGAGGGGTAGGTCATGCCTCACAAACCTTTCTTCGAGAATATGAAAAAACACATTGACGAAGGTAGAGCAGTGGATGTAATGTACATGGATTTTAGCAAGCCGCTTGATAATGTTTCCCATGGTAGGCTCATTCAGAATCTAAGGAAGCATGGGATACAGAGAAATTTGACTGTATGGATAGAATTGGCTGGCCCATAGAAAACAGAGGGTAGTAGTTGATGGAAAGTATTCAGGCTGGAACTCAGTGACCAGTGGTGTTCCACAGGGATCAGTTCTGGGACCTCTGCTGTTTGTGATTTTTATAAATGACTTGGATGAGAAAGTGGAAGCACAAAGGAAGTAACTTTGTGATGATACAATTGTTGGCGGAGTTGTAGATAGTATAGAGTGCTGTTGTAGGCTGCAACGGGACATTGACAGGATGCAGAGCTGGGCTCAGAAGTGGCAGATGGAGCTCAACCTGGAAAAGTGTGAAGCGATTCATTTTGGAAGGTCAAATTTGAATGCAGATTGCAGGGTTAAAGGCAGGGTTCTTGGCAGTGTGGAGGAACAGAGGGATCTTGGGTTCCCTATAGATCCCTCAAAGTTTCCACCCAAGTTGATAGGGTTGTTAAGAAGTTGTATGGTGTGTTGGCTTTCATTAGCAGGGGGATTGAGTTTCAGAGCTGTGAGTTTATGCTACAGCTCAATAAAGCCCTGTTAGACCACGCATGAGGTGTTCAGTTCTCATCACCTCATTATAGGAAGGATGTGGAAGCTTTAGATAGGGTGCAGAGGAGATTTACCAGGATGCTGCTTGGACTGGAGGGGATGTCTTATGAAGAAAGATTGAGAGATGTAGGCCTTTTCTCATTGGAGTGAAAAAGGCTGTGAAGTGATTTGATAGAGGTGTACAAGATGATGACAGACATAGATAGAATGGATAGCCAGAGATTTTTTTCCCAGGACAGAAATGGCTATCATGAGGGAACATAATTTGAACATGATTGGAAGATTTATGGGAGATGTCAGAGGTAGGTTCTTTACAGAGAGAGTTGTGGGTACGTGGAATGCACTGACAGCAGTGGTAGTAGGATCAGATATATTATTGACACTTAAGTGACACTTGGATAGGCACATGGAAGATTGTAAAATGCAGGATACGTAGGATAGTTTGAATTTAGAGCAGGATAAAAGTTTGGCACAACATTGGGGGCCACACAGTCACATGCCAGACAGTTTACTTTGGTCAGCAGTGCTCGGTTTGTCAGGGTACATCTTGCTGTACATCAATCTAACACTGAAACTGTGTGGCAGCAGCTTACACAGCAAGCCTACTACATGTTCAATAAACAGGCAACCACGGCTCAGATTCTGAGGGGTCTTGTCTTCACTGTCATCCATGGAAGCACCCATCAGTAAGGGGCTCCCAGCTCAGTGAGTCAAGGGCAACCTGCCATACTACCCTAGGCGATTAGCCACTGTCAGTCTGTTGACTCTGGTGTGCTGGGTCTGAGGGCAGGGTTAGTGTGGTTGTGAAGATTTTTTGGAGCCAGCAAACAGCCACACTGAGTATTATCACCTCATACACTAGTGAGTGAGAACTTGGAGAGCCTGTGAGGTTCAGAGGAAAGGCTATTATGAAGGAGAGATGAACGTCTGGGGTCACTGTCCAAGGAGCGCTCACTGTCACTTCCATCGTGCTGGAAATCAAAAGTGCGCCATGAAGAAGAAAATGGGTGTGACCATGTTCGCCGTGGGTGGCGTAAGTGTTTTGACCTTTGAGAGGGTGGGATGTGAGCACAGCTCGAACATGGGACTTTTGAAGAGGGACAACACTGGTCACAGACCCAGGCAACATACAGCACACAGACTGCCTAATCCCTGGCCATCTGACAGCATTGACCCTCTCTGTAATGTGGCACCTCCCTACCACAGCCACTGCTGAGGAACTCATTGACACCATTACTGCTACACTGTTGGTCACAGAAGGAGCTGTACACTAGGAATGTTGAATAGGCAGGGATGAAGGTCTCATCCAATGCTCCTCTTGAATGTCTCAACTGAACCTGCCTCCATCACATTTCCAGGCAGTGCATTCCATATCTTAATGTTCACCACATGAGGAAGGTTTGTCTCCCATCAATCTTATTTTTGAGTGCACATAACTTTCAATCTTGCCCTTGTTCTTTTCATGAATGGAAATAGCTTCTCCCGATCTGCTCTGTCCAACCCTCTCATGATTTTGTAGAGCTCAATCAAGTCTCCCCAGCCTTCTTCTATCCACGTTCTTCAATCTATCCTCATAACTGAAGTTTCTCATTCCATTGGAACCATTCTAATAAATCACACCTGCTTTGTCTCCAACGTGCTCACATCTTTTCAATAATGAGGTGCACAATACCCAACTGAGGTGTAACAAATGACTTAGCTGAGTTCAACATCTTCTCGTTGCTCTTTTACTTCCTCCTCCTCTTAGTAAGGTTGAGAATACAGTTTCCTTTAAGAACTGCTCTCTCCACCTGTCCTGTCACTTTGAAACATCTGTGCACATGTCCATCCAGGTGTATATGTGTACAATCTTCTCAATTGATTCTCTTAGATTTCTCACTAGACTCTGTGCCTTTGAGGCCCCTGTAAGATTCCAACCATAGTTGTTTCATGTGGATAATTAACAACAGAAGGGCATTGAAATAACTTGACAGTGGCTTGTAACCCATCAACAAAACACCCTTTATTTACACGTGGAGAATCCTTGACACTGATCTAGCTCCCTGAGAACCAGCTCTCAGAGTTGACAGAACCTCTGACACTCCTGTTTATTTATTTTTTTCTTTTTTTTAAGAGCCAGCTCTCAGAGTGAACAGCACCTCTGAAGAGACTTTTTTTAAATTTTTTTTTTTCTTTTTTTTTCCTTTTTTTTAAACCCCTACACTACCGCCTAACTGCGGTAATGCTTATTTTTTCCCCAGCACCCATGGTGTGTGTGTAGGTGCGAGACACAGTGAAGACACTCCTGTTTATATCTGTCAGCCAGGGCTTTGTGATTGGATCAGATTAAGAGCCCCACTCAGGGAGCTCATATTCTATGAGGTCCAATTGGCTGACCTCATTACAGTCACTACATTCTCCCCCCATCTCTGCGGCTGAGGGCATAAGCTGATTCTAATTTTTTTGTGGTTCCTCCTGAGCTTTCGGACAAAATTCATTCTCTTCTTCAGGCAGCAAAGGCATCAAAGCATTGACATCCACTTTGTCCATCTCACAACACTTGGTGGAGAGGGAGAAGCCATGGGTTCCAGATAAGTTAGAAAGGCTGTCAAGGAGGTAGGCTCAACTTCCTCCCATACCGTTTGTGAGTTTGCAGCTTTCATATGGTCCAAGTGTTTGTTCAGAATCTAGCCGAACTTTCTACGTCACTGGACCTGAGCTTGTGTGAACCATGCCTCTTACCCACACAGGTCATTTCTGTGATTCCTACACCAAACATCATCCCCGGAACAAAACGGTCTCTCTCACTTTAGCAGAGTTTTATGTCCGGCATTGGCAGTCCTGAGGCTGTTTCACCCCATCCCTCAGGTCCGGAAAAATCAGACTTAACATGATTCAGAGTCTTCTCAGTTTCTTTTGTAATCTAGTGAGGCGATAGACTCTTTCTTTAAGCCTGCCCTCAAAATTTGGACTGCTATTTTTGCCAGATGCTGGATGGTATGGAGCTGTTCTTATATGATGAATACCAATTGACTTCAGGAAATGCTCAAATTCCCTGGTGGTAAACAGTGGCCCGTTATCTGTGACCAATACTTCTGGGACTCTGTATTGCAAGAGATGCGTGTAATTTTTCTATCATTGATGAATGAACTCTACGCACGTCCGGCCACTATGAGTGGGCATCTGCAATAACTAAGCCCATGCAAAATCAGCATAGTGGATGTGTACCTGAATCCAGGGATTACCCAGCCATTCCCATGAATGTGGGGGAGCTGGTGGTGGTAATGTTTGTCCTTATTTGTACTCTGGGCACTGTCCCAACAACACCACTATGTCTCCACCCATCCCTGGCAACCAGACATAACCTCTCAAGAGCATCTTCTCTTTGAAAACCCTGCATGACCCTGGTGGAGTTCAGTCAATGTCAGGCAGCAACCTTTGCTCGGGACAATCACTCTTGCTCCCCATAATAATATGCCATCCTTTACTGTGATCTGGTCTGTCTGGGTCCAAAAAGGTTTCAATTCTGGTATGAAAGCCCTTCAGTTTCCCCCCATCACCACCAGCTGTTTCAGTTTTGCCAAGACTGGATCTTTCTTCATCCAAAGGCTGATAATGTCGGCTCTGTCCAGAAAATTTAGAACTGTTACAGATTCTTCCAGTGATGGTACCACCCGTGGTGTTTCTGCTAACGGGAGGGAGCTCAATGCATCCCCAGTTACTACTTGGCCTCCCAGACTGTGTTCCGACATGTAATTATATGCACTTTGTATTTGAGCCTATTGCTGTATTCAGCCTAAACCTATCAACAGCCCAGGCTTGTCCTCTTTAAGTAGATCTGGCAAGGGATTGTGATATATTATTATCACAAATTTATGACCGTGAAGGTGTTAGTGGAACTTCCTGACTCCAAACATGACTGCCAAACCTTCCTTCTCTATTCAGATACACTTATGCTCTTCATTAGCCACAGTGCTTGATGCATATGCACTGGGCGTTCCTTTCCATTGGGCCACCTATGAACTGATATGATCTCAATGCTGTAAGTGGAGGCATTGCATGTCAATACCAGATCACGCTTGGGATCATAGTGGACCAACACTTTGGAGGATGACAGCTATTTCTTCACTTCCCTGAAAGCTATGGCTTGGCTATGTGACTATTTCCAAGGCTAACCCTTTTTTAAGAGTTGATGAAAAAATGCCAGAATGGAGGCCAGGTTATGTATGAACTCTGCAGTAATTCAGGAGCCCAAGGAATGACCTACACTCTTGATGTAGGTTTGCTCGCTGAGCTGGAAGGTTCATTTCCAGACGTTTCATTACCCTACCAGGTAACATCTTCAGTGGGCCTTAGGCAAAGCACTGCTGATATGTCTGGGTGATGGAACATCTGGAAATGAACCTTCCAGCTCAGCGGGCAAACCTACATCCAGAACCTCAACCTGTGTTACGAATCTTCTCGAAGTTCGCTAAGACCTACGCTCTGCTACAGACGGGGGAGTTGGGGCACCTTTGGATCACCCTAACTTTATTTTCCAACAGGTGTAACACAGTCTTGTCAACTCTGCAGCCCAGGTAGGGGTGCCTGGAACACACATTTGCCTCTTCTAAAGGAGATGCCCATCTGGACGAAACATCTAAGGGCTATGTTTGAGTTCTCTAGAAGCTTCTTATTTGTCATTCCTGTTATTAGCACATTGTCTAGTTAAATGGCGACCTGCAAAATGTTCACCATCATTTGCTGAAACATCGCACAGGCTGATACCCTAAATGGCAATCTTGTGTTTTGGTATTAATCGCAGCAGACTTCTGTGAATCTAACCACAATTGCAAGTACACTTAGCTCAAATCCAGCTTCGTGAAGGATAGTCCCCCTGCCAGCTTTGCATATAAATCCTCTATGTGTGGGATTGGGTAAGTATCCAGCTGAGAAAAGCAGTTTACCATTTTTTTTTAAAAACCCACAAAGGTGAATGACCCATTGGGTCTCACAATCGCTTTGATCAATGCTGCCCATTTTGCAAACTGTACTGGCTTGATGATTCCTTCACTTTCCAACCTTCTGATTTCTGCCTCTACTTTTGTCCGTCAGACAAATGGCACTGGGGAAGCCCTGCAGAATCATGGAATTGCTTCCTGGTGAACATGATGGGTTAATGTGTGGTCTGTTTCAATGCAAGGAGTGTCAGGAATAAGAGTGATGAACTTAGAACATGGATCAATACTTGGAACTATGATGTTGTGACGATATCAGAGACATGGATTTCACAGGGACAGGAATGAGTTACTGGATGTTCCAGGGTTTAGATCTTTTAGAAAGAATAGGGAGGGGGGCAAAAGAGGAGGGGGAGTAGCATTGTTAATTAAAGAGTACATCACAGATGTAGAAAAGTAGGTTGTTGAGGAGGGTTTGTCTACTGAATCAGTATGGGTGGAAGTCAGTAACAGAAAAGGAGCAGTCACTTTATTGGGTGTTTTCTATAGACCCCCTCAATAGCAGCAGAGAGATGGAAGAACAGATTGGACAGCAGATCTTGGAAAGGTGCGGATGTAACAGAGTTGTTGTTAAGGGTGACTTCAACTTCCCCAAATTTGATTTGAATGTCTTTAGTGCAGATGGAGCCAATTTTGGCAGGTGTGTCCAGGAGTGACTCAATATGTCGATAGGCCAGGTAGTGGGGAGGCCATATTGGATTTGGTGCCCGATAACGAGCAAGGCCAGATGTCAGATCTCCCAGTAGGAGAGCATTTCGATGACAGTGACCACAACTGCCTCACTTTTACCATAGCCATGGAGAGGGACTGGAACAGAGAGTATGGGAAGGTATTTAACTGGGGGAGGGGAAATTATACTGTTATTAGACAGGAGCTGTGGAGTATAAATTGGGAACAATTGTTCTACAGGAAAGGGGCAACAGAAATGGGGAGGCTGGTTAAGGAGCACTTGTAAGCATTGGATGACTTTGTCCCACTGAGGCAGGCAAGGAATGGTAAAGTGAAGGAGCCTTGGATGACAAGAGAAGAGGAACTTCTTGTCAAGAGGAAGAAAGAAGTTTACTTCGGGTTCAGAGAGCAAGGCTCTAGCACAGCTTTAGAAGATTATGGGGTAGCTAGGAAAAAACTCAAAAATGGACTGAGGAGAGCTAGAAGGGTGCACGAGAAAACCTTGGTGGGAAGGATTAGGGAAAACCCAAAGCTGTTCTACACTTACGTGAGGAATAAAAGAACGATCAGAGATAGGGTAGGGCCAATTAGGGGTAGTGGAGGGAGCCTGTGCCTGGTGTCTGAAGAGGTAGGCGAGGTCCTAAGTGAGTTTTTTGCTTCAGTATTCACTTGTTGACAGTGAGAATACCATGGACTAGGTTAATAGGCTTGAACACATTGATATTAAGAAAGTGGATGTGCTGGAAATTCTGGGAAGCATCGAGATAGATAAGTCCCCAGGGCCATACCAGATTTTTCCAACATTACTACGGGAAGTGAGGAATACGATTGCTGCACCTCTGGTGATGATCTTTGCATCCTCACATTCCACGGGAGCAGTACTAGCTGATTAGAGGGAGGTGAACGTTGTTCCTCTCTTCAAGAAAGGGAATAGGGAAGTCCCTGGGAATCACAGAGCAGTCAGTCTTATGCCTGTGGTAAGCAAGGTACTGGAAAGGATTATTAGAGATAGGATTTATGACTATTTGGAAAAACATAGGTTGATTAAAGAAAGTTAGCCTGGTGTTGTGAGGGGCCTTATTGCGTTCTTTGAGGAAGGACAAGACAAGTTGACAAAGGTTGCTCACTGGATGTAGTGTATATGGATTTCAGTAAGGCATTTGATAAGCTTCCCCACGGTTGCTCATTCAGCAAGTTAGGAGGTATGGGATACAGGGAAATTTGGCTGTCTGGATACAGAATTGGCTGGCTGAAAGGAGACAGTGAGTGGTCATGGATGAAAAGTATTCCACCTGGAGGTCAATGACCAGTGGTGTCCCACAAGAATCTGTTCTAGGGCCTCTGTTCTTTGTAGTTTTTCTAAATGACTTGGATGAAGAAGTGGAAGAGTGGATTAGTAAGTTTGCAGATGACACAAAGGTGTTGTTGATAGTGTCGAGGGCTGTTGCAGGCTACAACATGACATTGACAGGATGCAGAGCTCAATTGAGAAGTGGCAGATAGAGATCAATCTGGATAAAAGCGAAGTCATTCATTTTGGAAAGTCAAGTTTGAATGCTGAATATAGTGTTAAAGACAGGATCCTTGGCAGTGTGGGGTAATAGTGGGACCTTGGGATACATAGATCCCTAAAAGTTGCCACCCAAGTTGATAGGGTTGTTAAGAAGGCATATGGTGTTTGGCTTTCATTAACAGGGGGATTGAATTTAAGAGCTGCAAAGTTTTACTGCAGCTCTATAAAACCCTGTTCAGACCACACTTGGAATATTGTGTCCAGTTCTGGTCACCTCATTATAGGAAGGATGTAGATGCTTTAGAGAAGGTGCAGAGGAGATTTACCAGGATGCTGCCTGGATTGGAGGGCTTGTCTTACGAAGAGAGGTTGAGTGAGCTAGAGTCTTTCACACTGGAGAGAAGAAGGAAGAGAGTTGACTTGATAGAGGGTAATGAGAGGTGTAGATAGAGCAGATAGCCAGAGACCGTTGCCCAGGGCAGAAATGGCTGTCACAAGGGATCATAAATTTAAGGTGATTGGAGGAAGGTATAGGGGAGATGTCAGAGGTAGATTCTTTATGCAGAGAGTGGTGGGTGAGTGGAATGCACTGCCACCAGTGATAGTAGATTCAGAGATATTAGGGACGTTTAAGCAACTGCTAGAAAAGTACATGGATGGCAGTAAATTGAGGTGTACGTAGGTTAGGTTGATCTTAAACTAAGACAATATTGTGGCCCAAAGACCCTGTACTGTGCTGTACTGTTCTATGTTCTGTGTTCTATGTCCTATGCAAGATGGCCTTGGCTCCTTTGATAACCCCTAGAAAAACTTTCAGGTGTTAATTTAGGACTTCACTCAGGCAAACATTTTCTAACTGAAAAACATTGAGCCAATCTAGGTGAATCCTTCTCAACCAATCTCGTCCCATCAAGGCCGAGTCTTTTACTACAATCAATGGGAACTGAACCAGCTGCTTGTCATAAGAGACCAGAACTGAAGTTGTACCTTTAACCTGTAAATGTTCCCCAGTATAGATTCTCAGTCTAGCCAAGGTTTTGTGCAATCTTAAGACTATAGTCCAGAGTGAATTTTATTGAAGTAAAAACAATGAGTGCAGATGCTGGAAACCAGATTCTGGATTAGTGGTGCTGGAAGAGCACAGCAGTTCAGGCAGCATCCAAGGAGCAGCGAAATCGACGTTTCGGGCAAAATGGTTCTGCAATCACAGATACACCAGTATTGACCTCCATTAGAACCAAGCAACTTTTTAACCAGACATTTGGATGCTGCTGAACAATTTAACTGTCCAAACTAGATAGAGATGAAATTTCCAGGGTGTGCACTCTCTTGAATACTGGCCTATGAGTTCTCTAACTCAATTTAGTTCAAGTGGTCTCTCTTGCTGTCTCAAGTTCACATACAGGCAGCAATTGCAATGGCTTGCTGGCTTGGACCCTGAAAAAAACTAACCATTTGGCCAAGGCTTGGCTATAGTTTAGGAGTTTGCTGTGGACTGACGGAGAGTCCCTCTGTTCAGCATATGTCCTGAGTGAGGCTATGCAATTGCCTTCAGAGTGAACAGGATGTCAAACAATCCTGTTTTTTTAAAATTATTTTCTTCTCTCTTTTTTTTGCACAATAACCGCACAGAGGCCAGAATCCCGTCACCAAGTCACCCTTTATTTACAAGTGCACTGTATACTGGCTATGGCCAGCTAATCAGTCAGTCCCCTGAACTGAGAAGATTCTAAATCCCCTGTCTTTTTTTAAAATTAGACAGTACAAGTTACAAACAAACAGTTAACATAAACATCCGTATGCAAGAAACAGCAATTTGCAGGGGAAAGGGGTGGCAAAGTCAGATCCCAAACCGCTCTCCTGTTTCTTTTTTTAGTGTGAACAGAACCCCTGCTGCTCCTTTTTTTTTAGTTTGCTTATATTTTCCCCCAGCACCCAGGTTGTGTGTCTGTGCAGGTGTGCACGCCTGTTTATATCTGTTCAGCTAGGGCTCCCTGATTGGACCAGAATAAGGGTTCCCAGTAACGAACTGTATCAGCCTACCTGGCTGACCTCATTACAATCTCTACAGACATCATAGAGCCCTGTACTCTTTGGGGAGCTATCCTCTTTCACTTTTTATGAAATAATTTGAAGCCTTAAGTAAGATAATTGCCTCAGAATGATTTGCATCATTTATTATTCTCCACAAAACCACTCTGAAATATTCATCCATATTATCTCTACCTTTGATTTGAATTATTGCCTTATGATAATTGTCAGCTGTTCACCCTCTGATATATAAGCTATTTTAATTCACTGATGAAATAACCACTCTCAATTACCCATTATATTCCCTTACATTACCACAGTGACTACATTTCAAAAGAACTTCATTGGCTGTACAAAGCTTTGTGACACCTTGGGATTGTAAAAGGCTTTTTATTTTTGCAATCTCTTTTACTGCTGGCTATTATTCATTTGATTGTTGCAGGTTACTTCACAACTAAAATAAATATTCAAAAACAGACCAAGTATGAGTTTCTTGACAAAGTTAATTCATTCTGCCTCTGTGTGAAAATATGAAGGCTCCCTAATTGAGTTTGTATGTTGGCCACACTCTGACAACTCATTCTGCAACAGCAAACACTGGTTCAAGCACATTGCCAGAGAAAAACACAAAGCCCAACCGAATGCTTGGAAAGCTACTTTCTTTGATTCAGGAGCACAATAATGCAGAAAATCAGGAATGTTGAGACATGTCAAAATTCAATGCTGCCAAAGACCCGTGGTACTGTCTACTTACAGGCTGTGATTGTTACTTCTATTCAGGATATGCTTTGATGTGTGATAGATTTTTCAAAACAAAAACATGCAATGCGGAAAAAAAGACCATTTGACCCATTGTGTCCACTCTGGCCTTCCTTTTGCTGTAATGCAGTTTTCTCTACTTTAGCACACACAGCATATCCAGAGATCTTAGTTACTGTTGAAACAGATATCTGGACGTCTATAACAACTAAATATGTAAATTAATATAACACCTCAGACTTATATGCTCTATGATTTCTTAGATTACCAAGACACAAAAAAAAAACAACAGATGCTGGAATCCAAGGTAGACAAGCAGGTGGCTGGAAAAAAAGACAGCAAGTCAGGCAGTATCAGGAAGTGGAGAAGTCAACATTTTAGATGTAACCATTCTTCCGGACTTGGGGCGGGTGTAAGGGGAGCTGCGGATAAAGAGGGTGGGTTGGGGTGGGGGGAATGGACTGCTGAGGTGAGCACAGGTAGAGGGTTTGCCCTGATTGGTTGATGGGAGGAATGAATCTGATTGGTAATTGAAAGGAAGGGTCAATGAGAGGAATGGAAAGGAGGGGGAGGGGCTGGGAAGGAAGTTGAGAGGTGGGAAGGGAGATTACTTGAAATTTGAGAGTTCAGTGTTGAGTCCTCCAGGCTGTAGGCTGCCCGGGCAGAAGATGAGATGTTGTTCCAAAAATTTGTAGTCTGATTCATTGTAGGAGTGGTGCAGGCCAAGGATGGTCATGATGGAAAGGCAGTGGGAAGAGGAATTAAAATGGACAGTGACTGGGAGGTCTGGTCAGCCCCTAGGCCTGGCTGAGATGCTTGGTAAAACGTGCCCTGAGTTTACGTTTGGTCTCCCCGATATAGAGAAGACCACGTTGGGAACACCAGATATATTAAAGTAGGTTGGAGGAGAGGCAGGTGAATCTCTGTCTCACCTGGAAAGACAGTTTGGGGCCCTGCACGGAAGTGAGGCGAGTGATGTGCCGGCAGGTTTTGCATCGTCTCTGGTTGCAGGGGGGAGGTCACTGGGGGCTCTGAGGACGTTGGTGAAAGCCAAGAATTGGCGAAGGGAACAGTCCTTGTGCAAGGCAGAGGTGTGGAGAGGGGAAGATGTTCATGGTAGTGGGGTCTAGTTGGAGTTGGCAAAAGTGTTTAAGGATGAGACGTTGGATGCGGAGACTGGGGACGTGGTAGGTGAGCACAAGGGGACCTTGTCTTTGTTGGGTTTGGCTGGGGTGATTTAGAGCAGTGGAGCAGGGAACAGAGGATGTGCAGTGGACAACTGTCTGGATGTCAGAGGGGGAAAAGCATGTTGTTCAAAATAGGTGGTCATCTTGGATGATTGGGAGTTGAATGTCTCCTTGATCGAGCAGATACAGCAGAGGTGGAGAAATAAGGAGAATGGGTTGGAGTTCTTGTAGGTTACTGGCTAGGCGGAGTCCAGATAGTTATGGGAGTCTGGATTAGAGTGGTGCTGGAAAAGCACAGCAGTTCAGACACATCCGAGGAGCAGGAAAATCGACGTTTTGGGCAAAAGCCCTTCATCAGAAATAGAGGGAGAGTGCCTGAAGGGTGGAGAGATAAATGAGAGGAGGGTGGGGATGGGGAGAAAGTAGCATAGAGTACAATAGGTGAATGGGGTGGGGATGAAGGTGATAGGTCAGGGAGGAGGGTGGGGGAAGGTACCAAAGAGTACAATGGGTGGATGGGGGTGGGATGAAGGTGATAGGTCAGAGAGGGGGGTGGAGGGGATAGGTGGAAAGGAAGATAGGCAGGTAGGACAAGTCATGGGAATGGTGCTAGCTGGAAGTTTGGAACTGGGGTGAGGTGGGGGAAGAGGAAATGAGGAAACTGCTGAAATCCACATTGATGCCCTGGGGTTGAAGTGTTCCGAGGCAGAAGATGAGGCATTCTTCCTCCAGGCGTCGGGTGGAGAGGGAGAGGTGGTGAAGGAGGCCCAGGACCTCCATGTCTTCAGCAGAGTGGGAGGGGGAGTTGAAATGTTGGGCCTTAGGGCGGTGGGGTTGATTAGTCCAGGTGTCCCAGAGATGTTCCCTAAAGTGCTCTGCTAGGAGGCGCCCAGTCTCCCCAATGTAGAGGAGACTGCATCGGGAGCAACGGATACAATAAACAACATTGGTGGATGTGCAGGTAAAACTTTGATGGATGTGGAAGGCTCCTTTAGGGCCTTGGATGGAGGTGAGGGAGGAGGTGTGGGCGCAGGTTTTACAATTCCTGCGGTGGTAGGGGAAGGTGGCAGGAGGCGAGGATGGGTTGTAGGGGGGCATGGACCTGACCAGGTAGGCACGGAGGGAACGGTCTTTGTGGAAGGCGGAAAGAGGTGGGAAGGGAAATATATCCCTGGTGGTGGGGTCCGTTTGGAGGAGGCGGAAATGTCGGTGGATGATTTGGTTTATGTGAAGGTTGGTAGGCTGGAAGGTGAGCACCAGAGGGTTCTGTGCTTGTTACGGTTGGAGGGGTGGGGTCTGAGGGCGGAGGTGCAGGATGTGGCTGAGATGCGTTGGAGGGCATCTTTAACCACGTGGGAAGGGAAATTGCGGTCTCGAAAGAAGGAGGCCATCTGGTGTGTTCTGTGGTGGAACTGGTCCTCCTGGGAGCAGATACAGTGGAGGCGGAGGAATTGGGAATACGGGATGGCATTTTTGCAGGAGGTAGGGTGGGAAGAGGTGTAATCCAGGTAGCTGTGGGAGGCGGTGGGTTTGTAAAAAATGTCGGTGTCAAGTCGGTCATCATTAATGGAGATGGAGAGGTCCAGGAAGGAGAGGGAGGTGTCAGAGATGGTCCAGGTGAATTTAAGGTCAGGGTGGAATGTGTTGGTGAAGTTGATGAATTGTTCAACCTCCTCGCGGGAGCACGAGGTGGCGCCAATGCAGTCATCAATGTAGTGGAGGAAGAGGTGGGGAGTGGTGCCGGTGTAACTACGGAAAGTGGACTGTTCTACGTAGCCAACAAAGAGACAGGCACAGCTGGGCCCATACGGGTGCCAATGTCTACCCCTTTGGTCTGGAGGAAGTGGGAGGATTCGAAGGAGAAATTGTTAAGGGTGAGGACCAGTTCGGCCAAACGAGTGAGAGTGTCAGTGGAAGGGTACTGTTGGGGACGTCTGGAGAGGAAGAAACGGAGGGCTTGGAAGACCTGGTCATGGCGGATGGAGGTGTAGAGGGATTGGATATCCATGGTGAAGATGAGGAATTGTGGGCAGGGGAAATGGAAGTCACCACCCGATGCCTGGAGGAAGAACGCCTCATCTTCTGCCTCGGAACACTTCAACCTCAAGGCATCAATGTAGCCTTCACCAGTTTTTCAACATGACCATCCTTGGCCTCCTCCACTCCCACAGCAAATCAGTGTGGAAACAAGCCATCTTAGTCCAACAAAGTCCACACCGACCTTCCAACGAGTAACTCACCCACATCCACTCCCCTATGACTAATGCACCTAACACTATGGCCAATTCACCTAACTTGCACATCTTTAGACTGTGGAAGGAGACCCACACAGGCACAGGGAGAACGTGCAACCTCCATACAGACAGTCGCCCAAGGGTGGGAATTGAACCTGGGCCATTTTAAAGAGTGGGACAGTCTGAATCTTGGGACAAGAATTGGATATTTTACTGACCCTGCTAATGGCGGCAATGGTGGTTCCACAGTCAAACACCTGCAAATGCTGCTGTCCTGCTACAATTGTTTCAAACGTACATCTTTCTTCTATCAGGGTGAATATGGTTTAATCTTTAGATGCATTCAGAAGTACATTTTGGAAAGATTTTGATGAGTGTTTAGGCAATATTGAGTTCCTTAAGCCTTTCAGCTAAGTTAGCTTCTTGCCGTAACATTGTATCAACACCTACCTGCAAAATGGTGGGCTGTTTGACCTGCCTATTGGCAGCATATAGAACATAGAACATAGAAAAATACAGCGCAGTACAGGCCCTTCGGCCCTCGATGTTGCGCCGACCGAAGCCTACCTAACCTACACTAGCCCAATAACCTCCATATGCTTATCCAATGCCCGCTCGAATGACCATAAAGAGGGAGAGTCCACCACTGATACTGGCAGGGCATTCCATGAACTTACAACCCGCTGAGTAAAGAAAATGAATATCATGAATTCAAAGCTGTGTATCCTAAAGGGATTTGGGCTGCACAGTTACACCGCATGCATCTTTTTCTTCCTCTGCTATTTTGTTGTTTCCAAAGACAACAAAAAGGGCAGTGCACAGGTAAGGCCTAAACAATGGTATAAAATGTTTATTTTTCTCATATTTTGGGCCCGTGGTTGCCATGTTTCCACAGAGTTGTAGCCTTTAGGCTTGGTTGCTAAGTGTGAAGTTCAACTGTGACCAAGCTAGACAGTGGGGAACTGTTAAGAAAGACCTCTTCACAATTCTAACTGCTGCTTTCACCTTTCGACACCAACTCCACGCCACTAGCTTTTAGTGCCCATTAGCTGCAGTCATGATGTGATGCGATTTTATAAAAGTCAGCCCTTGTAACACATGCCACAAAAAAATTCAGGTTCATATTCACAAAAATATCCAGAAAATTATTAACAGCTAACTATGTTAATTAATAAGACATGTCAGGCTTAAATACAGTCTGGACTTTATGCTTGCTTATCCCACTATTGTTATGTTATGTAGACAGTTGACTAGCTGATGAACTGACAGTTACTATGACTGGCTACTTGTCTGTTTGCTTAACTGAATGGCATTGATAGCATGAGTCATTTTCTCAGGGTGGAAGGGTCAATTATTATGGGACATAGGCTCAAGGTGTGGGGGATGGGATGGCGGGGGAATGTCGGTACAGTTTAAAAGAGATGTGCGAGGCAAGTTTTTCCTACAGTGATCAGTGTCTGGAATGCATAAGCAGACACAATAGCAGCATTCAATAAGCTACTGAATAAAAACATGAATGGGACGGAAATACAGGGATACAGATCCTGTTAGTAAAGACAGTTTTAATATGGAAGAGCAAAATGTCTGAGCACAGGATTGGAGGGCTGAAGGGGCTGTTCCTGTGCTGTATTGTTCTTTGTTTTTTGTTCTTTGATTAACTGACCAACAGAGAGTAAGTTGGAGACCTGTTCTACTACAATATTACATTTGGGGTGACATTTACTTGACTTAAAGACATTTAAAAGACATTTGGATACGTACATGAATATGTGCCAAATGCAGGCAAGTTGGATCAGTTTAACTTAGGAACACAGTTGGTGTGGACTAGTTGGACCGAAGGGTCTGTTTCCATGATTCTATGACTTGATTAGAAATATAGTGCCCCTCTGAGATGTGTGCAATAACACATCATCCACAGTGTCACATTTTTCATTTTTCTCCAGGTGCTTATCCAATTCTCTCCTGAAAGCCATAATTGAATCTGTCCCCAGCACTCTCTTCGGTTGTTCATAAGCAAGTCTAAAATGTCATTCCCACTATCTCTGAGAGGCTTTATTTATTTACAATTCAGTTCTAATGTTTGAAGATTCAGAAACACATCTGATTTGCAGATCAATGTCTAACCCTAACAATTTCTAATGGCCAGAAACATGAATGGTCACCAAGTCAGTCTCATGTTGGTACACAAAGTTGTAAGGAGTTGAGAAACATTTTTCTCATAACAGTGAATGATGGCTATTACATAGATATTCATAGAAACCCTTCAGTACAAACAGAGGCTATTGCACTGATCCTCGAAAGATCATTTATTTTGGAGGAACAGCATGAGGGCAATAAACTTAGGCAAAGACATAACATTCAGGATACAGTGAGTGATAAGCACTAGGATAAACCATGTCAGCTTAATTTGAACCTACATTATAGTCAATTTGGGCGGCACGGTGGCACAGTGGTTAGCACGGCTGCCTCGCAGCGCCGGAGACCCGGGTTCAATTCCCGACTCAGGCGACTGTCTGTGTGGAGTTTGCATGTTCTCCCCGTGTCCGCGTGGGTTTCCTCCAGGTGCTCCGGTTTCCTCCCACAGTCCAAAGATGTGCAGGTCAGGTGAATTGGCCATGCTAAATTGCCCGTAGTGTTAGGTAAGGGGTAGATGTCGATGTAGATGTAGGGGTATGGGTGGGTTACGCTTCGGCGGGGCGGTGTGGACTTGTTGGGCCGAAGGGCCTGTTTCCACACTGTAATGTAATCTAATCTAATCTTGTAAAATGGTCACTTGACCTTCAGTCACCTCATGCCTGCCAGATTAAGAAGGTTAATATTGAGTCTCATGTTGGTACACAAAGTTGTAAGGAGTTGAGAAACATTTTTCTCATAACAGTGAATGATGGCTATTACATAGGTATTCATAAAAACCCTTCAGTACAAACAGAGGCTATTGCACTGATCCTCAAAAGATCATTCCACACACACCGGATCCTCACATTTCCTAGGGATAACCCAATTAACCTGCACAATCCTGGACATTATGAGTAATTTAGTATGGCCAAATCCCTTAAATCTTGGACTATGGGAGGAAGCCCACACAGACACAGGGAGAATGTGCAAACTCCACGCAGACAATCGCCTGTGGGCCCTGGCACTGTGAGGCAGCAGTGCTAACAACTGAGCCACTGTGCCGCCCACCATGAGGCAGTATCACCAGGATGTTAATCTCTGGTCAAGAAGATTGCACGCATGGATTACAAAACCATTTTTCCAATTTTCCCAATATGAATCAATAACATAATCCTTAATATCTAGGCAGTGGATGAAAATATAAAATCAGCATGAACTAAAACAGAATGCGCCTTTTCTTTATTCAGGGATATTTCCTCCCACAGTCCAAAGACGTGCAGGTCAGGTGAATTGGCCATGCTAAATTGCCCATAGTGTTAGGTAAGGTGTAAATGTAAGGGTATGGGTGGGTTGCGCTTCCGCGGGTCGGTGTTGGGCCGAAGGGCCTGTTTCCACACTGTAATGTAATCTAATCTTATGTCACCGGACTAATAATCTGGGATGCCCAGGTTAGTATTCTGGGATGTGGATTTGAAATCTCATTGTGACAGATGGTTGAAATTTGAATTCAATGAAACTGGAAGTTAAAAGAAAATAGCTTAATGGCAACCATGTAATGATTGTCATAAAAATCCATTTGGTTCCATTGATATGCTTTAAAGAAGGAAATCTGGCATCTATACCTGGTCTGGCCTATATGTGACTCCAGACTGGTAGCAATGTGGCTGATAGTTAAGTGACCTCTGAAATGACCTAAGAGTCAATTAGCTCATGGGCAATTAATGCTGTTGCCTTCATCCCAAATAAATAAAGCAACCATGAGCAAACTTGAGAGAACACTCACCATTAGTCTTACTCAGAGCTGATTTGCATGCGTCCACAAGTGTTGCAGCTTATTATGGGCCATTAAAATAAAGTCCCTGCTCCCCAGAAGCTGCCAGCCAATCATCATCCAGCAGCCTCTGAGTCCTACTGATTATCAGTCAAGGCCATTCCTCGTAGGGCATCCTACAGTATGAAGATAGATAGTTTTTGTGGGGTAGTGGTAGCGGGGAGAGGTGATGTCAGGTGAGTCGGAGGCAGTGGACTTTCAGATGTCAAAACCTTCATGATTGTGCACAGAATGGGACAACTGATCATATGGGGGAGAAAGTGAGGACTGCAGATGCTGGAGATCAGAGCTGAAAATGTGTTGCTGGAAAAGCGCAGCAGGTCAGGCAGCATCCAAGGAGCAGGGGAATCAACGTTTTGGGCATAAGCCCTTTTTCAGGAACCCTGATTCCTGAAGAAGGGCTGATGCCCGAAACGTCGATTCTCCTGTTCATTGGATGCTGCCTGACCTGCTGCATTTTTCCAGCAACACATTTTCAGCAACTGATCATATGCCATACTACAGCAGGAAGGTTACCTTGGTTATCTCTTTCCAGTGAATTAACTGAAACCTGAAGGAAGTCAGTTCATTTTCTCCAACCAGTTCTTGCAGTTGTTGGTTTTCACCAAGTTAGAGATTTTGTAGTTTGTGAACCAATCACTCTGTGCCTCCCGTGAGGAGGTGAAGGAAACTGAAGGAAGTGGTCAGAGAACTGAAGGACTTGAGAAAAAAAAGGAACACCCACAGCGAATCTTGAGGACTGGAGCTACTGAATTGTTTCCTCAGTATTTCTTTTTCCCTCTACCTATAACACCAATGGTTTTGTCTGTGTCTGCCTGTATATTTGCAACCAGAGGTTTTAGAAGGGGGTTATAGTGTTGACTCGCAGAGGTATACACTGACAGTTCATGGTTGTTTACCTCTGCCTAGGATCTATTTGGTTATAATAGATTGAAATTTTTGTTAACTTCAACAACCCTCTCAAACCTTCTCAGCTATTAAATAGGATCATGGCTGATCCGACATTCCTCACACCTATTTTCCTTCCCTTTTCCCATAACCCTTAATTCCCCAACTGTTGAAGAATCTATCTGTCTTAGCCTTAAACATACACAGGTATTCTGCCCCCACAACTCTCTGTAGCAAGAAATTCTAAAGACTTACAACACTCTGAGAGGAGAAATCCCTCACTACCTCAGTCTTAAATAAGTGCCCTTTCATTCTGAGACTATGCCCTTTTGTCTTAGACCCTTTTTTTGATTTCTGTTCATTTGAGTCTGTCCAATGCATAAATTGAAGACTTTGATAAAGAGTTTAATTTCTGTGACAACTTTAAGAGTAGGAGAACTTGATTTTCAGTATACTTCCCCAGTGAGGTATAAGAAAGTTGAAACTCAGACCATTGCTGATTCTAAGGGAAACGTAGTTAAGTATTTGTAGCAGCAGAGGTTCTGAGGGGGTAAGACAATATAAAATAGGAAATTAGGGTGGCAGAGTGGCTCAATGGTTAGCACTGCAGCCTCACAGCATCAGGGACCCGGTTTCTACTTCGGCCTTGGGCAACTATCTGTGTGGAGTTTGCACATTCTCCCCGTGCCTGCATGGGTTTCCTTTGGGTGCTCCAGCTTCCTCCCACAATCCAAAAGATGTACAAGTCAGGTGAATTGGCCATCTTAATTTGCCAAGTCAGGGGCAAATATAGGGGAGGGGAATGGGTCTCAGTGGGTTACTCCTCGGAGGGTCAGTGTGGATTCGTTGGGCCGAAGGGCCTTTAGGGAATCTATTCTCTGGAACAGGAGTAGACCATTGGACACCTTGAACCTACTCCCCCACTTTATAGGATCATGACTGATCCAACATTCATCACATTCACTTTCCTTCTTTTCCACTGTGACTGTTGACTCTCCGACTGACTAAGAATCTATCTTTCACAGCCTTTAATGGATTCAAGGACTCTGCACGGACTGCCCTTGATAGCAAGGAGTTCTAAAGACTTACAACCCTCTGAGAGAAGAAATTTTTCCTCATCTCAGTCTCAAATTGATGCCCTTTTAATCTGAGACCATGCTCTTTGTTCCCATCCTTCCCTATGCAGGGAGACTTCCTCTCAGCATTTACCTGTCATAGAGATCACCTCTCATTCTTCTCAACGCCAGTGAGTAGAGTCCCAGCCCATTTAGTCTTTGCTCTTAAGACAATCCCTGAATACCAGGAATCATCTTAGTGAACTTTCTCTGTACCACCTTCAATGAAAAAAATAGCTTTTCTTAAATAAGGGAAGCAAAAACTGCTCACATTACTGCAGATATGCTGTCACCAACACCTTGTTTAGTTGCAGTAAGACTTCTCCACTCTTGTACTCCAACGCCTTTGAAATAAGGGCTGAAATTCCATAAGCCATCCTGATTACCTGCTGCCTCTGGGTGCTAGCTTTCTCTCTTTTATGCACAAGTATCCCCAAGTCCCTTTGTTTTGTAGCTTTCTGCAGTTTCTGTGAGAGTTATAGAGTCATACGGTAAGGATACAGGTCTTTTGGCCCAAAACTGATCCATTCTGACCAAACTGTCCATCCATGCTAGCCCCACTTAGAGTCATAGAGTCATAGAGATGTACTTCCCTGCATTTGGCCCATATCCTTCTAATCCTTTTCTATTCATGTATTTGTCCAAATGCCTTTTAAAAGTTGTTAACGCAACCGACTCAAACACTTCTGCTGGCAGCTCATTCCATGTGTAAAAACATTGCCCCTCAGGTTCCCTTTATTCTTTCTCCTCAAACCTTAAACTTATGCACTCTAGTCCTTGATTCCCCAACCCTGGGAAAAAGACTGAGTGCATTCACCGTATCCATGCCTCTCATGATCTTATACATCTCTATAAGGTGCCACCTCAGTCTCCTAGGCTCTAAAGAAAAAAGTCTGAGCTTGTCCAACCTCTCCTTGTAACTCACACCATTGAGTCCAGGCAACATCCAGGTAAATTTCTTCAGCACTCTTTCCAGTTTAATAGCATTCTTCCTGTAGCAAGGTGACCAAAACTGAACACAATACTCCAAGTGTGGCCTTATCAAAGTCCTGTACATTTGCAACATAATTTCCCAACTTCTATCTCAGCACCGTTTTGATGAAGGCCAGTGTGCCAAGAGCCTTCTTCACTGCCCTGTCTTCCTGTGACTCTACTTTTAGAAAACTGTGCACCTGAACTCCAAGATCCCTCTGTTCCACTACACTCCTTAAGGCCCTACCATTCGCCATGAAATTCTGACCTTCGAAGTTAGAACATTATAGCACAGTACAGGCCTTTCAGCCCTCGATGTTGCACTGACCCGTGAAATCAATCTAAAACCCATCTAACCTACACTATTCTATTTTCATCCATGTGTCTATCCAATGACTATTTAAATGCCTTTAAAGTTGACGAGTCTACTACTATTGCAGGCAGTGCTTCACACGCCCTTATCACTCTCTGAGTAAAGAAACTACCTCTGACATCTGTCCAATATCTATCAACACTCAACTTAAAGCTATGTCCCCTCATGTTAGCCATCACTATCTGAGGAAAAAGGCTCTCACTGTCCACCATATCTCACCCTCTAATTATCTTAAATGTCTCAATTAAGTAAACTCTGATCCTTCCAACGTAAACAGCCACAAATCTCTCAGCCTTTCCTCATAAGACCTCCCCTCCATACCAGGCAACATCCTTGTAAGTCTCCTCTGGACCTTTTCTGAAGCTTCCAAATCCTTCCTATAAGGTGGTGACAAGAACTGTATGCCATACCCCAAGTACGGCCGCACCAGAGTTTTGTACATCTGTAGCATGGCCTCATAGTTCTGAAACTCAATCCCTCTACCAATAAAAGCTAACACATCGTATGTCTTCTTAAAAACCTTAAAAACCTTATCATTCACCTATTTGGTCACATTCTCAAAGAACTCAGTAAAGTTTGTGAGGTATGACCTACCCTTTACAAAACCATGTTGACTATCTCTAATCAAAGTATTCCTTTCTAGATTATCATAAAAGCTGTCTCATATAACCTTTTCCAACACTTTACCCACAATCGAAGTAAGGCTCACTGGACTATAATTACCAGGGTTGTCTCTACTCCCCTGAGACTCACAGAGTCATAGAGATTTACAGCATGGAAACAGACCCTTCTGACCAATCTGTCCATGCTGACCAGATATCCCCAGTCCCACCTGCCAGCACCTGGCCCATATTGCTCCACACCCTTCCTAGTCATATACCCATCTAAATGCCTTTTAAATGCTGCAATTGTACCAGCCTCCACCACTTCCTCTGGTAGCTCATTCCATACATGTACAACCCTCTGTGTGAAACAATTGCCCCCTTAGGTCTCTTTTATATCTTTCCCCTCTCACCCTAAACCTATGCCCTCTAGTTCTGGAATCCCCAACCCTAGGGAAAAGACTTTGTCTATTTATCCTATCCATGCCCCTCATAATTTTGTAAATCTCTATAAGGTCACCCCTCAGCCTCCGATGCTCCAGGGAAACAGCCCCAGCCTGTTCAGCCTCTCCCTGTAGCTCAGACCCTCCAACCCTGGCAACATCCTTGTCAATTTTTTCTGAACCCTTTCAAGTTTCACAACATCTTTCCGATAGGAAGGAGACGAGAACTGCACGCAATATTCCAACAGTGGCCAAACAAATATCCTGTACAGGCACAACATGACCTCCCAACTCCTATACTCAATTCTCTGACCAATAAAGGAAAGCATACCAAATGCCTTCTTCACTATCCTATCGACCTGCCACTCCACTTTCAAGGAGCTCTGAACCTGCACTCCAAGGTCTCTTTGTTCAGCAACACTCCCGAGGACCTTACCATTAAATGTATAAGTCCTGCTAAGATGTGCTTTCTCAAAATGCAGCACCTTGCATTTATCTGAATTAAACTCTATCTGCCCATTGGCCCATCTGATCAAGATCCCATTGTAATCTGAGGTAACTTTCCTCGCTGTCCATTACACCTCTAACTTTGGTGTCATCTGCAACTATTACCTCTTATGCTCACATCCAAATCATTCATATCAATGAAGAAAAGAAGTGGACCCAACACTAATCCTTGTGGCACTCCACTGGTCACAGGCCTCCAGTCTGAAAAACAACCCTCCATCACCACTCTCTGTCTTCTACCTTTGAGCCAGTTCTGTATCCAAATGGCTAATTCTCCCTGTATTCCATGAGATCCAACTTTGCTAACCAGTCTCCCATGGGGAACCTTGTCGAACACCTTATAGAAGTCCATATAGATCAGATCCACCACTCTGCCCTCATTAAGCCTCTTTGTTACTTCTTCAAAAAACTCAGTCAAATTTGTGAGATATGATTTCCCACGCACAAAGCCATGTTGACTATCCCGAATCAGTCCTTGACTTTCCAAATACATGTACATCCTGTCCTTCAGGATTCCCTCCAACAACTTGCCCACCACTGATGTCAGGCTCACTGGTCTATAGTTCCCTGGCTTGTCCTTACCACCTTTCTTAAACAGTGGTGCCATGTTAGCAAACCTCTAGTCTTCCGCCAACTCACCTTCTTGAATAAGGGAACAACATTTGCTATCCTCCAGTCTGCTGCCGCTATTCCTGTAGACAATGATGACATAAAGATCAAAGCCAAATATTTGGCAGTCTCCTCACTGAGAATCCTAGGATAAATCCCACCCAGCCCAGGGGACGTATCCATTTTTGCACTTTCCAGAAATGCTAACCCTTCCTCCTTGTGAACTCAATCCCATCTTGTCTAGTTGCCTACATCTCAGTATTCTCCTTGACAACATTGTCTTTTTCTAGAATGAATTCTGATAGAAAAATAATCATTTAGTGCTTCCCTATCTTCTCTGACTCCATGCACAACTTCCCCCTAATATGCTTGATTGGTCCTAATCTTACTTTGGTCATTCTTTTATTCCTGATACACTTATAGAAACCTCTGGGATTTGCTTGATCCTATGCACCAACAACTTCTCATGTCCCCTCCTGGTTCTTCTTAACTCACTCTTTAGGTTATTCCTGGCTAACCTGTAACTCTCAAGTGCCCTAAATGAGCCATCACATCTCATCCTAACATCTCATTCCTCTTGACAAGAGATTCAACTTCCTTAGTAAACCACCGCTCCTGCGCTCAACAACTTCCTCCCTGCCTGACAGGTACTTACTTATCAAGGAACCACAGTAGCTGTTCCTTGAATGAACTCCACATTTCAATTGTGCCCATTCCCTGCAGTTTCCTTCCCCATCCAATGCATCCTAAATCTTGCCTAATTGCATCATAATTGCCTTTTCCCCCAGCAATAACTCTTGCCTTGTCATAGATATCTATCCCTTTCCATTGCTAAAGTCAACATAACCGAATTGTGGTCACTATCACCAAGGCTCATCTACCTCCAAACCCAACACCTGCTGGGTTCATTACCCAGTGCCAAATATAATGTGGCCTTGGCCCTTGTTGGCCTGTCTACATACTCTGTCAGGAAAACCTCCTGCACACATTGGACATCAACTGACCCATCTAAAATACTTGAACTACAATATTCCCAGTCAATATTTGGAAAGTTGCAGTCCCCCACAACAAGTACCCTGTCATTCTTGCTCTTATCAAGGATCAACTTTGCTATCCTATCCTGCATCTCTGGAACTATTTGGAGACCTCCAAATAGGGTCACGTCTCCATTCCTGTTTCTAACCTCAGCACATACTACCTCGTAGATGAGTCCTCAAACATTATTTCTGCAACAGTAATACGGTCCTTGACGAACAATGCTACACCCCCCCCCTTTTAATATTTTCTCTGTTCTTACTAGAAGATCTAAATCCCGGAACCTGCAATAACCATTCCTATCCCTGCTCTATCCTTGTCTTTAAAATGGCCACAATATTGAAATCCCAGGTATCAACCCATGCTGCAGGTTCACCCACCTTACTCCAGATTCTCCTGGCATTGAAGTAGACACACTTCAAACCAACATCTTGCTTTCTGGTGTCCTCTGGCGATCTTGAAACTGTACTTCTGACCTCACTACTCTCAATCTCCTGCATATGGAACTACAATTCAGGTTCCCATTCTCCTGCTGAATTAGCACAGAAAGAGCATTATGAAATTCCCTTCCCCCCCCCAGGATATTTGTACCCCTCTGGTTCAGGTGAAGACTATCCTTTTTGTAGAGGTCCCACCCACCCCAGAAAGAGCCCTAATTATCCAGGAATCCAAAAATGTCCCTCCTGCACCATCCCTATAGCCAGATGTTCACCTCCTCTCTCTCCCTATTCCTCGCTTCGCTAGTATGTGGTATGGACAACAAACCAGAGAAAACAGCTCTGTTTGTCCTAGCTCTAAGCTTCCACCCTAGCTCCCTGAATTTCTGCCTTACATCTCCACCTGTCTTCCCACCTATGTTGTTGTTGCCTATGTGGACCATGATTTAAAGCTGTTCTCCCTCCCCTTCAAGGATCCCAAAAACACAATCCGGGACATCATGAACCCTGGCATCTGAGAGGCAACATACCAATGTGAGTCTCTCTCATTCCCACAGAACCTCCAATCTGTCCCCTTAACTATGGAGTCCCCAATGATTAACTCTCTGCTCGTCTCCCCCCTTCCCTTCTAAGCAACAGGGACACACTCTGTGCCAGAGACCTGTGCCCTATTGCTTACCCCTGGTAAGTTTTCCCCTCCAACAATATCCAAAATGGTATACTTTTGTTGAGGAGAACGGCGACAGGGGATCCTTGCACTGCCTGTTGGTTCCCTTTCTGTCCCCTGACGGTAATCCATTTACCTTTTTCTTGTACCTGAGGTGTGACTATCTCCCCATAACTCTTCTCAATAACCCCCTCTGCCTCCTGAATGATCTGAAGTTCATCCAGCTCCAGCTTCAGTTCCCTAACGTGGTTTTCAAGGAGCTGGAGTTGGGTAGCTTCCCGCAGACACAGTCAGCAGGGACACCAATGGTGACCCTTACCTCCCACATTCTACTAGAGGAACATTCAACTGCCCTAACCTCCATTCCCAGTGTTCGAAATTGGCAATGAGACTACTGAAAAACTAAATAAAGAATAAAACTAGTCCACTTACCAATCTGGTGCACAGAGCATTTTGTTTTGGTTAGAGAAGGAGAACAGGTGGGAGACACTACCCAAATAGTGTTTTAGCTAAAGGAACCATCAAATATAAAGCCCCACTTTCCCAGCAGTCCCGTGTGTGCTCCTGCTCAGCATGCGCTCTGCCTAGAATATGAGGTAAGTTTATATACTTTACATTTACCTTCCTGTAAGATCTCTGGTCCTCCTTTATTTGACTTTTCAAAATGGAGACCTCGCACTTATCGATATTAAACTCCATTTGGGATTTCTCGGCCCAGTTCCCTAGCTGATCAATTTCTAATAACCTTCCTTACTGTCCACGGTATCACCTCTTTTAGTGTAATTTTAGTGTCCATTTACATAATACTTTTTTTCTTTTGTTCTCCCTTCTAAAATGAACAAAGTTGCATTTTCCTACATTATCTTCCATTTGCCAATATTTTGCCCACCTAGTTAACCTATCAATATCTCTCTGTAAACTGTTTGTATCTCTCTCACAACCTGTCTTTCTGCAAATTTGGCTACAGTATATTCACTTCCTTCCTTCAAGTTATGATTTGGAGATGCTGGTGTTGGACTGGGGTGTACAAAGATAAAAATCACACAATACCAGCTTATAGTCCAATTGGAAGCACACTAGCTTTCAGAGCGACGCTCCTTCATCAGGTGATAGTGGAGGGCTCAATCCTAACACAGAATTTATAGCAAAACTTTACAGTGTGATGTAACTGTAATTATACATTGAAAAATTGATTGTCTGTTAAGCCTTTCATCTGTTAGAATACAGTGATAGTTTCACTTCTTTCATGTGCTTCCTCATTTCCCCTTCCCCCACCTCATCCTAGTTTCAAACTTCCAGCTCAGCACTGTCTCCTTGACTTGTCCGGACTTGTCGAACCTGCCTATCTCCTGTTCCACCTATTCACTCCACCCTCTCCTCCTTGACCTATCACCTTCATCTCCTCCCCCACTCACCCATTGTACTCTATGCTACTCTCTCCCCACCCCCACCCTCCTCTAGCTTATCTCTCCATGCTTCAGGCTCACTGCCTTTATTCCTGATGAAGGGCTTTTGCCCGAAATGTCGATTTCGCTGCTCATTGGATGCTGCCTGAACTGCTGTGCTCTTCCAGCACCACTAATCCAGTATTTGCTTTCCAGCATCAGCAGTCATTGTTTTTACCTTCAATATATTGTCTAGTTATCACCGTTGTTAACAGCTAACCTGGGAATGCAACTTTTTTAAAAAAAGGTTTTGTGATTTACACATGAAAGAAGTGAAACTATCACTGTATTCTAACAGATGAAAGGCTTAACAGACAATCAATTTTTCAATGTATAATTTCAGTTACATCACACTGTCAATTTTTGCTATAAATTCTGTGTTACGATCGAGCCCTCCACTATCATCTGATGAAGGAGCATCGCTCCGAAAGCTAGTGTGCTTCCAATTAAACCTGTTGGACTATAACCCGGTATTGTGTGAGTTTTAACTTCCTTCAAGTTGTACATATAAAGTGAGTAGAATAAAATAAGATTTGGCTGTTTCCAGTAAAGAGTCAGCAAACAGTTCATAGAGAGACATCGATATGTTAAGTAAACGGGCAAATAGAGTATCGTGTGGGAAAATGTGACGTTGTTCATTTTGGAAGGGAGAACGAACGAACAGATGGAAAATGGAGACAAATTGCAGAAAACTGCAACATAAATGGACTTGGGAGTACTTGTACACAAAGCACAGAAAGCTAGCACACAATGCAGCAGGTAATCAGGAAGGCTAATGGAGTGTTGGCCCTTATTTCAAGGGGCTTTGAATATAAGAGTAGGGAAGTTTTACTGTACAAGGTGCTGGTGAGACCACATCGGGAGTATTGTGAGCAGTTTTGTTCCCCTTATTTAACGAAAGATTTCATTTCATTGGAGGCAGTTCGAAGGAGGTTTTTTAGGATGATCCCTGGAAGGGAAGGATGATGTTATGAGCAAAGATTAAACAGCTTGGGACTCTAATCACTGGAGCTTGGGAGAATGAGAGGTGATCTCATTGAAACATGTAGGATTCTAAAGAGGCTTGACAGTGTGAATGCTGAGCTAAAAATGTGTTGCTGGAAAAGCGCAGCAGGTCAGGCAGCGTCCAAGGAGCAGGAGAATCGACGTTTCGGGCATGAGCCCTTCTTCAGGAATGAGGAAAGTGTGCCAAGCAGGCTAAGATAAAAGGTAGAGAGGAGGGACTTGGGGGAGGGGCGTTGGAAATGCGATAGGTGGAAGGAGGTCAAGGTAAGGGTGATAGGCCGGAGTGGGGTGGGGGCGGAGAGGTCAGGAAGAAGATTGCAGGTTAGGAAGGTGGTGCTGAGTTCGAGGGATTTGACTGAGACAAGGTGGGGGGAGGGGAAATGAGGAAACTGGAGAAATCTGAGTTCATCCCTTGTGGTTGGAGGGTTCCTAGGCGGAAGATGAGGCGCTCTTCCTCCAACCGTCGTGTTGCTATGGTCTGGCGATGGAGGAGTCGAAGGACCTGCATGTCCTTGGTGGAGTGGGAGGGGGAGGAGGAGTGGGAAGGTTACTGGTTGGTACGGCGGGGAGGGAAGAAACAGAAGGCTTTGAGTGCTTTGTGATGGGGGATGGAGGTGTACAGGGACTGGATGTCCATGGTGAAGATAAGGCGTTGGGGACCGGGGAAGCGAAAACCATGGAGGAGGTGGAGGGAGTGAGTGGTGTCCCGAATGTAGGTGGGGAGTTCTTGGACTAAGGGGGACAGGACCGTGTCGAGGTAAGCAGAGATGAGTTCGGTGGGGCAGGAGCAGGCTGAGACAATAGGTCGGCCGGGGCAGTCAGGTTTGTGGATTTTGGGCAGGAGGTAGAAACGGGCGGTGCAGGGTTGTGGGACTGAGGTTGGAGGCGGTGGATGGGAGATCCCCTGAGGTGATGAGGTTATGGATGGTCTAGGAGATGATAGTTTGGTGGTGGGAGGTGGGGTGACGGTCAAGGGGGCAGTAGGAGGAGGTGTCCATGAGCTGGCATTTAGCCTCAGCGGTGTAAAGGTCGGTGCACCAAACTACTACCGCACCTCCCTTGTCTGCTGGTTTGATGGTGAGGTTGGGGTTGGAACGGAGGGAGTAGAGGGCTACACGTTCGGAGGGTGAGAGGTTGGAGTGGGTGAGAGGGGTGGAGAAGTTGAGGCGGTTAATGTCGCGGCAGCAGTTGGCTATGAAGAGATCGAGGGCAGGTAAGAGGCCACCACGGGGTGTTCAGGTGGATGGGGTGTGTTGGAGGTGGGAGAAGGGGTCGTCAGAGGGTGGGTGAGAATCCTGGTTGAAGAAGCAGGCGCGGAGGCGAAGGCAGTGGAAAAATTGTTCGATGTCACGCGCTGTCAATTTAAAACTGAGATGAGGAGGAATTTTGTTTCCCATTTGTGGAACCCTATGCTGCAGAAAGGTGTTGGGGTGCAGAGTCCTTGTATATATTTAAGGCTGACATAGATAGATAGGAAATCAAGGGTTATGGCAATAGGGCAAAACATAGACCTGAGGAATGTCACGCCGCGTGTTGAACTCATTAAACCAGTTCCCTTCCACTGACACCCTCCTTTGATTAACTGAACTGGTCCTCACTCTGAACAACTTCTCTTTCCAATCCTCCCACTTCCTCCAAACCAAAGGAGTAGCCATGGGCACCCGTATGGGCCCCAGCTATGCCTGCCTCTTCGGAGGATATGTGGAACAGTCCATCTTCCGCAGCTACACTGGCCCCACCCCCCACCTTTTCCTCTGCTACATCGATGACTGTATCGGCGCTGCCTAGTGCTCCCATGAGGAGGTTGAACAGTTCATCCACTTTACCAACACCTTCCACCCTGACCTCAAATTCACTTGGACCGTCTCAGACTCCTCCCTCCCCTTCCTAGACCTCTCCATTTCTATCTTGGACGACCGAATCAACACAGACATTTACTATAAACCGACTGACTCCCACAGCTACCTAGACTACACCTTTTCCCACCCTGCCCCCTGTAAAAACGCCATCCCATATTCCCAATTCCTTCGTTTCCGCCACATCTGCTCCCAGGAGGACCAGTTCCAATACCGTACAACCCAGATGGCCTCCTTCTTCAAAGACCGCAATTTCCTCCCAGACGTGATCGACGATGCCCTCCACCACATCTCCTCCACTTCCCGCTCGTCCGCCCTTGAGCCCCACCCCTCCAATCGCCACCAGGACAGAACCCCACTGGTCCTCACCTACCACCCCACCAACCTCCATATACAGCGTATCATCCGCCGTCATTTCCGCCACCTCCAAACGGACCCCACCACCAGGGATATATTTCCCTCCCCTCCCCTATCAACGTTCCAAAAAGACCACTCCCTCCGTGACTCCCTCGTCAGGTCCACACCCCCCACCAACCCAACCTCCACTCCCGGCACCTTCTCCTGCAACTGCAAGAAATGCAAAACTTGCGCCCACACCTCCCCCCTTACTTCCCTCCAAGGCCCCAAGGGATCCTCCCATATCCGCCACAAATTCACCTGCAACTCCACACACATCATTTATTGCATCCGCTGCACCCGATGTGGCCTCCCCTATATTGGGGAGACAAGCCGCCTACTTGCGGAACGTTTCAGAGAACACCTCTGGGACACCCGGACCAACCAACCCAACCACCCCGTGGCTCAACACTTCAACTCCCCCTCCCACTCCACCAAGGACATGCAGGTCCTTGGACTTCTCCATCGCCAGACCATAGCAACACGATGGTTGGAGAAAGAGCGTCTCATCTTCCACCTAGAAACCCTCCAACCACAAGGGATGAACTCAGATTTCTCCAGTTTCCTCATTTCCCCTCCCCCCACCTTGTCTCAATCAAATCCCTCGAATTCAGCACCACCTTCCTAACCTGTAATCTTCTTCCTGTCCTCTCCGCCCCCACCCCCACTCCGGCCTATCACCCTCACCTTAACCTCCCTCCACCTATCGCATTTCCAACACCCCTCCTCCAAGTCCCTCCTCCCTACCTTTTATCTTAGCCTGCTGAACACACTTTCCTCATTCCTGAAGAAGGGCTTATGCCCGAAACGTCGATTCTCCTGCTCCTTGGATGCTGCCTGACCTGCTGCGCTTTTCCAGCAACACATTTTCAGCTCTGATCTCCAGTATCTGCAGTCCTCACTTTCTCCATGGTCAGTGCTGACACAATGTTTCCCCTCATGGGAGAATCTCAGACAAGAGGGTATAGTCTCAGAATAAAGTGCTGTCTATTTAAAACTGAGATGAGGAGGAATTTTGTTTCCCATTTTTGGAACCCCATGCTGCAGAAAGGTGTTGGGGTGCAGGGTCCTTGTATATATTTAAGGCTGAGATAGATAGATAGGAAATCAAGGGTTATGGCATTAGGGCAAAACATAGACCTGAGGAATGTCATATCATTCATGATCATATTCAATAAAACAGCAGACTCAAAGGGCCAAATGGCCTACTTCATTCTGATTTCTTATGATCTTATGTCCTTAAATAAATTATGGGCTGAATAATTTTCAGTGATGTATGTTTTAATAATTTAATATTCCTGCAGTATTTCCCTTCTGAACACAACACATATTTCCAAATATTTAAGACCATTAAATATAAATATGCGAAAATATTTAATTTTCAAAAAAACCCGACCCCTGAATGCCTTTTATTTCGACACAATTTAAAATTCCACTTGCAAAACATACATTTAGTCCGGAAATTAAAACAAATAAAACTCTTGCGAGGAATGTGGCTGACTTCACTTCGTCAAAAAGTTCTCCCATTTGAGAAATGATGTGCTTTTGTGCTAAATTCAAGCTAAAATGAAGCTAAGGAAGACATAGCATTTAGCCTGTATGCGTGTTAATGGATAGATATGTTCAAAATCAGTGGCTGAAGAATTAATCAGTCTTGTTTTCTGTAGAGAATATTCTATGGAGTCAGTTTTTATTCCTTGTGATTCCAGCTGCTGTTCACATGAGTTTATTTTCTGTATTATTGGCACATTAATGATTTTGAACTTCTTATGCCATCTGTTTTGTTGCTCTGGGCAAGCAAATAAATGATTAAATACCAGAGAACATGAGGTCTTGGATGCTTATAGACGGGGATGTTTAATAAAACATGCTGTTAACAAATCAAATCTGTCAGTGTTACTTTGTAGTCAGCTTTCCATCGGTCAGTAATGTTGCCAATGTTTGACTATTGAAAACAAAAGGTCTGTGCTTTAATTGGTGCGAAGGTAGTCAATTCCCAATTCACTGGCACTGCACTTGTCGTGTCAATCACTAGGGAATCATAGTCATAGCTCACTCACTGCATTTTTCTTTGAAGGCAAGTATCTGTACACTGACTGGCTGTTACCTTTTGTATATTTCATATCACTATGTAATAATGCAGAGATGTTGTACTGGGTAATGAACCGGGCCAGGTGTCAGATTTGGAGGTAGGAGAGCACTTTGGTGACAGTGACCACAATTCAGTTAGGTTTACTTTAGCAATGGAAAGAGATAGGTATATGCCGCAGGGCAAGAGTTATAGCTGGGGGAAAGGCAATTATGATGCGATTAGGCAAGATTTAGGATGCATAGGATGGGAAAGGAAACTGCAGGGAATGGGCACAATTAAAATGCGGAACTTATTCAAAGAACAGTGGTACAGTGGTTAGCACTGCTGCCTCACAGCTCCAGAGACCCGGGTTCAATTCCCGCCTCAGGCGACTGACTGTGTGGAGTTTGCACATTCTCCCCGTGTCTGCGTGGGTTTCCTCCGGGTGCTCCGGTTTCCTCCCACAGTCCAAAGATGTGCAGGTCAGGTGAATTGGCCATGCTAAATTGCCTGTAATGTTAGGTAAGGGGTAGATGTAGGGGTATGGGTGGGTTGCGCTTCGGCGGGGCGGTGTGGACTTGTTGGGCTGAAGGGCCTGTTTCCACACTGTAAGTAATCTAATCTAAGTAATCTAATCTAATCTAATCTAAAAAAACAGCTACTGCGGATCCTTGATAAATAAGTACCTGTCAGGCAGAGAGGAAGTGGTTGAGTGAGGGAGCCGTGGTTTACTGAAGATGTTGAATCTCTTGTCAAGAGGAAGAAGGATGTAAAGATTAGATATGAAGGCTCAGTTCTGGCACTTGAGAGTTACAAGTTAGCCAGGAAAGATCTAAAGGGAGAGCTAAGAAGAGTCAGGAAGGGACATGCAAAGTTATTGGCAGATAAGATCAAGGAAAACCCTAAAGCTTTCTATAGGTATGTCAGAAATAAAAGAATGACTAGATTAAGATTGCTGCTCCCAGGAGGACCAGTTCCACCATAGGACACACCAGATGGCCTCCTTCTTTAGAGACCGCAATTTCCCTTCCCACGTGGTTAAAGATGCCCTCCAACGCATCTCGTCCACATCCCGCACCTCCGCCCTCAGACCCCACCCCTCCAACCGTAACAAGGACAGAACGCCCCTGGTGCTCACCTTCCACCCTACAAACCTTTGCATCAACCAAATCATCCACCGACATTTCCGCCACCTCCAAAAAGACCCCACCACCAGGGATATATTTCCCTCCCCACCCCTTTCCGCCTTCCGCAAAGACCGTTCCCTCCGTGACTACCTGGTCAGGTCCACACCCCCCTACGACCCACCCTCCCATTCTGGCACTTTCCCGTGTCACCGCAGGAACTGTAAAACCTGCGCCCACACCTCCTCCCTCACCTCTATCCAAGGCCCTAAAGGAGCCTTCCACATCCATCAAAGTTTCACCTGCACATCCACCAATATCATTTATTGTATCCGTTGCTCCCGATGTGGTCTCCTCTACATTGGGGAGACTAGGCGCCTCCTAGCAGAGCGCTTTAGGGAACATCTCCGAGACACTCGCACCAATCAACCAGACCGCCCCGTGGCCCAACATTTCAACTCCCCCTCCCACTCTGCCGAGGACATGGAGATCCTGGGCCTCCTTCACCGCTGCTCCCTCACCACCAGACGCCTGGAGGAAGAACGCCTCATCTTCCGCCTCGGAACACTTCAACCCCAGGGCATCAATGTGTACTTCAACAGCTTCCTCATTTCCCCTTCCCCCACCTCATCCTAGTTTCAAACTTCTAGCTCAGTTACTGTCTCCTTGACTTGTCCGACCTGCCTATCTTCTTTTCCACCTATCCACTCCACCCTCTCCTCCTTGACCTATCACCTTCATCTCCTCCCCCACTCACCCATTGTACTCTATGCTACTCTCTCCCCACCCCCACCCTCCTTTAGCTTATCTCTCCATGCTTCAGGCTCACTGCCTTTATTCCTGATGAAGGGCTTTTGCCCGAAACGTTGATTTCGCTGCTCGTTGGATGCTGCCTGAACTGCTGTGCTCTTCCAGCACCACTAATCCAGTATTTGATTTTCAGCATCTGCAGTCATTGTTTTTACCTAGATTAAGATTGCAGTCAGTCAGGGAAGTTGTGCATGGAGTCCAAAGAGATAGTAGGGATGCTAAATTAATATTTTTTGTCAATGTTTACACAGGAAAAAGACAATGTTGTTGAGGATAATGCTGAGCTACAGGCTACTGGACTAGATGGGATTGAGGTTCATAAGGAGAAGGTGATAGCAATTCTGGAAAGTGTGAAACTAGATAAGTCCCCTGAGCCAATGGGATTTATTCTAGGATACTTTAGGAAGCCAGGGAGGAGATTGCAGAGCCTTTGACTTTGATCTTTATGTTGTCATTGTTTTCAGGAATAGTGCCAGAAGAGTGGAGGACAGCAAATGTTGTTCCCTTGTTCAAGAAGGAGAGTAGAGACAACCCTGGTAATTGTAGACCAGTGAGCCTTACTTTGGTTGTGGGTAAAATGTTGGAAAGGATTATAATATGCATTATTACATTGTGCTATGAAATATACAAAAGGTAACAGCCAGTCAGAGGACAGACACTTGCCTTCAAAGAAAAATGCAGTGAGTGAGCTATGACTATGGTTCCCTAGTGATTGACACAAGTGCAGTGCCAGTGAATTGGCAATTGACAACCTTCGCACCAATTAAAGGACAGACCTTTTGTTTTCAATAGATTTATGGTCATCTAGAAAGGAATAATTTGATTAGGGATAGTCGTCAACATGGTTTGTGAAGGGTAAGTCATGCCTCACAAACCTTATTGAGTTCTTTAAGAAGGTGACCAAACCAGTGGATGAGGGTAAAGTGGTTGATGTGGTGTATATGGATTTCAGTAAAGCATTTGATAAGGTTCCCCATGGTAAACTATTGCAGAAAATATGGAGGCATGGGATTGAGGGGTACTTAGTGGTTTGGATCAGAGAATGGCGAGCTGAAAGAAGACAGAAGGTAGTGGTTGATGGGAAATGTTCATCCTTGAGTTCAGTTACTAATGATGTACCGCAAGGATCTGCTATTTGTCATTTTTATAAATGACCTGGATGAGGGCTTAGAAGGATGGGTTAGTAAATCTGTGGATGACATTAAATTTGGTAGAGTTGCAGAAGGATGTTGCAGGTTACAGAGAGACATAGATAAGCTGCAGAACTGGGCTGAGAGGTGGCAAACGCAGTTTAATGCAGAAAAGTGTGAGGTGATTCACTTTGGAAGGAGTAACAAGAATGCAGAGTACTGGGCTAATAATAAGATTCTTGGTAGTGTGGATGAGTGGAGAGATTTGTGTCCATGTGCATATTGATCTCTGAAAGTTGCCACCCTGGTTAATAGTGTCATTAAGAAGCCATACAGTGGGGTTAGCTTTTACTGGTAGAGGGATTGAAATTTGGAGCCATGAGGTCATGTTGCAGCTGTACAAGACTATGGTGTGACTGCACTTGAGCATTGCGTACAGTTCTGGTTTATAGGAAGGACATGGAAGCTTTGGAAAGGGTGCAGAGGAGATTTACGAGGATGTTGCCAAGTATGGAGGGAAGATCATATGAGGAAAGGCTGAGGAACGAGAGGCTGTTTTCGTTAGAGAGAAGAAGGTTGAGAGGTGAATTAATAGAGACTAACAAGATTATCAGAGGATTAGATAGGGTTGACAATGAGAGCCTTTTGCCTCAGATGATAATGCCTAGCACTAGGGGACATAGCTTTAAATTGAGGGGTGATAATTATAGGACAGATCAGAGAAGTAAGGGTGTGGAATGCCCTGCCTGCAATAGTAGTATAAAAGCAAATTACTGCGGATGCTGGAATCTGAAACCAAAAGAGAAAATGCTAGAAAATCTCAGCAGGTCTGGCAGCATCTGTAAGGAGAGAAAAGAGCTGACGTTTCAAGTCTAACTGACCCTTTTTCAAAGCTAAAAAAAAGGGAAAAATAGGGAGGCATTTATACTAGGCTGAGGGAAGGTGAGTCATGGCTCCAGAAGCAAGGGTAGCAATAACGAGGTGATAATGACAGTGCATAGAGAGATTATAGGGAGATTAGGAGCTGTGAATGACCAAGGCTGAAGCCTTTGCAAAATATGTGGGGGGTGGGTGAAGCAAAGACAAAATGGAAAAGAGGGGAGAAGGGTAGCAAAGGGGGAAGAGGAGAGCTGCTCCTTCTTCTCCAACCATGACTTCCCATGTAAAGTTATTGACAGGGCTCTTGACAGTGTGCGGTCCATCTCCCACACCACGACCCTCACCCCCTCCCTCCCCTCCCAGAACAAGGATAGGGTCCCTCTTGTTCTCACCTTTCACCCCACCAGCCTTCACATGCAAAGAATAATCCTCCACCATTTTCGCCAACTCCAACACGACACCACCACTAAACACATCTTCCCTTCCCTCCCCCTGTCTGCATTCCACAGAGATCGTTCCTTCCGGGACAAACTGGTCCACTCCTCCATCACACACGGTACCTTCCCATGCAATCGCAGAGGGTGCAACACCTGCCCCTTTATCTCTTCCATGCTCACCATCCAAGGCCCCAAACACTCATTTCAGATTAAGCAGCGTCTCACTTGTACCTCTCTCAATTTGGTCTATTGCATTCGTTCCTCCCATTGTGGTCTCCTCTATATTGGAGAGACAAAACGGCGACTGGGTGATCACTTTGCTGAGCACCTTCAGTCTGTACGCAATTAGGTCCCGGACCTTCCTGTGGCTTGCCACTTCAACACCCAATCCTGCTCCCATGCCCACATCTCTGTCCTTGACCTGCTGCAATGTTCCAGTGAAGCTCAACACAAACTGGAGGAACAGCATCTCATCTTCCGACTAGGCCCGTTACAGCCTGCTGGTCTCAACATTGAATTCAACAACTTCAGATGATTATCCCATCTCGACCCCTCTGTTTTCATTCTGCTCCGTGATTTTATTTCATTTATTTTATTTATCTATTTAACATTTTTTCACTGTTCTGTAACTCTTATTTCTTGATTGTCTCTCTTTCTCTCACTCCCCACTCTCTCATCACCTTTTTCCTCTCCACTTCCCCCTTTGCTACCCGTCTCCCCTGTTTTCCATTTTGCCTCTGCTTCACCCTTCCCCCCCATCCCCACGTATTTTGTCACGTTGCCCTGGCTTCAGCCTTGGTCATTCACAGCTCCTAATATCCCTATAATCTCTCTATGCACTTGTCATTATCACCTTATTGCTACCTTTGCTTCTGGAGCCATGACTCAACTTCTCTTAGCCTAGTATAAATACCTCCCTAATTCTCCCTTTTTTAGCTTTGACAAAGGGTCAGTTAGACTCAAAATGTCACCTCTTTTCTCTCCTTACAGATGCTGCCAAACCTGCTGAGATTTTCCTGCAACAGTAGTAGACCCGCCAACTTTAAGCACCTTTAAATAGTCATTGGATAGGCATATGGATGATAACGGAATAGTGTAGGTTAGATGAGTTTCAGATTTGTTTCACAGGTCGGCACAACATCGAAGGCCGAAGGGCCTGTACTGCGCTGTATTATTCTATGTCTATGTTCTAAGTTCTATGTAACAGGTTTTACTCCCTATGTATCAAAATGTCCACTCCATCCTTACAGTTCTAGCTTTGAGTATCTTCTCGTTTATCTATTTTACCTGAACATCACCCAGGTATAGGAGAAAGTGAGGACTGCTGGTGCTGAAGATCAGAATTGAAGAATGTCTCGCTGGAAGATCACAGCCAGTCAGGCAGCATCCGAGGAGTAGGAGAATCGATGTTTCGAGCAAAAGCTCTTCATTAGGAATGAGTGGTTAGCCCAAGGGGCTGAGACATAAATGGAGTTGGCGGCAAGGTAGTTGGGAATGCAATAGGTAGATGAAGGTGATAGGTCAAAGAGGAGGGTGGAGCAGATAGGTGGGAAAGAAAATGGACAGGTAAGACAGTTCATGAGGGTGGCTCTAGGAAAATTGGCAATGGGGGGTGGAGAAATGAGGAACCTGGTGAAATCCACATTGATCCTGTGTGGTTGGAGGCTCCCAAGGTGGAAGATGAGGCATTCTTCCTCCAGGCATCGATTGTCTAGAGTTTGGTGGTGGAGGACGTGTGTCCTTGGCATAGTGGGAGGGGGAGTTGAAGTGGTCGGCCATGGGACAGTGGGTTGTTTAATGCGTGAGTCCCAAAGATGTTCCATGAAACGTTCTGCAAGTTGGTGTCTTGTCTCCCCAATGTAGAGGAGACTACATCGAGAGCAATGCACACAGAAGATGACGTGTGTTGACGTATAGGTAAATCTCTGTCAGATGTGGAAGGATCCTTTGGGGCCTTGGATGGAGGTGAGGGGGGAAGTGTGGGCGCAGGTTTTGCACTTCTTGTGGTGGCGGGGAAGGTGCTAGCCTTAGCCAATCAAGCACAGTGATTGAACAAATCTCAGTCAGCAGGCTCCCATAATGGAACACAGAGCAATAGAACAATTCAAGATGACATTTTTTTCTTTTGACAAAGTAAAGTCCTTGTTTTAAATCTGAAATAACAAACAAATACACATCAAATAATTTCTTAGCATACAGAATGTCAGATTTTTGAAGACTGGAAATAGGTTTTGAGCTATGATGGTTACTACACTGAAATCAAACTGATAAGTTTGATGTTGTGGCTTGATGTGATCAACTCAGTTGCATGAACCTATGAGAAAGTCAACCTTTAATTTGTGCTGAAGAAGGTGAGCTTGCTGTTGTACAGGACTTGATCATAATGTAGGATGTGGAGGTGCAAGTATTGGACTGGAGTGGACAAAGTTAAAAATCACACAACACCAGGTTATAAATCCAACAGGTTTATTTGGAAGTACTAGCATTTGGAATATTTCATCAGGGAGCTATGGAGTAGGATCATAAGATGCAGAATTTATAGCAAAAGATCACAGTGTCATACAACTGATACAATATATTGAACAAACCTAGATTGCTGCTAAGTCTTTCAGCTTTTAGAATGGGTTACAGGTTTCAATTCATTAATATGTAAATCCCAGAACTTCTTTCAAATCACATTCTCGAGATAACAAGGTTTTATAAAGAAAGTGACATCGCAGCTCAGATGATGCATTAAAGGTGTGAGGTTAGAGTCTGTCTGTGACCCAATCTTGGGTCAGACTGGTTCTATTTCCAAAGTAAGAATTTATAACATGTTACATGCTGCCTCACAGCGCCTGAGACCCGGGTTCAATTCCCGCCTCAGGCGACTGTGTGGAGTTTGCACGTTCTCCCCGTGTCTGCGTGGGTTTCCTCCGGGTGCTCCGGTTTCCTCCCACAGTCCAAAGATGTGCAGGCCAGGTGAATTGGCCATGCTAAATTGCTCATAGTGTTAGGTAAGGGGTAAATGTAGATGTAGGGATATGGGTGGGTTACGCTTCGGCGGGGCGGTGTGGACTTGTTGGGCCGAAGGGCCTGTTTCCACACTGTAAGTAATCTAATCTAATCTAATCTAATCTAATCTTACTAGGATTGAACTGTCTGCATTGACTGCCAGCAGATTGTGTGCTTTTTGAACAAAATAGAATGTGTCTGCAATTCACATATGTGTGTGTATATGCTTGTGTGTGTGTGTGTGTGAGAGAGAGAGAGTTTGTAAATGTGTGTGTAAAATCAGTGCTTGATTATCCTTGTTGAGAGTGAACTTTCCACTATAGGGATACATGTGCCAGTGTTCACAGCACAATAGAGGCTGGTGCATGCAATTCTGTAATTGAGAATTTGCATCCAGTTTAGAACAATAATTAGTAATTTTCCGTGTCAATATACTGTGAGAGCATAGCTCCAATCTTTCCTGAAGCATCTATCATGACATACATTGCCGCTTATGGATTGGAATGGGGGAAGCATCGACAGGGATAACACTTTTCACATTCAATTTTGGTATATTCCAAATCAGATTGGGGTACTTGATGCCGTGATCCCAGACGAGACCATTAGCTTATGTTACGATCATGGTAGGGGTCAGTAAACTTTATTTATTCATAGATAAAATCATAGAATCTCTACGGTGTGGGAACAGAACATTAGGTCCATTGTGTGTACACTGGCCCCTCCAAACAGCATCCCACCCTGCCCTATCCCTGTAACCTTGCATTCCCACCTTGTCTGAACATGTTCAGATTGTGGGAGGAAATTGGAGCACCTGAAAGCAATCAACATAGTCATGGGCAGAAGCTGCAAACTCTACACAGACAGTTGCCTGAGGGTAGAATCGATCCTGAGTCCCTGGCACTGTGAGGCAGCAGTGCTAACCACCGTAACACCTTTTTAAAGTAACTGAAAGGTAAAATCCAGAAGCATTATTAGGGGCATAGAACAATGGTTTTTACAAATGTGCACAAGCAACAATAAACACAGTCCGAACAGCAGTACAATCTACAATAGCTGTAAAACATATTTCTAACATTTGGCATTAACGTGTAGTAAAACTATATAACATGCTGTGATCCAACAGCCCATAGCACACATTAAATAGCAAACATCATGCAAACATATTCCATAGATTTCCCAGCAACTCTCCCCAGATAGTAATGACACGGTGGATCATCAAGAATCATTAGCCCTTACAAGAGATCACAATTCTTCATTTTTTGCTCAATTGGCCTGGAAAATCTCTCTCAAAAGCCACTCCATCATGGACTATGCCATATCCACTTCTGTACTGATCGATCATCCTCCAATTCTAGATCCACATTGCCTGGATTCTAAAAACCTTCCTGCTATACTTATTTACTGATACAAGTTCAGATTTTTCATCAACAGTTATACAGCTAGACTCATAGAGATGAACAGGACAGGCATTTGTGCCAATCAAAAACAACGACCGAACTCTTGTAACCCAATTTTCCCATTGCCTTTTATGCCTTGGCATTGTAAGTGCACATCTCAATACCATTTAAATGTTCTGAAGGTTTCTGCTTCTACCACCCTTACAGGCACCGAGTTCTGGATTCTCAGCATCCTCTGCTTGGAAAAGAGTTTCCTTACATCTCCTCTAAACCTTCTATCCTTTACCTTAAACCTACGCCCCAGGTCATTGGTCCCACCATCAAAACAAAAGGTTTATTCATGGCTCTCATACTTTTTAAAATCTCAGTCATGTCCAATGTCTCTTCATATCCGAAACTCTCCAGGCAAGGAAACATCATGGTAAATCTCCCCTGCACCCACTCCAGTACAAATACATTCCTCCTTTATTGTGGATTTCAGAACTGCACACAATACTCCAGCTGTTGCCTAACCAGCATTTTAAACAGTGCTCTTAAATTCTATGACTCAGCTAATAAAGGCAAGTATCTCATTTGCCATCTTGACCACCTTATCTGCATGCCTGGATACTCTAAGAATCCAGTGGACATGCATAAGAAGGTCCCTCTGATCCTCAGTGTTTGCCAGGGTCCTACTGTTCATCATGTATTCCTACGTTTTATTTGTCCTGCCCTCACACATATTCAAATGCACATCAGATGCAGCATTCATTATTTATGACCTTAAATCTGAGGCAAGATCATAGAGCAGAGAGTCATAGAATCTTACAACATGGAGGCAGACTGGAGGCAGGCCCTTTGGCTCAAACTGGTCCATGCCGACCAAAATGTCCATCCACTCTAATCCCATTTCCCTGCACTTGACCTACATCCCTCTAAGGCGAAAGTAAGGATTGCAAATGCTGGAGATCAGTCAAGGTTAGAGTGGTGCTGGAAAAGCACAGCAGGTCAGGCAGCATTCGAGAAGCAGGAAAATTGATAATTTGGGCAGGATCCCTTCATCAAGAATGACATTATGCAGGTCACTCCTGATGAAGGGTTCCTGCCCGAAACGTTGATTTTCCTCCCCACTTTCCCTGTAATCCTTTCTTATCCACATTTTTGTCCAAATGCCTTTTAAATGTTGTTAATGTACCACCCTAACCACTTCTGCTGGCAGCTCATTCCCTATGCATACCACCTGCTGTGTAAAAAAGGTTCCTCTCAGGTTCCCTTTTATTCTTACCCCTTAAACTGATGCCTTCTAGTTTTTGATTCCCCAACCCTGGGGGAAAGAACACATGTATTCACCCTATCCATGATCTCATACACCCTCTCATGATTTTATGCACTTTTAAGATCCTCTTTGTACACCAAAGTCTCTTACGCTCTACAGGAAAATGTTCTAGCTTGTCCAACCTCTCCCTCTAACTCTGACCTCTGCACTCTTTCCAGTTTCATAACATCCTTCCTATAGCAAGGTGACCCAAAACTGAACACAATACTCCAAGTGCAGCCTCACCAATGTCCTGTATAACAGCAACATAACTTCCCAGCTTCTATACTCAATTCCCTGACTGATGAAGCCCAGTGTGCTAAAAACCTTTTTCACTGCCCTGCCTATCTGTGGCTCTACTTTCAGAGAACTGTGTATCTGAACTCCAAGGTCCCTCTGTTCCACTACACTCCTTAAGACCCTACCATTTACAATGAACCTCCAACCTTGATTCGATTTCCATTAGTTGTTAACTTGTATGATCAACGGAGGAGGACTCAGAAAGAAAGTTTGTCTGCCTTTCCAGACAAGTGAAAAGTATTTGAAAAGTGTTGACAAAGGCATTTTGCACTTTGCACAACAATTTCAGCTTCTAACCTCACCCTGTCTTCAGTCTGGGGTAATGCTTTTAATGGAATAAACATTGCCTTTTGTCTGATCATTTCAAAATGCTCTTCAGAGGCCAAATTTGGATATTTTGAATATGGGAGAAGGAGTAAATTTTGGATCCAGCAGAATTGAATGGATTATTATACACCTTTAACTTCCTGAGACAGAGGGTGTGTTCAACCGATAACAACTTAGCAAACACATACATAGCACTATCTCTTGTAGCACAGAACATGTGATTCATGCCTGAAGACAGGTACTAGTTTGCTTTGATAACAGTAAATGGGAAAGGATGGGAATGTTATAATCATAGAATTATTCAATCGCTACATTGTGGAAGCAGACCATCTGGCACATCAAATCCACACTGACCCTACACAATCCTAACCCCACCCCCACCTTATTGCTGCAACCTTGCATTTCTCCTGGCTAATCCACCTAGCCTGCACAGCCATGGACACTATGGGCCAATTTAGCATGGCCAATCCACCTAACCTGCATATCTTTCGACTTTGAGAGGGGAAAAAGTGTGGCACTGGTAATGCACAGCAGATCAGGCAGTATCCAAGGAGCAGGAGAGTCAATGTTTCGGGCATAAACCCTTCATCAGGGAACCAGAGCTCCTAGAGGAAACTCACGCAGACATGAGGAGAATATACAAACTCTACACAGATAGTTACCTGAGGTTGGAATCCAACCCAGGTCCCTGGTATTGTGAGGCTGCTGTGCTAACCAGTGAGCCACCATAAATAATGATTTAAACATTGATTTAAGTCATGATTTAAACACTGAAATACCAAGGGGGTCTAACAACCTTGCTATAACCAAGGATGGCCAAATCATTAAACCATTGGGGTTTTACAGCATTGAAGGAGATCATCGGCCCATTATGTTCATGCCAACTGAAAGAAGCTATGCAGCCTCATTCATAGAAATATAGAAATGTAGAAGATAAGAGCAGGCCATTTGACCCCAAGAGCCTGCTTCACCATTCAAAATGATCATGGCTGATCAATGAGCTCAATTACTCTTATCCCACATTCCATCCATATTTCTTGATCACTTTAGCCATGAGAGTCAAATTTATTTCTGATTTGGAGATGCCGGTGTTGGACCGGGGTGTACAAAGTTAAAAATCACACAACACCAGGTTATAGTCCAACAGGTTTAATTGGAAGCACTAGCTTTCAGAGCGCCGGTCCTTCTAAAAGTTAGTGCTTCCAATTAAACCTATTGGACTATAACCTCATGTGATTTTTAATAAATTTATTTCCTTCTTGAAATCACACAATTTTTCAAATACTTTCTGTGGTAGCGAATTTCACAAGCTCACCACTGTCTGGGTGATTTAAATTTCTCTTCAGCTCAGTCCTAAAAGGACTTATCCTTTTCCAAAACCCCTGGCTCTGGACTCCCCCACCATTGGGAACATCCTTCCTGCATCAATCCTGTTTAGTCCTGTTAGAGTTTTACAGGTTTCATTGACAACCATTCTTCTAAACTCTTGTGAGTATAACCCTAACTGACTTAATATCTCATCCTATGTCAGTCCTCCATCCTCTGAATCAATTTGGTATACTGTCTCTGCACTCATTCTATAGCCAGAACATCTTTCCTCAGATAAAGTGACCAAAGCTACACACAATATTCCAGGTGTGGCCTCACCAATGTCCCGTATAACTGCAGCAAGACATCCTTGTTCCTGTAGTCGAATCCTCTCGCTATTAAGGCCAACATGCAGCTTGCTTTCTGTGCTTCCTGCTGCTCTTAATTTTAGCGACTGGTGCATGAGGACACGTAGACTTCTTTGGACATCCTCCGTCTCAATTTACAGCCATTCAAATAATAATCTGCCTTTCTATTTTTCTTACCAAAGTGGATAAGCTCACATTTATCCATATTGTACTGCATCTGCCATGCATTTGCACATTCACTCAGCCTGATGATATCTAACCTTAAATCATAATGTTTCCAACTCTGCTTCCACATATTCCAGACTTGTTAACAAAACTTTTGTGATACAAGCCTGGTGTGAACGTGTTTGAGATTTGTGTTTAATTGAATGCATTAGCAGATACATAAAATCCCTGTGTGGGATATAGGTAAAGTAGTGTTACTTCTGCAATTATAATTACTTATGCAAGGTAAATACACTCACACCACTCAACCAAGAGCAGAGTCAACAAGAATGAAAACTATGTGGAGGAAATATATAATTGTTTTTGTATTAGTTATAATGTGAATGCAAGAATGAAATGTGCCTGCTAACAATGGTAGACAAATAGATAAGGTGCTGTGAGGATGTAGGTTAAGCCAGATATGCTTGTACAAGCAGGAGTTATAAGCATCTGTTTCCCACTTTTGCAAAAACACAAAAACAAACCCCAATTAAAAGGTCATAAGGATCAATATGGTTGGGGAAAGGAAGGAGACGGTACAGGTAGAGGAAGTAGATAATAGTGAAGGAGGATATACCTAACAATGGGCCACAGCAGGATGTGGTGAAATGGCCGAGTAAAACTTGTACTTTGTTATGCACAAGGCCGGATACGGCAAGAGATAAACAATAGTAATGGGCACCGGGTTTGGAGTAGTGAATCCTATATAAGACATGTACTTGCTAAACCCTGGGTGCCAATTCCAGGCACCACGCTTGCAAGTGTATAATAAACATACTGATTGCTTCAGATCTTGTCTCGGACTGAAATTATTGAAGTGAGTGAGCTTTGTTTCTCACACCGGTGTATGCATTCTCTGACTGTCGGTGATGCACTATGTAATCAAACCGACCTCCCAGTCCAGCCCACCCTGACTCTCACTGAGTTGCTACTCCTCATTGCTTCTGTCCCAGCCCTATCCAGCCCCTGTTCTCACCTGAACTTCTGGCATATCATTGATCACATCACTGCTCCTTCACCACTCTGTCATCTTTGGAAGTTTTAGCCTGCTCTATCTAGTTATGACCCTTTCCATGGAGGGATAGGGAGATTAGGTTTCCCAGCTGACACTATGGAAACTTCCTTCTTGTTTGGTGGGCAGTGGGAGTAGATGGTGACAATGAAACTTGCGCAGCAACTGTCTTAAATCACGCAATGGTGTCAATCTCCTGAAATGCTCAGTTCACAAAATTTGATTTATTATAGTTACATGTACCTAAGTACAATGAATAGACTGTAAACGGATACCAATTCTAGTCAATTCTAAACTATTCCAGGATATTTGCAACACCACTGAATACATACCTCTTGGTTGTACAGTCGTCAACTCAGGGAATTAGTTCCTGCCTAGCCCCTCATAACCTATACACTTTAGTTAAATCTCTGTTCAGCCCCCTTTGTTCCAAGGAAACAACAGCCTATCCAACCTTTCTTCATAACTAACTCTGATTCCAGTCATCGAGTCATAGAGGTCTACAACATAGGCAAAGGCCCTTTGGTCCATCAAATCTCCTCACTTGAAAACAACCACCTAAACACTCTAATCCCATTTTCAAGCACTTGATATGTAGCTTTATATGCCTTATTCCTGACCAGACAACATTCTTATAAATCTCTTCTGTACCCTCTCTAATGCAATCACTCCTCCCCTATAGTGCACAAAACAATATTGCATAGTTGTTTTAGCTTTGGTCTGATTAGTATTTTAACCGCCCTGTCCTTATATTCTGTGCCTCAGTTAATAAAGGCATGCACACCAAATGACCTTTTCACTATCTTATCAATGACTTTCTGGGAAGGAATCATAGAATCCCTACATTGCAGAAAAAGGCCATTAAGCCATCAAGTCTGCACTGATCCACCAAAGAGCATCCCACTCAGACCCAAACCCCCACCTGTATTTAGGTTAGATTAGATTCCCTACAGTATGGAAACAGGTCCTTCGGCCCAACAAGTCCATATCGACCCTCCAAAGAGTAACCCACCCAGACCCATTCCCCATATTCACCCCTGATTCTGGGCAATTTAGCATGACCAATCCACCTAATCTGCACATCTTTGGACTATAGGAGGAAACTAGAGCACTGGGTGGAAATCCACACATGCACAGGGAGAACATACAAATTCCATGCAGTCAGCAGAGTTGAACTCAGGTCCCTGGCACTGTGAGGCAGCAGTGCTAACCACAGCCACAGCGCTGCCCAAGAATTTCCCAGTGAGGAATTGAACTCCAGTCTCCCTTGTGAAAGTTGGGGTTACTAACCACTTTGCTAACAAGAATCTGTGAACGCGTAGTCTAATATCCCTGTTCTTCTGCACTTTTCTAATACCAAAAATATTCTATTTCCTTGCCTTGCTAGCCTTTCCACAGCATTACTTCACACTCCTTCAGAGTGAACTGGATTTGTGAGTGTGTTATCTACCTGACTGGGCCATCAATATCTTACTGCTGTCCACAGCTCTTTTCATCATTAGCAAGCACTTGTACCTTGTGATGAGCAGACACTGAGACCAGGTCTTAGGTGTAATACTGTGTCAGATGTTTGTGAGTTTATAACCCTATTCTGAGATTTATCGCCTAATCTTTTCTGGAAAGCAGAGGGGGCAGCTTTCAGATAAAAATTCATTTCAGATTCTTCTATGGACAGATGTGATCCCATGACAGTGGTTTTGTCTTAGCCAGTCTGTTTTTATTGCAAGTATCTTTGCCCACCGGCAGCTTCTATTTAAGGCCACCCTCAGAGAGCCCTCAGTTAGGTTCCTCTTAATGAGAGACATTGACCCTACACCTTAGGGACCTCACAATTATTTCCTGCATTCACTATTAACTATAATTTGCATCAATTCCCCAGATGTAGGTAGCCACTTGTGCAGTTGGCACCATGTTTTGGGGAAAGAGCCAAAGTCAGGTGCTAAGCAATTTTGGGTATCACAGAGTTCAGTTCCAGCAAACCACCTCTGCCTAATCTTAATGGGAAGATCTATAGCTGATATCCAAAGGTCTGGTCAATTAATTATCTGGTCAATTAATTCATTGGGATTTATGTCAACTTGCTGTCCACAAATTAGCAACATAACTCTGACTATTCCTGTTTGTGGGACAAACTGGTGACTTGGGAGATTTGATCCGTAATTATAGTCTTTTTTCCAGTATTGGTGATAGAGGAGTACTGTAATACAAACATTTTCAAAGGAGAGTTTGTCGAAAAGCAAACAACAGCAGATGCTGGAAATCTGAAATACAAGCAGGAAACATTAGAAGTTCATAGTAGATCTGGCAGCACTCGTGGAGAGAGAGGGAGAAAAGCTTTTTCGAGTCAATTTCATGTTAATGAATTTTTCCTGTTTTAATGAGAGCTTAAATTTAAAAGTCTCACTTTGCTTTGTGCGAAGATCCACAAATATAAGCCAATTATGGAAATCCAACAGGATTTTTAATTTGATGTGTATTGGGGATGTAGGGGAGTGGTGACCAGTTTATTTTGGGAGGAGGTGTCTGCTCCCAGCATGATGTTTCTTAAAGCAGTGCATAGTCCAAGGAAATTTATGCTGCACCAAAGTAACCTGCACATGAACTGCTATGAGGGTTTGTCCTGTTTGACAATTTCAAATAGATTCAAATGAATTTGAAATTCCAATCTTATTCCTAATGATTTATCCCTCTAAGAAATCAATCCAGAACTTTTTGAAGTGAGCTCAGTTTATTTGTTAAGCCTGAAGCCTTTTCAATGTGCTTGTAGCTGGCTTCAGGCTGGGCCATTGTCCAAGAGAGAATTATTTTGATGGATAAACCCACATCTTTAATGTTTCAGTTATAGTAGACTTGTGACTCTGTTGGAATGGCTCTGTGGCTCTCATTATACTGAGGTATCAGTCAAACGTGACATGATGAGAAAGTTTTACCCTGTCTGAAATCTCGACAATTGGGAACAAAAACTCTGAAGGATCGAGGTTGATATAAGGAGAAAGCACATGGAAAGAGCTGCCAAGCAACAAGTGAACTGTGGGCTTGCATTTACGTAATAATTCATGCCCACTCAAGGCAAAAAAATAACTCATTGAAGTGTGGTCATTTTTTTATAATGTGGAGCGTATGGCAATGAAATTACACTCAGCACACTCCCAAAAAAAGGCGATGTGATAATGACCAGTTGTTTGTGTGACACTGATTGAAGGATAAACAATGGTCAGGATATCAGGGATAGGTATTTCCTGATCAGCTTGTTCAGAGATGGTCTGGAGCTGATGGGACTTAATTTAGGCCTCCTGGCTCAGAGGTAGGGTGGCGTAACAAGACCGCATCAAGGATAGCAGCACTTCTCTTCTTCAGAATATGAGATTAAATTCTTTGATATCCACTGAAGCAGGGAGACAGGACTTGTGTTTAAAATTTTATCTGATGATAATTCCTGAACAGCAGTGCTCCCTCAACACTGCGCTGGAGTGTCAACCTTGATTTTTGTACTCAACCTTTGGAGTATGCCTTGAAGAGAGAAGTTTGTGATTCAAAGTCAAGTGTGCTATGAATTGTTCCACAGTTGACACAGCCTTTAAGAAGAAGCCTTTAAGAAAGTGGAGATGAGAACAGCCAATTCCTTTCAGTTTCAACAGATTTCTGCTTCATTAGCCTTCCTTTATCTTGAGTCTGTCAGTGGCTTTGAGAGACTCAACAAGGCCCAAGCCGACCCCCAGTAGATCTGCATTTCTCTCAGAGAATTTAGCAACTCGCCCAACTTTGTTCAAGTGATGACCCCTCCTCCCCCACCACCCTCCCCCATACACAACACCAAACAGTTAACAGATTGTACTAAGTGAGGTGTGAAGTCTCCTCACTGGTGATGTCCCGGTGCTGCCAGTACTGTGGAGTCAGGGTTTAGCTGTCACATTGGTGTCAAGGCAATGTTTGTGAGGAAGATTAATGACCAGTTTATGTATAAGGAAGAGAATTAGAGAGAGGGAGTGAGTAAAACAGCATAATCTGATTGTGGCCTCCCTGTCTGGCCGAATCATTAGTTTGAGCTGTGTGGATAATTAATTCAAGACAAAGTAGAGATAGATGTATTCTAATTGCTTCTTTATGGGATTCACATGTGAACCAAAAGACCAAAGAACTCTCCTGTTGTGACCTTGTGCCAAAATTGCACCTCATCAGCTTGTGGTTTGCAAAACATCATTAGTCATGTGACATTAAACACTTTTATACACTTCCCTTGGAAAGAATACACAGGCTGAAACATTGTTCTCTAAAAACTGAGCGGGTTGAGGGGTAGCCTGATAAAGATCTTTTAAATTACGCAAACGTTCGATGGGATACCCCAATTGTAGGTGAAAGCCTGTGGCGATTATTGAAAGTTAGTCACTAATAAATCCAGCCAGAACATAGGAGAAATGTTCTCACCCAGTGGATGGTAAGAATTCGGAACTCACTACCACAGCACGTGATTGAGATGTATACCTCTCCTGGAGTACTGCATCCAGTTCTAGTTGCCCAGTTATAGGAGGGATATTATTAAATTCGGGAGGATTCAGAAAAGATTTGCCAGGATGTTTATGAGAATGAAGGGCTTGAATTATAAGGAGACTCTGTATTGACTGGGACTTCTTTCACTGGAGCATAGGAGGTTGAGGGGCGACATTACAGAGGTTGATAACACCTTGAAGGGTATAGATACGGTGTCTTTTTCCTTGGGTGGGGGATTTCAAATCTAGAGGTTATATTTTTAAAGTGAGAGGAGAAAGATTTAAAAAGACATGAGGGGCGATTTTTTTACACCGGAAGTGCGTGGAATGAACTGGCAGAGGAAAAGTTGGATGTAGATGCAATTACAACTTTTAAACGACATTTGGATAAATATATGAATAAGAAATGTTTGGAGGGATATGGCTCAAGCACAGGCAGCTGGACCTAGTTTAGTTTGGGATTATGGTCGGCATGGACTGGTTGGATGAAGAGTCCGCTTAACATAGAACATAACAGCGCAGTACAGGCCCTTTGGCCCTCGAAGTTGTGCTGACCTGTGGAACTAATCTGAAGCCCATCTAGCCTACACTATTCCACTTTCATCCAGATGCCTGTCTAATGACCATTTGAATGCCCTTAATGTTGGTGAGTCTACTACTATTGCAGGCAGTGCGTTCTACGCCCCACTATTCCGTGTTATAGGACTCTAAGATTCTATAACTCTTCACATTTCAGGGGAAGTTAGTTGGTATGTGAGGAAGTAGATCAGAAAAGGATAAGTGGATAGAGTGAGATATAAAGACGTTGGAAGATGCGCATGTGAAGTGCAGATACCAGCATGGACTGGTTGGGCTGAATGGCCTATTTCAACAACTGGACATTTTGTGTCAGCCTATGTAAGAGAAATAAAAAAAGGAGATTGAATGAAACTCTGAAGTTCAGGTCATTCTTTCCTCTTTCTCATCCACACATCGTTGTCATTTTCCCAAGTTTGTCAAAGTCTGGATAACAGCAGAGAGGGTCAGTAGCACTGAGTTGTGCAAAGGAAGTTCTTTCCCTTCATTTCAGTAAAACCACAAGCATAGAACACACAAGAAAGACCTCTGACCATTATACTGCAAACATCTGGGTGATCCCCAGGTTTTAAAGGACATCTGCATCCCCTGAATGGATGTTTCCTGCAATGTTCTCCTGGAAAGAATGATTTTCCTGTTTTACATATGTATAATGTTATCACCAAGAACCCTTGCCTTCAGCAATGTTTTCACGGAGATGCTACTGTCAAAGTACAGCAAAAGAGGATGACCAGACTGATGCAAAAAGATGACAATGAAGATCAGTGGCTGATTTCATTCAAACTGCCTTTTTTTGAAGATGAATGCCCACCAAGGATCTTTGATACAGTTCTGAAATCCACGTTTCAGGAGAAACATGTTTGTACCAGTGAGGGTGCAGAGGATGTTGCCTGGGCTGGAAACTTCCAGTTATGATGAGTAATTAGATTCCCTACAGTGTGGAAACAGGCCCTTTGGCCTAACAAGTCCACACCGATTCTCCGAAGAGTAACCCGCCCAGACCCATTTCCCTCTGACTAATGCACCCAACACTATGAGTAATTTAGCATGGCCAATTCATCTGACTTGCACAGCTTTGGACTGTGGGAGGAAACCGGAGCAAACCCACACAGACATAGGGAGAATGTGCAATGTGCTAACTCCACATAGACAGTCGCCCGAGGCTGGAATCAAACCTGGGTCCCTGGCGCTGCCATCTCGAGTTATTGGATAGACTATGGTTCCTTTCCTGAGAGTAGAAGGGTTTGAGAGGAGGCATGATTGTGATTTATAAAAAGATGCGGGGCATAGACGGGGTACACAGGAAGACTCTTTCCCCTTAATGGAGAGATCAATGACCATGGAGCATAGAGTTAAGGTAAGTGTAGAAAGTTCAGAGGGATTGGCAGGAAAAGCAGCTTTACCCAGAGGGTGGTGGATATCTGGAACTCATTGATGTCTAATGCCAATTTCCCACTGACACTGTTCATTACTCACTCTGCATCATCCACCGCCTGGTGACATTCAGAGAAAAAGGTAAATGTAGGTGTGGGAGCAGATCATTCCTGGTTAAGGGATATCCATCTCTTTCCCTTGTTTGATGGAATGGCCAAGTTTCAGTATCCATGTTTTGGACAATCAAAGAGTCTGTGCCAGAGGAAATACCTGAAATTGATTGAAATAATATACTTGCACATACAGGAGTCCAGGAGGAGTGGTTCAGTTTCAGGTGAGACCCTGTATTCTATGCACTTCACATAGAAATCTGATTGTACAGTGAGGACAGTGCATATAGTTGTCTCAGAACGTATTTATACTGTTCTCGCATAGAACATATTTTTATTTTATACTCAGCATTTCTCTACTTCTATTGTAGAGTCTTAAAGGTCTACAGCATCAAAAGATCTCTTTGGTTCATCAAATCTGTTGTGGTCATAAACAAACATTCCAAACTCATTTTCAAGCATTTAGCCTATAGCCTTGTATACCTTTGCATCACAAGTGCACAAATAAATGCTTCTTAAATATTACAAAGAACAGAGGTCCCAGGACAGATCCTTGCGGAACACCACTGGTCACCAAGCTCCAGGCTGAATACTTTCCATCTACTACCAACCTCTGTCTCCTATGGCCAGTAAATATGGTATCAAGACAGCCAAACTTACCTGTATCCAATGATTCCTTACTTTCTGAATGAGCCTACCTTGGGGAACCTTATCAAATGCCTTGCTAAAATCCATCTACATCACATCCACTACTCTACCTTCATCAATGTGTTTTGTCACATCCTCAAAGAATTCAATAAGGCTTCTGAGACATGACCTGCCCCTCACAAAGCCATGCTGACTATCTCTAATCAAACTATGCTTTTCAAAATAATCATAAATCCTGTCTCTTAGAATCCTCTCCAATAATTTGCTCCAATGAATTGGGTGAGGAAGTGGAACAGTGTGTTAGTAAGTTTGCCAATGACACAACATTGGTGGAGTTGTGGACAGTGTGGAGGATTGTGGAATATGCACCGGGATATTAACTGGATGCAGAGCTAGACTGAGAAGTGGCAGATGGACTTCAACTTGGAAAAGTGTGAAGTGATTCATTTTGAAAGGTCAAATTTGAATGCAGATTACAGGGTTAAAGGCAAAGTTCTTGGCAGTGTGGAGGAACTTGGAGTCCACTTCTATGGATCCCTCAAAGTTACCGCCCAAGTTGATAGGGTTGTTAAGAAGGCGTATGGTGTCTTGGCTTTCATTAGCAGGGGGGTTGGGTTTAAGAGCTGTGAGGTTATGCTGCAGCTCTGTAAAGCCCTGGTTAGACCACACTTGGAATATTGTGTTCAGTTATGGTAACCTCACTATAGGAAGGATGTGGAAGCTTTAGAAAGGGTACAGAGGAGATTTATCAGGATGCTGCCTGGACTGGAGGGCATGTCTTATGAAGAAAGGTTGAAGTAGCTCGAGCTTTTCTCATTGGAGTTGAGAGTGTAATGCTGGAAAAGCACAGCAGGTCAGGAAGCATCCGAGGTGCAGGAGAATCGACGTTTCGGGCATACGTCCTTAACCAGGAATACACTCTTCACTCTGAGCTCCAACATCTGCAGTCCTCACTTTCTCCTTTTCTCTTTGGAATGAGGAAGGATGAGGTGCACAAGATGATGAGAGGCATGGATAGGGTGGATAGACAGGGGGCAGGGTATTAAAGCGATTGGAGGAGGTTTAGGGGAGATGTCAGAGGTAGGGTCTATGCACAGAGAGTAGTGGGTGCGTGGAATGCACTGCCAGCAGTGGTAGTAGAGTCAGATACATTAGGGACATTTAAGAAACTCTTGGATAGGCACATGCAAGTTAGTAAAATGAAGAGTACGTAGGTTAGTTTGATCTTAGAGTAGGATAGAAGGTCGACACAATATCGAGGGCCAAAGAGCCTGAACTGTGCTGAACTGCTCTATGTTCTATTTTCTTATTATGAGGGTTTCTGCCCCTACCATTTTTTCAGCCATTAGAAATTATGAAGCAAGATTAAGAAATGTGACTTGGTTTTCTTTGTAAAGCAGCTGAGCATGTTTATCATTGTCCACATTTAGAGATTAGACTCTGTGCTGGAAAGAACTTTCACTGCAATGATGGAGTTTATACACAGATGAATATTGGGAACTACACAAAAGGAATTTGGTGGATTTGAGGAGCGAGAAGTGATTGATGGATGATACACAAGACATTGAAGCTAAGATGATTGAACAAAAGGAAATAATTTGCTGAAGGGAAGGCTTAGCCTTTACCTCTGATTTAACATTGGTGTATACAGGAATTATTGTTATAATCCCTAAATATCTGATTCTGGCTCTGCAAGATAAACTTTCAGTGCCATATGTTCGATTCCTTCACTTCAATTCCAAATTACCGCCTTCAGTCACTAGATCACAACTGAGTTAAACTGTCTCTTCTAAATATAATGATGTATTAAAACCAATATTCAAATCCTGTCACTTTGTAAGTAGATGTCAAGTTAAACGCTCCAGTGTTTCAATACAGTGAGAGTCATCAGAGAGTGATTTCTGTGAGATTTCTCAACCAATCTAATATTTCATGATGGATTTACAAAACTCAACACATCAAAGAGCAAATCTGTGAGTAATATTTAGAATCATTTTGCTTTTAGGTGAGGAAGTTTTCAAAATACAATTTGGGGAAAATAATATCAAGGACTTGGATTTAGCAAGATTAATTGAGGTGAACCAGCACAGATTTGTTAAATGCAAGTGAGATGAGGGTAGTGCAGTAAACGTTTTGAATATGGACTTCCAAAAGTCCTTTATTTAATGTGCCACACATATGGCTTATTAGAAAAATTAAAATTAATGAGATAATAGGGATTAGAGTGGCAGTGAATTCAGAAGCATAGACCATTGGTCTGGAGACAATATCCTCTCAGCTAAACACAAGCACCTCCAACACTGCAGCACTCACTCAGTTTGCACTGGGGTGAAAACAAGATTTTGCAACCAAACAGGAAGTGTAAATATTAGAGTCGAGGGTTCGATATGCGGGGAATTGACAATAAACATTGCGAGCCTAATGAGACAAGTGAGCAACAACTGTGGGGTATGAACATGCAGAACTCTCGGGTTGATCATTTCAATTTGAAATCCAAGTACGTGAAAAGCAAGTGAGACGGAAAGTAGGTTAAGTGATGTCTTTCTCCAAGGAAACACGAACATTCACAATGCTCATCTTTCTGTGCTTTCTTTTGCTGCTTCGTGATGACATTGCTGAACCTGATAAGAAATGATGAAAAATAATGGAACTTTAATCCTGCAATTTGGTTTCAGAGTTCGGGAGCCTGCTTCCGCCTCTAGATAAATGATGGCAAACCATCATGATAAAACCCATGCTATTCACCCCCTCCCCCTCAGTAATCAAGTTCTCAATTTCTCACCCAGGAGGCAGAGTTACCCTGACGGCAATGGCTAGACTAGGAGTTATCTCCCACAGGATTAAAGAAAACCCAAGAGATCACATTGTGTAATGTGAAAAGTATTTACACAATGCCTAGAGTTTAATGCTACTCACAAGCATCGCCCGAAATACAGAATTGAGAATGCATTGATGAGGAATGCAGAACTTCATCTAACACAAGGTGCAGGATACTGAGAATTACTGTCAACATAGAACAAGATGTTACACTGAGCACCTCTCCAGGACATTCTGAAGAACTGACCCAGTTAACCTGAAAAGAATCAGCTGAGGTTTTACAAGTATATATATACTTTGGCTTAAATCTGAAAGAGCTTTTGAGTTGCAAAGAGCTGCATTACGAGTGTGTGAAGTGTTAAAATGGTAAGTATAGCCAGTGTATCGGGTCTGACCGGCCTTGTGTGAAATCTATGGTTAGTCTGTCACATACTTAAACAGAATTAATTAGATCTCATTAGAGGGCAAGCTTCACAGACATAATTAGGGATCATTACTAGAACAAAACAGCATGATGCACTTCTCATTTGCAGTATACGTGAGTGAATATTCTTTCTGAAATACAGCCCATTAACACCAGCTACACTGCATCTCCCTCCCCCATCCCCACCGCTCTCAAAATCACCACCCACCCAAACAAAAAGAAAAGCTTTTAAGTTCTGAAGTTTGGTTTCCAGAGCCACTAAGGCCCCAGAGTGCCTGAGCAGAGACAGTATGGAATCTCTTTCATGCAAAATGTGGCCAAGACTTTGTTTTCTTCCTCAACAGCATACAGGAGCCTGATAATTGGAGGCTCATTAAGGTTGTGTTAATGAGGAAAAGCCAGGCCACACTTAGCAAGGAAGGTGTGATTCAGACAGACCGTACAAGATGCTGTGGGTTTAAATGAACAAAGAGAATGGGTTGAAAGAGATGAATGTATGAATAGCACTGTTGCATTGGAATTCCATTCTTTGTGAGATGGCAGTAACTTTAGACCACCCACAAATACACTGAGCAGTCCAAAGGAAACCAGCCAGTCAATAGGGAAGAAGAGGGCTCTTGCTGGGAGGATGATAGGCAGTGACAAGCTCCAGCAGTGTCCCCTGTCCATGTCCTGCCAACTCGCATGACACATAGAGAGCTAGCTACTTGCTGACCCGCCATGTTCCTTACAGGTTGTCCTTCTTCATTTTTTTAAATTTCAAAATTATACTTTATTCATGAAGTATCTTTAGACACATATGTAGTCACTAAAGCAATTCAGTTCTGTACAGTAGCATTTGAAGAAACAAACAAAAATTGTGATTTGAATCTATCCAGTAAATAAACCAAAGACACTTCTTACTTGTACAAAACAATATTTATCATTTTATATATATAGGAGGCACTGGGAGGATCCAGTAACTGAATGGATCCCCATTTAACTTCAGCAGAAAGACCTTAGGTGGTGGTCTTTCCCCACTGAATCTTGGCAACAGCTGCCCCAAGCTTTTGCGCTTTACCTTGGAATGTGCCAGCCAGCAACAATCAATCAAGGTCAACTCCTTGCTCTGGAAAACCAACAAGTTTTGGCTAGATGAAAGAGTGTCTTTCACTGAGTTGGTGGTCCTCAAGGTGCAGCTGATGTTTATCTCAGTGTGCATCCCAAAGAACAGCTCATACAGCACAGAATCCCCCTCATGGAGTTGCTCGGGATGAACTTCGATAAAAATCACTTCTTCTGTCTCCAGACTTCTATTGCAATGGCACTTTCTTCTGCCAAACTACTTGAAAGGAAACAAGGATCCCTAAAGATTGAATCTGTTAGGACTCTGCCTCAAACACTCATTGGGGGCTCAGAATATCACTCTATAAAAGAGGTTACTTGCAACTTACATCCAGTTTTCTCCTGCAATTTGACAAAATCACCCACATTTAATATCTGACCACTGGAGTGATGTCACCCCATACTAAATGCATCCCATCACAATAGTTTTAGTACCATTGCTTACTTTACTGGCCAATGGCTGGACATTTACCTTGTGAATTCCCAAATCCAACTACGATATCTTAAAATAGTCTTTGTATAGCTAGCAAATTACTTATTAAATTAAGAAGATTTAAAGGTGAAATAAGTTTATTATTTTGGTTTAGGATTTATAGGAATATTACATATGAAGCTCAGCCCACACATAGGTCATTGACAACTCGTTATTACAATTTCTATGCTTCACGCAAAGCTCATCATATTTTTCAGCATTGTTATATGTTAAATTGGCCCTCACATGTTTATCAAGTTACCCCTTAAATACATCTACGCACTTTAAAAGCACTTATAGATTTCACAGAATACAAGAGCAGATTGCAAAATTAACTCTTTGGGTACCATTGTTGGTACTGTCCCATTGCCAGATTCTTTTGATATGGAAATATACATAAAAAATTAACTATGGCTAGATTTTCTGATAGATGAATAGTCATTTCTGCAGCATAAGTAGGAATTGCACATTGAGGTCTTGTGGAATCCCCAACATCGGACACTCTAAAAGAATTGCCCAGGAAATGGAGGATTCCGATTGGAAATTTCCCTATACCCAGAGCCATCTGAAAAGGGTCCACGTTAATCAGGGATTTGGAGGGTTCCACTGCAGTTAGGTAAATAGTTACCTAGGAAAAGTTAAGCAATTAACTACTTAGTTTAACTCTTGGTAAGTATTAAACTGATACTCACCGCAACCCTCAACATAAATCAAAATACACCTCCCAGACACTTTACTTTAGTTTCCAAAATGTCACCCCTCTCCAAAATCCAACATCCATTTTCTTCCCTGGATCTTCAAACACAGCTGCATCCCCCCACCTCCCCAACCTCCCCGGGCACCGGTTTCTCCTCTCCGTCCCCCAGAACATGACACCCAACACCAAACCCTTTGCCCGGGATCTGATAAAGACCATTAACAGCCTGAGAATTCCCTTCTCTCTCCATGACCCAAACATTCACCCAGCTAAGGACTGCTAGGTCTGACACAAACTCCTTCTGAATGGAACACCCTCCACTCCACCATTGAATCTGTCACCGTCTCCCTCATTACCAGACCCCTCTCATTCCATCGTTGCTAGGGATTGGATATCTCACCTATTGTGATCCAACATCCCCCCTTATCCCCTGACTGGAGCTGAATATCCCACCCAACACAATCTACACAAAATAATCAATTGCATACCTAGCCCTCTACCCATCATGCATCCTGGTACTCTACCCAGCTGGCACCCTACTTGGTTTAACTAGGCCTGTATTTACTTTGGTTGAGAAGAATGAGAGAGAGGATCTGATTGATAGATATCAAATTCTGACATGGCTGGACAGACTGGATGTAGGGAGGGTGTTTCCTTGGTTGGGGAGTCAAGAACCATGGGATGCAGTCTCAGGATATGGAAGTTGGTTATTTAGCATTGAGTTATGGAAACATTTCTTCACTCAGAACGGTCAACCAGTGGAATTCACTACCACCAAAGGCTGGATCACTGATTATGTTAAGAAAGCAATCATAGGATCCCCATACTGTGGAAACAGGCCCTTCAGCCCAACTCCACACCAACCCTCCGCACAGTAACCCACCTAGACACATTCCCCTACCCTATTACTCCACATTTACCCTGACTAATACACATCCCTGAGCATTATGCACAATTTAGCATAGCCAATTCACCTGACTTGCGCAGCTTTGGATTGTGGGAGGAAACCTGAGCACCTGGAGGAAAACTACGCAGACACGGGGAGAATGTGAAAATTCCACACAGACTATCACCTGAAGCTGGAATCGAACCTGGGTCTCTAGTGCTCTCAGTGCTAACCACTGAGCCACTGTAATCTTTAGACATGAAAGGCATCAAGGGACATGGAGAGATCAGAAATATGGCATTGTGATATAGGATAGGCAATAATCATATTGAACAGTTTTCCTGGCGCCCTGCCACTCTATTTACTTGGCACCGCACCCATTACTACCACCAACTCACCCTTACATTACATACTTATCCTTTGACAGAAGCTCTGATGCTGGACAATTAAATCTCAGAACTTGGCAATTATTGCTCAGAAAAGGGCCGTGTTTTGACTTTCTGATGGTGCTACACTATAGGGGACTTATGCAGTGTATTAACCCAAAAATGATATCTCCAAACCAAATTATTAAGTATTAATTGGAAATGGCCACAAGTAATGATGGAAAATGGATAAATATGTGAGAGCAGGCTGTTTTGCAGTGACACCAGGACATGTTTTTGATGACCAAGCATCAAGGAATGCTTGGAAAAAGTACTTGGAAGAGGCAATTCAGCACATAACATCAAATCCAGTGTACTGCTTATACTGGAGCCTTTTCACAGTTCACCGGACTTCACTATCAGACCAGGTTTGTGAACGGTTCTGTGGAAATTGAGATCGAGTTCCAGTGACCAGCTATCGTAGAGAGGTACCGGATAAATGAGACTCTCTTGTTAATACGTCTGAAGTAGTTGAAGTGAACAACTTTGTTCAAATGTGTCCAAAATAGTGTTAGCTAATAATTAGTTCCAATGTATATTAATTAATTTAGGCCAATTGCATTATATTGAAATGCACGTGTCTTCTCGTATTCATTTTGATTAGACCTTAAAGAACCATTACAGGCACTTCAGCCTAATGTTACAATCTATCAGATTTAAAATGCACTCTGCATTTCTAAAGGAGCTCTGATTAGAATCTTCTGCAGCAATGCAGAATTCTTTCATTTTACAAAAAAGGAGCGATGGACAATCTGAGTATGATTGCAACTCATCAGAAAAATAGCTCAATGACCTTAGACTGGCAAGTTTCAATGCAAATTCACCTCGGATCCTTAGATAGCACCATCCCATCCCACAACCACCACCATCCAGAAGGACAAAGGCAGCAGACACATGGGAACACTACCCCTGCAAGTTCTGCTCCCAATAACTCACTATCTTGACTTGGAAATGTATTGTTCCTTCAGTGTCGCTGGTTCAACGTCCTGGAACTCCCTCTTTAACAGGACTGTCGGTCTATTTACAGCACATCAACTACAGTGTGGTTCAAGGAGGTAGCTTACCACCACTTTGTCATGGATACATAGGGACAGTAAATAAATGTTGACCCAACCAGCTAAATGCATGAATTCAAAGAAAGTTCCCAACTGCAAAAATGGCAAAGAGCCGAAGAATGGGTAAGTTAAGGAAACTAAATCCAGGAATAAGTAGGGAGGAAAGCTAGGGGGAAACTGGCTCAAAAAAATGGAGAAAGACATGTGAATGGACCATAGTACTGGAATCAATGATTGATTTGCTATACTCATTCTTCATGTGAGAGCTGTGTCATTGTAAGGGCAATAATTCTCCAGGCAATCAGCATGTATTTGCAGCCACTTTATTAAATATCACAACAGGATTCCAAGATCAATAAGTCTGTGCTTTATCGGGTCCTCTCTGATCTGTTTGGAGAGGAGCAATAGACAGTTGATAGATTAGGCACGGTGGTGTTAAGCAGAGTTATCAGGAAACCGAATATCATTCATTAACTGCTGTGACAAGTAGAATGTGGAGATCAATGTAAAGGTGCAGTCTCTTTGGGATAAATGGCATTCTTCTGTTCTAAAAATCCTCAAAAAGTTTCTAAATGCTACGAAAAAGAAGCCTAATAACTAAAGTAACATGACAAAGGAATGTTTTCACTCAAGGGCTCTTAGAATCTTTTTATCTTTTTACTTTGTTCTCAACATGAGGCAGATATGGAAATGGATATTTATTTGTCCATCAATAATGGCTTTGTGAGGTGATGATTTTTGTAGGCTTTCTCCTAGATCAGTGACTTATTTGGCATCTTTACTGAGGATGTAAGAAGTGTATTGAAAGGGCCTAATAGACCTGTTAGATCTTTTATATATATCAGAAAGCTTTCTGTCCTGTTGTTCTAGTTCCCAAATTACCAGAATTATGGAATTCAATTTCAGAACCTGTCACTGTCGAATTTAAGCTCAATATCTCTGTCTAACAATCTCAGCATGCCATAATCTCAGTCCCAAACCCATGACCACTACCATCCGGAAGGACAAGGGCAGCAGATACATGGGAACACCACCTCTTGCAATTTCCCATCCCAGCCACTCACGATCCTGACTTGGAAATATATCATCATTCCTTCATTGGATTAAAATACTCCCTAGTGTCATTGAGAATCTACCTACATCATGTAGACTACACCGATTCAAGAAGGCAGTTCACTTCACCTTCTCAATGGCAATTAAGGTCAGGCAATAAATTCTGGCCTAACCAGTAACATCCACATCCCATAAGCAAATTTTTAAAAGTTCCTGCTTTCAAAACTGGCAAAGAGCTATCACGACACCTTGCTTTAGTGAAGATGAAGCAAGCACAATTACTGTGACACTCAGCTCAAAGCCACCCTTCAAACCTCTAAAATGAAATGAAGAACTAGGGTATGTTTTCATTGCTGCCACATATGAAGGTAGAAACAAGTTACAACACAGGTAGTGATCACATGACTATGACAAGCCAGCTAGTACATTTCCCAAAGGGGGGAGCTGGTTATATTTCAAAATAAGTGCACTGGGTGCATTGGACCACCATTTTGCGATACACAAGATGGATTGGATAAGGAGAATGAGATTCAGAATTAGATTTATTGTCACGTGCAGTCAAGTACAGAAGTATGGAAGAAGAGTGAAAAGCATACAATGTTGCCCCACATCTTAGGTACAAAGTAACTAAATACAAACTTTAAATACAAAGTAGGGAAATAAAGAAAATAAAGTTATATTATCTTCCAGTTATTCATACAGCGAGTTAAAAAACTTAAAGGTGAAAAGATCAACATTCTAGTACATTTTATTGCTTTTCCTTCTGACTATGTATAATTGCATTTCTCTAAATGTTTTTCTATTCATCAAAAAGCAAAAAACAAGTTTGCATGTCCAAACATTTGCAGTTCCAAGTCACCTAAGTTTTCCATTACACATGATCAACAAAGAGAAAGTATCATTCATGAAGAAATCTAATCTGTCCCATTTTTATCAGTCTCAGGGTATGCATTTTGTCTGTTGTCTTTGAAGTCTTCAAGTGTTGAAATGACATTCAGGTGACTTGTTGTTGTCAATTTGTCTAGTATCTGTTTATTCCTCAGTGTGATTTTCCTTCCATGGGGAATGTCTTTCCCATAGTACACACAACGTGGTGATGATTAGTGGGGAGCTAGAGGATTGGGAAGCCTTAAAAAACAGCAGAGGACAACAAAAAAAGCAGTAAGTGAAGAGGAGGGAGAAGATGAAATATGGGGTAATCAAGCTGATATAGAAAAGGAGTTTGCAAGAGTATTTTTAGATACCTAAAAGGTAAGACAGGCAATAGTGGATATTGGATCACTAGAAAATGAGGCTGGAGAAGTAGTATGAAGGAACAAAAAATGGTGGAGGAACTGAATAGCACTTTGTATCAGTCTTTACAGTGAAAGACACCAGCAACATTTCAGAACTTCAAGACAGTCAAAGGTCAGAGGTGAGTGCAGTGGCCATCATTCAAGAGAGGGTGATAAGGATGCTGAAAGGTCTGAAGGTGGATGAATTATCCAGACTGGATGGACAACACCCCAGGGTTCTGATGGAGATAGCTGAGGAGAACATGAAGGAATCAATGGTGATTGTTCAGGAAACTGGAGTTAGAGAGGGTTCAGGGGACTGGAAAATGCCTAATTTAACACTCCTGTTTAGGAAGGTAGGTCGACAGAAGGCAGGAAACTATAAGCTGGTTAGCCTGGCCTCAGTCATTAGTGACATTTTAGAGCCCATTATTTTTGATGAAACTGCGGAGTACTTGGAGTCAGCATGGCTTCAAGAGGAGATCATGCTTGACAAAACCTGGTAGAATTCTTTGAAGAGGTAGTAACAGAAAAGAGAGTCAGCAGGCATGACCTATTTGGATTTCCAAAAGGCTTTCGATAAGGTGCCATGCAGGAGGCTGCTAAATATGATAAGCATACATGATGTTTGGGCAAGGCGCTTGGAAGGAGAATTGGTTGAATGGCAGAAAGCAGAGAGTAGGGAGAAAGGGGTCTGTTTCAGGATGGCAGCCAGTGTCCAGCGAAGTTCCACAGAGGACCACACCATTCACATTATAAATTAACAATCTGGACAAAGGAACTGTGGGCATTGTTGCTACGTTTGCAAATGGCACAAAGACAGATAGAGGGACAGGTAGTGTTAAGGAAGCAGGGAGGCTGCAGAAGGACTTCAACAGGCTAGGAGAGTGGGCAAAGCAGTGGCAGATGGAATACAACGTGGGAAAGTATGAGGTTGTGAAATTTGGCCAGAAGACTATTTTCTAAATGGGGTCAGGTTTCAGAAATCTAAAGCACAAATGGATGTTCAGGATTCTCTTTAGGTTAATTTGTAGGTTCAGTTGGCAGTTAGTTGCTGATCAGAGTAATCGTTTGCCTTTCAGCTGCAGTGTCCCTGTTAGGTTCATGACTTCCGGAGTATATCAGACTTTGTTACTAGTTGTTTGATTCTAGTGAAAGCTACTTCTTGTCCTGTGCTCCCATATCATCGTACATCCTTAACAGTGAAATTGTGCAAATCTTCACAGTCTGATGACAAACTGGGCAAAAACTTTCCCATACATTGCATTGTTGCACCGCTTTCAGATCAGTTAATCATTTCATTTCTGCGACAGCTTTTACCTTGTCAGAATCTGGGCCGAGTGCTTTTGCTGTCAGTATATAACTTCTGGCATCCTCAGTTACATCTTTTTCATCTTGTTCTATTCATTTTTCTTATCACACCTTTTCTTTGGCTGTGCTAGGATTGCCTCTTCTGCTTTCAATTGTTGAACATCAGCTGCCTGCCCCTGAAGGACTCTTCAGTCTTTTTATCTTCAATCCATTTTGTGGGTCTCCCAGATTGGTTGAGCCCTTGAGGGCAGGCCTTGATGCTGCATATCCCTATGAACCCTTCCTATTCATGTACCAATCCAAATGACCATTCTCATCTTCTTTAAGACAACATTCATCAGAAAGACTTTGAAAATCAGTTTTTTAATATTCTCGGATCTGTACAGCCAGCTTAGCTATGTGTGAAATGTTGTATATCTCTTCTGGCACCAGTCCAATCTTTTATCTTGTTTTTGCAACCTTATCCTGAAGGCTTCATTTTTGGGTCTCTACTGTGAGCTATTTCACACAGGTCTGTGAAGCCCATGATGTTTGCTTGAAGGACAAGTGTCTATCTGGCACTTCAACGTCACTTGATGCTCTCTTTCTGCAGGCATCATTCTGACAATCACAAACCATTGACTACTTCTAGACCTGACAATAATGATCTGTTTTATGGTTTAAAATAATTCAACAGAATCATCAGCTGGCATCTCTCCAGCAGCCATCTTCAATCGGTTTACTGTGTTTCTTTCTGGTTAAACACTCTTACACAAAATTATCCATCAAAGTTTTACTTGCAGATCCACTAATATCATTTATTGTATCCATTGCTCCCGATGCGGTCTCCTCTACATTAGGGAGACTGGGTGCCTCCTAGCAGAGCGCTTTAGGGAACATCTCCGGGACACCCGCACCAATCAACCACACCGCCCCGTGGCCCAACATTTCAACTCCCCCTCCCACTCTGCCGAGGACATGGAGGTCCTGGGCCTCCTTCACCGCCGCTCCCTCACCACCAGACGCCTGGAGGAAGAACGCCTCATCTTCCGCCTCGGAACACTTCAACCCCAGGGCATCAATGTGGACTTCAACAGTTTCCTCATTTCCCCTTCCCTCACCTCACCCTAGTTCCAAACTTCCAGCTCAGCACTGTCCCCATGACTTGTCTGGACTTGTCCTACCTGCCTATCTCCTTGTCCACCTATCCACTCCACCCTCTCCTCCCTGATCTATCACCTTCATCCCCTCCCCCACTCACCCATTGTACTCTATGCTACTTTCTCCCCACCCCCCACCCCCCTCTCCACGCTTCAGGCTCACTGCCTTTATTCCTGATGAAGGGCTTTTGCCCGAAACATCGATTTTGCTGCTCCTTGGATGTTGCCTGAACTGCTGTGCTCTTCTAGCACCACTAATCCACAAAATTATTCAGATTTTTGCATTCAGGACACTGATTGCCCTGACTGAACTAGCTTTGATCTGTTTTACTTGGTATCCACTGCAATGCTTCTGTTTGGCCTCTGGTTTTGATCCTTCTGTTGACCATTCTGCAAATCTTTTTTTTCCCCAATGCCCTGTTTTCATCCAGATTGGATGCTCTTGCTATAATGCAATGCCTGTCTTGTTTTCGTGTTAATAAACTCAAAGCGATGATTGACAATCTTATAGCTTCGACATTCGCTGTGTTGATGTTACTAGCTTTCTTGAGAAAATGTTTCTCCTCTTTCAGTTGTTATTTTTAATGTGATATCTTTCAGTTCCCCAAACTCACAATATTCAGCTAGATGAATCGGTGCAATCATGTACTGATCAGTAGTCTCCAGCTGATGTTGAACATTCACAAGTAACATTAACAAAAAATGCTTTCAAAGCTTTCAAAGTTTCTCTTGTCTGGATTTTAGGTCTTCAGTGAGATCTAGAGAGCAACACAGCATGCATGCCCTTCCCCAACCCTTTTTAGTAATCAGTCTGAATCTCTTAGTTGCTCACACTTTTCATAGAATTATATAGCAATTTCACAGTCTTGCAAATTAGTCTAGAACAAATTCTAGTCATGTCTCTTACTCATTTCATTGCCATGCAGCTAGGAGTAGAAAATTTGCCTCATCCAGTTATACAGACTGCAGTATTAATCCTCACTAGGGGTCACTATTTAAAAATTAGGGGTAGCCAATTTAAAAGTGAGATTAGACATGAGTTTTTGGAAGTCTCTTGCTGAAATGAAAGCAGATTTCTTGAATATTTTTTAAGACAGAAAGAGATAGATTCTTGATGACCAAGGAAGTTAATTTTTTTTTGTTCATTCATGGGATGTGAGTATCGCTGCCTGGCCAGTATTCATGTTCCATCCTTAATTGCCCTTGAGAAGGTGCTAATGAGCTGTCTTCTTGAACTGCTGCCGTTCACTTGCTGCAGCATGACCCAAAATGCCCTTAAGGAGGGAATTCCAGGATTTTGACCCCGAGACAGTGTAAGAATGGTGATATATTTCCAAGTCAGGATGGTGAGTGGCTTGGAGGGGAACTTATGGGTGGTGGTGTTCCCATGTATCTGCTGCCCTTGTCCTTCTAAATGGAAGTGGTCCTGGCTTTGGAAGGTGTTGTCTGAGGATCTTTGGTGAATTGCTGCAGTACATCTTGGGGATAGTACAGACTGCAGTTACTGAACATTGGTGGTAAAGGGATTGCATGCTTGTGGATGTGGTGCAAATTATACAGACTGTTTTGTCCTGGATGGTGTTAAGCTTCTTGAGTGTTGTTGAAGCTGCACCCATCCAAACAAGCGGGATTATTCCATCATACCCCTGACTTGTGCCTTTCTAAACGGGGAGTCAGGAGATGGGTTACGTGCTGCAATATTCCTAGCCTCTGACCTGTTCTTGGAGCCACTGTATTTATATGGTTATTCTAATTCAGTTTCTGGTCAATGGAAACACCCAGTGTTCCAAATTTTCTGTTAATCTAGCATGCTGTATTCGCTGCTCACAGTGTGGACTCTACATTGGGAAACTGAAACACAGGCTGGGTAACTGCTTGGCGGAACACCGGCATTCTGTTTGTAAAAGTGATACTGAGCTTCCCGTCGCCTGCCTCTTCAACAGCCCACCATGTGCTCTGGACAACACTTCTGTCTCCAATGTTCGAGTGAGCCCAAAGAACCAACATCTGGTTTCCTGCTTGGGAACCCTGCATTCTCTGAAACTCAAGATTGAGTTCAACAACTTGAGACTCTGAGTCAATCCTTCCATTTTTTTTTACCCAATCCATGCCCAGTCCTGTTTTGACATCAGTTGCTTTTGCACAGCCCACACATTTTCACCCACTCACAGACCTGTTATCACATAACATGGTTTGTTTTCAGCACAGCCGATTCATTCACTGATACTCTCAGTTCATTGTCATTTATTCAGCTGCTCTTCTATCCTGACTCGCTATGCTCAAGCCCCTTGTTTACCTTTCACTTTCCCATCTCTCTGGACTTTACCCATCCTCCTCCCTCAACCTCATCTTCAGCATAAAGATCCCTTTTTTTTCTGGTTGTTAGCAGTTTTGATGAAGAGTCACAGGTCTCGAGATGTTAACTCTGCTTTATTCCTACAGTTGCTGCCAGACCTGCTGAGTTTCGCCAGCAATTTTTATTTTTGTTGCAGAGTCCCAAAAGGCTACTCTTTCATTAGACAGAGAGAGAGACACTGGTGGTTGGTTAACCTGAGTGTCACCACACTTTGGGCAAGAGGAGATGTTAAGAAGGAGGCAACCTCTCTGAAGACAGTATAGAAATTGAAACCATGCTGTTCGCGTCATCCAGCATCACAAATCAGCCAACTAATCTAACTGATTTCCATAGTCCCGCAAAGGCTGTAAAAAGAGCAAGTGTGCATTCTGGTAAATGAATGTTAACAAACTGCTTTAAATATAACTATATACAAAGGATGTTAAAGGGTGAGGGACAACATTTTCCAGAAACCTGAGATATAAGTTCCAGTTCCTGTGTCTGACATCAGTACAACATAGCTTCTTTCTGACATGCTCAGTAGCTGATCTTGGAGTAAAGGTATAGTTAACCTTTTTCCCCACAATGACAGCTTAAATCACTATGTTTGAGGCAGAAGCTCAGGCCAGGCTACTGGTTGAGAGTCTTCTGTTAGTCACATCTCATTCTTAATGGTCCAGACTGCGTGTATTCAAGTGTCACCAGCCACTCGAGTAATATTGTACCTTTTGAACATGAATTAAGTGAATTGGCCTGGTGCACTGAGCTGGGAAGGAGTTCAAGTACCAGTTGCACATTTTTATTCTGAAATCAAAAGCCACTACTAGCTGAGGGGTCTTCACGGGAAGTCAGGCAAGTTCAACTACATTCTCTGGACAGATTACCATAATGTTATAAGATAACCATGTCCAGTATATATGTGCAATTAGAACACCTGCTAAGATTTATATCGTGTGTAATATGTAAAAAAAAATGTCAATGCAATTAGGGTACACAGCTTGGATTCATGAGTACAGAACGAGTGGTTAAGTATGAAACCAACAACCTTCAGTAAAGCAAATTAACTGAGATCTTCTGGTATAAAGTGTAAGGTGATGCACTTGGGCAGGACAAGCAAGGACAGGGAATACATGATGAACAGTAGGAGCCTGGGAAGCACTGAGGATCAGAAAGCCTTCGCTTTGCATGTACACTAGTCCCTTAAGGTATCAAGATAGATGGATGAAGTGGTTTTGAAGACATACGGGTTACTTGCCTTTACTAGCTGAGACAAAGAGTTTAAGAGCAGGAAGGCCATTCTGGAGCTGTATAAAAGCATAGGTCGGCCACTGCTGGAGTATTGTGTGCAGTTCTGGAAACCACATTATAGAAGGGATGTAATAGCACTGGAAAAGTTGCAGAGGAGATTTACCAAGATTTTGCCTGTTCAGTTCTGTTATGAAGAGAGATTGGATAGAATGGGGCAGAAGAGATTGAGAAGGGATGTGATTGAGGTATATAAAATTATGAAGGGCACAGATAAGGTAGACAGGAAGAAACATTTTCCCTTGATGAACAGCTCAATGACCAGGGGCATAGGTTTAAGGTAAAGAACATTAAGTTTAGAGGGGACGTGAGGAAAAACATTTTCACCCGGAGGATGGTGGGAATCTGGAACTCAATGCCTGTAAAGTTGGTGGTGGCAGAAACCCTCATAACCTTTAAGTAATCTTTAGGTCTGCACCTGCAATGCTAAGGCATACAAGGTTATAGGCCAAGTGCTGGGAAATGAGATTAGAATAGTTGAGTAATTATTTTTGACCACGTGGATGTGACAAGCTGAAGTGGCTTAGAAGGTCCCTGAGTACTTGGCCATCCCACCATACTACTATGATGGAATTTCCCAGCAAGTTTAAATGCTTGGTGAGCAATTAGTCTCTGTCCTAAATCTTCCACAGAATGCTTCAACTCCAAATTAGAGTCACGGATTTCAGCGGTTCAGACTTATATAAGTACCCAACAGATGTTGATGGAAATAAAATAGGTCTAACTGTCCAGCTGGTCACCTTCCCCCACCCTGGCTCCCCAATGGACCTTGCAACTAGACCCAGATGTGACTGGACTACTACCCAGCATGACCTACCCCCTCACCAACCTGTTTCTTTATCTCTTCACCTAATTGCCACTCCACTCCCTCATCCACCTGCAATCTTACCTCCTCACTCACCCAGCTGCTCTTTTACCTCCTTACCAATCCCACCCTATCTACAACTACTTTACACATTTGTTTCTCATCTCCATAGCTTCTCAGAGCGACTTTGGACATTTGAACCGTGCTGGAATACGGCAGCTTGTGCAGTAGAAAAGGGGCAAGGCTTCCATATAGCTCTCTGTGACATTCGCCGTTGGAATTCATTCATTCATTCATTCATAGTTATCCGGACCTAATTTCATAAAACAAGTGCATATAAGGCTAAAATTGGATTGTGCCAATATTCAACCCCAGTCTTGCAATTTGCAACTTGCCCAGAGTAGTTCAGATAATGAGCATCCTCCTCTGTTATCTGCAATTACTGCTGGGCAAAGTAACTCCTGTGTTCGACTAAGAGGCTGATAGCACTGTCCATAAATTTTTGCTATAAATTCTGTGTGTTAGGATTGAGCCCTCCACTGATGAAGGAGCGATGTTCCGAAAGCTAGTGTGCTTCCAATTAAACCTGTTGGACTATAACCTGGTGTTGTGTGATTTTTAACATTGTCCATAAAACACACGATACAGCCAGCCTTCTGTTCTTAAAGGCAGTCTGTCTTTTTTTAAAAGGTGAGTTTTTTCTCTCTATTAGATGTGAATGTAACAATTGTGTGACAATGAGCAGTCAATTAATCATGTTTGCTTTATTTGAAGATAACACTATGTATAGATAGAGGTAACTAAGAATCTAAATATATATTTAAAAAACAGGGAATGTTGAGAAAATCTCAGCAGCTCAGGCAGCATCTACATAGAGAGTGATTGCACAGAACTTCCTCTGTATTGCTTTTTAATTGTCAGATATAATAGGATATATCATTTGCAGGAGTCTGACATAACCTTTTCACTCAGAGGCAGGTTTGCTAACAGTCACCAAGGTAATTATTTGAAAGTCGGTGTCAGAAGGTTTGGGCTGCATGTTAACAGAATTCTTCTCTCCACTTACCATTTCAGGCCCAAGTATAATATTGATATATGATGTTCAATAAATGTCTTAACTCCCATTATTTCATCCCTTTACAACATCTATTGATCACCATGGAAAGATACAGATTGCCTTTGTGAGTCACTCGAGAATGTAATAGCTTCACTTCAATGTCACAATGAACTTTTGATATGGTCAAAGTTTATTCTGTCAGACTTTATTCAGATTCAATTCCCCCAGGCTGACAAAAGCGTTTTGTGCTTCAATTACTAGAATAGTTTGGAAGGGTTAAGGTTTCATTGATCAGGAAGATGGGCGATCTGATCTGACATTGATTTTCTCTCAATCAGTTGGAGAAATGCACAAAGTTGTATGATGAGTGATGACAGGGAAGTAAATAAGGAAGATTCCCACAACACTGCGTGTAACAAGTTCCAACTCCCAGAGAGGAAAGTCCTGATAACACTGTGATGATTTGAACTCAGCATCTTCGTTTAAACTATACCCACTGGAATTTTTAGAATTTATCGTCTTTTATTTGCAAATTTGTTTCCATTTTAAGAAGGAAACTTCAGTCACATTACTCTTTTACTTTGTATACATAGCCAAGTTGTTCCCTGAAGCTTAGGCTGACCTCCAGTGATTACATCTTTGGACAGCCATTTGTGTTTAATTGAAACTGGTTGAAAATTAAACAGGACCTGCTTCAAATCTCTGCAATAATTTATCAACTGTCCTTAGCAACAAGTAGTCAAATCAATAACTATTGATTAGCAGAAAGGAGGAATTTAGGCCTCAATAGGAGGGAAAGAGAGAGAGGGAGAACAGGCAGAGATCGTGGTGACTGAGAATGTTAGAAGTTGCAACTGCATGGAAACCATGCTGAAATGAATCACTTTTGGCTTTTTCACCATTTCCAAGTCACCAGTTCATAAACTGTCAGGGGAGTCTGTGCATTGGGAGGTGATGCTTGAGATTTGCTTGAGGATCCTGCTTCTTCTTGTGGGCGAAAGCTGACTGTGTGGTATGCTATGAGACACAGTCACAGGAAGTGAAGTAACAACATGTCATCTTCCTCTCATGTGTGGCCTCATGGCAAGATAAAACTAGTGTTGTGAATAAAGTTGATATTTGGTTACCTCAGCAGATTCTGTAAATATGATTTAGCAGCACACCAAGACCAAGGAAGTTACATTTTTGATCAACAAGCAGTGCTGAAAAAATATTCACCCATTCTTTTCACCTCTCTTCTTGATCTGTTAGATTTAAAGATAAGAGAATCCAAGACAGAAAGATCCCAGTAGCACCACACAAAGCTATTTTGATGTGTGACAGCCACCATCCAATCTAAATAATTCTTGATATTGATGATATTGGTTTATTTGCAGTCTTCTGGAAGTATCCATTAACCATCAGAAGTAGTTGCAGTCATATCATAACCTCCCCCTTCTAACTACTGCCCCAGTTCCATTCTCAGGGATTAAAAATGGACTCTGCCAACCACAAATTAAATGCTGTGTGCTGCTGGCTGGTTAAATCAGCATACTGTTTTGCACAATGCAAAGGATAAATTTTATGATTCAGCTTGGAGTGAGCAAAGGTACAGGGCAAAAAGAGAAGTTGCTGGAAAAGCTCAGCAGGTCTGGCAGCATCTATGCAGAGAAATCAGAGTAAATGCTCTGGTCTGGTGACCCTTCCTCAGAATTGATGGTAGCTAGGAAAATTTTGATTTAAGTGCAGAAGATAGGGTGGGAGGAGAGGGTATGGAGTAAACAGTAGGTGGGGATAGAGTCCAAAGAGAGAGAAGAGCAGTTGGACAGACAAAGGATTAGATAATGATCTGGCTAGGAAGGTGAATAATTCAATAATTTTAAGGCTTGGACTCTCCCATGTCCTAGCCCCCTACCCCACACAGGTAAAAGAGCAAAGGTACAGGGCAAAAAGAGAAGTTGCTGGAAAAGCTCAGCAGGTCTGGCAGCATCTATGCAGAGAAATCAGAGTAAATGCTCTGGTCTGGTGACCCTTCCTCAGAATTGATGGTAGCTAGGAAAATTTTGATTTAAGTGCAGAAGATAGGGTGGGAGGAGAGGGTATGGAGTAAACAGTAGATGGGGATAGAGTCCAAAGAGAGAGAAGAGCAGTTGGACAGACAAAGGATTAGATAATGATCTGGCTAGGAAGGTGAATAATTCAATAATTTTAAGGCTTGCACTCTCCCATGTCCTAGCCCCCTATCCCACACAGGAGGCCTTGTTATTGCATAGTTTACTATTACACATAGTAGCCACTAACAGTGTCCATTAACAGCTATTCACCTTCCTAGTCAGATCTCTATCCACTCCTTCGTCTGTCTAACTGTTCTTCTCTGACTTTGGGCTCTATCCCACTTATTGTTTGCTCCTTACCCCTCCCCCCATCCTATCGTCTGCATATAAACTGACATTGGGGTGGCACAGTGGCTCAGTGGTTAGCACTGCTGCCTCACAGCGCCAGGGACCTGGGTTTGATTCCAGCCTCGGGCAACTGTCTGTGTGGACTTCACTCATTCTCCCTGTGTCTGTGTGGGTTTCCTCTGGGTCTGGGGTTTCCTCCCACAGTCCAAAGATGTGCAGGTCAGGTGAATTAGCCAAGCTAAATTGCCCAGAGTGATCAGGGATGTGTAGGTTAGGTGCATTACTTAGGGGAATGAGTCTGCATGGGATGCTCCTCGGAGGGTCAGTGAGAACTTGTTGGGCCAAATGGTCAGTTTCCACACTGTAGGGATTCTATAATTTTCTTAGCTACCATCAGTTTTGAGGAAACCTGAAATGCTAACTCTGATTCTCCTCCTGGATGCGGCCAGACCTGTTGAGCTTTTCCAGCAACTTCTGTTTTTGTTTATGATTTACAGCATCCGCAGTTCTTTCAGTTTTTATGAAGGTGTAGGGCAAATTGGGAATCTGACCTTGCATAATCTTCGGACAGGATTTGTAAATGGCATGGAGCTAATCCTACAAAATACGTGCAAGGGCCATATCTCAATGAACCATAGAGTCATAAATCACAAAACAAGCCCCTAGGCTCAACCCATCCATGCCAACCAGATTTCCTGAACTGAGTTAGTCACATTTGCCTGCATTTGATTTGATTTAATTTGACTTGATTATTGACACATGTACTTAATAGAGTGAAAAGTTTTATTTTGCATGCAGCGCATGCAGATCATACCATAGAAAGTGCATTACAGCAATAGAACAGAGTAAAGAATACAATGTTATGACTGCAGAGAAGATCACAAAGGGAGAGCTTAACATTAAATTTAAAACTTGACAGGTCCATTCAGAAGTCTAATAACAGCGGGAAAGAAGCTGTTCTTGAATCTGTGTGTTTAAGATTTTGTGTCTTCTGCCAGATGAAAGAGGTTGAAAGAGACTATAGCCAGGGTGGGAGGGGTCTTTGATGATGTGGGCTGCCTTTCTGAGGCAGAAGTATAGATGGAGTCAATGGATGGAAGGTTAACTTGCATGCTGGATTGAGCTATGCTTACTACTCTCTGTCGTCTCTTAACAGTTGCCATGCCACGCATGATGCATATGGTTTGAATGTTTTCTATTGCGTCTATAAAAATTGGAAAGTGTCTTTATGGACATGCTAAATTTCCTTAGGAAGTAGAGGCGTTATTGCGTTTTCTTGATGGTAGCATTAACATGGGTGGACCAACGCAGTTTGGCCCATATCCCGCTAAACCTTTCTGCATAGCTGTCCAAAAGTCTTTTAAATATTGTAACTATACTCGCCTCTACCACTTCCTCTGGCAGCTCAACCTATACATGTACCTCTTTCTGTGTGAAAAAGCTGCCCCTAAGGTCTCTTTTAAATCTTTCTCTTCTCACCTTAAACCTCTGTTTAGGATGCCCCTATCCATGGAAAGTATTGACTTTTCATCTTACCTGTGCACCAGATGACTCTATAAACCTCTCTAAAGTCACAAATGTTCATTGCCAAGAACTGTGATTTCAGAAATCTTCTAGAGAACTACTGAATTCTTCACAGCTTATTCAGCAATGGGTGCTATCATAAACCCTGTCCATAGCCTCTGAGTGTTTCACTCTTAAAGCTGAATAATATTCCTTACTGTTGCAGCTGAACTGTAACTTGGCAACTTTTTTTCAGGTTTCTTGCTGTCTTACAGAATTCGTTTGTTGCATCTATTTTTGTGCATGTGTCTGGTGTTCTGACCTTTGCATTGCTGGGAGCTGCAATTTTAGTTGTACAAATGAGAAATTGATGAATGAAGGTTCTTCTGGCCTTACCCTCATGTTGTGATATTTACAGAAGGACTGTGAGTAAGCGGGTTGGGAGCTGATGGCATTAGAGACGTTCAAATTACTCCTCCAGAGAAGATGGGTTGCAAAAGTAGGAACAGAGGCCATTCAACTGCCCACGTCTGTTCTACCATTGAATGAAATCATGCTGATTCTAATGTCTACTCCATTGATTCAGCGTTGCTTCATATCCCCTGATACATTCCTTATTGTGCACTTTGAAGCCACACTATGAGTTTGGGTTCAAGGCAGACTAGTCAAGAAGAAGGCAATGTCAAGAATAGCCTTCATACTCAGGCTTCAAAGTAACATGACTTGTTATCCATGAATATTGAATATCTCTGGATGTGCTGGTCATATACCAGACTCTGGTTTGCAGCTCATGAGGTAAGGACAAATCTATTCTCTCTGTGTATTCATGTCCATGTATTTCCTGCACAGGATAATCTTATCTAACTCTTCCCAGTCTGTGCCATTTATGCTCTCTGGTGTGCAATGTGAATTCCCCTCAATGCTGGAAAATCCAAGACAAGATTATGCAAACTGTCTTTATAAATCCACAGTGAATTTAACACTCCAAAATAACTGAAGTTTCTGTACTTGGCTGGAGGGACATCCTAGATGTGTTTTCTAAAGTTCATGGATTTACAAACCTCCTTCTATCAGTTCCGAAGGTAGGAATGTTTTGAACTTTGGCTGTAGAGATAGTGATAGCCTTCAATACCTATAGGACTGGATCATCCTAAACGACCTCAAAAGACCTTGAAAAGGAGGTGGGGTGAGTCAGTCCATTGCTGGTGTCAACCTACCTGCCTATCTTCTTTTCCACCTATCCACTCCACCCTCCCCCTGACCTATCAGCTTCATCCCCTCCCCCACTCACCTATTGTACTCTCTGCTACTTTCTCCCCACCCCCACCCTCCTCTCATTTCTCTATCCACCCTTCAGGCTCTCAGCCTGTATTCCCGATGAAGGACTTTTGCCCGAAACGTTGATTTTCCTGCTCCTCGGATGCTGCTTGAACTGCCGTGCTTTTCCAGCACCACTCTAATCTAGAATCTGGTTTCCAGCATCTACAGTCATTGTTTTTACCTAGTTGATTTTAACCCTACTGCGAATCCTCTTGCAAGGATGCCTGCCTTGAAGAAGTTTTCCTCCTCTCTCTACAGGAATCTCAGGGATTCCCTCTCCCACTGCAACTCCCAGGTCATTTCCTCTGCCCTGAAGCTCTTCCTACCTGCCTATCTTCTTTTCCACCTATCCACTCCACCCTCCCCTGACCTATCACCTTCATGCCCACCTCCACTCACCTATTGTACTCTATGCTACATTCTCCCCACCCCCACCCTCCTCTCATTTATCTCTCCACCCTTCAGGCTCTCAGCCTGTGTTCCTGATGAAGGGCTTTTGCCTGAAACGCCGATTTTACTGCTCCTCGGATGCTGCCTGAACTGCTGTGCTTTTCCAGCACCACTCTGGTTTCCAGCATCTGCAGTCATCGTTTTTACCGACAGACTTTGGAGAGTCAGGAGATGAATTACTCACTGCAGGATTCCAAACATAATATCAATACAACTGTTCGGCTCTGGTCAATGATTTTATTTTTATTTCTTTATTTGTGGGATGTGGGCATCGCTGACTGGACAGCATTTATTGTCCATCCCTAGTTGCCCTTGAGAAGGTGATGGTGACCTAGCTTCTTGAACTGCTGCAGTCCACCAGCTGTACATTGACCTTAGGGAGGGAATTCCAGGATTTTGACCCAACGACAGTGAAGGAACGGTGATACATTTCCAAGTCAGGATGATGAATGGCTTGGAGGGGAAACTTGTAGATAGTAGGCAGAGGTGGGTACTGCAGATGGTGGAGATTAGAGTCAAGATTAGAATGGTGCTGGAAAAGGTCAGGCAGTTCAGGCAGCATCTGAAGAGCAGGAAAACTGACGTTTCAAGCAAAAGCGTTTTGTCAGGAATCCTGATGAAGGGTTTTTGCCCAAAACGTCAAGTTTCCTATTCCTCGGATGCTGCCTGTCCTGCTGTGCTTTTCCAGCACCACTCTGAACTTGTAGATGGTGGCATATCTATATATCTGCTGCCTTTGTCCTTCTAGATGGAAATTTGTGTGGGTTTGGAAGGTGCTATCTGAGTATCTTTGATGAATTTCTGCTTTATATCTTGTTGGTAATACATGCTGCTGCTACTGAACGTCAGTGGTGGAGGGAGTGGCTGTTTGTGGATGTAGTGCTAATCAAATGGGTTGCTTTGTCCTTAATGGAGTGAAGCTTCTTGAATGTTGTTAGGGTTGCATTCATCCAGACAACTGAGGAGTATTCCATCACACTCCTGGCATGGGCCTTGTAGATAGCGGACAGGTGTTAGGCAGTCAGGAGGTGAGTTACTTACCACAGTATTCCTAGCCTCCAAACTCTTGTTGTTGCCATTGTGTTTATGTGGTGGTTCCAGCTGAGTTTCTGGTCAATGATAACCCCCAGGACATTGAGGTGAGGAATCTTCACCATTTAATGTCAAGGGATGGTGATTAGATTGTCCTAGCCTGGTGATGGTCCTAGCCTGGCATTTGTACGGCATAAATGTTACTTACCATTTGTCAGCACAAGCATGGATATTGTCCAGATCTTATTGCAACTGAAAATGGACTGCTTCAATATCTGAGGAGTCGTGAATGGTGCTGAGCATTGTGCATCGGTAAACATCTTCACTTCTGACCTTATGATGGAACGAAAGTCATTGTTAAAGCAGCTGATGATGATTAGGCCTAGGACATTACCCTGAGGAACTCCTGCAGAGATGTTCTGGAGCTGAGTTGACTGACCTTCAACAACCACGGCCACCCTCCTGTGTGTCAGGTATGACTCCAACCAGCAGAAAGTTTGCTTCCCAATTCGCATTGACGTTCGTTCTGCTGGATTCCTTGATGGCATGCCCAGTCAAATGTGACCTTGATATCAAGGGCAGTTACTCACAGCTCAACTCTTGAGTGAACATGGACAAGTATTCATCAAATAAGTATCAGGAGGTGGTAATCAGCAATAGGTTTCCTTGCCCATTTTTAACCTGATGCCATGAGACGTCATGGGATCTGGAGTCAATGCTGAAGGCTCCCAGGGCAATTCTCTCACTACTGTGTACCACTATCTCTGGTGGGGTATGCGCTGTTGATGGGACAGAAAATACCTAGGTATCACAGTGTGGTGTCTGGGACATTGACTATAAGGTATGATTCAGTGAGTATGACTATATTAGTATATTGCTTGACTACTCTTTGAGCTCTCCCAATTTTGACACAAGCCCCCAGATGTGAAAAGGACAGACTTTTTAGGGTTGACAGAGCTGCCATCATTTCTGGTCTCTTAGTTGATGCTAGGTGCTTCATCTGATTTCATTTCTTGCTTTAGACTTTATACTGAATTAATAAGAATGAGTGGTTTATTGGGCCATTTCAGAAGAGCCAACCACATTGGTGTGGCTCTGGAGTCACACGCAGGCCAGGCCACGCAAGAATGGCAGATTTCCATCCATAATGGGGCATTAGTGAACCAAATGGGTTTTTACAACAATGGTTATCTTTTGACTAGATTTTTAAATCCAGGCTTTTTTCAACTATGGAATTCAAATTTCAACATCTGTCCTGGGAACCTTCATCTAGCATTCTGGATTACTTACCTGGTGACTATATCTCACTGGATGCAGGCAGCTCGCTCCTTTTTTCCATTCTCAATTAGAGCAAGAAAGCACTGAGACCCAGATTTACATCCATGAGCAAATCAGTAACTGAGAATGATTGAGCTGGATGGTGATGAATATGTGGGCAATGAAATCTACCTTTACCTCTGGGAGGTCAGTGAAGGCCAGGGCAGGGAAATAACACTATTTAAAACCTTGATGCCATTGTTCATAAACATTTTGGTACAGATATCTACTGTGCTGTACTTCAATCACTCCAGAAAAACAAAATAACATGAAGTATTGGAACTTTGCTGTGAACCATGACAGTATAAGGTGGGTGGCACGGTGGCTCAGTGGTTAGCACTGCTGCCTCACAGTGCCAGAGACCCGGGCTCAATTCCCGCCTCAGGCAACTGACTGTGTGGAGTTTGCACGTTCTCCCTGTGTTGCGTGGGTTTCCTCTGGGTGCTCCGGTTTCCTCCCACAATCCAAAGATGTGCAGGTGAGGTGAATTGGCCACACTAAATTGCCCGCAGTGTTAGTTAAGGGGTGAATGTAGGGGTATGGGTGGGTTGCACTTTGGTGGGTTGGTGTGGACTTGATGGGCTGAAGGGCCTGTTTCCACACTTGTAATGTAATCTAATCAAAACATTTTTACTGCATTGACACCTGAATCACCCATGGCACTGGACCTGTCTCTGTCTTGCTAACCATAATGAAGGTAAAGCCTAAGAGAGTCTTAGCTAAGTATCAAGATAAAGTGCACGGGAGTTGACATTGGTTGGTCAGCCCACATCCCTCTTTCTTGTGAATCAATGAACAATCACTCAAATGGGAATATGCCCCTTGGCCACTATTACATGTAGATTCCTAACTGCACATCACAATACCAACATCTAAATTGAACCTGCAATGATCTGCGTGTGCACTTAATAGAAAACTGTCTTCATACTATTTGTTCTACATTGTGAGTGTCGAACATCTGTGGAGAAATACAAAATGGAAATGCACGCACGCTGGCCAAATGGATTAATGTCACTGATTAGTCCTTCATGACCTGAATATCTGGAAGGGGAGGTGATGATCTCGTGGTATTATCGCTGGACTGTTAAACCAGAGACCCAAGTAATGTCCCAAGGCCTGGGGCTCAAATCCCGTCATGGCATACGGTGGTATTTGAATTCAATACAGTCTAATAATGACAATGAATCCATTGTCGCTTGTCGGAAAAACCTATCTGATTCACAACTGTCCTTTAGGGAAGGAAACTGCCACCCTTACCTGGTCTACAGTGATATCGCTGACACTTAACTGCTCTTTGTGCAATTGGGTAGTAAATACTGGCATAGCCAGTGACACCCCAATCCTGCGACTGAATTTTTAAAAAATCTCATGGAGTTTGAGAGAATGAAGGACATGTATGTAATGATGGAGCAAGGGAAGGCATGTTAGTCAGCTCTGACCCCTGCTCACCAACAGAACGGAGCTCGTATTTATAGTAATTGCTTTGTTACTGTATGTAACTAGCTCACCCGATCATTGCAGCTGCAGATGGCTACCATATAAACTGCTCATAACTTAACTGTTTTCAATTCAGCTCCCTAAAAAATGCTGAATAAGCCAGTGGATGATGAAGGCACACTGTCATTCATCGGGACGTAGGAGCCAAATTAGGTTATGTTATCCCTTGGCCAGGGAAGTTTACATATCTTGGAGCTGGAATGCCAGGGTGAAGATGGATGCCTGGGTTATATTTGATGGCATGGGAGTAGCATGTGCCAGTGGAATATGTGTCCCTGTCTGCCTGACTGTGATTTGAGTCACTCAGGGAGCTATTGTAAGGCCCAAACATTTAGCAAACAATTGAGGTCCTTAAGTGACCAGTTAAGGGTCACCTCTTGTTGCTACTACTGGGATTTTACCCACAGTTAGCACTGACCCAGAGGGTCAAACCAGTGCAACTGGCGAATTGCACAGATTTATCAGATTCACTTTGTATCCCTCGATATAGACCACCAATGTACCCAATATGTTCACTTGCAAATAATACAGGGTTCTCTTCACAAATTTTTCTGGGAAGTGTACAACCTGCCAGGTTGGTAGTCATGCCAGGGAAGGAATATGGCTCCCTCATTCTCTAGTCACCCCCTCAGCCAATTAATCTACCCCTCTCTGAAACTGCCACAACAGTTCATGCTGAAGATATTGGCCACGCCCCAGTGCCGAGTTAACCCCTCCCCAGGCCTGTCAGCCTGGCCATAGGTAGATCACAGACTCACCGCACAATCTTCTCTCCTTTGCCGACCAGCTCCTTTGAGGACTACTGCAGTCCCATGTTATTGCTGGTCATAGTCCCAGGGACAAGCAGCACAGAAACTGACCCTTCAGTCCTAATCGGCCCCACTAACCAGTTATCCTAAACTAATAATTTGACAGCATTTGGCCCATATCCCCATTATCAACCAATCATTTTTACATATTCAGTTCACACAATTAAATCAGACCTTGTTACCAAGGCAAAAATAAATCAGCGTATTGAATTTCTACTGGACTTCTACCAGCGCACAGCAAAGACTGCTGAAGAGTGCAGAAACCGTGGAGAAGTAGTGTACAGGGGATTTCCCCTATTTTCTCCAGGGATGCCACCTTCTGTTGAGGTTATGCCCAACACTCAGGAGAGCACTTGTGAAATTTCAACCATCAGCTCTTTAACAGCGTGGATAATGTAGATGTAAGCGAATTATTCAATTAGCTAGCGAGGGAAGATTGAATCAGGCAGGCAGAAAATGAACAGTCCTCACCTGAGACTGAAAATCAAGGGCAAAATATCACCAACAAGAATACACGGAAGATATATTCCCTGTTAAATATTAATGATGCACTTATTAACACCTTCAATGTGATCTAGATAACTACCTATGTTCAACTGGATTGGTTGGTTATAAATCAACTCTCAATTTTTAGAGTGCCTTTCATTAATCACCAGACAAATTTGACATACGATAGGTAATGAATGGTTTGATCAAAGAGTTATATTTGTGGAACATCTTAAATGAGGAGGAAGAAGTGGAGAGTGTTCAATATAGAGCAGCAACAAGAGTTTAGGTCTTTGGGGGCCGCAATGGCCTGGTGGTATTAACACTAGACTATTAATCCAGAGACTAGATTAGAGTGATGCTGGAAAAGCACAGCAGGTCAGGCAGCATCCGAGGAGCTAGAAAATCGATGTTTTGGGCAAAAGCCCTTCATCAGGAATAGAGGCAGGGTACCTGCAGAGTGGAGAGATAAATGAGAGGGGGTGTGTGGGGTGGGGATGGGGAGAAAGTAGCATAGAGTACAATAGGTGAATGGGGTTGGGGATGGAGGTGATAGGTCAGAGAGGAGGGTGGGGGAAGGTAGCAAAGAGTACAATTGGTGAGTGGGGGTGGGGATGAAGGTGATAGGTCAGAGAGGAGGGTTGAGTGGATAGGTGGGAAGGAAGATAGGCAGGTAGAACAGGTCATGGGGACAGTGCTGAGCTGGAAGGTTGGAGCTGGGTAGAGGTGGGGAAAGGGGAAATGAGAGAACTGGTGAAATCCACATTGATGCCCTGGGCTTGAAGTGTTCCTAGGCGGAAGAGGAGGCATTCTTCCTCCAGGGACCCAGAGACCCAACTAAAGTTCTGGAGACCTGGGTTCCACCTGGCAGATGGGGGAATTTTAATTTAAAAAAATCTGGAATAAAGAGTCTAATAATGATCATGAAACCACTGTTGATTGCCTGAAAAATCCATCTGGTTCACTCATATGCGTTAGGAAAGGAAACTGTCATCTTTACATGGTCTGGCCTACTTGTGACTCCAGACTCATAGCAATGCAGTTGACTATTAACTGCCCACTGGGCAATTAGGGATTGGCAATAAATGCTGGCCTAGTCAGTAATGCCCACATCCCATGAATACATTTTAAAAAAGGCAGCACCAACAACAGGTGAGGATGTGTGAGATGCCAGAATTGGAGGATTGCAATAAATATGGAGTGGTGTGGGGCTGGTAGAGGTTGCAGAGATAGGAAGGGTGAAGGAAATAGAGAACTTTGAAAGAAAGACAAAGTGTTTTAAATTTTCATTGTTGCCGGATTGAAAGCCAGGATGTTGCTGTTGTCATTGTTAATGATAGGATCAGTCTTACTCAGTTGTTGAAGATATTCAGCAGCCTTTACTGTGGGTGTTAGCTCAGGCCCAATGGTAACACCTTTCCTTTTGAACCTGGAGATTCAAAGTCCACTCCAGACAGAAGTAAGTAATTTTAATCTGATACTCTGAGTAGGATTCCGGGGAACGCTGCACTGTCAAAAGTGCTGAGACACCGAATTGGAGCTCTGCATGATATCTGAGGTAAGACATGAACATCCTGGGGAATTATTTGGAATGTGAACAAGTGAGTGGGTCTGGCAAATATTTATTCACCAGTGAAAATTAAAATAGACTATCTATTGAGTTATCATATTAAAATTATCAATCGAATAGATTTATTTTTAATTTGTTGGTCCTTGCTAGGCACACCTTGACCCAATGGTGACTACATTCCAAAAGTACTTCATTTGCTGTGAAATGTATTGAAATGTTTCAAAACATTTTGAAGGTGCTATATAAATGCAGATTCACTTCCCGCAGTCACTTCTTCCATTGATGTTTCAGTTTGTGACAATGTAGGGGAAAGAGGGAGAGGGGCTGGTGAATGGACACAATCCACGTCTAGGAGCTATCAGATTGGTTGGAGCCGCAGAGAGAAAGTAGTTTGAAGTTGACCATAGCTGTTCTGATTGCTTTGCTTCATACATTGAATCCTGTCATGTACTGATAGCTCAGGCACTTTCACATCGATGTACATCTTTTTTATACTCAGTTGAACATTTCTACATGTGTAGATTACCTTGTCGATTGACAACTTGTGAGCGATCCATACACAGACGGTGGGTGGGTGTGTGGAAAGTAACACAGTTTCATTATAACAAAACCTAATCCAAAGAAGCTCCACACATTCATTCTCTCTAAAACCTTCCAATAGACTTAGGTTTATTAAAACAAAAAGCTGTTAAAAGCAGAGATGGTGTCTAAAAAAACAGAACTTTTTTTTGTCATTGTCAAACACCACAAAGCACCTGTAGCTATAATCTGTTTCATAGATTCTCCTGAGTAACAATCTGTTGATTATACAGTTCAACTAGGCAGGTGTCACTAGTTTTGGATGTTAACTAGCATCGGGAAAATAAAGAAACACACAGGAAACCCAAAAGAAAGTGTGACTTTATAACCAAGTCAAGATGGTCACATTCCAGACATTGACTCTCTGAGAAGAATCAGTGAATCGCTACAGTGTGGAAATAGACCATTCCGCCCATTGATTCCAAACCAACCTTTCAAAGAGTATTTCACCCAGACCCAGCTTCCTCCCCCATAACCCTGCCTTTCCTATGGATAATCCACCGAGCCTGTACATCCCTGGATCACTATGAGCAATTTAGCATGGCCAATCTACATTACCTGGATATCTTTGGACTGTGGGAGGAAACCAGAGCACCCTTCAGAAATCCACACAGACATGGGGAGAACATGCAAACTTCACAGAGACAGTTGCCCAAGAGTGGAATCAAACCCAGGTTTCTGGTGCTGTGAGGCAGCAGTGCTAACTACCGTGCCACCCAAAAGCAACATCAATGGAGTGTGAAGTTGGGAGCTGTAAGGTACATAGGGAGTTCCATCTAGGAGGAGGAAGCCTGTCAGTGAAATGAAATCACAGAATCACGGAATTGTCTTGGTGTAGAAGGAAGCCATTCAGCCCATCGTATCATCACTAGCTCTCTGAGCAGTTTAACTCCAGCCTTACAACATTATCCTGGACTCTGTTTCTGTTTAAATAATTTTCTACATCCCTCTTGGATACTTCAATTGAACTGGGGTCTCCACCACACCTCCAGACAATGCAGTCCATACCCTAGTCACTCACTTTGTTAAAAAAAATTTGATTACTTTAAGTCTCAATTCTCAGCCTCTTATTTTCAGTTCTGTTATGATTGGGAACAATTTGTACCAGCATATTCTGTGCAGACCTTTCAAGACCTTGAAGGCTTCTATCAAATCTCCTCTGAGCATTTTCCTGTCCAAGGTAATTGTCCTAACTTCCCCAATCCATCATCATAACTCGGTAAACATTCTCGTGAATCGCTTTTGCACTTTCTCCGCTACATTAACATCCTTCTTGAAGTCTCATACCCAGAACTGTACACAATACTCCAGCTGAAGTGTAAATAGTGTACTTTGTAAGTTCAGAATAATCTGCTTACTTTTGGTCTCTATGCCCCTGTTAATAAAGCCTAGGATACTGTAGTCATGATTTGGATTGTCTAGCTAACACCAATTGTTACAGTTAACCTGAGAATGCAACTTGTTAAAAAAAAGGCTTTGTGATTTACACATGAAAGAAGTGAAACTATCATGGTATTCGAACAGATGAAAGACTCAACAGAAAATCAAGGTATTTTTCCATGTATAATTTCAGTTACATCACACTGTAAATGTTTGCTATAAATCCTGTGCCTTACAATTGTGTCCTCCACTATCACCTGATGAAGAAGCGTTGTTCCAAAAGCTAGTTTGCTTCCAATTAAACCTGTTGGACTATAACCTGGTGTTGTGTGATTTTTAACCTAGGATACTAAGTTTTACTAAGTGCTTTCACTACCTGTGCTGCCACCTTACTGCCTTATATACACAGTCACTGAGGTCTCTCTTCTTCTGAACACTTCTAATAGAATACTCTTTATTGTCTCTCATTGTTCTTTCTGCAAAAGCATCTTATACTTCTCTACTCGGCATTTCTGGCTGAAGATTGCTGTGAATGTTTCATCCTTATCTTTTGCACTGATGTGTTGGGCTTTTTCATAATTGAGGTTGGGGATATTTGTGGAGCATCGTCTTCCAGTGAGTTATTTAATTGTCCATCGCTATTAATGACTGGACAAAGGGACCTCTGGCAAGTGGGAGGCCTTTGCAAGTCAGATAGCTAGAGTTCAAGGTCTACATGTTCCTGTGAGAGTGAAGGGCAAGGTTGGCAGGAATATGGAATTGTGGATTGCAAGAAATATTGAGGCTTTGACCCGAAAAAAGGAGGAAGCTTGGCTCAGGTATAGGCAGCTGGGATTAAGGGAATCCATGGAGGTATTTAGGGGATACAGAAGTTTACTGAAGACGGAAATCAGGAGGGCAAAAAGGGGGCACAATATAGCATTGGCCAAAAAGGTTAGAGTGAATTTAAAGACTGTATTAAAGTGTATTTTAGTGTATTAAATGAAAAATAATAACTAGATGGAATAGGGCCCCTCAAGGACCAAAGTGGACATGTATGTGTAGAACCGCAGGAAATGCGCAAGGTCCTCAATGAATATTTCTCCTCTGTGTTACCGTGGAGAAAGGCATAAAGATTTGGGAACTTGGGGAAGGTAGTGGTGATATCTTGTGGAGAGTCCATTATCACAGTAGTGGAGGTATTAGAATGAATGAAAGTGAATAAATCTCCTGGTCTGACCAGATATATCCAAGAACACTGCAAGAGACTAGAGTAGAAATTGCAGTGGCCCTGACTGATATTTTTGCATCATCGTTAGCCACGGGTGTGTTCCCAGAAGACTGGAGGGTAATGAATGTTGTGCTAGTATTCAAGAAGGGCTACAAATAAAAGCCTGGGAACTATAGACCAGTAAGCTTAACATCTGTGGTAGGTGAGTTACTTGAGAGGATTCTGAGGGACAAGTTATACATGCATTTGGAAAGACATATTTTGATTAGGAGTAGTCAGCATGGCTTTGTTAGAATTCTTTGATGAAGTGACCAGGAAGGTTGATGAGGAGGACAGTAGACGTAGCCTGTATGGATTTCAGTAAGACCTCTGATTCACACATGGTAGGCTGCTTTGGAAGGCTTACATCACATGGAATCCAGGGCAAGCTGGCAAATTTGGATACACAATTGGCTTGATGGTAGGTAGCAGAGGATAACAGTGGAAGGATGCTTGTCAGACTGGACGCTTGTGACTATTAGAGTGCCTCAGGATCGGTGCTGAGCCCATTACTATTTGTTACCTAAATCAATGATTTGGTTCAGAATGTACAATGCATGATTGGTAAGTTTGCTGTTGACACTAAAATAGGAAGTATCGTGGACAGTGAGGGAGGTTATCAGCAGGACCTTGATCAGCTGGGGAAGTGGGTCGAGAAATGGCAAATGGAGTTTAATATAGGTAAGTGCTAGGTCTTGCATTTTGGAAAGTCGCATCAAGGTAGAGTTTCATGGCAAATGGTAAGACCTTGAGAAGTGTAGTGGAGCAGAGGGATCTTGGAGTTCAGGTTCACAGTTCTCTGGAAGCGGAGTCAGTAGACAGGGCAGTGAGGAAGGCTTTTGGCGCACTGGCCTTCATCAGTCAGAATGCTGAGTATAGAAATTGATAAGTTATGTTGTAGTTATACAGGATGTTGGTGGTGCAGCACTTGGAGTATTGTATTCAGTTTTGGTTACCTTGTTATAGGTAGGATCTTAATAAACTGGAAAGAGTGAAGAAGAAATTTACAAGGATGTTACCTGGACTCAATTGTCTGAGTTATAGGGAGAGGTTGGACAAGCTAGGACTTTTTTCTTTAGAGCATTGGAGAATGAAGGGAAACCTTACAGAAGTTTATAAGATCATGAGAGGCATGGATAAAGTGAATGCACTTATTCTTTTTCCCAGGGTTGGAGAATCGAGGATGAGAGGGCATCAGTTTAAGGTTAGAGGGGAAAGAATAAAAGGGAACTTGAGGGGCAATTTTTTTATGCAGAGAGTGGTATGCACATGGAATGAACTGCCAGAGGAAGTTGCTGAGGTGGACATATTAACAACATTTATAAGGCATTTCACAAATACATGGATAGGAAAGGATTAGAAGCATATGGGCCAAGTGCAGGGAAATGGGGTTAGAGTGGATGGACATTTTGGTCGGCATGGACCAGTTTGGGCCAAAGGGCTTGTATCCATGCTGTGAGTCTGGAACTCTATAACTCTATTTTGTCTAGCTTAGATCTGATCTATTGGTTGTGGGATTGCTTACTCTGTCTATCATTTGCTGCTTATTCTATTTGGTATTCAAGTCATCCTGTCTGGTGGCTTGATACTTCATGTTGAAGTATGCCTGGTGCTGCTCATGTCATGCCCTCCTGCACTCTCCATTGAACCCAAGACTGATCCCGTTTGATGGCAATACTAGAGTGAGGGATATGGGGTTACAGATTGTGCTAGAATACAATTCTGCTGCTGTTGATGGCTCACAGCACTTCATGGAGGCTGAGTCTTGAGCAGACAAAAACTGTTCAAAGTCTGTCCCATTTAGCATAGTGATAGTGCCATACAACATCAGTAGACTCATTCAGAAAATAAGGAAGCATGGGATCCAGGGAAATTTGGCTATCTGGATGCAGAATTGGCTAACCTATAGAAGACAGAGGGTGATAGTAGATGGAAAGTATTCAGGCTGGAGCTCGGTGACCAGTGGTGTTCCACAGGGATCTGTTCCTGGACCTCTGCTCTTTGTGATTTTTATAAATGACTTGAACGAGGAAGTGGAAGGACAGATTAGTAAGTTTACTGATGACATGAAGGTTTCTGGAGTTGTGGATAGTGTGGAGGGCTGTTGTAGGTTGCAACAGGACATTGACAGGATACAGGGCTGGGCTCAGAAGTGGCAGATAGAGTTCAACCTGAAAAAGTATGAAGCAATTCATTTTGGAAGCTCAAATTTGAATGCAGATTGCAGGGTTAAAGGCAGGATTCTTAGCAGAGTTGAGAAACAGAGGGATCTTAGGGTCCACATACATAGATCACTCAAAGTTGCCACCTAAGTTGATAAGATTGTTAAAAAGAAGTATGGTGTGTTCACATTCATTAGCGGGGGATTGAGTTTAAGAGCCGTGAGGTTATGCTGCAGCTCTAAAAAGCCCTGGTTAGACCACACTTGGAATATTGTGTTCAGTTCTGATCACCTCATTATAGGAAAGATGTGGAAGCTCTAGAGAGGGTGCAGAGGAGATTTACCAGGATGGTACTTGGACTGGAGGGCATGTCTTATGAAGAAAGGTTGAGGGAGCTAGGGCTTTTCTCATTGGAGCAATGAAGAATGAGAGGTGACTTGATAGAGGGGTACAAGCTGTTGAGAGACATAGATAGAGTGGATAACTGGAGTCTTTTTCCCAGGTCAGAAATGACTATCTTGAGGGGGCATAATTTTAAGGTGATTGAAGGAAGGTTTATGGGGGGTGTCAGAGGTAGGTTCTTTACACGTAGAATGCACTGGGTCCATAGAATGCACTGCTAGCAGTAGTAGTAGAGTCAGATACATGAGGGACATTTAATTGACTCTTGGATAGACACATGGAAGATAATCCAGTGAAAGTATGTAGGTTAGTCTGATCTTAGAGTAGGATAAAAGGTCAGCACAACATCGAGGGCCAAAGGGCCTGTATTGTGCTGTACTGTTCTCTGTTCTATGTTAATAAACTACTCCTCTTTCTGTGCAAGATCTTCTTCTAGTTAGAACAGAAAGTGAGCTTCCTCTCAATCTCACTAGGAATGGCTATATGTAAGAATATGGCGCTTACGTTTGAAAGTTAACGTACAACTTCCAGCAGTTTTCTCATCTCTTTGGCACATACACTAAAAATTATTAATGGAGCTCAGTTACTTTGTGGTGCTAAAGTATAAGGCTTGTTTTTGAGGTACCTTTTCTAATTCATGTCCTGAAGCCCACATGGACACAGCCACTACCAGGCCAACTACTGATTAAGATCTGAGTCTCCCGAACTCCCATTCTGTCTCTGCCTTTCTTCTGAATGTAACAGTGGTGGAGGAAATCTGCTCTGATAGAATACTTGAGAATATCTATAAAATGCTGTCTGATACAGTGGCTGCTTCATTTTGACCTGAATCTTCCTTTGATCTTCTGATATCAAGGAAGATGAAAGGAGAGAATTGGGATCAGATGTGTTTTGCACTGTATCGATGATGGAAAGGCATCTGGGAGCAATGAAATGAAGAGAAATTCTGCATATTTAAAGAACCACTTCATTAAAACAGGTTAAGGAGCTTCTTTTTAATGAAGTACTATTTTTAACTTCCCTTTGTATGCTTGATATTCCATGGTGTTCATGTATAATGTGCAGAATCTATCCCTTCGCTTTCCAGCTCCCCCTACCCCCCGGCTCTCATAGCTCAGTTAGCATCCTCTTCACTGCCTAGTGGCGCAAACAATTAGTCTTAATGATCCAAGGGCTCATGCCCTCTTATCTCCCTGCCCAGGGGCTGCCCATCTGTCCATAAAAAGTGAAGACACTAGTTAGACCACAGCTGGAGTTTTCTGCACAGTTCTGGTCACCACATTACAGGTAGGGCATAATCGCTCTGGAGAAAATACCGAGGAGATTTATAAAATTGTAGCCAAAGTTTGAAAATTGTAGGCATGAGGAAAAATTTGATTGGCTGGAGTTCTTTTCCTGAGAGGCGACTTGATCAAGATGTGCAAAATACGGAGCGGTGTGGGATAGAGTGGACGGGGAAAATCTGTCTGCCCTCATGGAGAGGTCAGTTGTCAGGGAGCAGAGACTTAATGTGGTTGATAGAAGGGTTAGAGGGTTCATGAGGAAAAGCTTTCTCACCCAGAAGCTGGTGGATTTTACAGACAGAGAACATAGAACATTACAGCACAATACAAACCCATCAGCCCTCGATGTTGCGCCAAACTGTGAAAATAGTCTGAAGCTTATCTATCCTACACCATTCCATTTTCATACATATGTTTATCCAATGACCATTTAAATGCTCTTAATAAGTTTTGAAAAGGATCTGCTCCTGAAGTACTGTAACCTGGTGCTGGGATGGAGATTAGAAAGTGTACAGCCAATTTATTCATCTGGCTCAGAAATGATGGACTGGCTGGTTCTTTTTTACAGTGTCAAAACTAATCCACAGTTCTCTGAATCTTATACATTAGTTTGGGTTTCAAAATTTTCCATGAGCCAGGCCGTTTGGGCACTAATAATGCGATTGTTGGTTAAAATGTCTTCATTTTATTTCTATTAAATATCAAACTGTGATATATTTTAGAGTGGTAACCTCATAAGGGTTTATTAATATAGCTGTTAACAGGAGTATTACCAAAGATTGCATATTAGTGGGAATATCCAATCCTCCATACATGGGGTTCAACCTGATTGCAAATCTGTTAAAGGAAAGCTATGCTGAATTGTGTTATGGACCAGACCACTCCACAATAAAGGATATAGCTTAGCCCCTAACTTTTATAGTTATTTAAAGGCAATGAAAGGTGCTGTGATCCAAATATGATTCAATTGGTCCACTATTAGTGGTCCACTAATAGTGTGGACCACTATTGGTCCACAGGTGGTTCTCATCTGCTGCCTGTCCCCAGTCCAGCAAAATGAAATTGTCTTTTTGTATTTCTAAGAACAAGCCTCCTGCCTAAGATCCAGCAGCAGCAGAAACATTCTCACTAACCGGAGTTGGGGGGACAACATGGTGGCACAGTGGTTAGCACTGCTGCCTCACAGCGCCAGAGACCCAGGTTCAATTCTCGCCTCAGGCAACTATCTATGTGGAGTTTGCACATTCTCCCCATGTCTGCATGGGGTCCTCTGGGTGCTCCGGTTTCCTCCCTCAGTACAAAAGAAAATGTGCAGGCTAGGTGAATTAGCCATGCTAAATAGCCCGTAGTGTGAAGTGAAAGGGTAAATGTAGGGGAATGGGTCTGGGTGGGTTACTCTTCGGAGGGTCAGTGTAGACTTGTTGGGCTGAAGGGTCTGTTTCCACTACTATAAGTAATCTAATCTAATCAAACAGTAAGCAAAAAACTAAAAGCCTTCCTGGGTCTGTGTGAGCCCTGACCCCACCCAATTATGCTTCTATTGTCATTTAACTTCAAGCTGTTTACCCACTGCCGGGCTGAAGCAGACATCCCAGTACCACTGTGACAACCCCTCTCTGCAAGAGAAACAGAAGGGAACACATCTCTTTTAAAGGCGCAGCACTATCATAATTGTTTAATAGTTTCACTGGTGTACGCTATTGAGTTTCTTCATATAGTAAATATTTGGTTGTATGAAAAGTCAGTTTTGTGAGGAGGATGTGACTTAGCCGAATAGTATCTTAAAGCAGCTGAATGGATCACAGAAAACATGTGGCACCAAAGGACATTGGGCTGCCAGTGAGACAAGTCTTAAGAAGATGCCTGTGTGCAAACCAATCAATGAAATGTGCAGCCAAGTTAACGAAAGGCCACTTTCAGAATATTTCCAACTTTCCATGTTATTACATTCACACACCATGTCAATGGCATGCGGTGATCATTCTTTTATGATGAGTAACATAATATTGCAGGATGACCTATACTAAGAGGTAAAATTAACGAAGGAGCTAGTACCAACATAAAGCCATGCAGCCAACAATTGCTCCATGTTACAGTCTATGAAGGATCATCTCACAGCATATAATCAGCAATTCATTGTATTGGTAAAATCATACTGCAATGTCAACAGACAAGTTCATCTTGACTTCCTGAAAACTTCTGATAGATACTAACAGTACAATAGTGGCAGGAGTAACAGTATACACTGATCCCAGTACAATCACAATTCATAAGATTCAAAACATGCCCACTGTGCTGGAACTGACTAGATGTGACGCAACTGAATCAATTGAAGTTGAAGTTGTTCTCAAGGTTGATCTGTTGCACTTTGTCTGAGGCCAGTGTGAATAGTTGCAATTGTCGACTGCCAAAGATGAGGAACTGCAAGGTCTGCAAATTATCATTATCTAGGGATGGCCTGTCAGATTATGGTAGCTTCTGGATTAGTGGTGCTGGAAGAGCACAGCAGTTCAGGCAGCATCCGAGGAGCAGTAAAATCGACGTTTCAGGCAAAAGCCCTTCATCAAGGGCTTTTTACTGTCAATTTTACTGCTCCTTGGATGCTGCCTGAATTGCTGTGCTCTTCCAGCACCACTAATCCAGAATCTGGTTTCCAGCGTCTGCAGTCATTGTTTTTACCTAGTATTATGGTAGCTCCCAAGAACAGTTGCTCATTTTGGCTCTGCTGAGATGAACTTGACAATATCATGGCAAGTAATTTCAAAGGCAAACAAATCCTAATACGGAAAGCATTAAACCAAGGTATCTTGACCATGTTGTACCAAGGATACGTGAGTAGTGAAAAATAACAAGGTTAACACGTGAAACTGTGTATTGGCAGAGATGAATCAAAGTATGAAATGGGTTGTGAGGCACACTATATGTATCAACCTGAGTCATGGATGGAGCTCCCACATTCTTAAAATGTTTCACCCACTCCTTCAACTAAAGTAGCAGCAGACTTCTTCACTATTTGTAGGGAAGACTGCAAATTACTTCTGACAAAGTACTCCTCCAAATGTTCCATTGGCCAATGAATTAGCAACACAACAAATGCAACCTTTGCTGGCATGGTGACTGCAATTTTCGATTTATTCAGCGGCCCAGATCAGACAGTGTCTGTCTACAGTAAACTGCTTCAAGACATGACAGCTAAGTTAGCAATGTCCCATACCACATCACCACCCCACTATCTATGCTCAAAATATCTAGCAGAATGTATGCCATATACTGTCAAATCAATTATCTGTTGAGGAACAAGGCAAGATTGCATTGCATTGCGTTGCATTCACAGTTGCAAGTGTGAGACACAGGTTGTCTGTCAATTCTGAGACATAGGCAAAAGTGAGGACTGCAGATACTGGAAATCAGAGTCTAGATTAAAGTGGTGCAGATCAGGCAGCATCTGAGGAGCAGGAAAATCGATGTTTCGGGCAAAAGCCCTTCATCAGGAATGAGGGGCTTTTTCAGATGAAGGGCTTTTGCCAGAAATGTTTATTTTCCTGCTCCTTGGATGCTGCCTCACCTGATGTGCTTTTCCAGCATCACTCTAATCTAAATTCTGAGACATAGAGCATTCTTCTTCAAAGACAGAGGAAATTGGACGAGATGCGCGACAAATCCGGAGATAGAAACTTACCAAAACTGTACACGAGATAGGGAATGTGAATCATACAGTCATAGAGTCATGAGGTCACAGAGCTTGACAAACCCTTCGGTCCAACTCGTCCATGTTGATCAGATATCCTAAATTAATCTTGTCCTATTTGCTAGCATTTGGCCCATATCATATAAACCTTCTTTTTCATATACCCATCAAGACGCATTTTGAATATTGTAATTTTACCAGCCTTCACTACTTTCTTTGGCAGCTCATTCCATGCATGTGATTAAGTTGCCACTTTGGTCCCTTTTAAATCTTTTCCCTTTCATCTTAAACCCATGCCCTCTAGTTTTGGACTCCATGACACTGGGGAAAGGCCCTAGCTATTCACCCTATCTAGGCCCCTCATGATTTTATAAACTTCTCTGAGGTTCCCCCTCAGCCTCCAATGCTCCGGCAAAACAACCCCAGCCTATTCAGCCTCTCCTATAGCTCAAACCCTCCAATACTGGCAACATCTTTGTAACTCTTTTAAAACCATCTCAAGTTTCACAACATTTTTCCTATAGCAAGGAGACCAGAAATGAATGCAGTATTCTAAAAGTAGCCTTACCAATTTCCTGTATAGCTGCAACATGACCTTCCAATTCCTGTACTCAATGCACTGACCAATAACGGCAAGCATAACAGACACCTTCTTCACTATCCTGTCTACCTGTGACACTACTTTCAAAGAACTATGAACCTGCAGTCCATGGTTTCTTTATTCAGCAACACTCCACAGGAATCCCACAAACCCACCAACCAGCTAAAACAGTAGCGAATGAACTTGAAGGACCGTATACAGACAACAAGAAAAACTAATGTCATTTACAAAATACATTGAAAGAACTGTAACAAACACTACTTTGGACAAACAGGCAGAAAACTAGTCACCAGGATACATGAACATCAACTAGCCACAAAACGACATGACCCTCTCTCACTAGTATTCTTACATACAGATAAGTAAGGACACCACTTCAACTGGGACAGCACATCCATCCTAGAGCAAGCCAAAAAGAGACATGAGTGAGAATTTCTAGAAGCATGGCATTGTAACCGGAACTCTATCAACAAACACATTGTCTTAGATCCCATTTACTACCCCCTGAGAAAAAGAACCGGAAATGACATCACCACATGAAATGACATCACCAAGGAAACCTAAACACATAAATAAAAAGCGGGTCATACCACTAGTGCTTCATCTGGAGGCTCACTGATGATGTTACCTAGTATGGTGATAAAATGTCTGAAAATGTACCTTCTAGCTCAGCGAGCAAACCTATATCCAGACTCCTCAGAGCCTTACCATTAAATGTATAAGTCCTGTCCTGATTTGCCTTTCCAAAATGCAGCACCTCACATTTATCAAAATTAAACTCCACCTGCCATTCCTCCACCAACCAGCCCATCTGATCGAAGTCCCATTGTACCCTAGGGTAACCTTCTTGGTTGTCCACTCCACCACCAATTTTGGTGTCATCTGCAAACTTACTAACTGTACCTCCTGTCTTCACATCCAAATTATTTATATAAATGATAAAAAGCAGTGGACCCAGCACCTGATCCTTGTGGCACACCACTGGTCACAAGCCTCCAGTCTGAAAAACAGTCCGAAAAAGCCTTCCTCTGTGGGCGGCACGGTGGCACAGTGGTTAGCACTGCTGCCTCACAGCGCCAGAGACCCGGGTTCAATTCCCGCCTCAGGCGACTGACTGTGTGAAGTTTGCACATTCTCCCCGTGTCTGCGTGGGTTTCCTCCGGGTGCTCCGGTTTCCTCCCACAATCCAAAGATGTGCAGGTCAAGTGAATTGGCCATGCTAAATTGCCCGTAGTGTTAGGTAAGGGGTATATGTAGGGGTATGGGTGGGTTGCGCTTCGGCGGGGCGGTGTGGACTTGTTGGGCTGAAGGGCCTGTTTCCACACTGTAAGTAATCTAATCTAATCTAACCCTCCACCACCACTCTCCATTTCCTACCTTCGAGCCACGTCTATACCCAAATGGCTACTTTTCCCTATATTCCCTGTCATGTAACCTTGTCAACCAGTCTATCATGTGGAATGCATTACACAAGTCCATATATATCACTTCCACCATTCTACCCTCATCAATACTCTTTGTTGCTTCATCAACAAAGTCAATCAAGTTAGTGAGATATGTTTTCCCATACAGAAACCATCTTGACTATCCCCAATAAGTCCCCGCCTTTCCAAACACATGTAAGTCCTGTCCCTCAAGATTCCTTCCAACAATGAGTTGGAAATCCAAATCCAAATACTTGGATACTGTCAAAGGTTTCTAAGTGATACCATCAGTCCAGATGAGGCAACATTATTACTGATCATGGTACGAAATTGTGAAAGAACAAAAGCCAGCTCAGGCCAATATATTACACAGCAATCTTCCACAAAGTGAGTGAGGAAGAATGCTCCGATGATGATGACTGTGTGCTATTGAGAGACAGCAACCAGAAGCAAGACAACCCTAATTGTCAAACTAGAACAACTAAGAAAAGCACATACCTCTCTGAGTGGGCATGCAATCATCAGATGAGGATGAGTTGTTAAACCTCCTAAGTGTTTTATTGAAGTTTGAGTTGATAAACTTGTTAACTCCGTGTTTACCTTCTGTACAATTATTAAATTGACATCAAAACCCTGTGTATAATCATGCATTTTGCATCTTGAGAAATTCTGAAGTTATGAAAAGTGTTATGTTAGAGCAAAATCTGACCTTGTCCTCTGTCAGACATTGAGGTTCTGACCTGTGGCACTTTACTGGCCAAAAATAGGTATATGTGATTGTCTCGTCTCATTTGTGTTCAATGCCAGAGGCAGCATTACCCTCATGTGCTATTATTTGGGGATCATGTGACTTTGTGATAGTGCCTTTAAAACCATGCCCTGATGGACTTGGGGCCTTAGGACTTGGAAAATGTGTTGTGTGGCAGATGAATAGGTTGATTATTAATGTCTAAATCCAATAAAAGTAAGATACTGTGGATGCTGGAAATCTGAAACAACCACACAGAATGCTGGAGAAACTGGGCAGGTCTAACAGCATCTGTGGAGACAGAAATGGAGTGAATAATCAGAAGAGAAAACCAATAACATATGATTAGTACTTTGGAATACTACATTCAAATCTGGTCTTCCTGCTAAAGGAAAATTGTTGTGAAACTTGAAAGGTGCAGAAAAAATTTACAAGAATGTTGCTGGGTTTGAGATGTAAGGAGAAGCTGAATTAGCTGGGGTTATTTTCCTGGAGCATTGGAGACTGAGTAGTGACCTGATCGAGGTTTATAAAATCATGAATGGCATGGATACAGTCAAGGGCTTTTGCCCGAAACATCGATTTTACTGCTCCTCAAATGCTGCCTGAACTGCTGTGCTTTTCCAGCACCACTCTAATCTAGACTACAGTAAACGGTCTTTTTCCCAGGGTAGGGGAGTCCAAAACTAGAGGGCATTGGTTTAAGGTGAGAGGGGAAAGATTGAAAAGAGGCCTAAAGAGTAATGTTTTCACGAGGCAGGTGGTACATGTATGGAACAAAATGCCAGAGGAAATGGTGGAGGCTAATACAATTACAAAATTTAAAGGCATCTGAATAGGTCTATGAATAATAAGGACTTAGAAGGATATGGACCAAATGCTGGCAAATGGGAGTATATTAGTTTAGGATATCTGATCAGCATAGATGAGTTAGACCGAAGGGTCTGATTTCATGCTAATATATATCTAATACTCTTTGACTCTTGCCTGATCGGTCCCAAAACAAGGGGTACCTTTTTCTTAATCTGTCCACAGCATGTACGTGTTGCTGGTTCCGTCAACATGTTTTGTCCATCCCTGATTAGCCTGGAGAAAGCGGTGGCATGGGGACATTTAAGAACATTTACAGGCAGCATGGTGGCTCAGTGGTTAGCAATGCTACCTCATAGTACCAGGGACCTGGGTTTGATTCCAGCCTCTGGTGACTGTGTAGAGTTTGCACATTCTCTCTGTGTCTGTGTGGGTTTCTTCCAGGTGCTTCGGTTTCCTCCTACTGTTCAATTATGTGTAGATTAGTTGGGTCAGCCATGGTAAAAACCACATACGAAGTTGGGGGGATGAGGTGGATCTGGATGGGATTTTCCTTGGAGGTCAGTGCAGACCTGATGGGTTGAATAGCCTCTATTCGACCTCTTTCCTTAAGGAGGGAATTCCAGGATCTTGATCAGAGACAGTGAAGAAACGGTGATATGATCGAAGTCAGATGGCTGATAGCCTGGAGGGGATCTGTTGATTGTTTTGTTCCTATTTATCAACCATTTTTGTAATTTGAGATGGTAGAAGTCATTGGTTTGTAAGGGGCCTGTTGCAATGCAACAGTCTCTCCATGCTAAAATATTCCACACATAGCACACATCATCCTCAGACTGATGACTACCTTAGATATACCAATGTGTCGATAAAATAAGGCTAGGGTTTGATTTTAAGAGGTCAAGAGTTGAAAACATAGAATCACTACACCGTGGAAGATAGCCATTTGGCCCATCAAGTCCACACTGACCCTCTGTAGAGCATTCCATCTAATCCCTGTAACCTTGCCTTTCCCATGGCTAATCCACCTGGGCTACATGTCCCTGGCCACTATGGGCAAGTTAGCATGGCCAATCCACTTCAACCTGCAGATCTTTGGACTGCAGGAGGAAAATGGAACTCCTGGAGGAAACTCACATGGACATGGGGAGAACGTGCAAACTCCATACAGACAATTACCTGAGGATAGAGTTGAACCCAGGCCCCCGATGCTATCAGTCAGCATTACTGACCACAGTGCCACCGTGCTGCCCAAGCTTTTGGTGTTGAGGTGTTTGTTTAGGTGTTGAGTTTTGGTGTTGAGTTTAATGTTAGATTTGAGATTAGCTGTGGAAAATGAAATCTTACCAATTTTCTCACCAGCTCTTATTTTAACCAAAACTAGACATTCAAAAAAAGGGGGTTATACGGATTTGAAAATGTTTTGCTAGATTTTCTGATTTGGAGAGAACCCTGAAGCAGTATGGACCCAAACACGAATCAGTACTGACACAACGCTAAATCTGATTTAAATACAAAGATGTTTATGTTCTATGTTGACCAGCAGGTGAATGCAGCCTAATCTGTTGGAAGAGTAAAGAGATTGAGGAAATTATCAAAAAGGAAAATCAGTAGAAAAAGACCCCTTCATAGGCTCCAGCCGTTGGCACTGCTGTCTGAGGAAGGTCATGGAAGAAATGCTGTGTGTAACGTGACAGAGATTTCGACCTGACTACAGTCAGAAGGGATAAAAATCTTGTAATGTTTCAAAATAAACAAAAATAGTTTCAATTTTAATATGATTAAAGCCTCTTTTAAAAAGACCTTGATTATCACCCATCCTCCAATAAGCTGCAGGTAGCACACTATTCAGCACAATAAGCAAACTTGTGCAATCAAGTAGTATTTCATGAGTTTTATTTACCAATCAGTTTATGACGACAACAGAAAGGATTCTTTTTTCACGTACCCTTAGCAACATTCAATGCAGAAATACTTCAATCTTTAAAATGATTTCAATTGTACATTAGCTGAAATACCTCAGCATCAAATGATTTGAATTGTTTTGTCACATAGGAAATGAGATTTCAAAATATTTAAAATGATATTCCTTTTTTTGCAGCAGCAGCTTATTCTCCAGTGTGATCTTCAACATTTACCCTAGTCCAATACCAGCACAACTGTACAAATACTCCAAAGTACTCCCACAGTTAGAAATTATCTTGTGTAAAATGTTATCAGTTGCAAATTATCCTGTAGGTTTTGATGTGCTGTTGCTAAAAAAGGCTCTTGAGGTGCTGTAGTAGTGTCCCAAACTCTGAACCAGGAAGCCTGGCTTCATGCCCCACTTGCTCTAGAGGTGTGTAATAGCATTTCATAGAAACTTAGAAGATAGGAACAGGAATTTGACCCCTTGAGCCTACCCCACCATTCAATATGATCATGATGGATAACCAAGTGCTCTAGCCTAAACCTGCCCTCCCCCCATATCCCAGGATTCCTTTTGCCCCAAGAGCTATATGTACCTCCTTGCAAACACATAATGTTTTGGCCTCAACCACTTTCTGCGGCAATGAATTGCACAGGCTCACCAGTCTCTGAGTGAAGAATTTCTCTTCATCTCAGTCTTAAAAGGTTTACCTCTTATCCTTAAGCTATGATCCTTGATCCTGGACTGCCCTTCCATCGGCCTGCACACTGAGGGACCAAAAAGATAGACCTGGTGGGCACCTTGATCCATATTACAGACTGGGTGGCTCTCCCTGTGTACCAACTGTACCCATTGTAGCCATGCTCTGCTGGTCACCGGTGTAACATGCTTCACAAAAGTGGAGTGTTAGGGCACAATGCCAGGGTGTTGCATAGATTTCAGGTTGGTGATCATGGGTCCTTGAAAGTTGGGCATCAGTGGCCATGGTTGGTGCTCAGGGGTCATGCCCTGTTCTGTAGTTTGGCCACAGAAAACATGGATATCATTTGGAGCAGTGGCAAGCTAGACCAGATAGGTGGCCACTCTGATTTCTTAGCCCAGAGACAGGGTTAGGATCATAGAATCATAGAACTCGCAGTATAGATGGAGACCATTCAACCTATCATGTGTGTATTGGCTCCTGAAAGACCTACTCAGCCAGTTATATTCTCCATAGCCCTCTAAATACAACACTTAAACATATAGCCAACTCTCTTTTGAAACCTCCTATGAAATCCACCTCCACCACTCTCCCAGGTAACACAATCCAAATCCTAGCGACTCCCTGAGTAAAGAAGTTCCTTCTCGTCTCATTCGTAGCTGTCTTGCTCACAATCTTGAAATTGTGACCCTCTAGTTGCCAATATACCAACTAATGGAAATAGAATATCCTTCTTTGCCCTGTCAAAATTTATAATTTTGAACATCTCAATAAGGTCACCTCTTAATTTTCCCTGCTCAAAGGAAAACAAGCCCAATCTGTCTAATCTTTTCTTATATCTAAAATCCCTCATTCCTAGTATCATTCCTTGTATCATTCTAGTAAATTTCCTTTGCACTCTCTCCGGGACTTTAACATCCTTGTGCAAGAAGACTCATAACCTCAATTATACATCAAAACCAAATTTAAATCAACCTGTTCAAATACATTATGACACATAGAATCACAGAATTGTTACATGCGAACGGAGGCCATTCATCCCATTGTGCCTTACCCAGACCTATTAGCTAACTCCTTCCTTTCTCCATATTCCTTCACTCTATTTCTATCAAAATAAGCATCCAATGCCCTCTTGAATGGCTCAATCCAGAACAGAAGGGACCTAAATTCAATCTTTCCATCCCAGAATTGGGGACCACCCTCGTTTACACCACTCCACACTTCCAGATCCTGGCCCATTTTGAAGACTAGAAGGCTGGCTTTCACTTTGGGCATGACTGGAAAGCTCTAGGCTAACTCCTGTCCCTCATTTTAAACCCCACTCAACATGTCCTTCAATTGGCCATCTATTCAACTGGGACCGCTCCAAAGAGTTAGAGTTAAATCATTGTCGTCATACATCCTTCAAATTTCCTCAACTGTTCCAAACTTTTCAATGTCATGCTTTTGCTTTCAATGACTGCTTTTGCTTTTGTTCTTGCGTGAAGAATCTTGCTTCCTTTATAGAATAAAAGACATGAGCTGCAATGTTAAAAACAGCCACTATGGAGATTGTGCATGTCCAAGATATTGTACTGAGATTTCAGTTGCAGTAGAAAATGAACACTCATTATTGGATTAGCTTCCTGGACTGCTGCCACTGTTTCAAGATGTTCATACACATTCACTTAATCCAACAAGCATGCAGATCAGTCAGTGTTTTTCGTCAGTTTAAGGCACATTTGACTCTGCATTTCCAAACTAATCATCAGCAGAGTCTACTGTGACTGCAAGGTAAGCTAATGCAAGGTCAGGGACAAATAAACTGTCAGCAGACGCGACTCATACATATATTAGCACAAGTATGACTAACTCTCCCTAGTGAATTGGCTATTGAAAAACACATTGCACTTGAAGTCAAATGGAATTGAATAAGTGAATGTGAAAAGTGAAAATAGGAGGCATGGTGCTTCTGAGCTGCAAATAGTGAATCAGCCTCATGCCTCGCAAACTCTGAAATGGAAGGTGTAGGCAAGATGTCATCAAATTAACTGGGTAATTCACACAGCATCAGGTTCTACTTCAGGGAGTTTGGGTTGGAGTCCATAGGATTTTTAGATGATTAAATTTTATGTCCTAATTGTTTCAAAGTCATGGAATATAGGCGAAAGACAAAGGGAGAGGGTAATACAGAGAGTCATTTAGATTAGATTCCCCGCAGTGTGGAAACAGGCCCTTTAGCCCAACAAGTCTGACCGACCCTCCGAAGAGTAACCCACTCAGTCCCATTTCCCTCTGGCTAATGCACCTAACACTACAGGCAATTTTAGCATGGCCAATACACCTGACCTGCATATCTTTGGACTGTGGGAGGAAACCGGAGCATCCAGAGGCAACTCACACAGACATGGGGAGAATGTGCAAACTCCACACAGGCAGTTGCCCATGACTGGAATTGAACCTGGGACCCTGGTGCTGTGAGGTAGCAGGACTAACCACTGAGCCACCGTGCTGCCCCGTTTGGCATGGAAACAGACCCTTTGGCCCAACTAATCCATGCCAAACATGTTCCCATCTAAACTAGTCCCACTTGCCAGCATTTGGCCCATATCCCTCCAAACCTTTCCTTAGCCAAATGTCTTTTAAATGTTGTAACTGTACCTGCATCCTTTGGCAGTTCATTACATATTCGTACCAGTCTCTGTATATAAACATTGCCCCTCATGTCTTTTTAAAATCTTTTCTCCTGTCTACTTAAAAATATGCCCTCTAATCTTGAACTCCCCACCCCAGGGAAAAGAACCTTGCTATTCACCCTATCGATGCCCCTCATGATTTTATAGGTGTCTATAAGGTCACCTCTCAACTTCCTATGCTCCAATGAAAAACATCCCAGCCTGTTCAGCTTATTTTTTAATAACTTAAACCCTCCATTCCTGGAAATATCCTTATAAATCTTTTCTGAACCTTCTGCAATTTAATAATATGTTTCCTATAACAGGATGATTAGAACTGCACACAATATTCCAGAAGATGCTGCACCAACGTCCTGCACAATCTCAATATGACAGTCTAACTCCTGCACTCAAAGGTCTGAACAATGAAGGCAACTGATGACAATACAGAGATAATGGCACTTTAGTTACTACTGTTTCTGTCTCGACTCTCCTAATGGCTACCTGTGGTTTGAGCCTGCGTACAGAGAGATAGCATCACGGTTGACAGAGCCTTACTGTGCTCACTTCCAAATCAGCTTTCTGCTTTTGCCTCCCATCTCTCTCACTTTATTTAAAGTGTAAATGAAGAATTTTCAAACAGTCAACAGGACACCAGCCAACGATTCCACATAACAGCTTATCAGCTGAATCTTACATTTCTCAGCTAAGTCTGAGTTGTGTTTTTCGAAGAGTCTCTTTTGCCATCAGACTTGACAGATTTTCTCCCCCGTCTTACCAAACTTACCACATCGATTATTCACCTGCCTTTCAGCTGTGTCTTGCATCCAAATTCTGCTCCATCGTACCACGCATTGTTCCAAAACAACATGCTACTTGATGGATATCTGCCAAACCAACGGGATCCCTTGTGCCTGCTCCAGTTTTAAAAGCCCATTCTGCACCTGGACAAGCTCTGTCAGTCCAGAGCTGTCTTGCACAGTTTCTGATATTTGCCCCAGAAATGCCAGACTGGAGGAAACCATTGCCCCACTTTGTGGGCAGGGACCTGTGAGATGGGGTAATACCATTGCAGGGCTTCCACTACTTCCTCTGGCAGCTCATTCCATGCATGCACCTCTGTGTGAAAAAGTTGTGCCTTTTTAAAAATGTTCCCAACTCACCTTAAACATAGGTCCTCTAGCTTTGGACTCCCTATCCTGGGAAAAACAACTTGGCTGTTCACCCTATCTATGCCTTTCGTGATTTCATAAACCTCTATAATAGAACATAGAAGAATACAGCGCAGTACAGGCCCTTCGGCCCTCGATGTTGCGCCGATCAAAGCCCACCTAACCTACACTAACCCACTATCCTCCATATACCTATCCAATGCCCGCTTAAATACCCATAACGAGGGAGAGTCCACTACTGCTACTGGCAGGGCATTCCATGAACTTACGACTCGCTGAGTGAAGAACCTACCCCTAACATCAGTCCTATATCTACCCCCCCTTAATTTAAAGCTATGCCCCCTTGTAATAGCTGACTCCATACGTGGAAAAAGGTTCTCACTGTCAACCCTATCTAACCCCCTAATCATCTTGTACACCTCTATCAAATCACCCCTAAACCTTCTTTTCTCCAATGAAAACAACCCCAAGTGCCTCAGCCTTTCCTCATAGGATCTTCCTACCATACCAGGCAACATCCTGGTAAACTTCCTCTGCACCCGTTCCAGTGCCTCCACATCCTTCCTATAGTATGGCGACCAAAACTGCACACAATATTCCAGATGCGGCCGCACCAGAGTCTTATACAACTGCAGCATGACCTCAGGACTCCGGAACTCAATTCCTCTACCAATAAAAGCCAGTACGCCATATGCCTTCTTCACTGCACTATTTACCTGGGTGGCAACTTTCAGAGATCTGTGTACATGGACACCAAGATCCCTCTGCTCTTCCACACTACCAAGTAGTCTACCATTAGCCCAGTAATCCATCTTTTTATTACTCTTACCAAAGTGAATCACTTCGCACTTAGCTACATTGAACTCCATTTGCCACCTTTCTGCCCAGCTCTGCAGCTTCTCTATATCCCGCTGTAACCTGCCATATCCTTCCTCACTGTCTACAACTCCTCCGACTTTCGTATCATCCGCAAACTTGCTCACCCAACCTTCTAACCCTTCCTCCAGGTCATTTATAAAAATGACAAACAGCAATGGTCCCAAAACAGATCCTTGCGGAACACCGCTAGTGACGGCACTCCAAGATGAACCTTTGCCATCAACTACTACCCTCTGTCTTCTTCCAGCCAGCCAATTCCTAATCCAAACCTCCAACTCACCCTCAATGCCATATCTCTGTATTTTCTGCAGTAGCCTACCATGGGGGACCTTATCAAACGCCTTACTAAAATCCATATATACCACATCTACCGCTTTCCCCTCATCTACCTCCTTAGTCACCTTCTCAAAGAATTCAATAAGGTTTGTGAGGCACGACCTGCCCTTCACAAAACCATGCTGACTATCCTTGATCACATTATTCCTATCCAAATGTTCATAAATCCTATCCCTTACAATTCTCTCTAAGACTTTGCCCACAACAGAAGTGAGACTCACTGGCCTATAGTTACTAGGATTATCCCTACTCCCCTTCTTGAAGAAGGGAACCACGTTTGCTAGCCTCCAGTCCTCTGGCACTACTCCTGTCAACAAAGAGGACACAAAAATCAAGGCCAATGGCTCTGCAATCTCCTCCCTTGCTTCCCAGAGAATCCTAGGATAAATGCCATCAGGCCCAGGGGACTTATCTATTTTCACCCTTGCCAGAATTTCCAACACCTCTTCTCTACATATCTCAAAGCCATCCATTCTACTTATTCATGCCTCAGTATTCATATCGACAACAATGTCCTGTTCCTGAGTGAATACTGACGAAAAGTATTCATTCAGCGTCTCCCCAATCTCTTCAGCCTCCACACGCAACTTCCCATTACTATCCTTGATTGGACCTATTCCTTCCCTAGTCATTCTTTTATTCCTAACATACCTATAGAAAGCCTTAGGGTTTTCCCTAATCCTACCAACTAAGGACCTTTCATGTCCCCTCCTTGCTGCTCTTAGCTCTCTCTTCAGGTCCTTCCGGGCTACCTTATAACTCTCAATCGCCCCTATTGAACCTTCACGCCTCATCTTTACAAAGGCCGCCCTCTTCCATTTAACAAGGGATTCCAACTCCTTATTAAACCACGGCTCCCTCACACGACCCTTTCCTCCCTGCCTGATAGGTACGTACTTATCAAGGACACTCAATAGTTGCTCCTTGAACAAGTTCCACATATCAATTACGCTCTTGCCTTGGAATCTACTTTTCCAATCCACACATCCTAAATCATGCCTCAACGCATCATAATTTCCCTGCCCCCAGCTATAACTCTTGCCTTGTCGTACACACTTATCCCTCTCCATCACTAGAGTAAAAATCACCGAATTGTGGTCACTGTCCCCAAAGTGCTCACCTACCTCTAGTTCTAATACCTGGCCTGGTTCGTTACCCAGAACCAAATCCAGTATGGCCTCACCTCTTGTTGGCTTATCTACATATTGTGTCAGGAAACTCTCCTGCACACATTGCACAAACACTGACCCATCTAACGAACTTGAGCTATAGCTTTCCCAATCAATATCAGGAAAGTTAAAGTCTCCCATAACAATCACCCTATTACTGTCACTCTTCTCCTGAATCATCTTCGCAATCCTTTCTTCAACGATTCTAGGACTATTAGGAGGCCTGTAAAAGACTCCTAACAGGGTGACCTCACCTCTCCTATTCCTAACCTCAACCCAAACTACCTCAGATGGCAAATCTTCGTCCATCTTCCTTTCCACCGCTGTAATACTATCTTTGACAAGCAAAGCCACACCCCCCCCTCTTTTACCCCCACCTCTGACCCTACTAAAACATTTAAACCCTGGAACCTGCAACAGCCAATCCTGTCCCTGATCTAGCCACGCCTCCGTAATAGCCACAACATCGAAGTCCCAGGTACCAACCCACGCTGCGAGTTCACCTACCTTATTTCGTATACTTCTGGCATTAAAGTATACACACTTCAAGCCACTCTTCTGTTTACAGGCACCCTCCTTTAAGATTGATGCCATATTCCTAACCTCCCTACACTCCAGGTCCTGCACCCTAAAGCTATAGTCTGGGTTCCCATGCCCCTGCAGAGTTAGTTTAAACCCCCCCCAAGAGCACTAGCAAACCTCCCCCCAAGGATACTGGTGCCCCTCAGGTTCAGGTGCAGACCATCCTGTTTATAGAGGTCCCACCTTCCCCAGAAAGAACCCCAGTTATCCAAGTACCGAAATCCCTCCCTCCTGCACCATCCCTGTAGCCACGCATTTAACTGTTCTCTCTCCCTATTCCTCGACTCTCTATCACGTGGCACGGGTAACAAACCAGAGACAACAACTCTGTTCGTTCTAACTTTGAGCTTCCAACCTAGCTCCCTAAAAGCCTGTCTAACATCCTCAGCACTCCTCCTACCTATGTCATTGGTGCCAATATGGACCACGACTTCAGGCTGCTCCCCCTCCCCCTTAAGGACCCGGAAAACACGATCAGAGACATCACGTACCCTTGCACCTGGGAGGCAACATACCAAACGTGAGTCTCTCTCGTTCCCACAAAACCGCCTATCTGTGCCCCGAACTATCGAGTCCCCAATTATTATTGCTCTGCTCTTCTCCACCCTTCCCTTCTGAGTAGCGGGGACAGGCTCCGTGCCAGAGGCCTGAGCCCCGTTACTTACCCCTGGTAAGTCGTCCCCCCACAAGTATCTAAAACGGTATACTTGTTCTTGAGGGGAACGACCACAGGGGGTCCCTGCACTGGCTGCTTCCTCCCAGTCCCCCTCACTGTCACCCATCTATCTGCCATCTTTGGAGTTACTACTTCCCTATAGCTCCGATCTATGACCCCCTCTGCCTCCCGAATGATCCGAAGTTCATCCAACTCCAGCTCCAGTTCCCTAACACGGTCTTGGAGGAGCTGGAGATGGGTGCACTTCCTGCAAGTGTAATCAGCAGGGACGTCCATGGCATCCCTCACCTCATACATGTTGCAGGAGGAACATTGCACTGCCTTCGCTGCCATCCCTCTAAAGCTAACCTTTATTTTAAAAAAAACACTGGGTCTAAAGAATACAACAAGCAAAATTCGGCACTTACCTCCTTACCACAACGGATCTTATTATTAGGTTAGAGGAGGAGGGTGGGTGGGAGGCACTACCTCCGTAGTGCCTTGGGTTCTTCAACTGCGCGCTTTTAAAGGGGAAGCAAACCTACCCAGGTAAGCTTACGCTCTGCTCTCAGGAAGTATGATGAACAAAAGAAGCATTCGACACAGTGGACAGCCTTTTGGTCATTAATCTCACATGCATGATAGAAACGACAGTGATTCTTCATAAAATCCATAGAGATCACATTGGAGGAGTCTATTGTAAACTTGGGTACACAGTCTATATGAGTCAATGAATCTCAAAAGCCATTGAAATCTTCATACTGTCCTGTCTTACTCGAGCAATCAACAACCCAACATCACGAGACCTTTATTGCCTTTACATCTCTCAGAAAGATCATGGCAAAAGTTGGGACTAGACCTCTGCAACTTCCAACAAAAACATATTTGAACACACTAGAACTTTGTTTTTCCTGTGGCTGGAAACTGCAGCCTTCACACGTTTACGGCTCAGACATTGATCAAACCATTGACAAATATATATTCTCTGCATACGAATTCCCAAATAAACTTGTCTCAGATAACATTGGCTGACTCATAAATGCAATCTTGAAGAGATTCCCAACTGCATCAGATTAATCATGTTATGGATCCACTTTAGAAACTACAGGTCAATGGAAAAATGGAGAAAACAGTGGAAACCATGAAGATGCTAGTGCAGGGTTTCCATATATGGAGATCACAATCCCAAGTGGACCATAACCAAAATGTTGGAATCATGAGCTCCATGGTCACCATTCAGCTCTGACGGACTTATACCAGTTGCAATTCCACTCAAACAGATTGGATCCCACATTTACACATCACCCTCCCTTCACTCCTGTCATCCTTCTTAGCCCCTCATTTTTCTCACTTAGCAGCTCACTGCAATTTTTAAACCACAATATGGGGTTACAGTGGGAAAAAGTTGGGAAGTGGTGTGTTAATGACTGCAAGTAATGATTGGGATTTGGGTTTACTGAATTGCAAAGAATATTCACTGCAGAGTAACTTATGAGCAGAAAGCTTGAAAACACATCCTCCTTTGATACAGCAAAGGTCAAATATCACTGCTATTTGGCAATATGAAGATCAAATATCATTCTCCAAGGCCACGAGAAAGTCCAAACATTTGAGAGTGGTCAAAAGAAAATTCTGAAGAACTGGTATAAATCGGATTGTATCTATTTTTTTAACAGACAACAAGATATGAGTCAGAGGCAAATTCATAAAGTAGGCAGAGCAACTATGTCCTTATTTTGTTCAAATTCCCAAGGAAATTGTTCACCAAGAATAGAAAAGTCGTGAAACAGCTTGAGGGAGTGAAACAGATAAATATGACTACTGCAAGCTTTGGGATAATGAGAAAAGAACTACCATCAATTACCTTGAAGAATGATAATTGTGTCACAGATATGATTGACCATGATCATCCTGGCTCACCAGTGACAGGAACAAGATCATGACAAACTGTAAAGGAGATTTAATCTGTGAAGTTCAGACTTTGGAACGGGGAAGAAAGAGATTGTAAGATGATGATTAGTCTTTTTTAAAGTAGTTAATATAAAAGTTGAGAGACATCAACTTGGGGGAGATGTAGTATAAAAGAATTGAAATGATAGTGAGATGGTGTGCATATCCTGATGTAATTGTGACATCAGCACTTGTGCAAGTAGCTGTATAGAAAGAATAGACTAGTGTGTGCTAGTGAGAGATGGATCTGCAGAGAACAGTATTATGTACAAAAGCGTGAAAGAAAAGATTTTCAGTAATCTATTGGGGCCATACAGCACTCATTCATGGATAAGGTGAAATCTTTACAGGCTACCAATTACCAGAGGAGACAAGGATAACCATCTCTCCAAAGTGCAGAATAGAACCCAAGACACAAGCCTCATGGTAAGGCAATCTGGTAAGGGGCAGTAGGAAACATAGACAGAACAGTAAATAAACAAAGGAGGCCTACATCAAGGCAGTAAGAGGGGCACTTAGAACTGGTACATGCTCAATTATGATTTTACAGAAAATGCCAAGGTCGCAGGCAAAATGTGGAAAATACAGAGAACTAAGTAAGGGAAATTAAAGAGACATAGACTATATGGGGAAAGATCAACAGGCAACGTAAACAAAATCATTGATGCTTTTCAGTATACAAGCAGTAAGATGGTATTCAAAATAAATGTGTGCTCAATTAGTGATTGAAAAATGTAGGGGTATGGGTGGGTTGCGCTTCGGTGGGGCGGTGTGGACTTGTTGGGCCGAAGGGCCTGTTTCCACACTGTAAGTAACCTAATCTAAAAAAAAAGAAAATCTTCAAGGCAGGGGACTTGACAGAGGTGCAAAATGAATAATTTGGTCTTCCTCACAACAGAAGGAGATGTTACTAATGTCGTATTTAAAGGAGGGGGCAGGTGCAATATTGGGCAAAAGTGAGGACTGCAGATGCTGGAAACCAGAGTTTAGATTACAGTGGTGCTGGAAAAGCACAACAGATCAGGCAGCATTTGAGGAGCAGAAAAATCAATGTTTTGGGCAAAAGCCCTTCATCAGGTGCAATATTGGACCAGTTCCATAGCCAAGGAATTTTGAAGTATAATGGCCAATGTCTCTACAATTTTCATATTTTACTTTTCCATGAACCTAGAGTACACCAACTGACCGGTCTATTTTGAGTCCTGGCAACAGCTTTCAAAGTGGTTCTGACTGCATGGATAAGAAGATGGTTGATCATTCTGGTGATTGTAACACAGTCAGCCAGGTGGACCCCATGTGTTCCCTGATTGGGGCTGTTAATTTGGACTACTAAGGGAGCTCTGGCTGAGAGGTATAAACAGGAGTGTCACAGATTCTGTTCACTTAAGGACTGTCCAGGTGTAAATAAAGAATGACTTGGTAATGAGATACCAGCCTCTGTGGGGTTATTTTAATCACCAGCTTGTTAATGGTGGGTAAGAGCATTCACAATTCACTCGAAAAATAAAGATCATTAACTCTGAGTTTAGCTTCCAAGATTAGATTAATGGGCTTCAGCTTCCATTATTTGGGCTAAGTGCATGTTGTGTGAAGTTTTTTGGTGGAATTCTCGCCATAAGACCAAGCAAAATTTCCTGCTCTATCTTATCAAATGCACTATATTAACTAATGAGACCATCCTTGTGTTGACCCTTACATCTGATTCTATCCTTATTTTACCATACACCACTGCCAGGGTAACAAGTACCCAGTATCTCTGGTGCCCACCCCATATTTAAAATAGCCTGTTGTGCACCCAAGCAAATACAGGCAGTCTAAAGATGACAAGGATGCAAGCTGAAAATGTTGGAGGAGGAAAAAAATTGCATCGTGATTCTCCAACAGTGATTTGGAGGTGCTGATGGAGGGAGTGGTACAATGGAGGGATGGCAGAGGAGGCCACACCATCAGACCCTGGCAGCTCACTCTGATGTCACCACGTGGATCAGTACCATTTCCATGATGTGGAGAAATGAGCAACAGTGCTATAAGAAGGTCAATTAACTTCTCTGCCCAGTAGGGTAAGTACCACACCTTTCTCTGTTACCTCACACTCACTCTATCTCTTCCACTTGCACCCAACTCCCAGCAAAGCTTACACTTTGCCACACTCATTATTGCCTGTAACATCTTCCTTCATTCTCACTGACACCCCCACTCCCCCCCCCCCCCAAACCTCTCACAACATAAACCCTCTGTGCTGCCTAATCACTTGCCTAGGATGCGTTATACATTTTGAAAACTTATATCAACATTATTTGGAGATACCGGTATTGGATTGGGGTGTACAAAGTTAAAAATCACACAACACCAGGTTATAGTCCAACAGGTTTATTTGGAAGCACTAGCTTTTGGAGCGCTGCTCCTTCATCAGGACAACCACCTGGTGTACTGTGATTCTTAACTTCTTACATCAACACTGAAGCCATGCTACTCAATTCCACCTCACTCAATTCCTCCCTTTCTCTCATTCCAGTAAAAGACAACCCATAACAAGGTAACAGTAGACTGAATGAGTGGAGGGATACCTGATGCTGGACTCCTCAGTAGACAATCCTGCAGAATAAGACTGGAATTACTCCTGCAGAATGCCATGACATCCATGTCCTGTTAATTGTGTAAGTGCCATTTTTCAGTCCACTGTTACTCTTACAGTAACTGCGTTGTCAGTGTCATTCATTACACATCACCCCTCCCTATTGGCTGTGATGTCATCTCTCTCTCGTATCTTTTAGGAACACCTGCCATTTCTGTGATGAAATGGCTGGCTCCACCAGAAGCCACCTACCCAACTGCTGAAGGATGAGAATCCGAGGTATGTTCAGGAGTAGCAAATTCCTGCAAGAAGGAAGGATAGGTACGGCAGGTTATGTGGATCTTGGATGACCAGGGATGTTATGACCTTGGTCGAAAAGAAAAAGGAAGCATGCATCAGGTCTAGAAGGATGGGAACTGATGAAGCCCTTGAAGTACATCAGGAAAATAGGAGAGAACTTAAACAAGGAATTAGAAAGCCTAAAATGGGTCATGAAAAGTCATTAGCAAATAGGATTAAGGAGAATCCCAAGGCTTTTTATACATATATAAAAAGCAAGATGGCAGCCAGGGAAAGGGTTGGCCCACTCAAGGACAAAGGAGGCAATCCTTGTGTGGAGCTAGAAGAGGGAGGTGAGGTCTTAAATGAATGCTTCATGTCGGTATTCACCAAAGAAAAGGAATTAGTGGAGGATGATCTCAGGGAAAGGAATGTCAAATTTTTAAGCCAAGTTGCTATTAAAAAGGACGAGGTGTTGAGGTTCTTAAAAAGGATTAAGGTAGATACATCCCCAGGCCTGATGGGATCCATCCCAGAATGTTGAGGGAGGCAAGAGAACAAATTGCTGGAGCATTGACAAACATCTTTGTATCCTCTTTGGGCACACGTGAAATCCCAGAGGACTGGAGAATACCCCCATTGTTTACGAAGGGTAGAAGGGATAATCTAGGAAATTACAGGCCTGTGAGCCTTATGTCCGTGATGGGGAAACTATTGGAAAAGATTCTCAGGGACAAGATCTATATGCATTTAGAAGCAAATGGACTTATTAGCGATAGACACATGGTTTTGTACAGGAGGAGGTAGTATTTAACTAACATGATTGAGTTTTTGAGGAAGTGATGATGATGATTGATGAGGGAAAAACAGTCGATGTTGTCTACATGGACTTCAGTAATGCCTTTGACAAGGTCCCTCATAGCAGGCTAGTATAAAAGGTGATGTCACATAGTATTGGGGTGAGCTGACAAGATGGATAAAGAACTGACTTAGTCATTGGAGACACAGGGTAACAATGGAAAGATACTTTTGGAGATGGAGGATTGTGACTAATGATGTTCCACAGGGATCAATGGTGGAACCCCTGCTGTTTGTGGTTGACATAAATGATTTGGAGGAAAACATGGCCTGTCTAATTAGTAAGTATGCAGATGATACAAAGTTTGCTGGAGTTGAGAGTAGTGTGGAGGATTGTCAGAGGATACAGCAGGATATAGATCAATTGGAAGCATGGGCAGAAATATAGCAGGTGGAGTTTTGTCCAGACAACTGTAAGGTGATTTATTTAAAAAAGGTTAAGTACAAATGGAAATTGTGAATGGCAGTGAATGGCAGAACCCTTAGGACTATTGATATGCAGAGGGATCTGGATGTGCAGGTCCACAGATCACTGAAGATGGCTACACAGGTAGAAAAGGTACTAATAAAAGCCTATGGCATGCTTGCTTTCATTGGAAGGGGCATTGAGTATAAGGATAGGTAGTTATGTTGTGGTTTTATAGAACTTTAGTTGGGCCACACTTGGAATATTGCATACATTCCTGGTCACCACACTTCCCAGAAAGATGTGGATGCTTTGGGGAGTGTACAGAAAAGGTTTACCAGGATGTTGCCTGTAATGGGGGATTTTAGCTATAAAGAAAGGTTGGATAGATTGGGTTTGTTTTCACTAGATTGCAGGAGGTTGAGGAGACGACCTGATAGAAGTTTGTAAAATTGTGAATGGCATGGATAATGTGGAAAATATTAGGCATTTTCCCAGGGTGGAGGGGTCAATTACTAGGGGATACAGGTTCAAGGTGAGGGGGTGGGAAAAGTTTAAAAGAGATGTGCGAGGCAGGTTTTTCAAATGAAGGGTGGTGAGTGCCTGGAACGTGCTGCCAGAGGAGATGGTGGAAGCAGGCACAATAGCAGCACTCAAGAAGCACCTGGAAGAATAAATGAATAAGAAGGGTCTAGAGAGATATGGATCCTGTAAGTGAAACCTGATTTAATAATGGAAAAGCAAAATGTGTCGGTGCAGGCTTGGAGGGCTGAAGAGCCTGGTCCTGTGCTGTATTGCTCTTTGTTCTTTGAGGCTTCCGAGGAAGCATCAGCAAAGCTGCCTCCGGCACCCTGTACCAGCTCAGATACTGACACCTCAGGGATAACTGTGGACACAGAGAGTGTGGAAGGATGATCTGGTGAAAACTTCACTGTGACAACTCCACTGCTGGCTGAGGAAGAAACGCTCGAATCTGGTGGCCCTCACTCCACTGCCAGAGCCTGTGGTGACAGCAATCAGGACTTCATTCACATACACAGGGGTGGCAGGAGGCTATATAGGATGGAAAGCGCTCATTGCCCAGATGCTGCAGCAGTGCAGTGAATCCTGTGATTGTCTGTCTATCTCCAGGGACAGGTTGGTGGCTGCCATGGAGAGCCAGGTTCAGCACCCTCAGGGTCTGCTGGAGACGAGTACACTCCTGCACTCCATCGTTCCAGCCACTCAGCCTCAGAATCCAAGACATGGCATCTGTGGGATGGGGGAGCCTGACGCACACACCAGGTGCCCCGCCCTCACAACTGCCAGAGGGTACCCAGCTGGAGGAGGATCCACACACAGGGCCCTCAATAGTGTCCCATCAGGTTACTCCTGAGGCAACCAGGTCCTTCCATCCCACCCAGCCCCCTCCCACCTCCATCCAGGAAGCTCAAGCTGAGGAGGATTCACTTACCTCTGGCAAGAAGTCCCTCACTTGTGGGTTGGTGCCACAAAGAACCCCCAGGAAGAAAAGAAAGGAAACCTATTGACGGTACTTTGGGTGGCACTGGTGACATAGAAACATAGAAAAATACAGCGCAGTACAGGCCCTTTGGCCCTCGACGTTGCACCAATCCAAGCCCACCTAACCTACACTAGCCCACTACCCTCCATATGCCTGTCCAATGCCCGTTTAAATGCCCATAAAGAAGGAGAGTCCACCACTGCTACTGGCAGGGCATGCCATGAACTCACGACTCGCTGAGTAAAGAATCTACCCCTAACATCTGTCCTATACCTACCACCCCTTAATTTAAAGCTATGCCCCCTCGTAATAGCTGACCCCATATTGTACATTAGTTTTCATGTTTGGATAACTAGCATTGTCTTTGTCCCCATCTGTTTGAGTGTTTGTGTAGCTCTGAATGGAACCGTGACAGCATGATGTCCACCTCCATGGCCCCACAGCATGTATCATGCTACAGCCTGCTTAAAGCATGAGGAAGAAGGCCTGGCTGGGGCAACAGGTGCTGCTGACACCATCACTCCTCATCCTACAACATCCCTCCTCTTTCCTGTGAGTGAGGTGCTTGACACTGTCATCTCAACTCATTGGGGTGGCCTATAACTAGGGATCCCGCATCTCTGAGTCCTGCACATGGCTTTTTGTGGAATGATGCTTCCTTTAAAGGGATCACATTGGTTATCCTACACTTCACACAGGTTGACACACTCACCAGTTGTTTGGATTTTCACAAGGCATTCCATAGTTATCACATGTTGGACCACCTAATAAAGTAAGAGACCATGGTGTTGGATTTAGTATATTAACATAAGTAGAGGACTGGTGAACAAATAGAAGACAGAGAGTTGGGATGAGTGGGGCATTTTCGTTAGGCAAACTGTAACTAGTAGAGTGTCACAGGGATCAGTGCTGGACCACAATTACTTACAGTATATATTCATGACTTGGGTGAGGAAAGTCGAATATACAGTAGCCATGTTTGTAGATGACACAAAGATAAGAGGGAAAGCAAGTGGTATGTGTGACACAAAAAGCCTGAAGAGTGAACAGAAAGGATGAAGTGAGTGAGCAATGTCTTGGCAGATGGAATATAATGTGGGAAAATAGAATCATTACAGTCTGAAACAAGGTCATCCAGTACACCAAGTCTGCACGAGCCTTCGGAAGAAGATCTCACCCAACCTTGGCTAATCCATCTAGCCTAAATATCCCTGGACACTCCAAGGCAAAGAAGCAGAGTCAATCCACCTATATCTTTGGGTTGTGGAGGAAATTCAAAGCACCCAACAGGAACACAGAGAGAACATGGAAACTCCACACAGACAGACACCTAAGGCTGGAAATGAACCCAGGTCCCTAGTGCTATGAGGCAGCAGTGCTAACCATAACACCCACAGATGTGAGGCTGTGTACTTTGGCATGAAAAGGAAAAGAGTTGAATATTATTTTAAAGAGAAAGGCTGCAGAAAGCTATAGAACAGAGGGGTGTAGGAGCTTTTGTCCATGAAACACAAATAGCTAGCATCCAAGTTCAGCAGGTAATAGGGATTGTAGGAATGTCGGCCTTTATTTCAAAGAAAATGGAGTACAAAAGAATGAAGAACTCGTTAAATCTATACAAGACACTAGTCAGACCATAGATGGAATAATGTGAACAGTTTTAGTCCCCTTATCTGGAGAAATTCAACAGGTCTGGCAGCATTTGTGGAGATGGAAACACAGTTAATGTTTCAAGTCCAACTTGATTCTTCTTCAGAAATGATATACAGATAGAAATTGATTTTTTGTTTTATAAGGACATCTCTATGACTCCATGACAGGGTAAGTCGGTTGGACCTGTACTCATTGAAATTGGGAAGAATGAGAGGCAACCGTATTGAAACATATAAAATTCATAAGGGCCTTGACAGGGTAAATCCACAGTGGTCTGTCGATACTGGATCATCAATGCAGGGATAGACAGATTTTTATTCAATAAGAGAATCGTCGGTTACATGGATAAGTTAGGAAGGTAAAGTTGAGGATTATCAGAACAGCCATGATCTCAGTAAATGGCAGAGCAGATTTGGTGTGCTGAATGACCAACTTCTGCTTCTCCATCTTATGGTCTTCCTTCACCCACTCTTTCTGTTGTGGCATCCATTTTCTTTCCAATTGCATACTTTTCCTATCTTGAACACAATGGAAGTGACGGTGAGCTCTCCTCAGTTTGTGGCTTCCAGCCTCCAACTCTAATGTCAGAGAGCTCCCAAAGGTCCACATCTCCTTCCTGTTTGCTCTTCCCATGGACTCCATTGGCTTTGCATCTTCCAGGTCTCCACCCCAACCCATCTACATGAGTTGGAAGATGCTGACCTTTGCCCACCAGTCCCACGCATGCGAAGTGACCATGCCTGGTTTACTAAGACACCGCCCTTCCTCTTGAAGTCAGGAATCTTCTTACTGTTGATGAAGTTCCCTCCAACATTATCTCCTTTCCACTCTTGCTTTATTATATCCTCCCCTTACAAATACTGTTGCTTCCTTTCATAGAATTATAGAATTTTATAGTACAGGTGAAAGCCATGATGAATGTGCCAGTTCCCGAAAGAGGTACCCAGCTAGTCTCCTCTCCAGACCTAATTCCATAGCCTTCTCTCTTCTTCCCTTTCAAGTACATCTCCAGCTCTTTTTAGAAACCTCCTATGGAATCTGCCAGGAAATGCATTTCAAATCCAACAACTCTCTGAGTAAAGATTTTTTTCCTCATCTCACTCGTAGATCACTTGCTGACAATCTTGAAATTGTGACCCCGACTTACTGACATACCAACTAGTGGAAATAGAATATCCTTCTTTACCCTGTCAAAATTGTTCATAATTTTGAACACCTCACTGATTAAAAGTCACCTCTTAATCTTCTCTGCTAGAACAATAAGGAGAAAGTGAGAACTGATGAAGCACTTATGCTCATTCCTGATGAACAACTTATGTTCGAAACGTCAACTTTCCTGCTCCTCAGCTGCTGTCTGACCAGTTGTGCTTTTCCAGCATCACACTTTTTGACTCCAAGGAGAATAAACCTAATCTCTCCAATCTCTTCTTGTGTCTAAAATCCCTCATTCCTATTAGCTTTCTTGTAAGTCTCCTTTGGATACTCTATGACCGTACTTATAAACAGGCTGGGGGGTGTTGATAAAGCAGGTGCTGGAAAAAGCACAGCAGCCCAGGCTGCATCTGAGGAGTAAGAGAGTGGACATTTTGGTAGGACCCTTCTTCAGGTATCCTAATTTTCTTCAGATAACCCAAGTATCCTAGAAGCCTTCTTAACTGTTTCAACTTGCCCAGCCACCTTCAGAGAATTATGCACATGAACCTAGAGATCCCTCTGCTCCTTAATTCTCTGGAAAGTTGTACCATTGAGCCCGTATTATGTCTCTGTGTTTCTTCTACCAAAATGTATTACCTCACACAATTGAAAAGATATCGGGACAGGTACATAGATAGGAAAGCTTTAGAGGGATATGGGCCAAATGCAAGAAAATGGGACCAGTTCAGCTTAGAAAGCCTGGTTGGCATTGTCAAGTTAGGCTGAAGGTCCTGTTTCCATTCTGTATGACTCTATGACTCTGCATTGGAGTTCACCCACCAGGTGTCTGCCATTTGACCAACTTGTCACTGTCTCTCTGATCTCTCTCAAAGACCCATGAGTATGTGTAAATGAACACCGTGGAGGAGACATTAGTGCTTACTTAATGTAACTAGCGGTCATTGCTAGTGTATCTATGATTACCATGTTTAGCAGTATTGAGTTTGATATACAATGTTTAATGTGTAACAGATAGTGTTACTTTGAAATCGAAGCTTGATGATAGACTCTGTGATCAGTCTGAAAAGAGTCCAAATTCAGAGTGTGGCATCAAATCACATGATAAAAGAGCCAGTGTTTAATGTTAAAGGCATCTGGTCCACATGGGATGCATGCTAAGTCCTGTAGCATATTTCCCAGGTAATCTGACAGACCTGGTGGCACAGCGGGTCAATGGTTAGCACTGCTGCCTCAATTCCTACCTCGGGCAACTGCCTGTGTGGAGTTTGTACATTCTCCCTGCATCTGTGTACTCCGGTTTCCTCCCACAGTCCAAAGATGTGCAGGTCAGGTGAAATGGCCGTGCTAAATTGCCCGTAGTGTTAGGTGGATTAGTCTGGGGTAAAATGTAGGAGAATGGGTCTGGGTGGGTTGCTCTTTGGAGGGTCAGTGTGGACTTGTTGGGCCGAAGGGCCTGTTTCCACACTGTAAGGAATTTAATCTAATCTAAATTTCACATTTCCATATACAGGACAGTCATCAAAAACAGTACTGTGGGAGAACCAACAGGATTCTCGTGGCAATTGACTTCAAGTGTAATGAGTGTCCTAGTCATATGCATCACGTAAACCCAAGCAGCAGGATATCCAGGAGGGACTGGGGGCATAAACCCAGAGGCACTCTAACTGAAGAGGGAAGAAGGCAGACAGCTCCAAGTTAAAATTTGTTAGGAGATTCAAATTTAAAACAAAGTGTCAAACAAATGCAACTTATTACAGTATTCCACTCTTCCAGGTTAAGTATCAGAACTGGGAGAAGTGGCTATGAGGTTTAACAGTGCCCCCTGGTGCTGAGAGGACTAAAAGCCAAACACTCACAGTGCTGTGCTGTCAGTGCCTTACACAGTTCCAGTTACCACTGCACTGTGAATTCAGACGTGCGATAGTGGGGACAAAACAGAGGAAGCACCACAGGCGTTCTCCTCACGCTGCCTGGTTTGAGGAAATGCTAGTGAACTGGAAGATATAAATAGTAAGGTTGCTTCTCATCAAGATGATGCACAGTTTTGAATAGCTTAAAATGAAGTATTTACAATTATGACTAGCTGTCAGAAGGCAGACAAAAGCAGATTGTTTCCAATCATTGACAGATCAACAGTTTTTGTTTTCAAGAAAGAGTTTGATATTCTCCTCAGGGATAACAGGATCAAAGTGTATGGTGAGAAAGTGGGACCAGGGTATAGAGATAAACAATCAAGTCATGGTCATATTGAATGGCAGAGTGGGCTCCAGGGACTGAGTGCCCTACTCTTGCTCCTTTTTTACATGGTTCTATGATTCCCTGTAACAGTAAGAGAGGGCTGTGAGGATGCGGAAATCATAGTCACCAATTAAAGACACTCTAACCATCGCCCTCTGACATTCAACGGTATTACCATCACTGAATCCCCCACTGTCAACATCCTTGGGATCACCATTGACCAGAAACTCAACTGGACTCACCACATAAACACAGTAGCTACAAAAGAAGGTCAGAGACTAGGGATACTGTGGCGAGTAACTCACCTCCTGACATCCCAAAGCCTATCCACCATGGGCAAGGCACAAGTCAGAAGTGTGATGGAATACGCCCCACTTGCCTATATGGATGCAGCTCCAACAACACTCAAGAAGCTTGACGCCATCCAGGGCAAAGTAACATGCTTTGATTGGCACCACATCTACAAGATGCATTGAATCCCTCCACCATAGATGCTCAGTAGCATAGTGTGTACTATCTACAAGATGCATTGCAGAAGTTCACCAAACATCCTTAGGCAGCCCCTTCCAAACCCATGACCACTTCCATCCAGAAGGACAAGGGCAGCACATACTTGGGGAACACCGCCAACTGCAAGTTCCCCTCCAAGCCGCTTACCACCCTGATTTGGAAACATACTGCCGTTCCTTCATGTCTTGGGTCAAATTCCTGGAATTCCCTCCCTCCCAGCATTGTGGGCCAACCCACAGCAAATAGACTGCAGCGATTCAAGAAGGTAACTCACCACCACCTTCTCATGGGAAAATAGGGATGGGCTATCAATGCTGGCCAGCCAGCGATGCCCAAGTCCCACAAATGTGTATTAAAAAAAAATCCCTGATTAACAACTGAGGGAGAAACTCTGTTGAGATTGTAGGTTAGAGTTGACTGTGGATGGGGGAAGCTAAACAGAAATGATGTCGTACTATAATGGATAAATTTCAACAAGGAAAACAGGTTTCTGTGTGTGTGCTTCACACAAATGGTATGAACTAGGAGGGAATTCTGGAGAAACTTGGCTTTTAATCAGCTTTAAATGAGACAATCAGAGATACCTTAAAGGCATAATAAAAATCAAATGTGCATAAACAGCCAATGTAAAAATTGGCTAGAATAAATTGTGATACTAGGACACGGTGGCTCAGTGGTTATCACTGCTGCCTCACAAGGACCTGGGTTTGATTCCCGCCTCAGGCAAGTGTGTGTGTAGAGTTTGTACATTGTCCCCATGCTTGTGTGGGTTTCCTTCCATAATGCAAAGACATGTAAATTGGGTGAATTGGCCATGCTAAATTGCCCATACTGTTCAGGGACATGTAGGTTAGGTGCATTAGTCAGGGAAAATGTGGGGGAATGGATCTGAGTTGGTTACTTTTCAGAGGGTCAATGTGGACTTTTGGACCAAATGGACTGTTTCCACACTGTAGGGATTCCTGATGAAAATATTAAGACTAGTAAAAATATTGTCGAGAGTTCTAGGAACAAAGGAAGGTTGTTCAGCTCCTTGCGTCTAGTTGATCTGTATTTTAACCACACCTATCCTTCTTGGTTCAATAACTCTCATCCAAGCTATTAATCTCTGTTTTTAAATAGTCACTTGAGCCCTAGACCCGAAGGTTTTCTGTGGGACAGACTTCCAGATTCCCACCACCTTTGTGTAAAGATTTGTTGCATGATGTCAGTCTTGAACTGAGCAACTTTAACCATCAGTTTCCTGCCATCATTATGGAGTCATTACTCCAGCAAATCCTTTCACCATCACAAACTCATCAATTATATAACCTAATGTTTTTTTATACTCAAGAGACAATAATTTCTAGTCTAAATGTATAAGCTTGACTTATATAACTTAGTGTCTAGTTTATGATTAAGTTATGAAGTACCATTCCAGTGAATTTGCACATGCATCCATAAAGAATATATTTCTTTTGATGAGTGGTGCCTTGAAGTAAACACAATGCTCAAGCTAGATGAGGTGATGGAAGTGCTTTAGGGAACATCTTCGGGACACCCGCACCAATCAACCCCACCATCCTGTGGCCCAACATTTCAACTCCCCCTCCCACTCTGCCCCTGCCTCCTCCACCGCCACTCCCTCAGCACCCAACATCTTCCATCTCGGGACATTTCAACCCCAGGGCATCAATGTGGACTTCACCAGTTTCCTCATTTCCCCTTCCCCCACCTCACCCCAGTTCCAACCTTCCAGCTCAGCACTGTCCCCATGACTTGTCCTACTGGCCAAGCTTTCTTCCCACTTCTCCACTCCACTCTCCCCTCTGACCTATCACCTTCATCCCCACCCCCACTCACCTAGTGTACTCTATGCTACTTTCTCCCCACCCCCACCCTCCTCTCATTTATCTCGCCACCTTTCAGGCACTCTGCCTGTATTCCTGACGAAGGGCTTTTGCCCGAAACGTCAATTTTCCTGCTCCTTGGATGCTGCCTGACCTGCTGTGCTTTTCCAGCACCACTCTAATCTAGACTCTGATTTCCAGCATCTGCAATCCTCACTTTTCCCCTCGAGGAGGTGATGGCATATTGGTATTATCACTCATCCAGTTATTCAGAAAATATTCTAGAGATGCCGGTTGAAATCCTGTAATGGGATTTGAATTTGACTAGCTTCTAAGTGGGGAAAAGCTTCAGAAATTTGAAGCACAAAGAGACTTAGGAGTCCCAGTTCAGATTTCTTTTAAGGTTATCATGTAGGTTCAGTTGGCATTAGGAAGGCAAACGAAATGTTAGCATTCTATTCAAGAGGGCTACAATACAAGATCAGAGATATACTGCTGAGGATGCATAAGATTCTTGTCAGACTGCTTTTAAAATATTACGATGAGTTTTCGGCCCAGTATCTAAGGAAGGATGTGCTGACATTGGAGGGGGTTCAGAGGAGTTGGACAAGAATGAGCCTGGGTATTAAGATCTGGTCATATGAGGTAGACAGGCAGGAAGCTAGAAGAACACAACAAACCAGGCAACATCAGGAGGTGGAAAAGTCAACATTTCGGGTGTAACCCTTCTTCAGGACGAGCAGTTGAGGACTCTATATCTGTACTCGATAGAGTTTGAAAGGATGAGGCAGTATCTCATTGAAACTTGCAGAATAATGAGAAGCCTGAATTGAATGTATGTGGACGTTTCACTAGTGGGAGAGACTAAGATCTAGGGAAAAAGCCTCAGAGTGAAGGGACAATCCTTTAGAACTGAGATGAGGAGGAATTTCTTCAGCCAGAGGGTGTTGAGTCTGTGGAACTTGTTGCCACAGAAGGCTGTTGAGGTCAAGTCATTGTGTGTATTTAAGACAAATATAGGTCTTGATTGGGAATCAAATGTTATGGAGAGAAGACAAGTGACTGAGATTGAGAAACTTATTATCCGTACTTGAATGGCAGAACAGACTCAGTGGACTGAATGGCCTGAATTCTGTTCATATATCTTACAGTCTTATGATAAAAATCTGGGAATAAGTGTCTAATAGTGACCATGCTAATTGTCAGATAAACCCACTCGTTCATTAATGCCATTTAGGGAAGGAAATGCGTGACATGGTGGCTGAGTGGTTAGCACTGCTGCCTTACTGCACCAGGGATTCGGGTTGGATTCTAGCTTCAGGTGCACAATCTTCCCTTATCTACTTAGGTTTCCTCTGGATGCATTGGTTTCCTCCCACAATTCAAACATAGAATCAGACAGCGCAAAAACAGACCCTTTGGTCCAACCAGTCCATTCCGAACATAATCTCAAACTAAACTAGCCCCACCTGCCTGCTCCTGTCCCATATCCTTCCAAACCTTTCCTTTCATGTATCTATCTAAATATCTTTTGAACATTGCAATTGTACCCACAACCACCACTTCCTCAGGAAGTTCATTCTACTTGTAAACCACCTTCTGTGTAAAAAAAATTGTCTCTTATGTTTTTTTAAACCACCTTTAAACTGTGCTCCCTAATCTTGAAATTCCCCATTTTAGGGAAAAGACAACTATCATCAACTCTATACCTCTCGTTACTTTATAAAATTCTAGCAGGTGAGGTGGATTTGCCATGTTAAATACACAGTCATGGGGATAATGTGGCAGTCTGGGTCTGGATAGAATGCTCTTCAGAGGGGTGGTGCAGATTTGATGGATCAAATGACCTCTTTCCACATTGTAGGGAATCTGTAATCCTTACATAGCATCCTAATGTGATCTAGACTGACAGCAATAACAGTCAAGAGTTTGGTGCTGAAAAAGTGCAGCAGGCCAGGTAGCATCTGAGGAGCAATAGAATCGATGTTTCGGGAACAAGCCCTTCATCAGGAACGATTCCTGATGAAGGGCTTGTTCCCGAAACATCGATTCCCGTGCTCCTCAGATGCTGTTTAAGTTGCTGTATTTTTCCAGCATCACACTCTGATCTCCAGCATCTGCAGTCCTCATTTTCTCCTGACAGCAATAACACATTGCAGAGGGGATTTTTCATAAATGCAAAGCATTCACCACAATCTTCAGCCAGAAGTATCAAGTAGACAATCTATCTTGGCCTCTATCAGAGGTCAACGGCATCAGAGATGCCAGTCTTTAGTCAATTTGTGTTATGCCATATGATCTTATGAAGCGGTTGGAGACACTGGATGCTGCGAAGGCTATAGGCCCTGACAACATTCCAACAATAGCACTGAAGACTTATGCTCCTGAACTTGCCGCTTCCCTAGCCAAACTGTTACAATTCAGCTACCACACTGGCATGGACCTGTTAATGTCCAGATATGTTCTGTAATTAAACAACAAGTCAAATCCAACCCAGTCAATTACTGCCCCATCAGTCACTCCCGAAAACCAGTAACGTCATGGAAACCAAAAAACAAACTGCGGATGCTGTAAATCAGAAAGCAAAAACAGAAGTAGCTGGAAAAAACTCAGCAGGTCTGGCGGCATCTGTGAAGAGAAATTAAAGAAATCAAAATCCAAGGGAAATCAGAGTTCTGAGGAAGGGTCATTTGACCTGGAACATTAACTTTGATTTCTCTTCACATATCCTGCCAGACCTGCTGAGTAAAGGGGTAGGGGTTGTCATTAACGGTGCTATCAAGCAGCACCTGCTCAGCAATAACCTGAACACTTTAGGTTTCACCTAAGGGCCACTGAGTTTCTGACCTCATTATAGCCTTGAATCAAACATGGACAAAACAGCTGAATTCCAGAGGTAAGGTAAGTGTGTCAGCTTTTGGCATCAAGACCACATTTGAAAAATTATGGCACCAAGAGTATCAGGGGGTAAACTCTCCACTGGTTGGAGTCAAATCTGACACACAGGAAGATGTTTGTAATTGTTAGAGGTCAGTCATCTCAGATATCTGCAGAAGTTCTCCAGGATAGTGTCCTAGGCCTAACTATCTTCAGCTGCTTCATCAATCATCTTCCCTCCATCATAAGGTCAAATAGGAATGTTTGCTGATGATTGCACAATCTTTAGCACCATTCAGGACTCCTCAAATACTGAAGCAGTCCATGTTCAAATGCAACAAGATCTGGACAACATCCAGGTTTAAGATGACAAGCGTCAAGTAACATTTCTGCCAGGCAATGACTACCTCCAATAAGAGTCGATCCAACTACCACCCCTTGACATTCAATTGCGTTACCTTCACTGAATTCCCCCACTGTTAACATCCAGAGGGTTATCCATGATCAGAAACTGAACTGGACCAGTCACATAAACACTGTGGCTACAAGCACATGTCAGAGGCTAGGAATTGTTTAGTGATAAGCCCATCTCCTGACAGTACAAACCCTTTTCATTATCTACAAATCACAAGTCAGGAATGTGATGGAATACTCCCCACTTGCATGGATGGTTGCAATTCCAACAATACTTAAGAATCTTGACACCATCCAGGACAAAGCAGCCTGCTTGATCCACAAACATTAACTTTCTCCACCATTGACACTCCATAGCAGCAGTGTGGATCATTTATGTAGTGCACTATAGTGATTCCCGAAAGATCCTAAACCCACAACCACTTTGATCTAGAAGAATAAGGGCAGCAGATATTTGAGAACAACCACTGGCAGGTTCCCCTCCAATGCACTCACCAGGTTGACTTGGAAATATTTCCCTGTTCCTTCACTGTCATTGGCTCAAAATCCTGTAATTCCCTCCCTAATGACATTTTGGGTCAACCCACAGCAGGTCGACTGCAGCTCACCACCAACTTCTCAAAGGCAACTAGGAACAGCAATGTTAGACTCAGCAGAAGTAGACACATACCGTGAGTGATTTTTAAAAATATAGTGTTCACCTGCAACATTGATTTTGTATTCTGTATATAATCAAATCAAGATAAATTTTCTATTTGCCTTTTTATATATTCATACAATCCAGATCATTAGCTTTTGGTATAATTTCTCTGCTTCATCAAAGTTCTGAGTCATTTACACTCTTTTGAAAATACGCTGATCTTTCTGTTTTCGGTTCGAAGTCTCACTTGTTGACACTGAACAATGTTGTACCCTCACTTTATATATCAATATACCTTTACAATATTCTGCTCACATCTAAATGATTCACCCAGCCAGCTAACTCATCAATTCTTGACAAAAAGCTCTCTATACCTTTGTCTAAATCATTTAGAAATATAAGGAAAAGCTGGAAAGGTCTCTGAGGGATACTATGTATCCTGTCAATTTGCACACATATAATTGTCCCTACTCACTGTCTCCTACTGCCTTAGCAAGTCTGTCTCCAGTTAATTGTTATGAAGCTGAAGGCATGTACTGTATCTTTATGAGAGAGAATACTGTTCTGAGTTGGGAGATTACAAGCACCCGTGTATATGATTAGATGGCAGTCCCAGAGTGTACTGGAAAATTGAAAATATGCAACATTTGTCTGTGAAATGGACACTTGATTTTGGTTGCTGTTTTGACAACAATTCAAATTTAACCAATCAGTTTAAATTATGCCCTCGGATACTAAAACCCAATCGAGTTTGAATTTATTGTTTTGCCAACATTGAACCAATGAGACAATCCAATATGGGTGGGGGAGGGATTATAAAAATGCAGACATTTTGAAAATTGGTCAGAGAAAATTGGCCATAGAGAGAGAAAAACTGCTGGAGAGCTAATTGCCCGTCCAACATCTTGCTCTCAAGATCTCTATCAATGGTATCTTTTCGTGTGAAACATACAACAAAAAGAAAGAAGTTGACCCAGGGCAATCAGCAGCAGGAAACTTGAAGACAACAGAGAAGGCAAAGACTGTATGATTTTGAGATTAAACTAATGTAATTTTAATAAGTGCCTTATTGGAATAGCATATTACTATAGAGTTGGAGTCAGAGACTAAACAGCTCAGAAAAAGGGGGGGCTGAGATCTGTGAATAGTTTTTTGTTTAATGTTCACTTTTAGAGTAAGAAACTAAATTGATGTTATTTTCTTTAAACAGTGGAATTTAGGAGTTCTCTGTCACTCATATTTTAACAGATTACGAGACAAGGCGAGTTTTTCTCAGTGTTTTGGTTTAATTAACAGAAATGGTTTGCCTCCGTGTTGTAACACAATACACTACGTCCAATTCCAAGCACTCTCATATAAATTGACTTGATTTGTTTGACATGGCATATTGATTTGATCTTATCTGCTGTAACAGTCAGTTGCTCTGTCCCTAAAAATAGGTTCCTAGTATATAGACAGAGAAGACAGAAAATATTCAGCAGATGCGGCATCACCTGTGGAGAGAAATGGAGTTGATGTCAAATTCTCCCCTCCTAAATGTCCTGCAATTGAATTGGGAATGGGTAAAGTGATGTTCTCAAAGCTAGCATTTCATACTTACTTCTTGACTTGCACTTATTGCCACTGTGTTTATGTGGCTAGTTCAGTTCAGTTTCTGGTCAATGGTCATCTCCAGAATGTTGATATTGGGGGATTCAGTGATGGCAACATCATTGAATGTCAATGGGTGGTGGTTGGATTGATTCATATTGGAAGTAGTCATGGACTGGCCTTTATGTGGCACAAATCTTACCTGCCACTTTTTATTTCAAACCTCGATACTGTCCAGGTCTACACCATCTCTCCATTGTCAAGTCAAGGCCCCAAGCACACTTTCTGTGATGTTGACATTACCATTATAAAGGTCTTGGGGATTTTTGAATTTCAGCCCAATCCCAATCCCTCACATGATCAAAATCATTGATACATTTGATAAAATGTGTAACATTCCAACTCTTATATATTAGCATAAATAATTAACAGTAACAAAGTTTTTGCAGTAACAAAAATCTTGATTGACAAAGGCCCTTTGCTTTTCCGAGCCACTTTGAAGAAACCCGACACTCTCCCTTGCATCTCTGTAGACTTTTGCTCCTGTTATTCGAAGACATTGCTGAAATCCATTTAGATTATATTAAAAGCATCTCATCAAACCCAGGAGAAAGTGAGGTCTGCAGATGCTGGAGATCAGAGTCGAGAGTGTGGTGCTGGAAAAGCACAGCAGGTCAGGCAGCATCTGAGGAGCAGGAGAATCAATGTTTTGGGCATTAGCCCTTCACCAGGAATTTCCAATTCCTGATAAAGGGCTAATGCTCGAAACATCGATTCTCCTGCTCTTCGGATGCTGCCTGACCTGCTGTGCTTTTCCAGCACCACATTCTCAACTCCAACCTCACTGAATCTTCCTTTTCTTTCTCAAAAAAACACCAAATCTGTCCTGACCGCAGCATGCCTGTAGGGGAAGGGAATTTTGAATGTCTGTTTCTGGTTTCTGATTCAGAGCTGTGTTTATGACTCTTCTGTGGTACCATGATTCACCCATCCTAACATCATGAAGACCATGTTATTGTGGGGGATGTGTGGCGCTTTGGAGTGCTCACCATCCCATGGGACCAACAGCAAGGAAGCACTGCATACAAGCTCTCTATACTCTCAACCACACTGGAAACAGGAAGCATGGGGCAGGAATTCTGGGAATCATGCAGAACCTTCATCACTTGAGCTCAAAAAGGCCACTGTTTGCTCAGCAAGCAGGATAATATAATAAAGAGTGGGGCCTACTCTGGATCACAAAGATAACCTGTGTGAACAGGTGGGGTGGGGCATGTTGGTCAGATTCAGAACCAAAGCATTAGGGTTGAGGTTTCTTGTGGTGCGGTGGCAGTGTCCTTACCTCTGAGACAGGAGGCATGGGTTCAAGTCTCTACTGCTCCAGAAGTGTGTAAGTGAACCTCTGAATAGCTTGGTTAGAAAGTATTCACCAAAACATGTCCAAAGCTGTGGAGGTTACGTGGATTGGTTATGGGAAATGCAGGGTCATGGGGGTGGGGGGGGGCGGGGAGCGTTGGAGGCATGGGGGTCAGCGTGGGATGCTCTTCAGAGGGTCAATGTGGATGTGATTGGCCATATGGCCTGGTTTTACACTGTAAAGATTCTATGATTCAATGGAAGGGATTTACCTTAAGTGGTAGGATGGATCTAATTCCTGTCCCCATGATTCCTGGGATTCCTGCCTTCATTTACCCATTTCCAGTCTGGGTGTGAATACAGAGAATTTGCATCTTGCATTCACTCACTGCTGTTCCCATCACTTCCTGAGACCTTTCAATCCCTTTCGGAATTGAACAATGAACAAGGCAATAGTGTGGTGGAATACCCTCCACTTGCCTGAATTGAGTATAGCTCCAATTGAAGAAACCTAATGTCATCCAAGACAAAGCAACTGATTTGATTGACAGCACATCTACCATCTTCACTATTCACTTCAGTCTTCACTGATGTGCAGTGGCAGCAGTGTGTACCATCATTGAGATGTGCTGCATGGACAAATTGAAACTCCTTCCAAAGCACCTTGCAAATCAATCACCTTTGGCACACCAAAGGACTAGAGCAATAGATACATGCAAACACCAACAACTGCAATTTTCCCTCCACCCCACACATTCTCCTGACTGGGACAATATCACCATTCCATTACTGTCGCCAGCTCAAAGTCCCAGAAGCCCCTTCCCAGCACCATCATGGATGTAATTGCACCCAAAGGACTGCTACCATTCAAGAAGGAAGCTCACCATTTCTTTCTGCAATGAGTGATGGACGACAAATGTTGGCTGAGCCAGTAATATGCACATCCCAGGAATGAATAAATGGACTTTTTTATGTTCCCATAATGCCTCTAATTTTCAGCTCTCAGATTTTGCTGTCTCCCACTCCCTATCTTTATAAAATATCAGAACCTTGCTTTATAAAATATCAGAATTGCATCTCTTCCATCAGTGTGCCAAATTTAATCATTTATTAAATTGCTCATGTTAAGTACTCTATCGAGGAAGCATTCTATTAAATTTGATTTCTTGCTACTTATGTATGAGATAGCCTTGACTGATATGAATTCTGCTTAAACACAACTTGAGATTTGAATGAATATTCAATAAGAAGTTTCTCCTTATCTCCATTCTAAAGGGTCTTCCCTTTATTCTAAGGCTGTGCACTCGGGTCTTCATCTCTCCCGCCAATGGAAACATCTTCCCAATGTCGACTCTGTCCAGACCGTTCAGTATTCTGTAATTTTCAATCACAACAACCCTCATCCTTCTAAACTTCATTGAGTATAGTCCCAGAGTCCTCAAACTTCCTCATGTGTTAAGTCTTTCATTCCTGTGATCAATCTCGTGAACCTCCTCTGGACCCACTCCAGGGCCAGTGCATCCTTCCTGAGTTATGGGAGCAAAATTGCTCACAATACCCTATATGTGGTCTGAACGTAGCAGATTCAGAACAAAAGCATTAGCCTTAAGGTTTCTGGTAGTGCGGTGGCAGTGTCCCTAACTCAGACAGGAGGCCTGAGTTCAAGTCTCTACTGCTCCAGAGATGTGTAAGTGCAACTCTGAACAGATTGGTTATAAAGCCTCAGAAGTACATCCCTGTTTTTATGTTCTAGCCCTCTTGAGATGAATGACAACATTGTATTTGCTTTCCTAGCTACTGACTCAGAGTCAAAAAGTGTGATGCTGAACAAACGCAGCAGATAAAGCAACATCTAGGGAGCTAGAAAATCGATGTTTCAGGCTTTCGCCCTTCACCAGAAACTACTGCCTCAACCTGTAAGTTTGCCTTAGGAGAAACCTGGACTAGGACTTGCTATTCCCTTTGCACTTCAGAATTCTGACATTACATGGGAAGATTTGTATTTATATAGCAACTTCGGTTATCTCAGAATGTTTCCAAGTACTTTACTGCCTCAAGGAGACAAAGTGATAATAGTCTGTCATTTTGTTAGAATAATGTTTGTCTACAAATAAATATTCACCAGGACTCCAGGGAAAATCTCTTTGAATGGAATCTTTTATATCCAGTTGAGAGAGCAGAGGGCTTGGCTTATCATTTCAAAAGACAATACTTCTGACAACGCAGCACTCCTTCAGAATTGCAACAGAGTTTCAGCCCAATACTCATGGCCAAGTTTCTGGATATGGGACATGAGTTTGTAACTTTCTAACTCCTTGCAAGTTACCTATTGAGCTGCAGTTGAACATAACAAGTAGCTAAATCAGGCAGTAATAAGCAATATTTATTTCTCTGGAAATGATTTGGAAAGTGTAAGCCAGTTCCTTTCCCAGAACAATGGAAAACCGTGCATGCATCTTATTTTAAACTGTTGCCATGGAAATCATGAATCATAATTAGTATGGGATTTGGGAGACTCCAATTCAACCACTGTTGCATTGTAAATAGATATTGGGATTTGTAAAACCCTACTGAATATAGTAGCTAAACATATCAAAGTACTTTGATTCCTCAGCTTTGATATTCAGGTTTTGCTGATATTTCTTAGTTGGACAGATAAATTGTTGAAGGACTGAGTGACATACGTTTTGACAAAGCCTGGAAGAATATTTATTGAACTGAGATTACACAAGACATGAGACATGAGATACAATGATTCACTCCTAAACTAAAGTTTGGAGCTGTCCATCTGAACCAGACCAATCAGCAAGATCCCAGCCTCAGTGCTGAGTTTGTGTCCTGTTAGTTGATATGAACTGAGGTGATGGCATGGATGTCACAACTGGGTGCACTGCCAAGATTATTGAATACAAATGCAGCAATATCTCCTGTTTGCCTTGGAAGAGTTCATGTTGGTTGAGGATAGCAGTGGAGCTCAGATGTGATTCCTCCCTTGTCCAAACATCCAAAGCTCATGGCTCACACTCAGACATGACCATTGGATGAAGTGTCAGAAAAATGCCAAAATACCCATAAAAGTGTAAACAGAGAATTAACAACATGCAAAAGGGGAAATGAAGCAGGTGGGAGGTGAGGAAAAATTGACAAAGGAGATCTTGTTTTCTATCAAGTCTGTTCCACCATTGAATGAGCTCATGGCTGATCCGGTAATCCTCAACTCTACTTCCATGCCTTTTTCCCATATCTCTCAATTTCCTTACTGGTTAAGAATCTGTCCATCTCAACCTTAAAAACACATAATGACTGAACCTCAACAGCTCACTGTGATAAAGAATTCCACAGAATCACTATGTTCTGAGAGTAGAAATTCATCCTCATCCTTACCTTAAGTGTGCAAACCTTAGTTTGAGATTGTGCTCACTTGTTGTAGAAACTCCCAGGGGGAAATAACAAAGAATAACAAAGAACAATACAGTGCAGGTACAGGCCCCTTGGCTCTCCAAGCCTGTGCCGACACATTTTGCCCTTCCATTCTCAAACTGTCTCCACTTACAGAATCCATATCTCTTTCTTCCCTTCTTATTCATGTATTCAACCAGGAACTTCTTGAATTTTGCTTTGTGTTTTCTTCCACTACCTCCTCTGGCAGTGTGTTCTAGGCACTGACCACCCTTTGTGTGAAAATCTAGCCTCGTACATCTCTTTTAAACATCCCCCCCCCCCCCCTATCTTTAACCAAAGTTCCCTAGTAATTGACCCCTTCAACCTTAAAAGAAACTTCAAATTTTCCACTCTCTCCATGTCAACAAACCCAGTCTATTCAACCTTTCTTCATAACTAAAATCCCCCATACAGGCAACATCCTGGTAAAACTTCAAAGCACTCACATCCTTTTGATAGTGCGGTGACCAGAACTGTACATAATTTTCCAACTGTGGCCTCACTAAATTTCTACAAAGTTGCAGCATAACTTGCCTATCTTTCTACTCAATGCCCTTTCCAATGAAGGCAAGCACATCATAGGCTTTTTAAAATTATCTTTCTACACTACAGCATACTTTCTACATCTACCCTGTCAAGTCCTCTCAAAATCTTGCATGTTTCAAAAAGATTGTCACTCATTCTTTAAAGAGCACAGACCTAATAAACTTAACTTCTCTTCATTAGACAGTCCCTCCATACCTTGTATCATCCTAGTGAATGTCTCTGGACTGCCTCAAATACCAAGATATCTTTACTTAGATAAGGAGCCGAAACATGTTCACTGTGTTTCAGCTGAGGTCTTGTGTAACTTTAGCAAAACGTGCTAATGTTTGTCTCGACTTGAAAAAAACAACCAAAGATGGGCATAGGAGCAGAAAGGAAGAAATCAGGAAGATGCTGCATAGAGTTAGAGAAGAAACAAAAGGAAAACGTAAGCTCTGTGAAATGCAAAAGCAGACATGGGATGCCTAATGTAACTGAGACTGAGATCGAGACCAGTGTTCTCAGTCCTCCAGGAGTTTTGTGAATGCTCCAGGAATTGGAAATTGATATCCAGGACCCCATTCCTGAGCAAAGTACAAGATTAGTCATGTGGGCATGAAACCACATTTTCCTTCTCACTATTGTCAACACATGTAGATGCAGCAGCCAGTGAAGAAAACAAATGGTAAGTTAGTGCTCTTAGTGAGAGGATTCGAGGGCTGGATATCTGGCTGCTGCAGCACATGGCTTTAGTGAGATCACAACTGAAGTATTATGTGTAGTTTTGGCCTCCTTATCTGAAGAACAATTTTCAGACTTTGGAGGGAATGCTCTCTGAGATGGCAGGACTATATTCTCTAGGGTTTAATTAGAATTTAGAATCCCTACAGAGTGGAAACAGGGCCTTTGGCCCAACAAGTCCACACTAACCCTCTGAACAGTACTCCACCTAAACCCATTCCCCTACATTTATCCCTGATTAATACCTCTCAGCACTATAGGCATTGGCCATGCCCAAGTCATCTAATCTGTCCATCTTTGGATTGTGAGAGGAAATCAGGGCACCCAGAGAGAACCCATGCTGACATGGGGCAAATGTGCAAACTCTACATAGACAGTCACCCGAGGCTGGAATTGAACCTGGGTCTTTGAAGCAGCAGTGCTGACCACTGAGCCACTGTGCTGCTCCTAAGCAGAGTCTATCAGGGGATGATTTTAAAGAAGGCCTGAGCTACAAGGAGATGGTGTGATTTCAAGTTGAAGTTTTTGAAAGAGTGAAACTCCTAAAACAGTCTCAATCCTTTGGGAGGCACTACTTTGAGGGAAAAACATAACTTAAAAAAAACACTTTGAAATGACATACTGGTCATACTGGAGCTCCAATTTTGGGTACATTGTGGCCCTGCCGATATACAGGAGGAGTCAGACCCTAATTTGTCATTTTCAAATTTTTATTAATTATTTTCCCCTATGTGGTGGCCCTCAAAAACAAGGAAGGGAAAATGGACATCAGCCCTAGCCCCCAGCTTGCAAACACAGGAACTAGGCCATCAGACTGACCCAGAGCCAATCACAGCTTGAAGGCAATGAAAAATGTTATTCCACATTCTCCTCTTTGGCTTCTGCTGACCTGTTCCTCTTGAACCCGATTAAATAGAATTCAGGCTCATGTCCATCACCAGTTTCTGGTGTTATTCTTGTAAATGGAAAATATATAACTGTTATTGCATAAAGTCAAAATAAGGGGCCATCAATGCATCCTACCTCTTATTTAGCCACAACTATTCAACAGGTCTACATGTTCTGTTCTCATAGCTCCATGTCTTGGAGTAGATCATACAAACACAGGGAATGCTGGAGAATCTCCGATGGTCTGACAGCATCTGCAGAGAGAGAAACAGAGTTAAGGCTTCAAATCTGATCTGAACCACTATGGGTGGTAGCACATGGGAATACAGAGGGTTAGAGACATTGTGTTCGAACTTCTTATGTCCCATTTCCCTTAGTCCCAGGATAACACAAATCAGCTTAACTTTATGCTTGCTCTCTCTGCTGAATTCTTTTCCCACTCACCCCCGCCCTATTAGTTTAATAATTCATCATCCCACTTGGTTCATTAAACGGGCTGATATTGCATTGGAAATCGTGATTAATCATGTTGAAAGGAGTAGGGCAAAATATGGGTTCTTGGGCCTTTCTTGGAGTTTACTATTCATTTTCTTTAATTACATCCTTGAATGTGTAACTGACTTTCTAATTACAGCTAGCAAATAGCTGTTTTGTAAAAGATAATAGATGAGGTCTAGCTTAGTGGCTGAAAAATCATTATTATTCTTTAATAGAGTGTCATTTACAGCAGGTATGAATTATTTATTGCTATGATTAGTGCAAAAACTGTTATTAGGAGTTGTCACAATAAGTTTCCTTGTCTGTACTCTAGTTTAATTGAGCCCCATTATGAAGTTCCTACATTACGAGTCTGTAATTTAGGTTTTCAGCTGAACCTTTGTCTTTGAAGGTGTGTGTGAACAAACTGCAAATGAGGTTACCCAGGAAGACTTCTGTCATGACGAATGATTAGCAAAATTCAATTACTAAAGGTGACTACGACAAATTATTTCTCTTTTATCGACCTTTACAGAGAAATTTAAAGGTTTATGTGATGTTTTATATGAAATCTTATCTCAAGGTTGTACTTTATGTAATCTGATTCAAAATAATTATATGAAAGATTCTGACAGAAGCCAGATATTGCTGATACATTATCTGATGCACTGCAGGTTGTCAGCCTCCAGTATTGAAAACAATTCTATGGAGCTGTTGTACTGGGCTGTGGTTACCAACCACTGATAGTTCGTGTTTTGGTGAGAAATCCTTCTTTCTACTCTTTTAAAACAAGACCTAAGGTCATTTTTTAAAGAGTCCCTGATGGGGCACTGTAAGAAAAATACAAACTAACTCTTCTATCAGGCAGAAGATGCAAATGTTTAAAATACATGTACTAATAAATTAAAGAACAGCTTCTTCCCCGCTCATATCAGATTTTTGAATGGACCTCTCTGAAATTGGAGTTGATCTTTCTATGCACCTTCTCTATACATTCTGCGTTCTGTTCTATTATCCTAATGTACTTACATAAGGTATAATTCGTCTGGTTAGCACACAATTACGTTTCGGGCATAAGCCCTTCTTCAGGAATCCCAAAACGTCGATTTTCCTGTTCCTTGGATGCTGCCTGACCTGCTGCGCTTTTCCAGCAACACATTTTCAGCTCTGATCTCCAGCATCTGCAGTTCTCACTTTCTCCTCATTGTACCAGCCTCCGCAACTTCCTCTGGCAGTTTATTCCATCTATACACTACTCTCTGTGTGAAAACATTATCCCTTAGGTCCCTTTTAAATTTCCCTTTCTCATCTTAAGCCTATTCCCTCCGATTCCGGACTCTCCTACCTTGGGGAAAAGATCTTTAAGGGTTTGAGCTATAGAGAGAGGCTGAATAGGCTGGGGCTGTTTTCCCTGGAGCATTGGAGACTGAGGGGTGACCTTATAGAGGCTTATAAAATCATGAGGGGCATGGATAGGGTAAATAGGCAAGGTGTTTTCCCTGGGGACGGGGAGTCCAGAACCAGAGGACATAGGTTTAGGGTGAGAGGGGAAAAAATATAAAAGGGCCTTAAAGGGCAACTTTTTCACATAGACGGTAGTGCGTATATGGAATTACCTGCCAGAGGAAGTGGTGGAGGCTGATACAATTACAACATTTGAAAAGCATCCGAATGGGTATATGAATCGGAAAGGTTTAGATGGATAAGGGTCCAGATTAGAGTGGTGCTGGAAACACACAGCAGGTCAGGCAGCATCTGAGGAGCAGGAAAATTGACATTTCGGACAAAAGGCCTTCATCAGGAATAGGGCCAAATTCTGGCAAATGAGACTAGATTAATTTAGGATATTAATTTGATTGTCATGGAGTTGGATGGAAGGGTCTGTTTCTGTGGTGTACATCTCTATGACTCCATGACTGTGTACCAAATGCCTTCTCCACTACCCTGACCACCTGCAACTCCACTTTCAAGGAGCTAAGAACCTGCACTCCAAGGTCTCTTTGTTCAGCAACATTAAGTGTATAAAACCTGCCTAATTTACCTTTCCAAAATACAGCACCTCGCATTTATCTAAATTAAACTCCATCTGCCATTCCACAGCCCATTGGCCCATCTGATCAAGATTCAATTGTACTCCGAGGTAACCTTCTTCGCTGTCTACTACACCTCCAATTTTGGTGTCATCTGCAAACTTACTAACTTCACCTCCTATGTTCAAATCCAAATCATTTATATAAATGACAAAAAAGCAGTGGACCCAGCACCAATCCTAGTACAACACTACTGGTCACAGGACTCCAATCTGAGAAGCAACCCTCCACCACCACTCTCGGTCTCCTATCTTTGAGCCAATTCTGTATCCAAATGGTTAATTTTCCTGTATTCCATGAGATCTAACCTTGCTAACCAGTCCACCATGAGAAACCTTGTTGAATGTCTTACTGAAGTCCAAATAAGATCACATCCACTGCTCTGCCTTCCTCAATCCTCTTTATTACTTCTTCAAAAAGCTCAGTCAAGTCTGTGAGACATGATTTCCCACGCACAAAGCCATGTTGGGTATCCCTAATCAGTCCTTGCCTTTTCAAATGCACCTAAATCCCATCCCTCAGGATTCCCTCTGTCAACTTGCCCACTATTGATGTCAGGCTCATCGGTCTAGCTTTTCTTTATCACGTTTCACAAATAGTGGCACAATGTTAGCCAACCTCCAGTCTTATGTCACCTCATCTGTTACTATCAATGACACAAATATCTCATTAAAGGGCCCAGCAATCACTTCTCTAGCTTCCCATAGAGTTCTAGGTTATATCTGATCAGGTCCGGGGGATTTATCCATCTTTATTTGTTTTACGACATCCAGCACCTCCTCCTCTGTAATATGGATATTTTTCAAGATGTCACCGCCTATTTCCCTACATTCTGTACCCTCCATGTCCTTCTCCACAGTAAACATTGATGCAAAATACTTGATTAGTATCTCTCCCATCTCCTGTGGTTCTACACATCGGCTGCCTTGCTAACCTTTGAGAGGTCCTTTTTCCTCCAGTTACCCTTTTGTCATTAATATATTTATAAAATCCCTTTGGATTCTCCTTAACCCTCTTTGTTAAGGTTCCTGATACCCCTTTTTTGCCCTCCTGTTTTCTCTCTTAAGTATACTTTTACAAAGTTTATCATCTGCCTTCCGTGTTAAGTGTCTTGCACTGAAATAAATACTGTTTAATTTATCAGTTCTACCTTGTTCTCTGCTTTGTCCCTGCCTGTGCAGATATTTGACTCACTCCTTTTTCAAACTGTACCAGTGTCAGATTGATCTCTTTCCTCACTATCTCACTGGGTACTACCTCCCCACCTTATTTGTTTAAATCCTCCTGAGCAGCTCTAGCCAATCTCCCTGCCAGTATATTAGTCCCCTTCCAACTCAGATGCAATTTGTCCTTCTTGTACAGGTCACTTGTACCCCAGAAGAGATTCCAATGATCCAAAAATGTTCCCCTCATGAGCTCATAGCTCTGGGAGTAACCTAGATACTACTACCATTAAGGGCATCCTTTTTAAATTTCTGTCTCTTTTTTTATAAAACCTTGTTATCGTGGGACTGTGTCTTGAAAGAAGTTCTGATATTTACATATTAATGAATCAAAACCTGCAACCCATTCTGAGTGATTAAAGACTTAAGAGCAATCCAGGTTTGTTCAGTTCTTCGCATTAGTTGTACGACACTTTGATCTTTTACTATAAACTCTGTGTCCTATGATTCTGTCCTACTAGTTACCTGACGAAGGAGCAGCAGTTCGAAGGCTTATACTTCCAGATAAATCTGCTGGACTATAACCTGGTGTTGTGTGATTTTTAACTTTGTCCACCCCAGTCCAACACTGGCATCTCCATCTCATTAGTTGTGACATAGGTTGTAAGATCAGCAAGGTCATGTTGGAGCTATCTAGAATTTTAGTTAGATTAGATTAGAATAGATTTCCAACAGTATGGAAACAGGCCCTTCAGCGCAACAAGTCCACACTGACCTTCCAAAAAGTAACCCACTCAGACCCATTCCCCTACCCTATGTTTAGCCCTGACTGATGCACCTAACATGATGGGCAATTTATCATGGCCAATTCACCTGGCCCGCACATCTTTGGATTGTTAGGCCACAGCTGGAGTACTGTGCGTAATCTCAGTCTCCACACTATTGGAAGGATGTGATTTGCTGGAGGAGGTGCAGAGAAGATTCATCAGATGTTGTCTGGGATGGAGCAGATTAGAAATAAAGATTAGCTGGATAATCTCGGGACGTTTTGTTCAAAGCAGTGAAGGTTAACAGGGAACCTGATAAGATTAGGAGGGCCATGAGCGGATTGGATTGGAAACAGTGGTTCCCTTTAGTTTAAAGTGAAAAACAGGTGGTGGGAGGCTAAGTTGCACTACCTGGGAGGGTAGTTGAGGCAGGAAACCTCATAACATTCAAAAACGTATTTGGATGAGCACTTGAAGGGTCATAATATTCAAGGCGATAGGCCTATTGTGGTAAAGTGGGACTGGTGTAGATCATGGTGTATGTTTGGTCGTGTAGACTCAGTGGTTCGAAGGGCCTCTTCTGTACTGTGTGATCATATAGTTTTATGATTCTCACATAAATCCCTTTCATTTATAACTTATTGAATGTCACTGGCTCTGGGACTACCAACACCTAAACCTTAAAATTCCTATCCTTGGTTTCAGATCCCTTCATGCGTTTGTCTGTCCCTTTTGCCAAGGTATGTAACTCTTGAAGCTCTTTGATTACACATTACATGTGGGTGATAAATTAGTCCTAAACAATTTGAAATAGCCAAATAGGTTTTAGAAGTGACCTCCTGGTATTTGGCCAGGAAATTAAAGTAAACAAAAATACAAAACTGGAACAAAATAGAAAAAATGATATAACAGACGGTATTACAAAAAGGGTAATGAGAAAAAAAACACTTGTGCTGAATCCACAGTTTTTGTTTTAACAATAATTTTTGGTTAAATTGTATGGTGGGGATCAACACTGAGAACTGTTAATGATGATATTGTAAATGGTACACCTATTGAATAATTATTTAGCATCAGTAATCACAGTAGTGAAAGAGGTCAACAGACAACCCAAGGAAACAAATATTTAATCAAGACAGGGCTCGTAAAAATTAATGCGAACGAAGAAAAAGTAATTAATAAAATAATAGCTGTGTTAAGAGTGATAAATCCCCATTTAGCTTTCATCCCATGGTTTTACAGGAAGTGGAAAGAACACTGCAGATGCCCTATTTATGAAACTGGTAAGGTTGTCTCAATGTGGGAAAACCCGTAGGGTGGAAAATTGTTCTCATCGATCATTCAAGGAAGTTGAGAGATGAATGCCAATGAATTATGGACTAGTCGTCAGATAAATACTGGTGCATCGAGGGAAAAGTGCCCAAGTGCCTTGAAACCTTTCAGCTGCTCAAAGACTATCAGCATGGACTGAGCTGAAAATGTTAACTCTGTCTCTTTGTCTCTCTGTGCAGATGCAGGCAGACCTGCTGAATTTCTCCAACACCTTTTGTTTTTATTTCAGATTTTCAACATCTGCTGCATTTTGTTTTTATAAGGGGGAGATCTAGGATGGTTTGTGTCTTAACTTACAGATGGAAAGTTGTAGATCATGCAATTAAAGGCAAATAGTTGATCTGATTTGAAAAATGCTTGAGTGATAGTAGGTCTCATGGACTCTTGTGAGGATCTGAGCAGGGCCTTACCTGTTTCACCATATTTATTTCCATCTGGAATGGGATCAAAAGCCACAATCCACATTTACTGATCACACAAAGGGAGTAGCATTGGAAGAAAGTAAATTGAAACATAAGTATAAAAAGGGATGTTGGTCAAGAAAGCAAAAAAAAACAAAATTATGGTAATTCAAGTTCAATGTAGGAAAATTTGAGATTATCCATGTGGCACCATAAAGGGTAGTTTCTAAATACTGTAAAATTAGAAAGTGAAATCCCAAAGTTTAAGATTTCATGAAAAGTAAAGATAACAGTTGTATTTGTTAACACGGTAATACCGGTGGATAATTTCTTGCACAAATGCAGATAAGTTAGGGATATTATAGTCAGAGACTTCTTGTGTGCCTGTCTGTAACAAAAATAGCCTCTGTCCTCACAGGGCCCTTTCAGGACTTTACATAGGAATGGACACCAACTTAGGCTCTAACCTTTGCATCGCACTTGAATACCACCAATGTAACATTTTTATTTAAAAAGGAAAGGAGATAAGGTACGGATTACGATGGGCCAGCTGGCTTAACATCTGCATTTGGGAAAATATCAGAGTCTATTATAAAGGATGCAATAACATAATCAAGCAGAGTCAACCTAGTTTCATGAAGGGGAAATCATAACCAATGAATTATTACTATTCTTTGAGATGGTAACAAGCAGGATAGAAACTCATGGTGTGTCACTGGGATCAGTGGTGAGCCAAAACTAAATGCAATATATATGAACAACTTGCGTGAGGAAAGTGAATGGACTACAGGTAAATCTGAGGATGATACAAAAAAATGTAGGAAGGCACATGTTGAGAATAACACAAAGATACAGATAGGTTAACTCAATGGGCAAAAACTTGGCAGATTGAATATGGTGTGAAAAAAAATATATGCACTTTGACTGGAAGAACAGAGGAACTGAATATTATTTAAATGGAGAAAGACTGCAGAAAGCTAAGGACCACAGGAATTTGGGAGTCCTTGTCCCTGAATCAAAGTTCAGTGGGTAATAGCAAGGTGAAAAGGATATAGAGTTCAAAAGCAAGGAGATTTTGCTGAAACTTTATAAGACACCTAAGACACTACAGTGAATAGTTCTGGGTCCCTAACCTAAGACAAGATACACTGGCATTGGAGGTAGTCCAGAGGAGAATCACTAGGCTGTTACCAGGTCTGGAGGGACTGTCTTATTAGAAAAGTTTGTGTAGGTTGGGTCTGCTCTTGTAAGAATACAGAAAAGTGTGAAGCAACTCTATTGACATATACAAGATTCTTAGTGAGCTTGACAGGGTACATGCAAAAAGATTGCTTCCCACTTTCGGAGATTCTTTTCCATCTCTGATCCATCGCTTCCCCACAATCAAGCTCCCCTCCCCACGGATCTAAGGTTCACTTCTTAAAATGAAGGGATTGCTCATTTAAGATAGAAATTAGGAATTTTTTTTCTCACAGAGGGCTGGAACACTTTTCTCAAAAGGCAGTCGAGGCAGAATGTGTGAATATATTTAAGGAAGTGGTACATGGATTCTTTATAAATTGAGGGCTAGGAGGAAAATAAATGGATTAATTGACTTACTCCTGCTCCTAATTGTATGTTCAGATGAATATCCCAGTGCAAGCCTTGATTCCCCTGAACCCCTCCCATGGATCCAAATCCTCCAATCCCCAGACTCGACATGTCCCTCTGAACTTACCTCTAACACATCTGACACTTCCCCACTCCTCAGCTATAATTCCCGTCTCGTTCAACTCAACAACATTTAATCAGCATATGCCCTTACCAACCTTTAACCAAACAACCTGCCTTCATAGCCCCCGATTCCCCCTTTGACCTGACCCCTAACCTACCCTATGGCATCACTCATTTACCTGCCAACATAAACCCCCACTCACCTGCCACCTGTACCTATATACCACTATGGCATCCTTTCCCTTCCCATCAGGAACCTGTACCCTCTCTCTCACTTGGCACACTATGATGCACTCACCTAGCACTTACTCCTTTACCCACTCTTACCCTCCTCCTTTGTCTCACACACTTACCTTCTTTCAGTACCTTTGAGGATGAGTTAAGAATCTTGAGACAGAAACAAGGGAATTAATGCTGAGAAAAGGACACATGGTCTCAATGGCAATCCTCTCCACTGCTGGCTGCAAGGATCCTTAGATATGTTTGTGTTGCTTTAGCTAAAAAGACTCCTGACTTGGAAGTTCAAATGGAAAACAGGATCAAGTCTCAGCGAACAATGTTTAGTCTCTTCTGTGTTGGAAATAGGGATTCCAAACTAAATTAGAAGATTTATGCTTTGGTGTACTATATTAAATAGCTAGATATTTCTTTAACATCTAGATGTTGGTACTTATTCTGCATTGTCAATCCAAAACCAGGCTTTAGAACCACTTCATTAGATATCCATGAGAAGCTATAGTCAATCAGTCAACAAGGTGAATAGTCTTGTACAATAGGTGTATACCAAAGGAGGTAATTTGCAATACAATACAGTTTTGCATTCATGAGTAAACAGAGCAGATCTTGTTGAACTGACTGTACATTAGGATGTGATGCATGTACTTCAGCTGACACTGGAGCTATTTGGGGAAAAATGTTTAGATCTAGCAGTGATGAAGCTGTTGTGGGCAATCAAAATGAAATGCTGTGAAGAATCTTTAGCAAGTGAGTTTTCATCAATACTGATCTATTATGCACTATGTGTAGGGCAATATACGTTATTGCATAATTGATTTGATTTAATTAGGAGTACTTACCAGATGTTTTCACTCATTTCCTAGTCCTCTAACTTGTAACAGCAACAAATTTATGACAACACGCTGTGTATGCATCCAAGAAATACCTTTCAGGAATACAGTGACTCATCTTTCAACACAGAGCCTGATTAAAAAAAAACAGGACCCTGAACAGCACAAAACTAGCTTTTTACTCCCAGTGAATAATTGTCAATTGTTACCCCTCTTTTTCTCAGTCTACCATAGGAAAGCATCAACTTGTATGTTCAATTCAGAGATTGTCAGATTCTTTTGAAGACTAAAGTGATGAAAGAAAATGCAGATAGTGTGGATTGTATATAGCTGAGGTACAAGATCATCACTGTTGCAGGTATCATAGATGCAAATTGACTGCAGTTTGGCAGGTGTGGCAGGTTCTGCGAAACCTCACTGCATCCCCATGGAGCTGTACCCAGTAAAAATGCTGACTGATGTGGGCTCAGCCATTGGAACTTTGTTGCTAGCCTCAGTATTTCCTGATGGCATCTCAGCAGCACCACTATCTGGGATATCACTGTCCACTCATCATTTGCAGTTCAATGAGAGGAACCTCCACTTCCTCATCAGCTTCTTATTCTTAAAGTAGAATCTTCCAGGGACCCCTCACCCTCCCACCACCACTGCCTCTGCTTTAGTGCGAGCAGTCTGAGATCATGGTTTTCATAGTGGGACAGCTTCTTGGGATGCTTTCAAGGAAGTCCTACTTATGACCTCACTGGGTTGTTCCAGACTCCTGAAGAGGGTTTCTGATAACCCAACTGGAGGGTCTTCTGTTCGCAGTGCCCACATAGCCTCTCCTAATTGATCTTCTCTGGCCATGGACTGCATGACCACACGATCAGGGAAAAATGACTGGCACTCTCCCAAAGCTGTTGGTCTCCCTAACCTGAATGGACATCATGGAGACCAAAGTGACTGCTATACCCTCTGATCCCACTAGGCCACTTCTGAGGAAATGCTCAGTCCTGTCCGCAGGCAAACTGGGATGACTCACAGTTATTGATCCTAACACAAAGGTCAGAGGGCAGATTCACCCAGTCAATGGGATTCAGCATGTTGCCCTCCCTTGGTCCACTTTACGAATACCTTTACATTTTCTTCTCATTCTCTCCACCTCAGTCCTTTCCAATTGGTTGCAGGTGACTAGGCAAGAGTTTCTTCTGGAACAGAGGGTTGTGAATCACCTCATAATCATCAACAAGGTGTGACAGCCTTGGCTCAGTCACTCGCTGTTCCTCGAGGTATAATCTCATTGAGTGAGAAGTGGAGCTTGAAAAGCTCATAGAATTTTTTGTAAGTGGCTTCTGTTTGAAGTGCTCATAATCACTAGTCAAAAACAAACTGGCTAAGTCTTTTGACTTCCAAGTACATCTGGTCAGGATGTTTCCTGAGGGTAGAGAATTTTGGATAGTACACCTCCTGCATGAGCTGATTTGCCCCTAAGACAGACTGCCTCACAATCAGTGTCAATTCCCTCAGTCAAGAGGGAGTAAACCTTGTGAGCTCTACCTGAAAGGTCACTCTGCAAGTAATAAGGGCCATCGGCAGCTTGGTCACTGCTATGCCACCCACTTGAAAGAGACAAAGAAAGCTTCTACTTTCGCCTCTCAAATTTGAGAATTAACTTAGCAAACTGAGTTGACCCAGCCTCAAGTCTGGACCCTTGATGTCTTCACAATATAGTTCCAGCTCCTCAGCTTGAACTCCTTCATCTCTTTCAACTGCTTCAAGCATAGTTGATTCTAAAACTCTCTCTCTGTCTCTCTCTCTCTCTCTCTCTCTCTGGCTTCTCTTTTGAAGTTCTTATTTCTGTTACTACAATTTCAATCTCTTTATCACTACCCACTTCACTTCATCTTCCCTAGTTTCCACCTTGATATTGTTGGGCATCCCTTTTAGAATTCCGGAATGTCTGGCTTTTGGGCAAATACGAATCCCGAGTGCCTTGAAAATTTTTTGAATTGCTTGAGGGATAGAACCTTTAACCCTTGAAAGTAGCTTTTCCTATTTCCACTCGGAAAATGCTGGCTGTGAATGTAGACATTTCTATTGTGTAACAATACATCTCAAGAAAGCCTTTTATAGTTTTGTCCCCAATAAAACTGGTTTCAAAGTGACAACTTAATCATATGAAATGTTAGGTTACATAAATCAGTCTCTTAAAGATCAGACAGTTGAACATCACAGTGAAAGTTATTGGTATCTTTGATGTTAATCCTGAGCTTTAAAAATTGATTGAGGTTATGCAGCTATGATTCCTGTCAACCTTGGTTCAATTCCAGCATTCATTGTGAGAGAGTTATCCTATTTCCTTTCATCTGGTTTACAGTACTCAGAGTGATGATGAGCCTTCCTTTACCTGCAAAGCAGGGGTGATTGGAGATAGTTCTTCAACTGTGACCTTGACAGCGCACTAACAATTAACCCTGAGCTGATACAGGTCATTCTGCTATAATGTGTGTTTCATTAACGCAAATTCGCTGTAACACGATTGACAAATTGAGGACATTGTTTCTAAAGCCCAAACTTTTAAAACATGTGTTGGCTGTAACACAATTGCATCGCCTACACTTTAAGTGTTGTTTCAAAAGTGCGATTTTTCTATAATGCAGGGCTGCACAAAAACCCAGCAGTCTGTTATAAAAGAACTACCTGTACGCAAGACAATGCTTTGACCTAGGAGCATACTTCAGTAGAGTTGAAACTGGCTTTTTAAACCCTGTTCTTGTGTATTCATCCAAGGGAAAAATAAAAAAAAGTCTGCACTTTGAGAGACAATACATTATTGTTTGCTTGCTGTTGAACAATGAGTTGACAGCTATCATTACTTTCCTCAAAATTGCAGTTTCTCCTCATCGGAATCATTCTCAAAAACCTCTTCTGCACTCTCTACAAAATATTCACATCCTTACAAATATGGGCACCTTAAACCATACACAATACTCCAGCTATCATCTCTCCATGTTATTTTTGATTCATCATAACCTCCTTGTTCTTATACTGTATACCCTATTAATAAAGTGCAGAATAGTGTTCGCTTTATTAACTGCTATCTTTACCTCCATTGTTGATCTCTGCACATGTACATTTGGGCCTTTCTGCTCCTTCACAGCCTTTAGATTGGAACCATTTATTTTATGCTGTCTCTCCATGTTCTATATGCATTTCCTATTACCTCTCTGCAATGTTTGTATCCACACACTGCACCAACTTGCCAAAGCCTTTTTGAGGTTCTACCCTACCTTAACAGTTTATAATTCTCCCATATTTTGTGAGATCTGCAAACTTCAGTATTGTATTCTGCACGTCAAATCTAGATCATAGAATCTCTACAGCGTAGACGCAAGACATTTCGCCCATTGAATCCGCACCTCTGAAAAGCATCCCAAGCAAATCCACCCCTCTACTCTACACATGTAACCCTGTACTTCCTATGGCTAATCCAACTAACCCACACATCTCTGGATACTTTGGGCAATTTAGCATGGCCAATCCATCTAACCTGCACATCTTTGGACTGTAGAAGGAAATCGGAGCACCTGAAGGAAACTCATGCAGACATGGGGAGAATGAGAAAACTCCACTGACAGTAACCCAAGACTAAAATTGAACCTGGGTCACTGGTACTGTGAAGCAGCAGTACTAACCACTGAACCACTATGCCTTCCAGATCATTAATATTTATCAGGAACAGCAAGGATACCAATACTGATCTCTGGGGAACGCTATTACAAAACTTTCTCTGGACCAAAAACTATCATTCACCGTTATGTTTTCCTATCCCTCAGCCAATTTTGTTTCCACATTGCAAGTATTCCTTTTATGCCATGTCATATAGCATTCCTCACAAAGTCTTTTGGAAGACAGTGTATACCATATCAACAGTGTCATCCTCATCAACCCTCCTTTTTCACAAACACCAGCAAACTACTTAGACATGATGGGGAGGTTGTGGGTGGCGCGGTGGCACAGTGGTTAGCACTGCTGCCTCACAGCACCAGAGACCTGGGTTCAATTCCTGCCTCAGGCGACTCTCTGTGTGGAGTTTGCACATTCTCACCATGTCTGCGTGGGTTTCCTCTGGGTGCTCCGGTTTCCTCCCACAATCCAAAGAAAATGTGCAGGTTAGGTGAATTGGCCATGCTAAATTGCCCGTAGTGTTAGGTGAAGGGGTAAATGTAGGGGAATGGGTCTGGGTGGGTACAGGTTGGTGTGGACTTGTTGGGCCGAAGGGCCTATTTCCACACTGTAAGTAACCTAATCTAATGATTTTATAAACCCACTTTTCTCCATCTACATTGGCCAATATTTTTCCATGTGACTACTAATTTTAGCCTGAATATTTGTTCCTGAAAGTTACACCACTCCCAATGTTAAACTGACTGACCTGACAAGATCTTTCATCATGTGAGAGAGCAGAGGCTGTCTAGGTTGGACATTTGCTCTGAAAACCCAGTGCAGCCCTGCCGATTCCAGCCGTAATCCTTGGCATGGCGTTTCCCATATTCCACCATTTCAATCATCAAAACCTGTGGGTGAGGTGTTTCAAAGGTGGACCTTGTCAAAAGTGATCAATTATTTGGAATAGAAATCACTCGGGTTCCATTTCAAGGATTCATCTTGAGAATTTGAGATGGCGTTGAGCAGCCACTTTGGACAGAATTGACATTGGATGGTCTGGCCTCAGCCAAGATCTTGAACAAGGCTGGGAAATGCATGCCGCTACATCAAATAACAGCAATCATTCTCTCACATATTCCAGAACCAAAGTAGCTGGAAACTTGTGCAGTGTTGTGAATACAGCTGTTAGAGATGATACTCTTCATTGTCCCTGTTCATTGTGATGTTTACAGCATCATGTTACCACATTGTTAAATCTAAGCACATATCACGATTGAATAGTGTTTAGCACTGGTGTGCATCAAATTACATATAATGAGCAGCACGGATCCAAAGGTTGACTATTGGGAGATTCTGTAATGCCAAACTTGAACTGCTGCATTATTTTCCAGATCTCAATGAGCTCCCAATCTAATTAACAATATCTTTATGTCTCTCAGGAGCAATTGCATTACCTCCCAATCACTTATGACAAAACCCATCAAATATTTTCTGAAATTTAAGATACACAGTTCCAAAATTATTCTGTTTAGTGTTGGCCAATAAAACTTTCTATCACACAGTTTACATGAATATTGGAGACTATGGACAACATTTTGGAACGTCGAATTTGAGTGCTGAATGCAGGGTGAAAGGTAGGATTCTTGGCAGTGTGGAGGAACAGCAGGAACTTGGGATCTATGTACATAGATCCCTCAAAGCTGCCACTCAAGTTGATAGGGCTGTTAAAGGTGTATGGTGTTTTGGCTTTCATTAACAGGGGGATTGAGTTTAAGAGCTGTGAGGTTTTACTGCAGCTTTATAAGATTCTGGTGAGACCACACTTGGAATATTGTGTCCAGTTCGAGTTGTCTCATTATAGGAAGGATGTAGATGCTTTAGAGAGAGTGCAGAGGAGATTTATTAGGATGCTTCCAGCAGTGGAGGGGCTGGTCTTATGAAGGGTGGTTGAGTGAGATTAGGCTTTTCACACTGGAGAGAAGAAGGAAGAGTGGTGACTTGATAGAGGTGTACAAGGTAATGAGAGGCATAGATAGAGTAGATAGCTAGAGACTCTCCCCCAGGGCTGAAATGGCTGTCATGAGGGGTCGTAATTTTAAGATGATTGGAGGAAGGTTTAGGGGAGATGTCAAAATTAGATTCTTTATGCAGAGATTGGTGTGTGTGTGGAATGCACTGCCAGTGGTGGTAGTAGGATTAGATAGATTAGGGACATTTAAGGACAAGCACATGGATGGCAGTAAATTGAGGGCTGTGTAGGTTAGGTTGATCTTAGATTAAGATAAATGCTCAGCACAACAAGATGGGCCAAAGGGCCTTTACTTGCTGTACTGTTCTACATTCTAACCATAGCTCAGCATGTGGCTCAATGGTTAGCACTACTGCCTCTCAGTGTTAGGGGTGCAGGTTCAATTCCACTTTTGGGTGACTGTCTGTATGGAGCTTGCATATTCTTCCTGTGTCTGTGCAGGTTTCCTCTGGGTGATCTGATTTCCTCCCACAGTCCAACGACGTGTAGGTTCACTGGAATGGCCATGCTAATTTGCCCATATTGTCCAAGGAGGTGCAGGCTTAGTTTATGGGAGATACAGGGATTGGGTGAGATGCTCTTTGGAGAGTCAGTGTGGACTCAATGGGTTGAATGACATGCCTACTATTATAAATCTAGATTCTATGATTTTAAATCATTTCAGCTGACTTCTGCTATATAATTACAAAGGATAGGTTTAAAATATATTTTTACTTAACATTAGTAATAAAATAAAATGGATAGGTACATGAGAAGGAAATGGTGAGAGGGATTTAGGACAATGCTGGCAAATGGAACTAGATTAATTTAGGACATCTGGTCAGTATGGATAAGCTGGACCAAAGGGTTTGTTTCTGTGCTGTACACTGTATGATTCTATGCCGCAATATAATTTAATGTTTTCTTCATGAAGATGTTAAATACATAATCCTATTTTACAAATCAGTGCTTATCATAGTTCAAATGATTATACGTCCTTTCTCTATTCTTGAGAAGTCAAAAGCTGAGGTCTCACTGCACACACATGTTTATTATGGTTTGTTAGAGTTGTAAATAATCTATATTGAAGCAGCCTCAAGTCTCCTTGGACTAGAATTGCTCATTGCATATTAGCAGGCACTGAGACATGAATGAATTTGCAAGGTTAATCATAGAACTGGGAACAAGATTTACAAAGATTTGTTCCTGTAGTTTTGTTCCTTAAACTTATTCCCCATATTGCAGGTTGCTTGGAATTTTATTCATGCTTTTACTGATAGGTTTTTGTTAAATTAACTACATACACCAAGAAAATATGCACTTGAACTGAAATAACGAATTTATTGAAAAAGGTGATGACTTGGAGTTTAAAGGAGAGGTGAACCTTGATTTGTATTTTGTCAGTAGATCTATTAATATTATTATTTTAATTTAGATAATTTGAATAAGAAAAAATGTGACATATATGAAAAGATATATTTGAAGCAACGGATACCCAATCAAGAACTGGCACTCCATCTCAGATTGGGAAAGTTCAGATAAAACATGTGAGTTTTAAAAAGTGCAAGAACATAGAACAGTACAGCACAGAACAAGGCCTTCAGCCCACGATGTTGTGCCAACCATTGATCCTCATGTACGCACCCTCAATTAAAATGTATTAAAATTTAAAATATACACGAACCCTTTCCAAAAGCATCTCCAATGGGAAGAACCCACTGAAGGAACAGTTAAAAATGATTATAGAGCTGATAATAAAGTTGATTTTGTTATACTGCTATTTGATCTAGCAAAACCTGATGAACTGACATTGTGATGTGAGCTTTTGCCACCTGTAAGGTATTTGGACCTGATGCAGCAGTACTTACATTAGCTGCCATAACATAAGAATTAAATGTGTACAATTGGGTATTGAAGGGTTCAACAGATGATTGTTACAGGTCCTGGCACAGGCACTTCAGTGTTTGCACTAATATTATTATACTTGGTTACAAACAGTCATATGGTTATATCAATTTGACATGCTTGAATTGACCTCTGTTAAGATGGATTCTGAGACTTTTATACTGTTAGGCCACAGGTAGTCATATAGTCATGAGTTAAGCAGAACTCAAACATTCACACATGAGAAGACACAACACACTGAATTGGATTTCTCTGTGAGCTCAATACTTTCGACATCAAGACTAAGATCTCCCTTGGTTAGTTGAACAAAGGTGATCTAATGGTCTAATTGGTCTTTTCATTTGCTATATTCTCCTCGTTTTCAAATCTATTCAGATTTTATGTCATTATTTACAGTCAAACAGTGTAACTTATAACAAATTTGGAAATGAAATCGAGCTGGTTACAATTTTGGAACTTCTCTAACAGAGTAAAATATTTACATTGGGCATTTCAACAGGGTATTGAGTAGACTTTCCACCTATGTTTTGTACAAGCCCCAGGAGCACTTCTGATCGATTGACATAAATCCCCAGGAAACCAGCTGGTGTGATGGCAAAAGAGAACAGAAAGCCTCATGGAAATCCTACCCACTTGCGTTCATTTCCTTTAATGTAGGAAAGCTCTCAGGTGGTTTCCCTTAAGGGTAATGGGAAGAAATGTATCAAGTTGAAGCGAGAGACAAGAGGAGGAATTCCACAAAACTGAATATTTTAGAAGTTTATTAAAGGAAGATAAAAACACAGAAATATTTAAGGAGGGATTTTCAACAGCATAGGACGTAGAGAGCTGTGAGACAATCATTGGTAATGGCTTGACTAGTAGGAGAGATATGCAAGATAGGGTAAAAACAATGACTGCAGATGCTGGAAACCAGATTCTGGATTAATGGTGGAGAGGAGGAAAACTTCTTCAAGGCAGGCATCCTTGCAAGAGGATTGAGAGGAGGAAAACTTCTTCAAGGCAGGCATCCAGAACCGAGATATGCAAGATACCAGAGTGAGAGGAATGGAAAATTTGCGAGGTGATGAATATAAGGTTGGAAAAGTCACAGAGAAGCATAGCAAATATTTGTAAATATGCAGAAGAAAATTTTAACTTTAGCATATTGGAGGAAATCTCAGATTGTGGACAAGCAGCTTCAAACTAAAGAGCAAAACAAGGAACAATTACATTGCGAGGTGTGGTTTAGAGAACACCAACTAGTAGAAAGGATGTAGAAGAACAAACTTCCAGGGAAATTACAGAGTATTTCCACTATGGACTAGTTATAATAGGTGATATCAATTACTCAAATATAGACTGGGATATTTAGAGTGTTTGGAGCTGTAAGGGACAGAGGGAGAAAAGACTGGTAGCCAACACAAATCATAGAACCCCTACAGTGTAGAAACAAATCAGTTGGCCCAACAAGTCCACACAAGCCCTCCCAGTCCTATTCCTCTACCCTATTACTCTACATTTACCCCTGACTAATGCACCTAACACACACATTCCTGAACCTTTTGGGCAAATTAGTATGGTCAATTCACCTAACTTGCACATCTTTGGATTAGTGGAAGGAAACCAGAGCACCCGCACAGATACAAAGAGAATGCACAAACGCCACGCAGGCAGTCATCTGGGGGGCGGAATGGAACCTGGCTAACCACTGAGCCACCATGCTGCCCATTAAGGAAAGCAAATGGATTCCTGGCATTTATTACAAAAGATCTGGATTATAAAAGTAAAGAAGTGTTGTCAAATTATATAAAGCGTTGCCTGCAATATTGTGTCCAGTTATGGTCTTCGTACTTGAGGAAGAATGTGGTGGCACTGAAGGCAGTTCAGAGGAGCTTTACCAGATTGATTCCAGGGATGAATAGACTGTTATATAAGGGGCAGTTGAATAGCTTGGGCTAATGTACACTGGAGTTCAGAAACATGAGGGGGAATCTGATTGAGGTATATACAATATTAATGGGGATTTATAATGTGGACATGGAACAGATGTTTCCTCTTGTGGGAACAGTCTGGAACAAGCGGTCATAGATATAGAGTGAGAGGAAGCAGGTTCAAATGAGGAGATGAGGAGACAGTACTTCTCTTGGATGGTTTGTGAATCTGTGGAACTCACTGCCCCAGAGTCTAGTGGAGGTAGAGTCAATCAGCAAATTCAAGGAAGAAATAGATAGGTTTCTGATGAAATGCAGAATGAAGGGCTATGGGGAGCAGCAAGGAACATGGAGGTGAGACCAGAGTAAGATCAGCCATGATCATGGTAAATGGTGGAGCTGGCCAAAAGGGCTGAATTGCCTATTCCAGCTCGTAATTCCTATATTCCAAATGGGAAATATAGAGAAAACAAATTGAGAGCTCCCTGAATGACAAAGGAAATAAAAGTTAAGCTAAAGAAGTGGAAATGGATCAAGTAGAAAATAAAAGTGAGAATTGAAGAGTATTGAAGATTCAGAAGGGAGGTGGGAAATTAAATAAAAGAAGCAAACATCAACTATGGGAAAAAAATTGACAGTCAACAAAAAGCAGTGTTCCAAAGTCTTTGTGATCACATAAACATGATAGGAATGGTAAAGGAGGAATAAGGCTGATTAGCAAGCAAAATGGGGACTTACACTTGGGAGGAAGGAGCATGGCTGAGGTGAATGAATACTTTGCATCTGTCTTCGCTAAAGAAATAGATGCTACAGAGGCCATAGTGACGGGGGGTGGGGAGGAGGGGGTGTGGAATCTCAGTCACCGGGTGAGTTCAAAATTGATAGGGCAGACCTGTTGATACCTAAAGGCACCAAGATGAGATGAGATGCATCCAAGGATTTTGAAGGAGGTGAGAGTGGAAATTACAGGGGCACTGACCTCAATATTTTATGCTTACCTAAACTCAGGGGAAGTGCCAGAAGTCTGGAAAATTGCGAACATTATGGGCAGCACGGTGGCACCGTGGTTAGCACTGCTGCCTCACACGCCAGACACCTGGGTTCACTTCCCACCTCAGGCAACTATCTGTGCGGAATTTGCACATTCTCCCCGTGTCTGCGTGGGTTTCCTCCACGTGCTCCGGTTTCCTCCCACAGTCCAAAAATGTGCAAGTTAGGTGAATTGGCCATGCTAAATTGCCCGTAATGTTAGCCGAAGAGGTAAATGCAGGGGAATGGGTCTGGGAGGGTTGCTCTTCGGAGGGTCGGTGTGGACTTGTTGGACTGAAGGGCCTGTTTCCACACTGTAAGTCATCTAATCTAATCATAAAGATAAGCCCAACAATTACTGACCAGTCAGTTGTGGGGAAGCTCCTAGAGACAATTATTTAGAATAGCGTTAGTAGTCACACGGTAAAAGGGGGATGGATTACAAAAATGAGCATGGATTTCTAAAGGGGAGGTCATGTTTAATGAACTTGCTGGAGTTGTTTAAAAAAGATAAAAGAAAGACTCAATGAGAGTAATGCTGTTGGTGTGGCATACTTGGACTTTTAGAAGGTGTTTGATAGAGTGTCACACAACAAAATTGAAAGGAAAGTTAGAAGCCATGAAATTGAAGGGCCATTTGCAACATGGATTACCTGAAAAAACAGGAAACAGAGAGGAACAGTCAATGGATGTTTTCCAGCTGAGGAAGGCTTGTGGAGGATTTTTGTAGGGGTCGATACACCAGGCAAACATTCGGCGCAGGATGTGACCATATTGGAGAGAGCACAGAAGTAATTTATAAGAATAGTCCCAGGAATGAGAAGCTTCAATTATGAGGATGGATTAAATAAGTTGTAACTTTTCTCCTTGAAGTAAAAAAATGCTAAGTGGAGATCTGACGGAGGATTTCGCAACTGTGAGTGCATTGGATAAAGTGGATAGGGAGAAACTGTTCCCACATGGAAAGGAAACAAGAACAAGTGACCCTAGATTTAAAGTGATCTGTAAAATAAACAAGGGCAATGCCAGTGAAAAACAAATACACAGACTGCAGTTAGAGTAGAGAGCACAGAACATTGAACATACAAGAGTACAGCACAGTACAAGCCCTTTGGCTCCCAAAGTTGTGCCAGCCTTTTATCCTACTTTAAGATCAAACTAACCTTTCATTGTACTATCTTCCAGGTGCCTATCCAAGAGTCACTTAAATGTCCCGAATGTATCTGACTGAACTACAACTGCATTCCAGACACCCACCACTCTCCGTGTAAAGAACCTACCTCTGACATCTCCCATAAATCTACTAAAATCACATTAAAATTATGCTCCCTCATGATAGCCATTTCCGTCCTCGGAAAAAGTCTCTGGCTATCCACTCTTTCTATGTCTGTTATCATCTTGTACACCTCTATCAAGTCACCTCTAATCCTCCTTTGCTCCAATGAGAAATGCTTTAGCTCCCTAACTTTTCATCATAAGACATGACCTCAGTCCAGGAAGCATCCTGGTAAATCTCCTCTGTACCCTCTCTAAAGCTTCCACATCCTTCCTATAATGAGGCGACCAGAACTGAGCACAATATTCTAAGTGTGGTCTTACCAGGGCTCTCTAGAGCTGCAGCATAAACTTGTGATTCTTCAACTCAATCTCCCTGCTAATGAAAACCAACACACTATATACCTTCTTAACAACCCTATCAACTTGGGTGGCAACTTTGAGGTATCTATGGATGTGGACTCCAAGATCCCTCTGTTCCTCCATACTGCCAAGAATCCTGCCTTTAACCCTGCATTCTGAATTCAAATTCAACTTTCCAAAATGAATCACTTCACACTTTTTCATGTTGAACTCCATCTGCCACTTCTCAGCCCAGCTCTGCATCCTGTCAATGTCTCATTGTAACCTACAACAGCCCTCCACACTATCCACAAGTCCAGCAACCTTCATGGCATCAGCAAACGTACTAACCCACCCTTCCATTTTCTCAACCAAGTCATTTATAAAAATTACAAAGAGCAAAGGTCCCAGAACAGATCCCTGTGGAACATCACTGGTCACCAATCTCCAGGCTGAATACTTTCCATCTACTACTACCCTCTGTCTTCAATAGGTCAGTTAATTCTGTATCCAGACAGCCACATTTCCCGTATCCTATGCCTTCTTACTTTCTGAATGAGCCTACCATGGGGAACCTTTTCAAATGCCTTGCTAAAATCCATACACACCACATTCACTGCTCTACCTTCATCAATGTGTTTTGTCACATCCTCAAAGAATTCCATAAGGCTTCTGAGACATGACCTTCCCCTAACAAAGCCATGCTGATTGTCTCTAATCAAACTATGCTTTTCCAAATAAACATAAATGCGTCTCTCAGAATCCTCTCCATCAACTTACCCACCATTGACGTAAGACCGACTGGTCTGTAATCCCCAGCGTTATCCCAATTCCCTTTTTGAACAAGTAAATACCATTTGCCACCCTCCAATCATCTTGCACTACTCCTGTGGACAGTGAGGATGCAAAGATCATTGCCAAGGATATAGTAATCTCTTCTGTTGCTTCCTGTATTAACTTGGGGTATATCCCGTCTGGTCGAGGAATTTAGCTACCCTCATGTTTTTCAAAATTGCCAGCTCCTCCTCTTTCTTAACATCAAACTGTTTGAGCATATCAGCCTGTTTTACACTGTCCTCACAAATGACAAGGTCCCTCTCACTTGTGAATACTGAGGCAAAGTATTCATTAAAGATGTGCCCCACCTCTTCTGACTCCACGTACAAGTTCCCTCCACTATTCCTGATTGGCTCTACTTCTTCTGACTCCAGGTACCCTCCACTATTCCTAAATGGCTCTACCCTCACTCGGGCCATCCTCTTGTTCCTCACACAAATATAGAACACCTTGGCATTTTCCTTAATCCTACCTGCCAAGGCTTTTTCATGCCCCCTTCCATCTCTCCTAAGTCCATTCTCTAGTTCCTTCCTGGCTACCTTGTAACCCTCTCGAGCACTGTCTGATCCTTGCTTCCTCAACCTTAAGTAAGCTTCCTTCTTCCTCTTGACTAGATGTCCTATATTTCTTATCATCCAAAGGTTCCTTCACCCTCCCATCCCTTCCTTGCCTCAGTGGGACAAACCTATCTAGCACTATCAGCAAGTGCTCCCGAAACAACCTCCACATTTCTGTTGTACATTTTCCCTGAGAATATCTGGTTCCAATTGTTGGTCCACAATTCTTTCCTAATAGAATTGTAATTTCCCCTCCCCCAATTAAATACTTTCCCATACCATCTGTTCATATCTCTCTCCATGACTATAGCAAAGGTCAGGGAGTTGTAGTCACTATCACTGAAATGTTCTCCCACCGAGAGATCTGACACCTGAACTGGTTCATTGCCTAGCACCAAATCCAATATGGCCTCCCCACTAGTTGACCTATCTATGTATTGAGTCAGGAATCCTTCCCAGACACGACTGAGAAAATCTATTCCATCCAAACTATTTGCACTGAGGTGGTTCCATCCAATATTAGGGAAGTTGAAGTCACCCATGACAACAACCCTGTCACTTCTGCATGTTTCTTAAATCTGCCTCCCAACCTGCTCCTCCATATCTCTGTTGCTATTGGGGGGTGGGGGGAGGGGGGGTGGGGTCTATAGAAAGCTCCCAATAAGGTGACTGCTCCTTTCCTGTTTTTGACTGCCACCCGCAGTGACTCAGCAGACAAACCCCTCCTTGATGACCTCCCGTTCTGCAGCTGTGATATTATCCCAGATTAGCAATTCCACTCCCACTCCCCCATACACAAAATCACAGAAGCATAACTATTACAGGACAGAAGATGGCTATTCAGCCCATTGTGCCTGCAGCAGCTTATTAAATGAGCATTGTTATCTCGTTCTAGTCCACTGCTTTTTCGCCAATCATGGCACATTGTTTGTATCTGAACAAGCATCCAATGCTCTCTTGAATGCCTTAATTGAACTTGCCTCCACTGCACTTTTTGGGCATTATACAAGGTCTGTTTTTAGGGACTGCATCATGTTTGTGTTTGGATCACACAGGAAAGATGATGTTTACATTCATAATTTGCAATGCGGTTTTGGGATTAACACAGATATACTTTTACGATGGATGGAATCTTATTGGGATCTGAGCAATATGGTGAAATGCGTGGCATAATTGAATGAAAAGTCAGCAAAGCTATCTTAATGATAGAACCATTCCAGGCTATCCTTTACGCTTTTAATAACCTGCAGGGTCATTTTCTTGCTCGGCAGCATCTAGTTGCCAATTAAGAGAGATTATTGCTCATTAAATGTCTTATTAATGGGCCAACTCAGCTCATTAATATTTAGCTAGTGGGATTGCAGAAGGCAGTTTTGCTGATGCTTCCTTTGAGGCATCAGTATTCTAGTTGTCCAAGAGCTGGAGGAAAAAGTTTTGGAAAGAGTTGGCTGACTCACCACAGAGCTGGTGGTGATTCTGGTTGTATTCGTCAGGCCTAGGAGAGAATCGGCATTATGAGCAGTCATTAGAAATGGTGTGTAATGAGTGAGACTGACAGCAGGGTTAGTAGGAGAGTTGCAGTGAAATGAAAAGTGATAAGTCCTTGGTTATCAGACCATGGATGTCTTTGCACCTCCATAGGAGTGATCCTAGTCTTCCCCTGTGAGAGCCAGGAATCTGTCCTCACAGGCCACGGGGAGTCCTATATTCGGCATCTTTCCACTTGCTCTGTTCACACTGCCCTGCTATTGGCTGTCATCTCCTGTAGTGAGAGAAACCCAAGAGATAAGTGTGATGAAAGTGAGTGACATTAGCATTAGTGCGGGTGGAGAGGAGATGGCGACGTGTCCTGACTGAGTGAGGGGGCAGCACAATGACCAATCAGGGTTCATGACAGAGGGATGTTAGAGAAGGGGGGAGCATGAGTGAGGAAAGATATTGCAGGAGAGTGACAGGAGCATGAGCCTTGGTGGGAGCTGGGTTGAGTGAGGGTGAGGTAGCAAAAAGGAGATTGTGGTATTACCCTTACAGAATGCAGGAGGTTATAGTCCAATAGCTTCCAATTAATTTATATATTGAAATTATAAATTGAATTATGTACTGAAATATATAACTTCAGTTACATCACACTGTAAACTTTTGCTATGAATTCTGTGTCTTACAATCTTATACACCACAACCACCGGATGCTCCAAAAGCTAGTGCTTCCAAGTAAACCTGTTGGACTATAACCTGGTGTTGTCTGATTTTTAACTTTGTACACCCCAGTCCAACACTGGCATCTCCAAATCAGAAATTAGTAGGTCACTGTACCCTTTACAGCACAACTGGCCATTCCTCCAGACTGTTGGCAGAGAACTGAAACCAGGTTCATGACTTTGGAACAGGCTTCCAGAGTCTGGAGTCATGCTGTCCTCAGTCTGTGCTCTGTGACTGCCCCCTCTTCCCGGATGTCCCAGTCAGAAAGTCGCAGTTCATTCTTCTGGAAACATCCTTGATTGAGAAAGGCAGCTTTAGAATGCTGATGCACATCCAAGTGTCTTTGAAAAGTGGCATGGACAGAAAAAAAACCTTCCCGAACTGTGTGTGTTGAGATACAGCCAGAATCAGACGGGATTCTGATATAAGATAGAGTGAGAGAACCTACAAGACCAGAAAAGGCTAACAGAAACTTCAAAGCAACTCAGACGTAGCCATTAAAATCTAAGCTGCAGCCAATTGTGTTTAAAACCTTTTGAATTTGTAACATAAGCACATAGTTTGGTTTATTTTATTGTTTCTTCGTTTCTTGTGTTAATAAACTTATTTTCCATTGTTCAAACAAAACTGCAGAATCGTGTACTTATGTCTCACTGAGAGACTACCTCATTAAAACCAAAACAAATCTAAATGTAATCTATCAAGCCAAGTTTGAGTCTGGGATCTGACTTATCCAGTAATAACATCAGCTGGGATCATAACAGACTGTCAGTCCTTGAATTATATTGCTCTGAGCTACAAAGTTGGAACACAGAACTTGAGTATTCTGACCCTTTCATGTATATAAACAATCATTTTTTCTTTGGAAAAGTAGAGCTTAAATACTCAGCTGCACCTTCTACTTCATGCTCTGTATCATAGAATCCCTGTTCAGCCTATTGAGTCCATACTGAACCTGTCACCCAACCGCTGCATTTCCCATGGCTAATTCACCAAGCCTAATACATCTCTGGGCAATTTTGCATGGTCAATCCACTTAATCTGCACATCTTTGGATTGTAGGAAGAAACTAGGGCAGACTAACGCAGACACAGAGAGAGTGCAAACACCACATAGACAGTCACCAAATTGAATCTGGATCCCGGATGCTCTGAGGCATTAGTGCTGACCACTGAGCTACTATGTCACTCAATTAGTGGAACCAATATTTTTTCTCCCTAACAATTGACAATAGATTCAAGGTTATCATTCGACTATTAATTCAGATTTTTGTTGAATTCAAATCACACCATCTGCCATGGCAGGATTCAAACCCAGATCCCTGGAACATTACCTCAGTCTTTCGATGAACAGTTTAGCAATAACATAAATAGATCATTCCCTTCTCCTGTGTGACTAAACCATCTGCTCTTTCAGATTAGCCCAGGCAATCCCTGACACAATGTTAAGGAAGAGTAGCGAAGATCTCCCCTGTGTCCTGGAGCATATTTACCCCCAATAAACATCACTAAAATAGATTATATCATTATGCAGAGAACAGTTCATAGTTCCTTCAAAGTGGAGTTGCAGTTAGACAGGGTAGTGAACAAGTCATTTGGTACACTTGCCTTTATTAGTAAGTGCATTGAGTTTAGGAGTTAGGATGTCATGTTGTGGCCGAATAGGACATTGATTAGCCGGCTTTTGGAAAACTGTATTCAGTTCTGATCTCCCTGCTATAGGAAAGATGTTGTGAAACTTGAAAGGGTTCAGAAAAGATTTATAAGGACGTTGCTGGAGTTCAAGGCCTCATTCCGGCTTTTTACTCGAAACGTTGATTTTCCTGCCCCTCGGATGCTGCCTGACCTGCTGTGCTTTTCCAGTACAACTCCAGTCTTGACTTCAAGGGCTTGAGCCATATGGAGTGGCCGAATAGGCTGGGTTATTTTCTCTGGAGTGTCAGAGGCTGAGGGGTGACCTAATAGAAGTTTATAAAATCATGAAGAGCATGGATAGGGTGAATAGCCAAGGTCTTTTCCCCGGGTTTGGCGAGTCCAAAACTAGAGGGCATGGGTTTAAGGTGAGAAGGGAAAGATTTAAAAGTGACTAAAGGGTGACTTTTTCATACACAGGGTGGTTCATATATGAAATGAGATGCTAGAAGAAGTGTTGGAGGCTGGTACAATTCCAACATATAAAAGGTATCTGGATGGGTATATGAATAGGAAGAGTTTAGAAGGATATGGACTAAATTCTGGGAAAATAGGACTAGATTACCTTAGAATATCACATTGGCATGGATGAGTTTGACCAAAGAGCCTGTTTCAGTGCTGTTCATCTCTTTGACTCAATGATTCTATTATCTGCTTGTTATGCCTTTGCTGTTTGTGGGATGTTGTTCTGCTGAAGATGGCTGCTGTTTTCCCTCTATTACAAAATGTCCAGGGTTAAGAAGTACTCATTAGCTACCTAACGCCTTTGGAATGCCCTGAGGTCACAAAACGTGGGTCTGAAATGGTTATCGCTATTGCAGCACCGCAATCTCTAGATCATGTACTGCAGCAAATCGGCCTTCAGCTGCTCACTCGAAAATTCAGGGAAACAAATTTTCTGCCAAAAGGTTAATTCATATTTACGTGATAATTACAACTGTTTATTGGCTCCAGAAAATGAGGCAAACAGTGAAGAATAAAAATGAGGAAATTTATAACAAGCATTGTCGCAGATCAATTATAGCCCTGAATTATCTGAATACCTGAATAATTGCCTTGGCCTGTCATCAGTATTTATGTAAACTGATGCCAGATTCCAGAAATTTTACTAACAAAACTCTATTGGTTGAATAGAGAGCTTTCCACATCTATCTCAATTACTGCAGTAAATTCCAGAATTACCATCTAATTGATCAATTTTCAGCAAATGAATGCAGTAACGTCAGCATCACAGAACTGCAGCAAACATCTCAATTCTTCTCAGCATCTCATTAGCTTTATTCACCCTAGAGATAGGTCTGCTTCTTGTTTGGGCCTCAGTGCACTTCTCTCCTTGACATTAGCAAGCTGAACCATGCTGATTGATAAAAGCAAGGAAAACTCAGGGGGCAGTGCATTCAGTCAGACATGTGTTAGACTTACTCCACCACTGTCTGGTGTTCTGTGCTAACTACAGGATTAATTTTCAGCCTTTCCGCAAACTATATCCAAAATCAAATTAGACACAGCTAAACATTGAAATGGATGACAGACAAGTAGGCCATTCAGCCCCTCATGTCTGTGTATGCTCATTCTCTGTTCTAATCCTCTAATTAAATCTCAAAGATGCAAGAAATTGTGCCATCCAGTTGCTACCAATGTCACTTGTGGATTTAGTTTTTGAATGCACAATCAAAACTGATACATCTCAGACTGGGGTTTGAAAGGTTAACTCTGTATCTCTCTCCACAGACTCTGTTAGAGTTTCTCCAGCTCTTTCTATTTCTATTTCAGACTTCCAGCATCTGGAGGATTTTGGTTTCATTATCACTACAGTTACCATACCTGGTTGGCTGCACTCCTGGAGATTTCATCACAGGACTACCAAACCAATTTTCCTCTTTTAATACATCCTCACAATGACCTACCTTTTTCTTTCCATACTAATTGGAAGAGAATCAGATTTTCCTCTCTACTATCATCATATCAAGGAACAAAAGAAATAGGAGCAGAAGTAAACCCTTGGCCCCTGGCCCCACGACTTAGTAAGGGTGTGATTGAACTAATGTGGCATTAACTCATATTTTCCACCAATCTCCCATAATCTTTGATTCCTTTGTCAATCAAATTTCTGCCTAACTTAATCTTGAATATATTCCATTTGTCTGTGTGGAAGAGAATCCCAAAAACTATAAAATCGCTTCAGAAAAATTGCCTCCTTTCTACTGTATTAAATTGGAGACACCTTATTTTGAAACAGTTTGAGGTTCATTTATCAGGGGAAAGATCTTCTCAGCATTTCTCCTGGTTATCAAGTTCTATTATTGTCTATTAAATGGAGATGTCTGAAGCATAGGATTTTAAGGTGTCTATGATTTTTGTTATAGGATACTTTCTGTAATTATACAGGGCATTGATAAGGCCACACCTGGAATATTGCATGTAGTTTTGATCTCCTTATCTGAGGAAGGATGTTCTTTTTGTAGGGGTAGGGAGGAAAGGTTTACCAAATTCATTCCTGGGATGGCAGGACAGACACATGAGGAGAGATGGAGTTGGGTCAGACTGTATTCACTGGAGTTTAGAAGTACTGGAGGAATCTCATAGAAACCTATAAAATTCTAACAGGGCTTGACAGATTTGATGCATGAAGGATGTACCCAATGGTGGGGAAGTCCAGGGTCATAGTTTAAGGAGAAGGGTAAACCTTTTTGGAACAAAGAACAATACAGCACTGGAGCAGGCCATTCGGCCCTCCAAGTCAATGCCGGCACATTTTGCCCTTCCATACTAAAACTGTCTTCATTTATAGGATCTGTATCCCTCTATTCTTTCTTATTCATGTATTTGTTCAGGTATTTTTTGAATGCTGCTATTGTGTCTGCTTCCACCACCTCTTTAAGCAGTGAGTTCAGGCACTCACCACCCTTTGTGTGAAAAACCCACTAAGGCCATCTCTTTTAAATATCCCCCCACACTTTGAGCTTGTATCCCCTAGTAATTAACCCCTGCACCCTTGACTAAAGCCTCATACTTTCCATTCTATCCATGCCATTCACAATCGTAGAAACCTTGATCAGGTTGCTGCCCAACAACCACCCCCCCCACACACCCCCCTCCTCCCACAAGGTCCTGCATTCTGGTGAAAACAAACCCCATCTATCTTCAAAGCTAAAATCCCCCATGCGAGGAGCATTTTGGCAAACCTTTTCTGTACCCTCTCCAAGACATCCACATACTTCTGGTGGTGTGGTGACCAGCACTGTATGCAATAGGTCTGAGGTGGACAATTGGCTGAGATGAGAAGAAATGTCTTTGTCCAGAGAGTTGCGAGACTGAAATTCACTTCCACTGAGAATGGTTGAGACCATTATATGTTTCCGAGAGCCATGTAGTTATAGTTCTTGGGGCCAAAGGCATCTAGGGATATGGAAGGAGGACAGGATTAGGGTATTGAGCTTGATAATCAGCCATCAGCATATTGAATGGTGGAGCAGGCGTGAGGGTTCATGTGACTTACTCCTGCTCCTATCGTCTATGTTTCAAATTAAATGGTGATAGGGGATTAAATGAAGTAAAGAGGAATGGATTAGTGTGAAACATAAACTTTGGTATTTTCCATGCTCTAAATTCCATGTCATATCAAGACATTTCATAGACCCAGTTCATAATATGCAAAATGTTAAAGCACAAACAGAACATATGTGATTAATCTGAATACATTGTTAAGATAACCAGGTGAAACAGTGGGACAGGGTGAGAACCTATTTGAGACAATATGGAAAATCCTGGTCTTGATAAATACAGGCATGGAGTACAGAAGCAGGGATGTTATGTTGAAGTTTTGGAAGACAGGGGTGTAGCGGTAATGTCAATTGACTATAATCCATGCTCTGGAGATGCATGTTCAAATCAAATATGAGAACTAAATGGCAATTGAAAGCTAGTCAAAGAGATAGGCAAAGAGGAGAAAGTAGCCTATTTAATTGGCGGTTAGCAATGCTACCTCACAGGGCCAGGAACCTGGGTTTGATTCCAGCCTTGGGCGACTGTCTGTGTGGAGTTTGCACATCCTCCCCGTGTCTGTGTGGGTTTCCTCTGGGTGCTGTGGTTTCCTCCCACAGTTTAAAGATGTGCAGGTTAGGTGAATTGGCCATGCTAAATTGTCAATAGTGTTCAGAGGTGGGTAGATTAGGTGCATTATTCAGGTAAAAATGTAGAGTAATAGGGTAGGGGAATGGGTCGGGGTCTTTGGAGTGGACTTGTTAGACAGAATGACCTGTTTCCACACTTTAGGGATTCCATGATCCACCACTGATGCTCAGTAGCAGCAGTGTGAAAAATCTACAAATCTACAAGTTGCACTGTAAAAATTCACCCACCTAAGTAGCATCTTCCAAACCTACCACCACTACCATCTAGAAGGTCAAAGGCAGAAGGTACGTAGGAACATTTTCACCCGCAAGGGCCCTGCAAGCCTTCCTGACTTGGAAAATATTACTTTTCCTTCACTGCCACTGGGTCACAATCCTGGAATTCCTTTCCTAAGGGCATTGTGGGTAAATCTAGATTAGATTACTTACAGTGTGGAAACAGGCCCTTCGGCCCAACAAGTCCACACCGACCCGCTGAAGCGCAACCCACCCAGACACATTCCCCTACCTTTACCCCTGTCCCTAACACTACAGGCTACTTCTGGTTAACACATTGAATGGTGAGGATCTGGAATGCACTGCCTGAGATGTGATGCGTACAGGTTCAGTTGTGGTATTCTGAAGGGAATTAGATAATTCTCTTCAGAAAAAAGAGAAATAAGTTGCAGATGCTTGGAGAAAGTCAAGGGAGTGAAATAGCCAGTATTGCTCCTGCAGAGGGCTGCAATCTGAATGGCTTCCTCTGTTCAGTATCATTGTCTGATTCTTTGATACAAATAACACAAGGTTAAATCTATCTTCATTTGGAATGATTTTCAAGGGATACTTGAGCTGCAAGGTGTGAAAGCACTTTCACATTGAGCATTCCTTGGATCAGCAAATAGGCTGGAATTATGACAGCTCCTTGTACATTGCAGGGAGAGCTGTTATGGTCTTGTTCAACATTTCTCTTGATGGTTCAACAATCAGAGAAATTAAATTTGCGTGTTCAACAGTCAAATCAATATACTTAGCTTAACATTTCAGATAGTAATTGGAACTGTAATCCTATCTTGAGTGGTGAAATGCAATTTAATTTTCAATTGAAATTTTCAAGACAGATCAATGGAGTTTTGTTGGGCAAAGGTATCAAGGGATATGGAAGACAAGTAAGTAAATGTAACCGAGGTGCAGAACAACAATGATCTAATTGAAAACAGAATTGCTTGAAAGTTGAGATGTCTCCTCTTCTCCCTGTGGTCCCTTTCTGAACCATTCAAACTAGATTATTAAAAACCTTGCATAACAAGTACAGTTCTTGCCCGCAAACCTTACATTTTGCTGTCATGATATTTTGATCAATATTTCCAAATATAAATTCCTACATCAACATTCCTCATTCAATGTTGTCACATCAACGGTCACCATATTTTCTGCAGGCTCCAGCCAGTAGATGTGCTGTGGAACAACTTTCTGAAATTGCTGATGGGTGATCGCAAACCCGAAACCCCGAACTCCGAACGCTGTCTTTCTTCACAGAAGCTGCCAGACCTGCTCGCTATTGGAGAAAGTGAGGACTGCAGACGCTGGAGATTAGAGTCAAAAAGTGTGATGCTGGAAAAAAAACACAGCCGGTCAAGCAGCATCCGAGGAGCAGGAGAACCGACGTTTCGAGCATAAGCCCTTCTTCAGGAAGGACCTGCACAGTATGTACAGTATTTTCGGTTTTTACTTTCTTTCAGATTTCTAATGTTGGTGATATATTGCCTCGGTCAGACGTCTCTCTTCCAAACTCAGTCAGTCAAAGTTGAAATATCTAATACTAAGGTGCATTTAAGGTGAGGGGGGAAAGTTCAAAGGAGATATGAGGGGCAACCTTTTTTACACGTAGATTTGTAGGTGTCTGGAACGCGCTCCCAAAGGTGGTGAATGAGGCAAATACGATAGGGGTATTTAAGGGGCTTTTAGATAATCACATAAGTATGCAAGGAATGGAAGGATATGAAACAAGGCAGAAGGGATTCGTTTAATTTGGTGTCATCTTTGGCACAACGTGTGATTCCTATGCTGTGTTTTTCTATGTTCTGTGTTACTTAATTGTCAATAAAAGAAGGAGAGATTTAACAGAGTTGTTACCAAACCATTTTAAACATTCAGGATTGTGCCCTCTTTGACAAAGTTACATATTGCTGCTCAACTGCAGGTGCCTGAGAGCTTGGTAGCTGTGAACCTTCTTGAACTGATGCAGACATCCAGCGCATATTAGGTCCTTTAGCCCATGAAGTCTGCACCCACCTATCTACACCAATTCAACTTCCCATCACTTGGCCCATAACCTTGGATGGTTTGATATTTAAAGTGCTCATCCAAGGACTTTTTTTAAAAGTTTGTAAGTTTTTCCACCTCCCAGGCAGTGCATTCCAGATTCCCAAAACCTGCTAGGTGAGAACAAAAATTCCTCTAACCTCCTGCCTTTTGCCTTAAAATTATGCCCCTTTGTCACTGATTTTCACTGACAGGAACAATTGCTTCCTATCCACCTTGTCCAAGCCCCTCGTAATCTTATACATTGCAATCAAATCCCCTCTCTGCTTTAAAGAAAACACCCTGAGCTTTTCCAGTCTCTTCATCACTGAAATGCTCCATCGCACAAAATATCCTGGTGAATCTCCTCAGCACCTTCTCCAGTGCAATCACATCTTTCCCATAATATTGAGACCAGAACTGTGCTCCAGCTGTGACCCAACTGAGATCTATCAAACTCCACCATGACCTCCTGCTCTTGTAATCTGTACCACTGGGGTTTTAGGCATCTTGGAGCTAGCAAGAAGGCAGTAAATGACCCAGGCTGCAGCTTCGTTTTCATAAGGCCCACTGAACCACGTGTCAATTGGGCATTGGGATGTCATAGTATCATGGAAAAGTAGTTATAGGGAATATGTGTGTGGGCTGGGAGCTGTAGGAAGAGGAAAGGTGTGGGTGAAGGTGTGAAGGGTATACCTTTAAAATATAGTAGGCAAAAGTGAGGACTGCAGATGCTGGAAACCAGAGTTTAGATCAGAGTGGTGCTGGAAAAGCACAGCAGGTCAGGCAGCATCCGAGGAGCAGGAAAATCAACGTTTCGGGCAAAAGCCCTTCATCAGGAATAGAGCTCTCTTCCTGATGAAGGGCTTTTGCCCGAAATGTTGATTTTCCTGCTCCTCGAATGCTGCCTGACCTGCTGTGCTTTTCCAGCACCACTCTGATCTAAACGTACATTAAAATATAGTCCAGTGAGATGGCTCGCATTGGGCACCCACTTTCCCAAATGTCCACTCCCTCAATAGTCACTGATTGTCTTTGATTGATAGACCCTTCACTCCCCTCCCCAGGCCTGGAGCCACTCACATGGATTTTGATGTAAGACACATACATACATGACAACAGGCCCACTCACATCAAGGGTAATTCCAACAAAGACAGAATGAGACTTTAATGTGTCATCAGTTAATACCATGGTGATGATTGATCAAAGGCCTTCTCCCCCTCCCCTTCAGTGTAATTGTAGTGAAGGCAGGAAGACAGAACTATTCATATGTGACACCACCTTGACTAATCTGGTTTCCTTCTAACCTCCAAGCTCACCATCAGATACAGTAGAAGATTCCATTGTCAAAGCTTCACCTGAAATCTGTTGGCTAAAATTGTTTCAGTGCGGAAAGAGGCCATTTGGCTCTATTTTCCACAGCTAATTTCCTGCCTTGCCCCCCTATCTCTGCACACCATTTCCACCCAAATCATCTAATACCTTTGTGAGTCATAGAGTCGTGCAGCACAGAAACAGATCCTTCAATCCAACCAATCCATGCTGAACATAATCCCAAACCAAACTAGTCCCACCTGCCTGTTCCTGGCCCATGTTCCTCCAAACCATTCATATTCATGTATCTATCTAAATGTCTTTTAAACGTTGTAATTGTACCCACACCCATCATTTCCCCATCTTAATTGAACTTTGAATTGTTCATTAAGCATTATGATATTTTTATGAAGTCTAGTTCTTTTCTCCCCCCCAAAAAAGGTAACATCTTTCTGGATCTAGACCATCAATTCCTGTTTGGAGTATTAAGCAAACTCTTTCAGGTCAATCCTCAACCTTTTCCATTCTATGGAAATGTCGTCCTCTGATAAAGGACTTATGTCCGAAACATCGATTCTCCTGCTCCTCGGATGCTGCCTGACCTGCTGTGCTTTTCCAGCACCATATTCTTGACTATGATCTCCAGCATCTGCAGTCCTCACTTTCTCCCTGCCAGACAACAATGTATACATAGACAAAGATACAGTGAGAGCTCTATAAAACTCAATTAATTTATTATGTAGTTAAAAGAAATACACACAATCTTAGAGATATCTCAATCACTGTCTTTCATTATCCTGGGTTCTGTAAGTAACCCCAAAAAGTTGTGATCTGGGAGAGTTGGCAACTGGCCAGGCTGGAACTCTTCTTGACATTCTCACCATGCCTCCTGAGGTAGGGTACTTCCTGCAGAGCTACTCTTTGAAGTTCTGCTGAAAAACAAGCATTTTTCAGGGCTGGTTTATACACACGTCTCTGTGCCAAGTGTATATCTTACTTCAAATTATCATAATTAATCCTGAATATTTCCTCCCTATTTGGTAGAGATGGCAGTTACTGATTTCCTGCAGTCTTAGCTCTTAGCAGACCTGAATGACTCAGTGTAGTTCTACTCACATAACAGCCCGTTGGGGTGAGATTGATATGTGTCAGCATGCTGCAATGAGATGGTCATAGATTATCGCCATTCTGGATTTTACCTTCCAATTATTTGCAATGTATCATTAAGGACTTTTTTAACATCACAACATATCCTAAGATGAATGCAATGAGTTAACAAATCTCCTTCCAGCAACACTAATGAAAAGCTGATGAAGCATATATGAAAAATTGGCTATTGTTTCACCTTAAGACAGTTTTAAGCTGTTGGACAAGCTTCATCCAAAGATCTCTCATTTCAATTGTCATCCTGGTTTTTGTTGCTCCATCACTATATTATCTTATAGTTTTCCAACAGCAAAACTGATCACCTTTACTGCAGTGTGGTCTGAAGTTATATATATGTGTATATATATTATATATGAAACACAACTTCTCAGTTTAGTAATGCCTTCTCCTAGAAAGATTTTCCTATGCTTTGCTTGTTTTAAAAAAAGAATAAATGGCCTTATTAAAGTCTTGCTTCTATGATTGATAACCTATGTATTTGTGCACCCAAATTCTACTCTTCTGGAATCCTATTTAGATTCATTTTCCAAGGACCTTCTTGCTCTTCCTGCCTCAGTGTATTGCCTGCACGCTTACTAGATCGAAGCTCATTTCTCGATTACACTTATTGTGCAAGTTCTTAGAGTCATTCTCTACTTTCTCACAGTCCACCACTTGTAGTGATTTGGACCAAGTTGACCTCATTAACTACGAGGTTCTTGATTAGGGTTGTTAACCTGCACTAATCAGGAAAGCCTTGGCTGACCACGATAACCAGGAGATTTGAATCTCCTCAGTTGAGCACTGACTCTGAGCTAGCTGGTCCCAGCCAGTGTACTGTGTACTAGTAAAAGGTGACTTGTTGATAGGACCTAGCCTCTGTGCAGTTACTTCACCACATCAACCAATTTTGTGCCAAATTAAATGTTATTTTTAATTTTTGAATTCAATCAATTATGAACCTTTGTGGAACACAACTTCTCACATTCTGCTACTGTGAGTAACCACATTGAAATACCACAAAGGTTTTAGATTTGGAGGTAGGTGAGCACATTGGTGGTAGTGACCACAATTCAGTTATGTTTGTTTTAGCAATGTAAATAACACAGGGCAAGAGTTATAGCTGTGGTAAAGGCAATTATAATGTGATTAGGCAAGAATTAGGATACATAGGATGGGGAAGGAAACTGCAGGGGATGGGCACAATTGAAATGTGGAGCTTGTTCAAGGAACAGCTACTGTGTGTCCCGGACAAGTATGTACTGACAGGCAGGGAGGAAGTGGTCAAGCGAGGGAGCCGTGGTTCACTAAAGAAGTTGAATCTCTTATCAAGAGGGCGAAGAACACTTATGTTAGAATGAGACATGAAGGCTCAGTTATGGCACTTGAGAGTTAGGAGTTAGCCAAAAAAGGCCTAAAGAGGGAGCTAGGAAGAGCCAAGAGGGGACCTGAGAAGTTGTTGGCACAGAGGATCAAGGAAAACTCTAAAGCTTTCTAAAGGTATGTCAGGAATAAAAGAATGACTAGAGAAAGATTATGACCAAACAAGAGGAGTAGTGGGAAGTTGGGTGTGGAGTCCAAGGAGACAGGGGAAGCCCTGAATGAATATTTTTCATCAGTATTCACACAGGAAAAAGACAATGTTGTCAAGGAGATTACTCTCTATTAGACTAGAGGGTTTGAGCTTCCCAAGGAGGAAGTGTTAGCAATTCTGGAAAGTGTGAAAATACACAAGTCTCCTGGGCTAGATTGTATTTATCCTAGGATCCTCTGGGAAGTCAGGGAGGAGATTGCAGAGCCTTTGGCTTTGATCTTTATGTCATCATTGTCTACAGGAATAGTGCCAGAAGACTGGAAGACAGCAAAGGTTGTCCCCTTGTTCAAGAAGAGGAGTAGAGACAACCCTGGTAGTTATAGACAAGTGAGTCTTACTTCGGTTGTGGGTAAAGTGTTGGAAAAGGTTATAAAAGATAGGCTTAATAATCATCTAGAGAGGAATAAGTTGATTAAGGATAGTCAACGTGCTTTTGTGAAGGATAGGTCTTGCCTCACAAACCTTCTTGAATTCTTTGAGATGGCGATCAAACAGGTGGATCAGGGTAAAGTGATTAATGCGGTTCATATGGATTTCAGTAAGGCATTTGATAAGGCATTTGGTAGGCTATTGCACAATCTATGGAGGCATGGAATTGAGGGAGATTTAACAGTTTGGATCAGACATTGGCGAGCTGATAAAAAACAGACAGTGGTGGTTGTTGGGAAATATTCAACCTGGAGTTCAGTTTTGAGGTCACTGCTGTTTATCATTGTTATAAATGATCTGGATGAGGGCTTAGAAGGATGGGTTAACAAATTTGTGGGTGACACTAAGGGCGGTGGAGTTGTCGATAGTGCTGAACGATGTTTCAGGTTTCAGAGAAAGATAGATAAGTTACAGATCTGGGCTGAGAGGTGGCATATGGATTTTAATGTGGAAAAGCGTGAGGTGATTCACTTTGGAAGGAGCAACAGGAATGCAGAGATTGGGCTAATGGTAAGATTCTTGGTAATGTAAATGAGCAGAGAGATTTCGGTGTCCATGTACATAGATCCCTGAAAGTTGCCACCCAGGATGATAGGTTTGTTAAAAAGGCATACGGTGTGTTAGCTTTTATTAATAGAGGGATTGAGTTTTGGAGCAATGAGGTCATGCTACAGCTGTAGAAAATTCTGTTGTGGCCGCACTTGGAGTATTGCGTACAGTTCTGGTCACCACATTATAGGAAGATGTGGAAGCTTTGGAAAGGGTTCAGAGGAGATTTACTAGGATGTTGCCTGGTATGGAGGGAAGGTCTTATAAGGAAAGGCTGAGGGACTTGAGGCTGTTTTTGTTAGGTAGAAGAAGATTGAGAGGTGATTTAACTGAGACATATAAGATGATCAGAGGATTAGATAGGGTGGACAGTGAGAACCTTTTTCCTTGGATGGTGAAGGCTGGCATGAAGGGACATAGCTTGAAATTGAGAGGTGATAGATGTTGGAGAGATGTCAGAGATAATTGCTTTATTCAGAGAGTGATAGGGGAGTGGAATGCACTGCCTGCAACAATAGTAGACTCATCAACTTTAAGGTCATTTAAAAGGTCATTGGATGAGCATATGGATGAAAATGGAATAGTATAGAATTGGTAGGCTTCAGATTGGATCCACAGGTTGGTGCAACATTGAGGGCTGAAGGGCCTGTACTGCGCTGTAATGTTCTATGTTCTATGTTCCATGAAACTCCGAATCTCTGTTTCCTGTTTTGTGGACAGCTTGCAATCCATCCTGTTACTTGTCTCCTGATTCCACATATTCAAGAGACTACAATATGCAATAACAATATTTTGTTAAAATCCTTCTGGAAATCCAAAAAAAAAATGTTATTATCACTGCACAACTCATGTGTACTCTTTCTGCTACTACAAATGATTCTGTAGCATTTGTTGTTCCCATGATAGTAAAAGTAACAAATCAATTGACTTCAATTAAATTGAACAAGGTAGTTTACATAAGATGTATCACAGAGAATGCAATTGCAATTGTGTGCAATTGCTTCCATTGAGAATTTATAAGAAAATGAATCTAACATGCTTCAGAGGCAGTTGTGTTGGGCCAGAAGTGCAAAGGGGAGTGGACCAATGAAGGTAGTCAATTAATGTTGGAACTGGGGTTTGAATTTGAGTCCCTACTGTGAGGAAACAGGCCTTGCAGCCTAACAAATCCACATCAACCCTCCCAAGAGTATCCCACCAATACCCATTCCCCTACATTTACCTCTGACTCCTGCACCAATACATCCCTGAACACAATGGGCAATTTAGCATGGCCAATCCACCTAACCTGCACATCTTTGGACTGTGGGAGGAAACCTACACAGGTACAAGGAGAATGTGAAACCCCATACATCAGTCACCCAAGGATGGAATCGAACCCAGGCCCTTGGTGCTGTGAGGCAGCAGTGCTGACCACTGTACCACCACCTGGATGTGATGTTTTTGGAGTAGAACATGATGTTTCTCCTCGGTTCTCTCCCAATACCCGACAACATTCAAAAGTTCTGTAGAATTGTCACTGGACCTGAAACATTAATTCTGATTTCTCTCCACAAAGTTGCTGCCAAACAGTTTCTGGTTTTGTTTCAGATTTTCAGCATCTGCAGTTCGTTTGTTTCTTTTTGTTGAGTGTGTAGTGCGGTTGGGTGCTGGGGGTGTAGATGGTGGGGTAGGCTTGTGGTGAATTGGTAAAGAGCCGGGACAAATGCTCCAACACTGTTGCCTCAGAACGCATGAGTATTTGGCCGGAAGATTCCAACGGTTATCCCATTCAAAATTAAACTTTGCAGAATCTGAAATACATCATGTATATATATTTCATTAATTTCTCCTTTAAATTATATATGGGATCTTTATTTTCAATTCATTCAAAAGATGTTGGGGCATCACTGGCTAGGCTAGCATTCATTGCCCATTCTTAATTGCCCAGAGGGTAGCTGAGAGTCAACCATGTTGCTGTGGATCTAGAGTCATGTGTGGGTTCCCCAAATTCTGTTATGTGTTGGATTTCTGGGTGGTCTTAAGAAACTCTGAAACTTTACTTCAGGCAGTCAAATGCAGGCTACGATTCTCATAAAGTTTCATGTATATTTCAAATGCGGAACAGGCGGCTGACAGCTAGACATTTCCCCAACAGTGCCCTTTTGATTTTATTGCAGAGAAGTGAAACCTTCCCACGCAAGAAGGGGGCAGCCGACATGGAGATCAGCCTCTACCCAACACTCAAACTTTGTATCCTGCTCAACCACAGCCTGGGCAAAATCCGTGAACCCCAGGATTCTGTTACATGGAATTGGTGCTTTTTGTTATAAATGGTGATCCACTTGATTCTGTTAGATCCAGCTGCTTGCTGCACTTTCATGCTGGGGTAAATGCAGAAGGTTCATTCAGGAGCCGTAGCAACAGGAGAAAGTCCCATGACCACTTTGGCTCACCTCCATACTCAGGCAGGCTGCCTCTAGATACAGAGACTCACATTGCAGGGCTGCCCTGGTCACTCTCATTGTAATGCTGCAGCAAGGACATTGTGTACTCAGGGACATACACCCAGCTGATGGACAGGAGCAGGCTGTATCTCCAGCTTCCTCACTCACTGTCATAGAGCCCCCTCACTCTGAACCTACCTGGATGCTCACATCTTGCCTTGCCTTACCTTTCTGCACTTTGCCCTCTCACCCAGAGAAACCAGGCTTGTGTGACTTTATCGCCTTCTTATTTGATGCAGTCAAAAAAGGCAGGAAACTGCTCATGGCTGTGAGCTAGTCTCATTCACTCCAGGTGTCCTGCTGCAGTATGTCAAGAGCAATCTTTGATACTGGTCCGAAGGCTTGGAAATGATCAGTCCAACACTTGGGATGGTCACAGTCATGATGTTGTCCACATTACAGCGTTAGAAGCAGAATGCCGTGAGACTTGAGACTTTCTGCCCTTTTGTGGCCTGTTTACCTTTTGGAATGAGAGTGACACACGTATTAAGGGAAATGGAAGCGGGTGGCACAGCTATTTATGCTGGTGCAAGTGGTGATGTCTTCCGATTGAGTGAGCGGGCAGTGCAGAGGGTATGCAGGGCTAATGATGTCAGGGGTTGGGGAAGGTGTGCCAGTGAGTGAGGGAAGATGTTGTAGGGAATAGTGAGAGTGGTAGAGCGTGAGTCTTTGTGGGAGGTGGCTGCAGGAACAGAGATAGAGTGAGTGTGAGGTATCGGAGAGTAGATAATGACATTTACACTGGTTGTTGACCCTTTTCATACAGCGCTGAGTATTCCTCCAAATGGCTGAGACTGCACTGATGTGGATGGTAACCTCAGATCGGGCTGACACGGGCAGGTATCATGGCCTCTACTAAAAAGGAGAAGCAGAGATCCTGTCCATCTTGTCCACTAGGACTTTCAAGTCCCTGCCCACAAGCAAAGCATTGAGTTCCTATACCTGCAATGGCAACAGAAAACCTCAGGAGCTATACTGAGCAATTCTGGTCCGACAGTGCTCGGCTCAGTGCACAATGAGCTTTTAAAGATGGCTTGAATGTGAGGAATGTTGGTGAATTCCGGGATATCCATTGAATGCGGAGTTGTTCTCATAATAGTATCTTTTAATGTGGGGAATCAGATGTATGGGATACAATGGGGTGAACTAAGTAGTTCATGGGTGTGTTGACAAGATATAGCAAGAATTCACATTGGGGCTCACAACAAAAAAATCTCTTCAAAAATTCACACAACTTAGAGTAACTGAGCCAAGGAATGTAAGGTGCAGGCCTATGTGTTCTGTCTTCATTGGTTATCCCTGTTAGCCAAACTTCATTCAAGCAAATCTGCACTTCACCATTTCCAGGGTCAGCGTATTGCTTCTACAGTACTGAGCCCAGACTTGGTACTTTGCCAAATAAACAATGCATTTGAAAGTAGACTGCATAGAATGATAACACTCTGGCAGGCCAAGGGCAGAAGATGCATGGGAGCATCACCACCATCTGCAAGTCCTCCTCCAAATTGCACACCATTTTCCTGATTTGGATTTATATTGCTGCTCCTTTACTTTCACTGTTTCAAACTTCCACAACTCCCTCCCTAACATTACTATGTTAACTAAACCACAAGGAGTGCTGAACTGTCAGAAGGTGACTCTGTCATTTAAAAAAAAAAATCATTCATGGGGTTTGGGTATCACTGGGAAGGGAAGCATTTATTGCCTATTTGAAAACACAATTGCTGGAAATCACAGTGGGTAAGGCAGCATTCATGGAGAAAGAGAGCAAGCTAACGTTTTGAGTCTAGATGACTCTGATGAAAAGTCATCTGGACTTGAAATGTTAGCTTGCTGTCTTTGCATGGATGCTGCCTTACCCACTGTGATTTCCAACATTTTTTTGCTTTCAGTACAGATTCCAGCATCGGCAGTAATTTGCTTCTACATCTACTGCCCATCCCTAATTGGCCTTGAACCGAGTGGCTTACAAAGTAATTTCAGAGGATAGTTAAGAATCAACCACATTGCCGTAAGTCTGAAGTCACACGTAGGCTAGACCCAAGTTAGCAAGGCAGATTTCCTTCGCTAAATGACGTGAGTGAACCAGATGGGGTTTTACAGCAATTGGCAATGGTGACATGGCCAGCAACAGTCTGGCTTCTAATTCAAGACTTTTACTGAGTTCAGATTTGACTATCTGCCATAGTAAGATTCAAACCTATGGCCCCAGAGTATTTGTCAAGGGTCTGGATTACTAATCCAGTGACATTACCCTATGTCATCACCTCTCCTTACCATCTCGCTTTCTCCAGTTAGACACATTTGGAGTGGAACTTAACTTCAGAGGGGGAGATGGAGTGGATTGGCTACATATCATGCATGTATTCTGATTTTTAATTGTCTAATCTGCTTTCTCTCTTTATGCACCGCAACAAAATGTCACTTTCCCACCCTCCAATCATCATTGCCTAGTCCTGTGTTAGATCACCGCATTATCACGTTGTAACTGATGCAAGAATCAGGAAACTGTGACAGAAATCAGAGTCAAGAACAAATAAAACCAGGGAAGAGGCAGTAGGTCAGGTAATATCTGAGACAAGACAATCTCAATCCTATACATTCAAAGACAACTAAGAAGGATGAACTTTTTATAATGACCATAACCAGGGAAAAGATGCTTAGAGAATGAAAACCTGACAACCCTCCAGGACCAGGTGAGTTTTATCCTGGGGTCTTTAAAGACCGTTGTAGCAGCATATCTGTTTGATGCCTCAGTCATAATCTCCTTAAATTTCTTAGATTCTGGAGGGAACCTAGTGGACCGGAAGATAGCAATTCAAGAATAGAGAGATAAGGAAAGCATGAACTGCAGTCTAGTTAGCTCAATAGTTATCTTAGGGAAGGTACAAGAATACTTTATTAAGGAGGTTATAGCAGGATACTTAGAAACTCATAAAGTAATGAGTAAGAAAAAATGTGGTTTTGTGAAAGGGCGATCATGTTTAATTAATCTGTTAGACAACATAATATTTATGGTCGATAGAGAGGATCTCCTAGATATGAGATCCATGGTTTTGCAAAAGGTGTTTGGTAAAATCCCTACTGTATGGAAGCAAGCCATTCGGCCCACACTAACCCTCCAAAGAGCATCCCCCCAGACTCACCCCTTATACTATCTCTGTAACCATAGCTAATCCACCCAAACTATACATCTCTGAACACCATGGACAACTTTGCATGGCCAGTGCACCTAATCTGCACATTTTTGGACTATGCAAGGAAACCAGAGCATCCAAAGGAAACCCACACAGATATGAGGAGAATGTGCAAACTCCATGCAAACAGTCACCTGAGGCTGGAATTGAACCCAGGTCCCTGGTGCTGTGAGACAGCAGCACTAACCACTGAGTCACTGAGCCACTCTGAAGATATGATGCTGTATCAACGTCTTTTGCACAAGACAAGAGTAAATGTGAGATATTAGCAGGATAAAGAATTGATTAAATAACAGGAAGCAGAGTCGTGACGAATTAGTCCTTTTTAAATTGGCAATTTTTAACTAGTGAAGTGACACAGAGATCAGTACTGGGGCCTCAACTATTTATAATCCATATCAATGATTGGAGGAAGAACATGCCTATAGATTTGAAAGGGTTAACACTGGATTTGGTGCAGTAAGCATCACCTATCGTAATGAGGTCAGGGGAATTGGTCAGAGTAAAGAAGGAGCTTATAGGAGGTAGACCTGTGGTTAGTGTGCTCCTAGCAATCTCTGTCATAATATAGATTTGTGTGACCTGTAGTAATGAAATAAATTTCATTTTTTTGGACAAAACAAGACACTTCCTGTTAGACCAGAAAGGTGGCTATCCTCAACAAGCTATACCACTGGTTTGAACACAACAGGGTCCAAAGACATTGCAATTAAATTTGTTAACAACAAGATAGGCTGAAAACAAGTTGTAAAGAGAAGAATGAGAGCTTGCAAAAGAATATAGACAGTTTGGTGAGTAGGCAAGGTGTAGCAGCAGTGTAATCTGAGTGAATGTGAACTTGTTCATTTTGGCAAAAAGAACAGAAAATCAACATCTATTTTAAATGGAGAGAGAACTCGGTATCCTGGTACATGAACCTCATAAAAATACTTTTAGATACAGCAAGTGATAGGAAGGCAAAAGCCAAGTGGAACATGAGTTATAGAGTCATAGAGATGTACAGCACAGAAACAGACCCTTCGGTCCAACCCGTCCATGCCGACCAGATATTCCAACCCATTCTAGTCCCACCTGCCAGCACCCGGCCCATATCCCTCCAAACCCTTCCTATTCATATACCCATCCAAATGTCTCTTAAATGTTGCAATTGTACCAGCCTCCACCACTTCCTCTGGCAGCTCATTCCATACACGTACCACCCTCTGTGTGAAAAAGTTACACCTTAGGTCTCTTTTATATCTTTCCCCTCTCACCCTAAACCTATGCCCTCTAGTTCTGGACTCCCCGACCCCAGAGAATATGAAAATTTTACTACAGCTGTACAGGGCCTCATTGAGAGCGCATCTGGAGCACTGTGTACAGTTTTGATCTCCTTATTTGAAAAATGATATGATTACTTTAGAAGCAGCTCAGAGAATATTCATTAGACACAGTCCTGAGATGAAGAACTTATACTATGAGGGAAGGTTGATCAGGTTGAGTCAATACACATTCGAGTTGCGAAGAATGAAAGTTAAACATAAAAGACCCTGAGAGGATTGAATAGAATGGATAGTGGAAGGTATTCTGTTGGAAAACTTAAAGCTAGGGGCTCAGTTTAAGAATACTAATTCCCCCTTTTGAGACAGACATGAGGAGAACTTTTTTTTCTCTCAACAGTTTCCCAGAAAGTGTTGGAAGCTGGGTCTGTAAATTTATTCAAGGTTGAGTTAGATTGAATTTTAAAGAGCAAGGGTGCCAAGGGTTCTGGTGGGTGGTAGACAGGAAGTGGATCTGAGACCGGGACCAAGATCTTATTGAACAGTGGAGCTGACTCGAAGGTCGAACGGCTTGCACTTGCTCCTATGTCCTACGCTCCTAAATATGCTGCTGAACTCCTTGTTTATACTTTTGTTACCATTTAGTTTGGTTACTTTAGCACACAGACTCCTGGCCAAACTATCATATTCTTCCCTCTGTCAACTGAACTTCACCCAAAATTCTGATGCAAGTGTGCATCCTTCAACAAATGCCATTCATCTGTCACTACCTGTGCTCACTACCTTCAACAATGCCTCAATTCAAAATTCACATCCTTCTTTTCCAGTGAATCTCGTCAATAAAAACAATATGTGGAAATAAGTGTATTGGTCATGGTTGAGTGCCATTTTAAAGTATACAAGATGGTTAGGACCAATTTAGTCATTACCACGTTTCACTTTTTTTTTCCTTCTGCATTTCTTGCTCTCATTCCTCACTGTCTCTATGATCTCTCTCAGGCTCACAATCATCTGATACATTCACATTCCTTTAACTCTGGCCTCTTAAATCTTCCCAGTATTAATCACTCCGCTGGTGTGTGCTTTGATCCAAAACACACATTACGACGCTGTTCACCGCCTTGTGGTGAAACCTTTTCATCATATCCCTTTTCAAGATACCCATACACAGGTTTCACCTTCACATAGCGCCTTTCTCTGTCTCAGGATGCCACAAAGTGCTTCACAGCCAATTTTCGTTCAAAGTATACTCACTGTAGTGGTGAAGTACAGCAGTCAACTGCACTAAGTAGGAAGGCACAAACGACAGCAAGATAATCTGTTTTTCAGTGATGTTGGTTGATTGATAAATATTGGTCACGACAGAAGGGAGAACTCCCGGCTGTCTTTGGAAATAATCCCAAGGGGTCTTTTACATCCAAATGAGAGGACAAACACAACCGTGATTCAGCATTTCATCTTGGAGACAACTCATTAACATCTCCTAAAGTGTGAAAATGAATATTGCGTAGTTATGTACTGATTGCCTAGTTTCTGCCAGCAAGGTTAATGTCTTTGTGAGCCACAAATTTGACAGGGAAAAAAAAACTAGAATCGCCATTGGGTCTGATTGAAGGGTGATAGTCGAACTGAAATGGCAGGGGAAGGCTCTTTAACCATTGTTGAAAAAGGAAGAAGATGTGAGGCTTGGGATTCTGAGCAGTTAAAAGCATTTGACTTCTCTTTGGGGTCAACCAGACATAAGAGAAGCTGAGATCACTTTTACTTATTCTCAACTGACAGCGAAGAGATAATGCTTTTGCTAGGGGGTGCTTTGCTGAATATAGATATTGCATTTCCATAGATCAGTCTGAAAAAATATGGTCACAATGTGTTATTTCTCTTGTAACTTGCAGTGAAATAAATCCCAATATTACTGCTGTTCAAACCATGATATTCAATTATGAGCTCAGTGTTGACATGATACCTGCCTCCAGCAAAAACTGTCAAAGTGGAATAATCTCACAGTGCATGCCAATCTTCCAGGAAGTACAAGGCACATTGGCGCATCTACAAAAGCAGTAACATGTTATGAAGCTGGGTGACATTACTCAAGGAACATGAGAACATAACAAGTAGGAAATTCAGTCCCTCAAGCCTGTTCTGCATTTGATACAATCCGAGTTGATCTCATCTCAGACTCGACTATACTTCCCTGCCTGATCTCCACCACCCTTCAACCCATTATTAGTTAAAATTCTGAGTATCTCCTCCTGAAATTTACTCAATGTTCCAGGTTTTGGGGGAATGAATTATACAGATTCACAGCCATATTAAATATGTCATTTCTCCTCATCTCTGGCTTAAATCTGCCACCCCTTACCCTCAAGCTATGATATCTCATCCTCGGTTGCAACTCAAGTGGAAACATCTTCTCTCTGTCTACATTATCAATCCTATTTAACATCTTATATACCTCAATTAGTTCTTTTATTCTACTAAACTACAGATAGTATGGGCTTAAACTGCTCAGTCTCTCGTCATAAGACAAAGTCCTCACCTCAGCAATCAATCAAGTGAACCTCCTCTGAACTGCCTCCAATGCAACTACATCCCTCTTCAAGTGAGAGGGGCCAAAGCTGTGAACAATATTCCAGGTTCAATCTCACTAATGCCTTGTACGTTGTCTGCAACCCTTCCCTCCTTTGCACTCTATTCCTTTAGCAATAAATTTCAACATTCAATTTGCCTTCCTTAATGCATGCTGTACCTGCGTGCTAGCTTTTGTTTGGGATTCATGGATGAGGACATCCATATCACTCTGCACTGAAACACTCTGAAGTTTTTCTTCATTTAAATAAGACATTGCCTTTCTATTCCTCTGACTAAAAGGGATAACCTCACACTTACCCACATTAAGCTTTATACACCGAATTCTGACCCTACCTAACTTTTTTGTATCCAGTTGTAAATTTCTCATTTCTTCATCAATACTTACTTTAGTGTCATTTGCAAATTTGGCTATTGTATATTTTATTCTTGCATTCAAGTCATCCATTTTGTTGTAAATAGTTAGACTCAAGAACCAAACTCTACGGCACTCTACTAATCGCCAACCAGGAAGAGTCATTTATTCAACTCTCTACTTTCTGTTGCTTAGCCTCTATCCAAGTTAACAAATTATCCCTAATCTTATGTAATATTTCCTTTTGTATTAATCTTTTATGCAGTACCATACCAAATGCCATCTGGAAGTCCAGATATACTGCATCTACAGGATCCCCGTTATCCACATTGATTTTCATATCTTCAAAATTTCTAGCAAATTAGCTAAACATGATTTACCCTTTATAAAACCATGCTGATTCTGATAGATTGCATTTTGATTTTCAAATGTCCTGTATTCTCCTTAATAATGGATTCTAAGCATTTCCCAAAGACATATATTAAACTAACTGGCCTGCTGTTTCCTACTTTCTGTTTCCCTCCTTTTATGAATAAACATTTTCTCTTTGCAGTTTTTTCAATCCACTGGAACGTTGCCCACATCCAGGGTTTAGATCTGCATAGATCATAGAATAATAATCAACTAGGGAATCAGCCTTTTCAAGTTTCAAATCCCATCTCATCTCTTTGATCTATTCCTAGCCGGTAGGCTAAGTATAATCCATCAAGAGAGCTTTCAGTTACTGCGTGCATGTGTGTATGGGCAAGCTGCTCATGGTAAGACTTGTGTTACTCAGTTTCTCAACAACAAGGACTGACATTGATGCACCAATGATAATGTAGTAAACCTTGACAATGTTCCTCACCAGAGTTTCATCAAACAAATGAGTCACAGATAGAGAGAGTTAGAGAACTGAACAAAATCTTAGTGAAATAGGGTAAGTATTATAGAATGTCTTATAAGAGGACAGAGTATTTCTAAGAAGTGAAATTCAGAATTTGGACCAATGTAGCCAATGCAATGGCCAACACTGCTGTTTAAAGACCAGGGAAGGGCAAGAGGCCAAAATTGCATGATCAATGAGAACTGGGAGGTGTTGGACAGGAGAATGCTAAAGAGCTAGAAATTGGTAAAGCAGTGGAGGTATGTGAAAAGGAGCAAAAGAATTTTAGAAATTAGATGCTTCTGGAACTAGAGTCAAACTGGTTCATCGAGCACATTGAGCAATAGAGGAAGGGAACTTGGTGCCAGTAAGGATATGTGTGGCAGATCTTTAGATGAGATCAAGTGGATGATTGGTGGAAAATGGGAGACCAGTTGAGAATAGGATGCAATGGCCAGGTGTAGAAGTAACAAAAGCATTGTTGTGAGTGTTATCAGCAGATAAGCTCAAGTAAGGATAGAGCTGCATGATCACTCAGACCCTTATAATAATATGCCCTTCATTCATGTCCAAAGATTCTTCTTCAGAACTTCAGAACTTGAAACATTAACTGGGCTTTGAATCATCACAGCTGCTGCCAAACCTGCGGAGTTTTCTCCAGCAATTCCTTTTTTTGTTTCTGATTTTCCACATCGGCAGTTCATTCGATTTTTTATCACACTAATCCTGTCTCACCTTGCCATTCAGTATAGATACAAAGCCAGGAAGCTTGCCAGCAGGCCCTCAGTCAAGGGGGATAGCCTTCGCTCCGGGCAGGGGTGGAGGGGTGTGAGCTCCTGGCAGGGCTAGCCTGCAATCTTAATGCAGGGGCTTGGACATGGTCAATCGGTCACTTGGGACAGTCAGAGGCAGGGTGCTCTTTCCCATAACGAGGTGAGGAGCTGAATGTTGGACAGCCCACCATCCATCTGGACACATCCTGCCCTACTGTGGGCTGTTTTTCTCCTGGAATGTGAAAGCGGCAGGCATTGCGGGAGATGAAAATGGATGACGCAGCTATTCCTGTTGATGGTGAGGTGCCCCAAGTGAGGGAGTGGGCAGCACAGAGGGCATGCATGATTAGTGATGTCAGTGGTTAGGGTGGGTGAGGGTGAGTGAGGGAAGGTGTTGCAGGCAACAGTGAGAATGGTAGAGTATGAGCTTTGTTAAGAGATGGGTACAGCAGCAGAGTTAGAGTGAGGGTGAGGTATCAGAGAGAAGATGGTGTCACTTACACTGACAGACTTCCCACAGCGCTGGGCATTCCCCCAGACACTGAGACTGCACTAAACTGGGTGGCAATGTCAGGCCAGACAGGCGTGGTCTGGTGTTGTGGCCTCTACGACTGGTCATGGAGATGAGGACATCTTGCCTATGCACCAACCAATCCAATCAAACCTCCAGATCCATGACCACACAGCAGGCACCAACTCCCCAATGTTTGTTGTGCCCGAGGAAAATGTTTGGGATATGCAGGGCAGAGCCAGACTGACAGAGGTTGTCCAGGCTCATGACAGCTTTTTAAAAATGGCAACAGCACTGGGGATGTGGTAAATTCCACAGATAACTGGCGAGTGGTGCATTGTTCTCAGAACAGAGTGTGGTAAGATTATACTAGAGAGTGATGCCATGGGGTAGGGGCAGAGGCTAATGCAGTGGATTTAATAAAATATAGTAAGCCTATCCACTAGGCCTCATGGAATAAGAAAAAACCTCCAAGAAGCTTGAGGCAACTCATGCTTGGAAAAAAAGTAAGATTCAGGCCATTTAGTCTGTTCCTCTCTTACAGATGCTACCAGATCTGCTGAATTAAGACAGCACTTCCCATGTTTATTTCAAATTTCCAGCAGATGCAGTATTTTGCTTCATTTGAATCCTAATGACACTGCCTGAGCTGTTGTAACCAACAGAGCTTCATCATGTTTATGTTAAAGAATGCTTTTCAATACTGAACTGTATTCAGCACAGGTTCTGGGTGCAACATCTGCAGTGTGATTCATGCAATGTGGAAACAGGCCTTTTGTCCCAACAAGTCTACACCTACCCTCCAAAGAGTATCCCATCCCAAACCTATTCCCCTACCCTACATTTACCCCTGAAAAATGCAACTAGCCTACACACCCCTGAAGATTATGGGCAGTTTAACAAGGCCAATTCACCTAACCTGCACATCTTTGTGACTATGGGATGAAACCGCAGCACCTGAAAGAAACCCACACAAACACGGGGAGAATGTGCAAACTCCACGCAGATAGTCTGCCCAAGGCTGGAATCGAACCCAGGTCCCTGGCGCTGTGAGGCAGCAGTGCTAACCGCTGAGCCACCGTGCCACTGGGTCTACCAGGTTACCTGGGAAATATGCTACATTTTTTTCAGCCCTTCAATACCATATAAATCCACTTGGAGTCTCTGAGGGAAAACTTCTTAAATTCCAGTGTATAATTTCATCTGCATATTAAACTGCACTAAAAATCAAAAACTGGCATTAAACCATGCAACCACAGTCTTTTTCTGGCCAATATAATTAAACGTTTTGTTCCTCAAAACGGATAGTGATATTACTACCATTACATGTAAGGCATTAATTGTTAGATTGTCTCCTGTTAGAAATGTTTATTGCCTGCCATTTGTGTGGTGTGAATCCTACTTGCCACTGACACCTGGATATTGTCCACATCTTTTGGCATTTGAAGATGGACTGCTTCAACAGATAAGCAGTCGTGAACATTGCTGAACATTGTGCAACCACTGTGAATATCCCTACTTTTAACCTTATGATGGAGGGAAGGTCATTGATGAAGGAGCTGAAGATAGTTGGACCTTGGACATTACCCTAAACAACTCCTGCAGAGATGTATTGGACCTGAGATGAAAGACCTCCAACAACCACAACAATCTTCCTTGTCTGGAGAGGATTCCAACTTGTAGAGAAGTTCCCCATGATCCAATGATGTTCAGTGTTGCTAGGGCTCCTTCTTACTACACTGAATCAAATTCTACCTTCATCGCAAGGGTGGTCACTCTCCATGTTTGAAATAAGGCTTTGATGTGGAGAGGAGGTGAATGGTTCTGTGACCCCTTTATACACAACTATGTGTATGAACAGTTTATTTCTGGTAAATGTCACGCAGTAGTGAATTCATGATCTTTTCCAGCATTGTGCTGATGATCAAAAGTAAATGGATTAGGCAGCAGTTGACTGTGTTGGGTTGTCTCATCAAGTTCAACCGATTATCTTAAATTGGTTATTAACGTAGCTGTTAGTGCAAAGGGATTGTTCAGCAAGTGTCACCTAAGCAAGGAACCGCATTTAACAGCCGACATTGCAATTTGAGTTTTGCAAGAGTGAGCAGTTGACGACAGTATGTAATCTGTCTTTGAGGAAAATGTTATTTGATCTAAATCAAGCTCAACTAACATCCTTTAATTTATGGAGTTATAGAGTGGAAACAGATCCTTTGGTCCAACCAGTCCACACCAACCATGTTCCCAAATTAAACTGGTGCCAGCTACCTACGTTTGGCCCATATCTCTCCAAACCATTCCCATTCATGTACTTATCCAGACATCTTTGAAATGTTGTAACTGTGCCTGCATCCATTACTTCCTCTGGCTGTTCATTCCACACAGGAACCATTCTCTATGTTAAAAACATTGTCCCTAATATCCTTTTTAAGTTATTCTCCTATTAATTTTAAAATATGCCCCCTAGGTTTGAAGGCCCCCACCCTAGGGAAAAGACCTAATCACCTTATCTATGCCCCTATTGATTAGATAAACTTCTATAAAGTCATCCTCAACCTCTTATGTTCCAGTGAAAAGAGTCCCAGCCAATCCAGCCTGTAGAGTGATAATAGAGAAGCGAGTAAGGATACTACTATTGATGTGGTGCATGTGGACATCACTTGATGAAATGGAACACAATAGACTTGATAGTAAGGTTATAATCTACAGCATGAAAGGGAAAATAGCAACATAGGAAACAGTGTAGTGGTTACGATTACCTTTTGGCTTAGAGAAAGGCTCAGAGTTGAGTTTCTTATGGATCAGTGTTCAGATACATTATGCTTCCAGTATATTAATAAACTAGACCATAGTGCACATGGTACAGTTTCAACATTTGTGGATGATGTAAAACTTCCAAGTATTAGAAATTGTTAGTGGAGGACAATAGTAAACTTCAAAACAACATAGCCAGGTTGGGTATACTGGGAGGCAAAGTGAATATCAAATTTAATGCAGCGAGGTGTGAAATGATCCATATGGTAAGATCAACTTGGAGAGATAATATAAAACAAAGATAACACTTGCAAAGCAGGTCTGAGAGCAGGGGAACATGAGTACATAAGTACATAAGTCATTGAAGGTGGCTGGACAGCTAGAAAGAGCAATTGATAAAGCTCTTTATTGGCAGTGGCACCAGGTGACAAAGAGTGATGTTAACCTGGAATATGACATACATCTAGTCTCAACTGGATCATTGCACTATCTTCTGGGCCCTACACCTTAACGAGGATGTGAAGGCATGAGAGAGGATGCAAAAAGATTTCATGGGAATGGTTCCAGTGACAAGGACATAAACAGTGAAGCCTATGAAATAGCCTGGAGAAGCTGGGGAAGTTCTCTTTGAGGAAGAGGTGATTGAAAGGAGATTTGATGAAGATTTTCAAAATCCTGAGACACCTGGACAGAGAATACTTGTTTCATTCATGGGATGTTAGCATTTATTGCCCATCCCTGCCCATGAGAAGGTGATGGTGAGCTGCATTCTTGAACCACTGCTCTCCATTTGATGTAAGTAGAACCATAAAGCTGCTAGGGAGGGAGTTCTATAGTTTGACTTAAAGATACAGGTGGAATGCAGATATGTTTCCAAATCAAGATGGTGAGTGGGTTGCAGGGAAACTTACAGGAGGTCTTCCAGAGCAAGGAGTTGAACTTGGCCAAGTGTTGCATACGCACATTCCAAGGTCCAGGACTACATACTGAGGGATGCACCAAAGCTTGGAGCAGCTGCCACCAAGGCACAGTGGGGAAAGACCACTGTCTGAGGTCTTCTGCTGAAGTTAAATGGAGGTCCATTCAGTTATTGAACCTTCCTGGTGCCTTAAATATATGCAATTCTTGTCAAATAAGAGTTGCTTTTGGTTTGTTTTTTTGGATACAGTCAAACTCCAATGTTCATTGGTTTCCTCGACATACTGCTGTACAGAACTGAACTGTGTTTGTGAAGATAATTTTTATGAATAAAGTATATTTTTGAAATTAAAAAAAAACTGCTGCAAACCCAGTCGAGCAGCTATGTTTTTTTAGCACCCAACCAGCTCGATCAATAGTACTGCAACTGAGCCACTGTTGATGACAGATGTTAAAGTCCCCCACCCAAAGTACATTCTGAACCCTTGCCATCCTCAGTGCTTCCTCTGAGTGTTGTTCAACACGGAGGAACAGTGATTCATCAGCTGATGTCTGAGGGTCATGACAAGTAGCGTGGGGTTTTGATTGGTGATGTTACATCTTAATAAGCAGGACCTTTCTTTGTCCCTGTTTGATCTGATGCCATGGCAGTTCATGGGGTCTGAAGTCAATGTTGAAGACTCTCAGTATATCGCTGGGCTGCCACCTCTGCTGGGTCTGTCTTGCCAGTGGGACAAGACATTTCTACGGATGGTGTTGTTTTGGACATTACATGTATGACATAATTCTGTGAGTATAACAATGCCAAGTCAATTCTCCCAGTTTTGACACAAGATATTTATTCGGTGGTCTTTGCAAGGTTGGCAGGGCTGCTGTTGTTTCTGGTGCCTTACTCAATGCCATCTAGCTTCCTTGTTATTTCTGAGATCTCTGAGTGGCTCATTTGACCATTTCAGAGGCCAGCTAAGAGCCAATCACACTGCTGTGAATCTGGAGAAACATTTTGGCCAAAATAGTGTAAGGACAAGAATTTTCCTTCTTTCAAGGATATTAGTGACCGTGCCATGGTAGGTTTACTAATCTAGTGACAAGTAATCCCGAGATAATACCACTATGCTATTGGTGGAAAGATCAAAACTAAGAGGGCACTAGCTTACAGTATATGGTTAGAAAAAGAAAGGAGAGGTTAGGAAAAGCATTTTTACAGAGCAATTGGTTATGATCTGGAATGTTCTGCCTCAAACTCTGATGGAGGCATGATCAGTGAGAGATGTCTCAAAAGGCAATTGAATCATTATCTGAATGGTATAAAAATAGTCCGGAAGAGGCAAGCTAGAAGGGGCCAGTATGGACATGATGGTTAGAATGGACTCCTTCTGTGCTGTAACCATTTTATAATTTTAAGTTATCTCTATCTTGTATCACATCTTGATACGATCACATTTGGAGCATTACAAAAACAACTTGGAAGCATGGAAATAACGCAGGCAATGATCTATCAGTCTGATATCAGAACTGAGGTGCCATTCTTATCACAGAAGATTGAGTAGGCTAGACTCTTTTATAGAAGACTTTAAAACTATGGAAGTGTTTCATACACAGAGAGACAGGAGACTCGCAGCAAAGACTCAAACCAAGGGGACCTTAAATATAAGATTAAAAATCCAAACTGAAGTTCTGGAATAGCTTCTTCAGCTAGAGAGTGGTCGAGGCCAGAAACAGTCACATTTAAGCTGAAGTGCATTAAATCCTTAAGAAGTAAAAGGATTGATGAGTTGTTTGAAGGAGGATTGGATGGAGGATTATGTGGAGTATAATAACTAGCATGGCTCTGGAAGATCTGCTTCTGTACTGCAAGTACTTGGAGAATTAGAATTAGAATCCCTGCAGCATGGAAACAGGCCTTTCACCCCAACAAGTCCGCACTGACCCTCCGAAGAATAACCCACCCATTCCCTATCCTTTATGTCCCCCTGATTAATGCACCTAACCTACAAATCCCTATGGGCAATTTAGCATGGCCAATTGACCTAACCTGCTTATCTTTGGATAGTGGGAGGAAACCAGAGCACCCAGAAGAAACCCACATAGACACAGGGAGAATGTGTAAACTCCACAAGGACAGTCACCCAAGGCTGGAATCGAACCCGGGTCCCTGGTGCTGTGAGCCACCATGCCACTCACTGGATGAACTTGAGAATGTATCCTTTCTTGTGACTAAATGAATTCAGAATTTCTTTGATAAATAAACATCATATGCGCACTGATCCATTTAGCAATTGTGCATATATTCACACAAGTACTTACTCTTGTGTATAAGCACCCTCTCTCTCACACACATAGACCCTCATGCACACACTTGTGCATACACACCCTCTCACATACACTTACCCTCATGCATACAATGATGCAGACACCCTCACTTTGTCACACACATACACACTTGAGCACAGTCTCTTTTGCACGTGCACAGCCTCTCTCTCTCTCTCTCTCTCTCTCTCACACACACACACACACTTTTCAGAATGCACCTGCCTTAAATAATCCTTTGTAGATTTGGAATCTGTGTATTCTATCGCTATTGTCAAATCTTCTTACTTAACTTGTTTCTCAGTCTCAATGTATCCAGGATAAAAATGCCTTTTGCTCATTTCCTGACTTGTTGTCTTTTAATATTAGAAAGTAAAATTAGTTTGGCACAGTCTTAAAACTAATTCCTTGTGGGCACTAGTCCACAGTGTTAAGCGTCTCACTATTCTATTCTAATTGGTTTTCACACTTGAAGAATACTTAATGTTAGTTTATGGGAGATGTTAATGTTGCACTGATGCAACAAAGGCTATTATTCTCAGCAGAAGACATTGTTGGGACCTTTCCTTTCACGACAAAGAGCAAACAGAGTCCTATTGGTCATTTCTGGTGGAATTAAATTTAGAAGTAGTTATGTGAAATCCTTAAAAGCCTTGGTTTATATTTAAGAGTGCCATGCGCATTTCTGTGTCCCTACATTATAGAAATATTATAGAAAGAATATGAGGCACTAGGGAAAAGTCCAATAAAATGATTATACCAGAACTGAAGACATTTAATTATCAGGAGAGACTAAACAGGGTTTTCTCTGAATCATTGAAAGACACGGCACAAAAAGAGGCCATTTGCTCCCTATTTCTTGTGCTAGCACAAACTGAAACAAAGTATTGCACCATTGCCATAAATGCGGAACATACCAGCATGGTAATGTTTCAAAATGTTTTCTTTAATTTCAGGTCTTTGAGTAGAAAGGAATAATTTGATTAGGGATAGTCAACACGGTTTTGTGAAGGATAGGTCATGCCTCACAAACCTTATTGAGTTCTTTTAGAAGATGACCAAATAGGTGGATTTCAGTAAAGCGATTGATGTGGTGTACGTGGATTTCAGTAAAGCGTTTGATAAGGTTCCCCATGGTGGGGTATTGCAGAAAATACAGAGGCATGGGATTGAGGGTGATTTAGCGGTTTGGACCAGAAATTGGCTAGCTGAAGGAAGACAGAGAATGGTGGTTGATGGAAAATGTTCATCCTGGCGTTCAGTTATTAGTGGTGTACTGCACTGATCTGTTTTGAGACCACTGCTGTTTGTCATTTTTATAAATGACCTGGATGAGGGTGTAGAAGCATGGGTTAGAAAATTTGCAGATGACACTAAAGTCATTGGAGCTGTGGACAGTGTGAAGGATGTTTCAGTTAACAGAGGTACATGGATAACCTGCAGAGCTGGGCTGAGAGGTGGCAAATTGACTTTAATGCAGAAAGATGTGAGGTGATTCACTTCACAGCAATATAGAGTACTGGGCTAATGGTAAGATTCTTTGTAGTGTGGATGAGCAGAAAGATCTCTGTGTCCATGTGCATAGATCCCTGAAAGTTGCCACCAAAGTTGATAGGGTTGTTAAGAAGGTGTATGGTGTGTTAGCTTTTATTGGTAGAGGGATTGAGTTTCGAAACCAGCTGAACAAAACTCTGATGTGGCTGAACTTGGAGTATTACGTACAGTTCTGGTCACTGCATTGTAGGAAGGATGTGGAAGCTTTGGAAAGGGTGTGGAGGAGCTTTACCAGGATGTTGCTTGGTATGGAGGGAACGTCTGATGAGGAAAGGCTGAGGGACTTGAGACTGTTTTTGTTAGAGAGAAGAAGGTTAAGAGGTGACTTAATAGAGACATACAAGATGAGCAGAGGGTTAGTTAGGGTGGACAGTGACAGCCTTTTACCTCGGATGGTGATGGCTCGGATAGCATGAGGGGACTAGCTTTAAATTGAGGGGTGATGGATATAGGAGAGATGTCAGAGGTAGGTTCTTTATTCATAGAGTGGTAAGAGCATGGAATGCCCTGCCTAAACAGTTGTAGACTCGCCAAATTTAATGGTTTTTAATGGTCATTGGATAATTATATGGATGATAATGGAACAGTTTAGGATAGATGGGTTTCAGATTGGTTTCAAAGCTCAGTACAACATCAAGGGCCAAAGGGCCTGTACTGCACTGTAATGTTCTATGTTCTATATTCTATGTAATAGTATATTACAGGGTGGAAAGTAGCCTTTTGTCCCATCATGTCTGTTCTGGTCATCAAGCATCTAATTATTCTTGTTTCATTTTCCAGCACTTGGCCCAGGCCTTGAATGATACTGCATTTCAATTGCTCATTTAGAAACTGAATTGGCTTTCAATATTGGCAGGGTTGAATTTAAGAGCCGTGAGGTTTTGCTGCAGCTCTGTAAAATCCTGGTTAGACCACACTTGGAATATTGTGTCCAGTTCTGGTCACCTCATTATGGGAAGGATGTCGATGCTTTAGAGAGGGTGCAGAGGAGATTTACCAGGATGTTGCCTGGATTGGAGGGCATGTCTTATGAAGAGAGGTTGAGTGAGATAGGGCTTTTCACACTGGAGAGAAGAAGGAAGAGAGGTGACTTGATAGAGGTGTACAAGGTAATGGGAGGCATAGATAGAGTAGATAGCCAGAGACTTTCCCCCAGGACTGAAATGGCTGTCATGAGGGGTCATAATTTTAAGGTGATTGGAAGAAGATATAGGGGTAGATTCTTTGTACAGAGGTTGGTGGATGCATGGAATACACTGCCAGCGGTGGTAATAGGCTTAGAAATGTTAGGGACATTTAAGTGCTACTGGACAAGCAAATGGATGGTAGTAAACTGAGAGCTATGTAGGTTAGGTTGATCTTAGATTAAGATAAATACTTGGCACAACATCATGGGCCGAAGGGCCTGTACAGTGCTGTACTGTTCTATGTTCTAAACGTCTTCAGGGTTCCCATCTCTATCACCCTTTTAGGCAGTGAATTCCAGATATCAACTAACCTTGTGGTGAAGACATTTCTGTTTTAAAATCCTCCAAATCTTTTGCCCCTTGCCATAATTCTATTTCCCCTGGTATTGATCCTCTACTAAGGGGAACAGTTTATGTCTACATTCTATTAATTTAATGCACCTCTCTGCTCAGTTACTGTCTCCTTGACTTGTCCGACCTGCCTATCTTCTTTTCCACCTATCCACTCCACCCTCTCCTCCTTGACCTATCACCTTCATCCCCTCCCCCACTCACCCATTGTACTCTATGCTACTTTCTCCCCACCCCCACCCTTCTCTAACTTATCTCTCCATGCTTCAGGCTCACTGCCTTTATTCCTGATGAAGGGCTTTTGCCCGAAACGTCGATTTCGCTGCTCGTTGGATGCTGCCTGAACTGCTGTGCTCTTCCAGCACCACTAATCCAGTATTTGGTTTTCAGCATCTGCAGTCATTGTTTTTACCTTATCCAAGGAAAGTAACCCCAATCTACCTTATGCCTGTTCATAATTGAAACTCTCCATCGCAGGTTACATTCTGGTGGATCTCCTCTGCACTGTCTCCAATATAATCACATCCTTCCAATAGTGCAGCAATCAGAACTGCCAACAGTACTCCAGTTGTGAAATATTAGAGTCTGCAAGGGGAGACAGTGAATGACAAGATGGGTTTTGATGCTGAAGGAAACTAATCAGCCCATCGTGTCTGCACCAGCTCTATTACCTAGTGCAGCTCTATTACCTAATGCTAATCCTCTGCCTTTTTCCTAAATTCCTACACACTATTACCATCCAAGAAAAAAGCCTCCTTGAATGCCTCAATCAAATCTGCCTCCATCACATTTCCATGAAGGTGGGATAAACACTGCAGTCCAGAGAAATGACCCATGTGATGTGAATGGCATGAGAACAGAAACTCAAGCAGAAACACATTGTTATGTGGGCTAGCAATTCCACACCATATCCTGTCTGAATACTATTTGAGATACAGAGACACAGGCATTCCTATGGGGAAGAAGGTTGAATGGTTTGTACTAAACACCAAGCAGAAAACTGGTGAGAGTTTGGGTTTAGTTCAGAAGAAAGGGAGCAGTCCAATTGCAGCTTTTTAAGGTTTAAGGAATGGGAAGTTGCCAAGATATGTCTTGCTGGTGTTAATTATATCCAGGATATCCTGAGCTGAGTGGAACATTTGTAGAAGGAGGCTGCAAGTTTTGACCTGGCATTGTGTGAAGAAGTGAACCTGGTGGAGAGCTGGGAAATAGAGTGGGATTGTTACTAAAATATTACCTGTCTGCCAGATATGAGTTCACACAGAATTGTTGCGTAAAACACATCTGTTGGTTGATATAAAAGTAACTTTTCTTCAATTTGATCTATCGATTGCCAGTTAATTAATGTTTGATCTATATTGATTTTAGGTTGAACAGGCTGTCCTGGAATTGTCTTAAACATACCTATTTACTATGTACCATGCCTATGTCCATCCCTCTCCTCCAGTGCCAGCCCGATCCTGCTACTCACTTCAGCCAACTGCTGATCAGCACCACCACATACCCATGTGGACTGGCATCTCTGGAACTGGTACCATATTTTAAATGCTATATGCATCCAGACAAACACTGACATACTGGATGATGAGATGTTCTTTGTTCACACTGTGACGGACAAGGGAAAAGTGCCACCCTGATGGGTAGATGGGTCCTGCAGTTCCTTAATGCCTGGGGAACCATGTCTCACAAATTTGATTAAGTCTTTTGAGGATGCAACCAAAAGATTGATGAAGGCTGAGCAGTACACATCATCTAAATGGTCTTTAGTAAAATCTTTGATAAGGTTCTGCACGGTAGACAGATTAGTACAGTTAGATCACATTGGGATTCAGGGTAAGCTTACCAACTGGATACAAAACTGGTTTCGTGGTGGTGGTGGAGGGTTGTTTTTCAGACTGAAGGCCTCTGACGAGCAGTGTTCCACAGGGATCAGTGCTGGGCCCACTATTCTTTGCTATTTATATAAATGACTTGGATGAGAACTGAGGAGGCATGCAGAGTAAGTTTGCAGGTGACACCAAAGTTGGTGGCATTGTAGACAGTGAAGAAAGTTATCTAAGGTGACAAAGAGATCTTGATCAATTGGGCTAATGAGCTGAGGGGTGGCAGATGGAATTTAATTTAGATAAATTCAAGGTATTGCATTTTGGTAAATATCAAAACTAGGAGACACATTTTTAAGGTAAGTGGAGAAAGATTTAAAAGGGACCTGAGGGGTAACATTTTCACACATAAGGTCGTTCATATGTGGATTGAACTGTGAGAGGAAGGTAGATGCAGGTGCAATTACAACATTTAAAGGGCATTTGGACAAGTACATGAATATGAAAGATTTTGAAGGGTAAGGGCTAAATGCGGATGGGGGCCAGTTTAATTTGGAAAACCTGATTGGCATGGACAGGTTGGACTGAAGAGTCTGTTTCCATGCTATATGATTCTATGACTATATGACTCTATGAGTAGTGAAGAATAATGGTCAAGCTTAGCTTTGTCTTGACATTAAAGCCCTACTCAAAACAGATGTCTAGGAGGAAGGATCAGGAGTAAGGTTCCTGGTTGTTTGTATTCCTTTTCTGGCTTCCCCAGCCCAGGGATGCTGAGGCTGAAAGCTAGATTGCCCCCAGTGGCAGGAAATTTAGTGTCATCCAGAAGGCAGTATCAGGACCACAGTATTCTGTGTGGTTTGCTATTTCATGAACAATACACCCACTGACTAGCGTACAGATGAAATGCCAGATACTTACATCCTAAAAGCTCAAATTCAATACCATCGCTCCAAGTGTCAGCAGGAAAACTTTAAAGTAATTAGCACAGCACTCCTCTTGCAAATATTATTCTATAAAACAGATTATTCTCTGTACTTATTCAGACTGATTAGCTGTAATGTAATTCCCACTGTGGAATCAATTTGCCCTGAACACATTCTGACTGTAACTGCTATCCTGGGTAGCAGATGGGCGGCAGAGACTGCGTCACCAACTTAACATAGGTTAGGAAAATAGCACAAAGCACTTGGCAATCACTGACAGGCCATAATTAACATTTATTGCTCATCACCAGCTTCTTATTGTTCATCGTGAATGGCCTTTTGTGCTTATGGAACAATCACTGTGTAGAGAGAATGCTGCTTTGGCCTGTGGTTGAAAGCCTGATCAATGACAGAATGACTGATGGTGCAAACTGCCACAGTGCAAGAGAGAGAGCAAGGCGTTCTTATTTACAGCCATCCCATTGCTTTCTTTCCTCTCTTCCAGTGACCATTGGATCTTATCTGGCCTGCAGGAATACAAGGTCACGAGCCATCGTCCATGTTTTACTGAATCTGGTTATAGCTGGAGTCCATGGTCTTCAGAGCTGAAACACGTTTGAATTCTCAGCCAATGTTCAAATGGAACTCCCTCAAGCATGCCCAGCAACAGGCATATGTACACCTCCGCGCACGTGCATTCACCCCAGATATAATGTCCAATCCCTGCCTCAAGGTGGCTGAAAGTTGAGTATTGCCAGCCCTGTGATTGGTCCAGCCCGCCCTGCCATCCTTAATAAAACGGTGAACCCGCTTGGTGGCTATGGGTGGCTCTGTGATTAGCACTGCTGCCTCACAGTGCCAGGATCCCACGTTCAAGTCCAGTCGTTGGCGAATGCCTTTGTGGAGTTTGCACATTCTCGCTGTGTCTGTATGGGTTTCCTTTGGGTGTTCCAGTTACCTCTCGCAGTCCAAAGATGTGTTGGTTAGGTGGATTGGCCATGATAAATTACTCCATAGTGTACAGGGATGTGCAGGCGAAGTGGTCTTGCTGTGGGAAATGGGGCATTATGTGGATAGGCAGGGGTGTGGATAAGGTGGAGACTCAATGAGCCAAATGGCCTCTTGTAGGAATTCAGTGAGGTGTTTGAAGATCAGGCCATCTTCAGGAAGATTGCTGAGTTCATCTAATTGCTAGTGAAGGCCTCCCAGTTGGAGCTGTGATCTGATTCCCACAGCACGCAGTAAAATCAAGCCCAACAAGGAAAAGGTACTCTTCTCTCACACTGAGAAGGAGAGATGACGCAGAGGTGAAGGCAATGCAAGGTCATGATTATATTCCCCACTTCAATTTGTTAGCAATCTTTCCATATGTTCTGTCATTTTCTTTCTGAAACGGCCTAGAGTGAAATAAGAGCTGAGAAACTGGATGTAAACGACAGGAAAAGTAAGCATTTAAAATCAGAGCATTGTAAAACAGCTAAAGGTAGACAAGCAGGAGTCTGGAAGAACACAGCAAGCCAGGCAGCACCAGGAGGTGGCAAAGTCAATGTTCAAGATTTGTTCCAACACAGCAAAAAGCAGCATTTCGAACAGGAACTGAGCCTTTGGCCCATGATGTTTGACTACACTGACTGAGGGCAGGAGTCATTAAGTTAATGGGAGGGCAAAGAAGCAGTTAGCCAAATTCCGCATTAAATTACAGAGTCCATAAAGCTAAATGTATTTTTAAAAAATATTTTGGTCGGGTTGCTTGGTGACAGCTCGCGATCACTTCTAAGTCTGAGAAACCCCAAGTTCTGATTTTCTGATTCAGTTCTGACCTGATTCTGATGAACACTGACTGGGCTTCCTCTGCTTTCTCCCCACAGATGCTGTCAGTCCTGCTGAGTTTCGGCAGCAATTTCCATTTCAGATCTCTAGCATGTGCAGCTCTCTGAATTATTTATCAGTGTTGTCCTTGAAAGTTTTCGGTCAGTGCGTTTCAGGACACAATGGATCTCTTTCCATCAAGCTTTGAATTTTGCTTTTATTTTCCCCATTTTGCAGAGCGAGGCGTTGATATTAAAATAGACTCAGCATGCACTTGTCAGGTTCCTGTTTCCTTGGGCTTGTGAATAGTGCAGGAGTTCCCAATGTATTCCAGGGCCACTTGCTTTATATCATTCTGAAAAGTTTTCGATCGGATAGTGTGATCTGTAATATAGTGACTCTCTTTTATTGCAGGAGTACAATGAACAGGACATAATTTAACAGGACTGCTTCAGATTCAGTGGTGTAATTGGCAAAATTGTTAATTGATTTTATAAATTACTCCAGCGAGATCAATACAAAAGCTTCGATCTATGGTTGTATTTTGTTGCAAATGTCAGCAACTTAGCACATCTCTCAAGTGGTATTGAGAGCCGTGTTATCATGAGCAATCAACAAGTCGATCACGTCAATGATAAATCCTCAATGAGCAGCTACAGAGCCAGGTTGATTATCTCAGGGCAGAATGGAGGGAGAGAAGAAAGTATTGTGGTGTACCAGTGAATCGGGTCTTTTCTGTTCCTGATTCTCACTCTGTGGATTAAAACACACAAAGCATGAGCCTACTTTGCACAATTTGCAACACCAGCTTCTGACAATAGGACAGAAAAGCCTGGAAGTCTAGTCAATTATTATCAACACTGCTGGACGTTACTTTCACATGAGGATTTGAGATGTTGCATCGCTAGACTGAACACAGCAAATAGGAAAATCAGAAAGGAATTAGTTACTGTCGGATGCAATGAAACTCTCATTGACCAACTACTTCTTGGGCACTTTTCAAGACCTGGACTTTTGGGGATAATACAGGTAACTATGAAATGAATATTTGTCTGGAATAAATATTAATGGCCCATAATTTGAAATTATTATCTTTCAGTAACAAATAGTTGAAGAAATATTAAAAGAAATATTACTTCTGAAGCTGTGCTGCTTAACCATTATGAGGAAAGCTAGGTTTGTATTTCTCCCACAGGAAACATCAGTAAAAATAGTAATACAAAAGCAAAATAGTGTGGGTGCGAAAAATTTGGGGGAAAAGAACCCAGGAAATGCGAGAAACACTCAGCGGGTGAGATGGTGTCTGTGGAGTGATAAACAGAACAAACTCTCCAACAGAATAAGTTTTCATATGAGAATTCAAGCAAATTGTAATCATTTTGAACTGAGATATTTCCAATGCTTCTGTCGAGATACGAGTTGATCTGCTGAGTGTTTATTATCTCATTGAAATCATTGATCATTTATTACTTGCCGTGGTAAGTCAGCCATTGAGCCTGTGCTAGTCGGAAACAAGTACATAACCACTCAATCCTATTTTCCAGCACTTGGCCCATAACCCTATGTGAAAGTGAGGACTGCAGATGCCGGAGATCAGAGCTGAAAATGTGTTGCTGGAAAAGCGCAGCAGGTCAGGCAGCATCCAAGGAGCAGGAGAATCAACGTTTCGGGCATGAGCCAATCCTGAAGAAGGGCTCATGTCCGAATCGTCAATTCTCCAGCTCCTTGGATGCTGCCTGACCTGCTGCGCTTTTCCAGCAACACATTTTCAGCCCATAACCCTATGTGCCTTGGAATCCTAAATGCACATTTAAATATTGCTTCAATGTTATGAAGTTTTCTGCCGCCACCACCCTTACAGACAGTGAGCTCCAGATTCCCAACACCTTCTGGGTGAAAGGGCTTTTCCGCACATTTCCTACATACCTTAAATCTATGTCCCTTGGTCATTACTCCCTCTATCAAGGGGAAATTCTTCTTCCTGTCTACCCTGTCTATGGCCTTGTATAATTTTACACATCTTACTCATGTCCCTTCTCAATCACCTCTGCAACAAGGAAAACAATCCCAGTGTATCCATGCCCCGAGTCTTCAATCTCTTCTTTAACTAAAACTGTGTTATCATAGTCAATATTGTTTTGTTGGAGACTCTTCACAAATCGCTAATGGATGTTTGAAGGAATGGTACTACAGAACAGAATCTCACTCATGCTATTGGACTGATGAAAAGAAATGAATGCATAATGATTTATTGTCACTTGTCCTTGACATTGAACAACACAGTAATATACAGTGAAAAGTTTCACTCATCACCACAATCCAGTGTCATTAAAACACTTCAAGAATAAAAAGACAAAACTTCACACTGCTGCCTCAGCCATGGGTCTTGAGCCCTGAGCAGGCTGACCAAAGACACCTGTGTCGCCATCTGCACCGGACACACCAATATCACCGTCACCACCCTTGGGGTGCCATCTCTTTGTTGCTGGGCCCACCTCGTCAACGGGTCACCTTTGCTGGGTCCCATGCCGGAACCCAACTCACCCTGCAACCAAGAGCCCCCAGCTCCACGACCACTACTGTCTCACAGATAACCAGGAGTGCCCACTCTGGGCCTGCAACAACCAGGAGTCCTTATCTCTGCCACCAGCCCAGGCTGCCACCTCACGAAGAGTCCCGCTCCGGCCACTGCCTTCTACGATGTCATCCTCTCCGCCGATATGAAGAAGATGAAAAAAAAAGAAAAAGAATGAAGACAAAAAGGGTAAGGAAAGAAGGGAGGATGCGGCTACCTGGAGTAGATGGGCCCAGGAGCCTGAATGCTGCCTTCCTTGGCATTTTGGTATAGATGTTCAGTTGTAATTTTATAAACCAATAGTCAAACTGTGGATCAAATCCTCTCTACTGTTAAGGGTGATATTATCCTTTTTCAAATGCTGTTTCCTCTTTAGTCCCGATTAACAAACAATAATATTCAATACTAAGGAGGATGGAGGAGTCTACACAGAAGGAAAAATGAAATAACAATACAAATTTGCTTTTTTAAGATATTTTATTCCACTGACTGCACACAAAGTCCAAGCACAGAACCAGAGAGGATCTCCAGGCATTTGGTGTCTCCTTCAATACCTTGACTGACTTAAGAATTTAAAGTGACTGGACGGGAAGTAGCTTATTCATTTATTGTGGCAAAATGTAGAAATTGTGGAGTAGTATAGAAATCTATAAATTGCAGTATCATAGTTCTTCAATCAAATTTCACTGTTTGTTTCTACTAATCCATAAGTCATCCCTTCAAATATTTATAGTGCTGTCTTTTGAATAATATTTTCATCTAATCCTCCGGAAAGCACTCCATACTTTGGGAAATGCTTATGTTTTTCTGCCTAATAGCACGAAAAATCTTCTGACTATTCCTTATCTCAAAACTTGGCACCATTTTGAAAATCTCCGTTCAATCTCTTAAAGAAAGGACTGGCATTTTGAGGAAATAGCACCTTTCATGATGCCAGGACTCCACAAAGTGCTTTCAAAAAGATATATTCGAGGTGTCCCATCCCAGGGCTGCATTGGGAATGGAAGCTTCATTCCTCATTGTCTCTCTCTCTCGTTTTGAAGATGTGATCTACCAGGTCATGGGCCTTCCATTGACTGAACAGGCTGACTCACAACCTATAGATCTTTGGCCACAACGGACACCAAATCTCATGCCATAATGGGACCCATTTGCTTCCTTTGCCTCCCCACATTGCTTCGTCATTAAGGCATTAGTTTAAAGCATGATGCAACTTGATTGGTACTGAGTTCATCTCAGTCATTAGTGCCAATGATGCTGAGCTTCAGAGTGACTTGGAAACATTTTCTTTGTCTTTTCCACAAAGATGGGTACTTGAGTTGAGAAAATAGGAACTAGCAGATATGGGACCTTCTGACATCCAGGTAAAATATCCACTGCAAACTGCAGGTGTTTTGCTTGAATATTTCTAGAATTAGCTTCAAGAATGACATTTATTCAAGAGACCTCGTGTTGAATTCAAAGGATTCAACAGAGGTATCACTAGTGGGATTTCTCTCGTGACCTTATGTGTTGCCAATGCACAGTTCAGGTCTCAGTGCAGTGTAGGAGTGTAATGACCACAAGTGCTCTGCACACGGCTATTTTTGTTCAGATCTTTGTTGTCAAACACTCACTGCCTTTGCTTGTAGAAGGCTGGGCTAGCACAGCTCATCTGATGTTAGATATCCTCTTCAATAGTGTCCTTTTGGAAAAGGTTTTTGCCAGGGTCAAGGAGTTGTTCAACATATTCCTGGAGTATCTCCTCTCACATTTGCATGAGATAGAATATTTGGTTGATCGGGTGTGGTTTAATGTGAGTTTTGGTTTTGATAAAACTGAGTTTGTACGCAGAGTCGAAGACATCAAAAGTGGCTTGCAAATCTGGCGCAGAGTGAGGAAGTAGCTATAGTCATCTGCACACTGTAGATCCCAGGTGGCTTGTTTAGTTTTGACACAGGGATGACTCAAGCTAGAGATTTCCATCTAGACAGTACTTAATACTAACAACAGAGGGTAGTTGACCTTTGAGATGAATATGGTTTATCAGGTGAATAGGAAGCAGAGTTGGGGCTGTTACACAGTCTTGTTTGACATTGGTCTGGATTTCAAAAGTGTCTCCCAGAAAGATCTCCCTTCAGAGCAGCCCTTTGAACTTTTGAGCATCAACCACAGAGCTTCAGAATTTACTAAATATTCAGTTACATTATGTGCCTTTAGTGTGGAGCTTTAAACCAAGGGTTTTGACTCATGTAGGAACATGACCCACTGAAATACAGCTGATACATTAATGTTGATTTCAAAGGGAAAATAAAAAAAATCTTAATGGTTTGGGGGGTCCGGGGGGAGGGGGGGGGGGCGCGTTAGGGGAGGGTAGGGGGCATGCAGCTCACTTTGCATTGTGGATCTGCTGTTTCAGCCACGATTATGACAATAATGAGAGAGAAGGAAATACAACCCATTCAAGTTGTCCCTTAGAAACAGTGAATGGAGTATAAAGCTTTTTTTAAAATTTTGACTTCATCAAAGGAGGTTTACTAGATTGGTGGCTGGAGTGAGTGGGTTGTTTTATGAGGCTAGGTTGGACAGATTGGGGCTTGTCTCGATAAGTTCACAAGAGTGATGGATGACGTTGTTAAGGTTCTTGATACAGTGGATGTGGAACGGATGTATCTTCTTGAGCCAGTCTAGAACTATGAAGCACTGTTTCAAAATTCGGGTTGCCTTTTCAGTTCAGAGATGACGAGCACTGTGTTCTGTCAGAAAGTTTTATAGCTTTGAAAAGTGGAGGTGGTCATTGAATATTTCTAAGACAGAGGTGAAGAAATGTTTGTTGAACAAGGAAGTAAAGGGTTATCAGTGTGGCGAGTGGGTGGAGGGGTGATGTAGTTGGGTATGTGAAACATAACTAGATCAGCCATGATATCATCGAGAGGCTGCATGGTCTTCTCTTGTTCCTGTTTCATAGGTTTGTATCAATTATCTTGAATTTATACCATTTGGTTACTTACCCTTCAGCCAGTGAAAATTGTTTCTCCTTGATTCTTCTATTAGGACCCTTCAAGAATTTCAACATTTCTCTTAAATTTATCTTCAGTCTTCTTTGTTCTAAGTTTGTTCTGGAAACATAGGTAAGGCTGTCACCCCTTAGTTAAATTAGATTCCCTACAGTATGGAAACAGGCCCTTTGGCACAACAAATCCATACCAACCCTCTGAAGAGTGACCCACCCAGCCCCATTCCCCTGACTAATGTACCTAACACTATGGGCAACTTAGCATGGCCAATTCACCTGACCTGCACAACTTTGGATTGTGGGGGGGGGAACCCATGCAGACACGGGGAGAATGTGCAAACTCCACACAGACAGTCGACCAAGACTGGAATCAAACCCAGGTCTCTGGTGCTGTGAGGTAGCAGTGCTAACCACTGAGCCACTGTGCTGCCCTGGTTACACTGGACGCGTGAAGAGTTGAGCTTCTCATGCATCACAAATAACAAGACTGAGTCAGCAAGTTCCCTTTTGCGACCAACATTGAGAAACCAATTGAGTTTGAATAATAATTCAGCAGGTTAGGTACCAATGACAGAAATTATTGAGTTCAATTTCCCAATGTTTGTGGTTGAACCTGAACTCCAGTCATCTGTATTGCCTGTCCAGTAGCAGAATCTCAAGGCCACCATCACAAGAGCCTTGCAAGTCAATGGTTGAAAGAGTGTTAGCAGCAGATGCAATAATTTTCCAATGGGAAATTGCATGTGTTGGAGAAATTAGCAGAGCTATGGAGAAGGAGCAGAGGAGGAGGACCAATCGATTAGCAGCTTCAAAGAGCTGGCACAGACCTAATGGACCGAATGGTCTCCTTCTGTGCCACTCGCATTTTGCTGGGAGAAGGAAAAAGGGTTTATTTCATCAGATTCATCTGAGACTCATTGTAAATGCTGTGCTGTCAGTTTGAGTGGTGTGAGTCATGTCTAACATCTTTGTAAACAATGATGTATTCCAGGAAACCTTAACAGCAAGTAATAGAGAGTATTAGAGAGGACGCAATGTGATGAACAAATGTAAACAAATTTGTAACCATTGTTTCTCTAAGTAGTTGACTTTTTTTATAGCAGTATAATCGTCACTATCTCTAGGGACAGAGGCAATAAAACAAATGCCTCCAAATTATTTTGAAGAAGAGTCGATAGCTCTCCCCTATGTTGTGGTCAATAATTATCTCTCAGATCAGGATCAGTAAAGCAGCAAGTACCTGGTCACTATCATGATGCACTCTGTCTGCAAATTGCCCATTGCTTTTCCTGACCACTTTTCAAAAACATTTAAATTGACTCAAACATTTCAACGTAATCTGAGGTTGGCAAAGGATTGTATAAATGCAAGTTTGTTCTCATTCTCTAAGTCAACTTTGTAAACCAACAGTTTTACTGTTACACTTTGCGGAGATGAGCCAAAGCTGAGAATTTGTTTCGTTTTACCAGGATTAAATGGGATTTCAATGTCTGTCAAATGTCTACGCTTGAAATAAAAGTAAAAGGAAATTGAGGAAAAGTATCCAAAGCAATTAAAAATGGCATTCTATTTCCACATGAGATTGTGAAGGTTAGAACAGGATTCACTGTTACATGATTAACTTTCATCTCTTGTGAGGAATGTGACCAATACGCTTAATGGAATCCTGTGAGAGTGCAGCTGTTTATCTCACAATTATACAATACATTCTCTGGAACATGATATAAATTCAGGTTCTCTGTTACATGACACAGCTTTAACTGTTCATGTTCCTTTAGCTGGCAGCAGATGGCCATTCTGCCAGCAACTGAATACTGGCAAGCCCTGGAAATCATCCGAATACTCACCTTAAAGTTGCAGTTTGGTTGCCTGCCAGTGCTGTCAAACCAAAGGGGCCCTATGCTATTTTCCCAACCCTTAATCTGGAACCTCACCACCACTCTGCTGAGAAAATTTAGCACCTGACATTTGACTAGATGAAGTTTTGAAATTGAAATTGAATCCAATGAATGCAGTAATTCGTGGACTGGAACCAAAATATAGCACTGGCTGTCTTCTCAATTTAATGAGTGAGACTGGATCCTGTGTAACACAGCCTTATTGCGCTGTATGGATCAGACCTTTTGGTCACAGCTGGCTCTTTTCACTGCCTGCATTGATCAAGGCAACAGGGAATAGCAGATGCTGGAGGGCAGAGGCAGGGACGGGAATTGCAGATGCTGGAGGTCGAAGATGGGGATGGGAATTGCAGATGCTGGAGGTCGGAGACGGGGACGGGAATTGCAGATGCTGGAGGTCGAAGATGGGGATGGGAATTGCAGATGATGGAAATCAGAGGCGGGGACGGGAATTGCAGATGCTGGAGGTTGGAGACGGGAATGGGAATTGCAGATGCTGGAGGTCGGAGGCGGGGATGGGAATTGTAGATACTGGAGTTTGGAGGCGGGGCCGGGAAGTGCACATGCTGGATGTCGGAGATGGAGGTGGGAATTGTAGATACTGGATGTCGGAGGCAGGGATGTCAAAGGCAGATGCTGAAGGTCGGAGGCAGGGATGGGAATTGCAGATGCCGGACGTCGGAGACGGGAATGGGAATTGCGGATGCTGGAGTTTGGAGGCGGGGATGGGAATTGCAGATGCTGGAGGTCGGAGGGCGGGATGGGGATTGCAGATGCCGGACGTCGGAGACGGGAATGGGAATTGCGGATGCTGAAGGTTGGAGGCGAGGATGGGAATTGCAGATGCTGGAGGTCGGAGACGGGGACGGGAATTGCAGATGCTGGAGTTTGGAGGCGGGGGCGGGAATTGCAGATGCTGGAGGTCGGAGGCGGGGATGGGACTTGCAGATGCTGGAGGTCGGAGACGGGGACAGGAATTGCAGATGCTGCGGGTCGGAGACAGGGACGGGAATTGCAGATGCTTGAGTTTGGAGGCGGAGATGGGAGTTGCAGATGCCGGATGTCGGAGGCAGGGATGGGAATTGCAGATGCTGGAGGTCAGAGGCCGGGATGGGAATTGCAGATGCTAGAGGTCGGAGGCAGGGACAGGAATTGCAGATGCTGCGGGTCAGAGACAGAGACGGGAATTGCAGATGCTGAAGGTCAGAGACTAGGATGGGAATTGCAGATGCTGGATGTCGGATGCGGAGATGGGAATTGCAGATGCTGGATGTCGGAGGCGGGGATGGGAATTGCAGATGCTGGAGTTTGGAGATGGGGACAGGAATTGCAGATGCTGGAGGTCAGAGGCGGGGATAGGAATTGCAGATGATGGACGTCGGAGGCGGGGACGGGAATTGCAGATGCTGGATGTCAGAAGCAGGAATGGGAATTGCAGATGCTGGAAGTCAGAGGCGGGGATGGGAATTGCAGATGCTGGAAGTCGGAGGTGGAGATGGGAATTGCAGATGCTGGAGTTTGGAGGCCGGGATGGGAATTGCCGAGGCTGGAGGTCAGAGGCGGGCACGGGAATTGCAGATGCTGGATGTCGGAGACGGGACGGAAATTGCAGACGCTGGAGGTCAGAGGCGGGGACGGGAATTGCAGATGCTGGATGTCGGAGACGGGGATGGGAATTGCAGATGCTGGAAGTCGGAGACGGGGACGGGAATTGCAGATGCTGGATGTCAGAAGCAGGAATGGGAATTGCAGATGCTCGAAGTCGGAGATGGGGATGGGAAGTGCAGATGCAGGAAGTCGGAGATGGAGATGGGAATTGCAGATGCTGGAGGTCAGAGACAGGGACGGGAATTGCAGATGCTGGAGTTTGGAGGCCGGGATGGGAATTGCCGAGGCTGGAGGTCAGAGGCGGGCACGTGAATTGCAGATGCTGGATGTCGGAGACGGGACGGAAATTGCAGACGCTGGAGGTCAGAGGCGGGGACGGGAATTGCAGACGCTGGAGGTCGGAGACGGGGACGGGAATTGCAGATGCTGGAGGTTAGAGGTAGGGATGGGAATTGCAGATGCTGGATGTCGGAGACGGGACGGGAATTGCAGATGCTGGATGTCGGAGACGGGGATGGGAATTGCAGATGCTGGAAGTCGGAGGTGGAGATGGGAATTGCAGATGCTGAATGTCGGAGACGGGGACGGGAATTGCAGATGCTGGAGGTCGGAGGCGGGGACGGGAATTGCAGATGCTGGAGTTTGGAGGTGGGGATAGGAATTGCAGATGCTGGAGGTCGGAGGGCAGGATGGGGATTGCAGATGCTGGAATTTGGAGACGGGGATGGGAATTGCAGATGCCAGAGGTTGGAGGCGGTGACCGGAATTGCAGATACTGGAGGTCGGAGACGGGTATGGGAATTGCAGATCCTGGAGGTCAGAGGCAGAGACGGGAATTACAGATGCTGGATGTCAGAGGCAGGGATGGGAATTGCAGATGCTGGATGTCGGAGGCGGGGATGGGAATTGCAGATGCTGGAGGTCAGAGGCCAGGATGGGAATTGCAGATGCTGGAGGTCGGAGGCAGGGACAGGAATTGCAGATGCTGCGGGTCAGAGACAGGGACGGGAATTGCAGATGCTGAAGGTCAGAGACTAGGATGGGAATTGCAGATGCTGGAGTTTGGAAGCAGAGATGGGAATTGCAGTTGCTGGATGTCGGATGCAGAGATGGGAATTGCAGATGCTGGATGTCGGAGGTGGGGATGGGAATTGCAGATGCTGGAGTTTGGAGGCAGGGACGGGAATTGCAGTTGCTGAATGTCAGAGGCCGGGATGGGAATTGCAGATGCTGGTAGTCGGAGACGGGGACGAGAATTGCAGATGCTGGAGGTCGGAGACGGGGATGGGAATTACAGATGCTGGAGTTTGGAGGCCGGGATGGGAATTGCCGAGGCTGGAGGTAAGAGGCTGGCATGGGAATTGCAGATGCTGGATGTCGGAGACGGGTACTGGAATTGCAGATGCTTGAGGTTGGAGGCGGGGTTGGGAATTGGAGATGCTAGATGTCACGGGGATGGGAATTGCAGATGCTGGATGTCGGAGATGGGAAAGGGAATTGCAAGTGCTGGAGGTCAGAGGCGGAGATGGGAATTACAGATGCTGGAGTTTGGAGGCCGGGATGGGAATTGCCGAGGCTGGAGGTAAGAGGCTGGCACGGGAATTGCAGATGCTGGATGTCGGAGACGGGTACTGGAATTGCAGATGCTTGAGGTTGAGGCGGGGTTGGGAATTGGAGATGCTAGATGTCACGGGGATGGGAATTGCAGATGCTGGATGTCGGAGATGGGGACGGGAATTGCAAGTGCTGGAGGTCAGAGGCGGAGATGGGAATTACAGATGCTGGAGTTTGGAGGCCGGAATGGGAATTGCCGAGGCTGGAGGTCAGAGACGGGCACGGGAATTGCAGATGCTGGATGTCGGAGACGGGGACAGGAATTGCAGACGCTGGAAGTCGGAAGTGGAGATGGGAATTGCAGATGCTGGAGGTCAGAGGCGGGGATGGGAATTGCAGATGCTGGTGGTCGGAGATGGCGATGGGAATTGCAGATGCTGGATGTCGGAGAGGGGGACAGGAATTGCAGACGCTGGAGTTCAGAGGCGGGGATGGGAATTGCAGATGCTGGACGTCGGAGACGGCGACGGGAATTGCAGATCCTGCGGGTCAGAGGCAGGGACGGGATTTGCAGATGCTGGAGGTCGGAGGCGGGGATGGGAATTGCAGATGCTGGAGGTCGGAGACGGGGATGGGATTTGCAGATGCTGGATGTCGGAGGTGGGGATGGGAATTGCAGATGCTGGAGTTTGGAGGCAGGGACGGGATTTGCAGATGGTGGAGGTCAGAGGTGGGGATGGGAATTGCTGATGCTGAATGTCTGAGACGGGGACGGGAATTACAGATGCTGGAAGTTGGAGGTCGGGACGACAATTGCAGATACTAGAGGACAGAGTTAGGGACGGGAATTACAGATACTGGAGGACAGAGGTAGGGATGGGAATTGCAGATACTAGAGGACAGAGGTAGGGACGGAAATTGCAGATACTAGAGGACAGAGGTAGGGAAGGGAATTACAGATAATGGAGGACAGAGGTAGGGAAGGGAATTACAGATACTAGAGGACAGAGGTAGGGACGGGAATTACAGATACTAGAGGACAGAGGTAGGGATGGGAATTACAGATACTAGAGGACAGAGGTAGGGATGGGAATTACAGATACTAGAGGACAGAGGTAGGGATGGGAATTACAGATACCAGAGGACAGAGGTAGGGATGGGAATTGCAGATACTAGAGGACAGAGTCGGGGTTGGGAATTGCAGACTCTGGAGGTCAGAGATGGGGTCGGGAATTTCAGATACTGGAGGTCAGACGTAGGGACGGGAATTTCAGATGCTGGAGGTCGGAGAAGGGAATGGGAATAGCAGATGCTGGAGGTCAGAGGCGGGGACGGGAATTTCAGATGCTGGAGGTTGGAGGCCGGGACGGGAATTGCAGATACTGGAGGTCAGAGGTAGGGCTGGGAATTGCAGATGCTGGAGGTCAGAGGCGGGGATGGGAATTGCAGATGCTGAATGTCGGAGACAGGAATGGGAATTTCAGGTGCTGGAGGTCAGAGGTGGGGATGGAAATTGCAGATGCTGCAGGTCTGAGGTAGGGATGTGAATGGCAGATGCTGGAGATCGGAGATGAGGATGGGGATTGCAGATGCTGGAGGTTGGAGACGGGGACAGGAATTGCAGACGCTGGAAGTCGGAAGTGGAGATGGGAATTGCAGATGCTGGAGGTCAGAGGCGGGGATGGGAATTGCAGATGCTGGTGGTCGGAGATGGCGATGGGAATTGCAGATGCTGGATGTCGGAGAGGGGGACAGGAATTGCAGACGCTGGAGTTCAGAGGCGGGGATGGGAATTGCAGATGCTGGACGTCGGAGACGGCGACGGGAATTGCAGATCCTGCGGGTCAGAGGCAGGGACGGGATTTGCAGATGCTGGAGGTCGGAGGCGGGGATGGGAATTGCAGATGCTGGAGGTCGGAGACGGGGATGGGATTCGCAGATGCTGGATGTCGGAGGTGGGGATGGGAATTGCAGATGCTGGAGTTTGGAGGCAGGGACGGGATTTGCAGATGGTGGAGGTCAGAGGTGGGGATGGGAATTGCTGATGCTGAATGTCTGAGACGGGGACGGGAATTACAGATGCTGGAAGTTGGAGGTCGGGACGACAATTGCAGATACTAGAGGACAGAGTTAGGGACAGGAATTACAGATACTGGAGGACAGAGGTAGGGATGGGAATTGCAGATACTAGAGGACAGAGGTAGGGAAGGGAATTGCAGATACTAGAGGACAGAGGTAGGGAAGGGAATTACAGATAATGGAGGACAGAGGTAGGGAAGGGAATTACAGATACTAGAGGACAGAGGTAGGGACGGGAATTGCAGATACTAGAGGACAGAGGTAGGGATGGGAATTACAGATACTAGAGGACAGAGGTAGGGATGGGAATTACAGATACTAGAGGACAGAGGTAGGGACGGGAATTACAGATACTAGAGGACAGAGGTAGGGATGGGAATTACAGATACTAGAGGACAGAGGTAGGGATGGGAATTACAGATACTAGAGGACAGAGGTAGGGATGGGAATTACAGATACCAGAGGACAGAGGTAGGGATGGGAATTGCAGATACTAGAGGACAGAGTCGGGGTTGGGAATTGCAGACTCTGGAGGTCAGAGATGGGGTCGGGAATTTCAGATACTGGAGGTCAGACGTAGGGACGGGAATTTCAGATGCTGGAGGTCGGAGAAGGGAATGGGAATAGCAGATGCTGGAGGTCAGAGGCGGGGACGGGAATTTCAGATGCTGGAGGTTGGAGGCCGGGACGGGAATTGCAGATACTGGAGGTCGGAGGTAGGGCTGGGAATTGCAGATGCTGGAGGTCAGAGGCGGGGATGGGAATTGCAGATGCTGAATGTCGGAGACAGGAATGGGAATTTCAGGTGCTGGAGGTCAGAGGTGGGGATGGAAATTGCAGATGCTGCAGGTCTGAGGTAGGGATGTGAATGGCAGATGCTGGAGATCGGAGATGAGGATGGGGATTGCAGATGCTGGAGGTTGGAAGCGGGGATGGGAATTGCTAGAATGGCTTGGCAGGCCTGGCAGTGTCCGACATGTGTGAGCAGAGTTGAACATTGCAGAGCAGAAGGGTCACTGGACCTGGAATGTTAATTCTGCTTCCTCTCCGGATGCTGCCGGGCCTGCTGTGTTTTTCCGGCGGTTCCTGTTTTAGCTCCTGATTTTCAGCACCTGCGGTTCCTTGGTTTTTGCTTGGTGCAGGTGAGTGGAGGGAGCCAGCTGTGATTAGAGGGGTGTGGTTTGTGTGTGGTAGCGAGCATTTTTAAGAGTTGGGTGCTGTTTTGATTTCCAGAATTGGAGTTTTGTTACTGCCTGCATTGTTGAATATCTAATCCAGTGCTTCTCAAGAATGTTGTTTGGGGACTGGTCCAAAATGCAAGTTAGTGATGTGCCACTTTGTGGCTGAGGCCCTTTGAGCGAACAGACCAGGACCCTCATCTGCACCACCTGTTAGAGCCATGTAGCAAGACCAATACACTGCTATGTGTTATGAGTTGTCATAAATTTGAGCAACAATAACATAGTAACATGTGCAAAACTCATGTTACCTTTTACAACATTAGCAAGATCGGATTTTCAACACTTGAAACAGAAGAATTAGCTTTACGTGGGACCCAGCAAGAGACTAATGCTCTGAAGCTTGGAACCAGCACTTTGTTGGTGTCTCATTGAAGGTAGAGTTGTGATTTCCATTCATTGAGAGATTTTTTTTTGGGGTAGCAGGTGAAAGTGAGTGCGATCAGGCAGATTGGTTGGCCAGTCTTTTGCTTCCGGGCCTGCAGATGGAGAAAAGTTTGACCACTGGTTTCATCACTTGTAGATGATTTTCCACCTTCTGAAATTGTATATATTATCTAAGGTTCTAAATTAAAATGTGCTATCATTTGTACTCATAGGTATGACACTATAGGTATTTCTTGCTTTTTCTGACATTACTAAATTGTGGATTTCAGTCTTTAAATCATTACAATTTCCACGAAACTCCGAGCATTTCATATGATCTGACCTTGAATTGCAATTGTGTGATATATATCGATGTCCTAAGTGATGTTATGGCCTACAGACTTTCACACATGCTGCTGACATTTGTTGCACAAGATGCTCTAAATTAACTTGGGATTCCAAATTAAATTACTATGGTTAAAGATTGTGGGCGGCACGGTGGCACAGTGGCACAGTGGTTAGCACTGCTGCCTCACAGCGCCAGAGACCCGGGTTCAATTCCCGACTCAGGCGACTGACTGTGTGGAGTTTGCACATTCTCCCCATGTCTGCGTGGGTTTCCTCCGGGTGCTCCGGTTTCCTCCCACAGTCCAAAGATGTGCAGGTCAGGTGAATTGGCCATGCTAAATTGCCCGTAGTGTTAGGTAAAGGGGTACATGTATGGGAATGGGTGGGTTACGCTTCGGCGGGGCGGTGTGGACTTGTTGGGCCCAAGGGCCTGTTTCCACACTGTAAGTAATCTAATCTAATCATGGAATAAATGGGTCAGTAAAAGCATGGATTCAGAATTAATTGATTGATAAAATAAAGAAGAATGTTTAGTGGATGTTGTTCAGATCAGAGGAAGGTGAGTAGTGAAGTTCAATAGGAGTGACTTGGAATCTCTGCTTTTCCTGATATAGAAATTAATATTAGATTAGATTACCCACAGTGTGGAAACAGGCCCTTCGGCCCAACAAGTTCACACTGACCCGCCGAAGCGCAACCCACCCATACTCCTACACCTAACACTACGGGCAATTTAGCATGGCCAATTCACCTGACCTGCACATCTTTGGACTGTGGGAGGAAACCGGAGCACCCAGAGGAAACCCACGCAGACATGGGGAGAATGTGCAAACTCCACACAGTCAGTCGCCTGAGGCGGGAATTGAACCCGGGACCCTGGTGCTGTGAGGCAGCAGTGCTAATGGGATGTATGGAAATAGATAGTGGCATCCTTAAAAAATTCCATATTACAGAGGAGAAAGTGCTGGATGTCTTGAAACACATAAAAGTGGATAAATCGCCAGGACCTGATCAGGTGTACCCTAGAACTCTGTGGGAAATGAGGGAAATGATTGCTGGGCCTCTTGCTGAGATATTTGTATCATCGATGGTCACAGGTGAGGTGCCAGAAGACTGGAGGCTGGCTAACGTGGTGCCACTGTTTAAGAAAGGTGGTAAGAACAAGCCAGGGAACTATAGACCAGTGAGCCTGAAGTCGGTGGTGGGCACGTTGTTGGAAGGAATCTAGAGGGACAAGGTGTACATGTATTTGGAAAAGCAAGGACTGATTAGGGATAGTCAAATGGCTTTGTGCGTGGGAAATCATGTCTCATAAACTCGATTGAGTTTTTTAAGAAGTAACAAAAAGGATTGAATGAGGGCAGAGCGGTGGATGTGATCTATATGGACTTCAGTAAGGCATTCGACAAGGTTCCCCAGGGGAGACTGGTAAGCAAGGCTAGCTCTCATGGAATACAGGGAGAACTAGCCATCTGGATACAGAACTGGCTCAAAGATAGAAGACACAGGGTGGTGGTGGAGGGTTATTTTTCAGACTGGAGTCATTTATGCAAATGATTTGGATGTCAGCATAAGAGGTATAGTTAGTAAATTTGGCACCAAAATTGGAGGTGTAGTGGACAGCGAAGAAGCTTACCTCAGAGGACAATGGGATCTCGATCAGATGAGCCAATGGGCTGAGAAATGGCAGATGGAGTTTAATTCAGATAAATGTGAGGTGCTGCATTTTGGGAAAACAAATCTTAGCAGGACTTATTCATTTAATGGTAAGTTGCTGAACAAAGAGACCTTGGAGTGCAGGTTCATAGCTTGAGTCACAGGTGGATAGGATAGTGAAGAAGGCATTTGGTATGTTTTCCTTTATTGGTCAGAGTATTGAGTACAGGTGTTGGGAGGTCAGGTTGCGGCTGTACAGGGCATTGGTTAGGCCACTATTGTGTGCAATTCTGGTCTCCTTCCTAAAGGAACGATTTTGTGAAGCACAAAAGGGTTCAGAAAAGATTTACAAGGATGATGTCAGGGTTGGAGGATTTGAGCTATAAGGAGACGTTGAATAGGCTGGGGCTTTTTTCCCTGGAACATTGGAGACTGAGGGGATAACCTTATAAAGGTTTATAAAATCATGAGAGGTATGGATAGGATAAATAGACAAAGTCTCCTCCCTGGGTGGGGGAGTCCAGAACTAGAGAGCATAGGTTTCGGGTGTAGGGGAAAGCTATAAAAGGGACCTAAGGGGCAACTTTTTCATGCAGAGGGTGGGATGTGCATGGAATGAGCTGCTAGAGGAAGTGGTGGAGGCTGGTACAATTGCAACATTTAAGAGGCATTTGGATGGATATATGAATAGGAAGGGTTTAGAGGGATATGGGCCAGGTGCTGGCAGGTGGGGCTAGATTGGGTTGGGCTATCTGGTCGGCATGGACGGGTTGGATTGAAGGGTCTGTCTCCGTGCTGTACATCTCTAACACTCTATGACGCTAAGCCTTGGAGGAGGCAAACATGTAGATGCCAGGAAGGAACAGGACTTGCATCTGCACAGTTAGAAATTATGAACCACATGTGACTCGCACCTGGAATATTGTACACGGTTTTGGCTCCCTTATTTGAGGAAAGATTGGAGGCAGTTCAAAGGATGTTCACTAGATTGATCCCAGACATGATGGATTTGTCGTATGAGGAGAGATTAAACAGTTCAGACCTGTACTCTCTGGAATTTAGAAGGATGAGGGGGAGATCAAATTGAGATGATAAAAGGTGTGGATAAAATCGATCTGGAGTGGATGCTTCCTCTTGTGGGGCATTCTAGGACAAGAGATCATTGTCTTAGGATAAGTGGTAGCAACTTTAAAACAGTTGAGGAGGATGTACTTCTTCCCAAAGGGTTGTGAATCTGTGGAATTCGCGACCTGAAAGTGTGGTGGATGCTGAGACAGTGAGTAAATGTAAGGAGGAATGAGACAGATTTTTAATTGGTAATGGATTGAAGGGATGTAGAGAGAGGGCAGGGAAATGGCGGTGAGGAGCATGATTGAATGGTGGAGCAGAGTTGATGGGCTGAATGGCCTAATTCTGCTCCTTTATCGTATGAACTTATGATCTGTCCGATTGCAGGAACCAACCCTGAGCAGGGAGGTGATGCTGAACTTGTATAAGACAACTGTTAGACCTCAGCTGGAGTATTGGGTGCAGTTATGGGCATCACATTGTGAAGGAAGGATCTGAATTGAATTGGATTGTATTTCTTGTCACGTGTACTGAGGCACAGTGAAAAGCTTTGTCTTGCGAGCAATACAAGCAGATCACAGAGTTAGGTAGCATCGATAATTAAATCAGAGGTAAACAGCAGCAAAAACAAAAACATAGCTACAGGCGAAATGTTAAGAGTTTGTGAGTCCATTCAGTATTCTAACAGTAAGGTAAAAACTGTTACGAAACCGGCTGGTGCATGTGTTCAGGCTTCTGTACCTTCTCCCCGATGGTAGAGGTTGTAGAAAAACATTGCCAGGGTGGGATGGATCTTTGAGAATGCTGGCAGCCTTTCCTTGACAGTGGGCCTGGTAGATGAATTCTATAGATGGGAGGTTGGCCTTTGTGATTGTCCAGGCCCAGTTCCCCACTCTCTGTAACCGTCTCCAATCTTGAATAGTGCAGTTGCTATACCAGGAACACATTGGACAGAGTGCAGAATGTTTCCACAAATGAGAAACTTTGATGAGGAGGATATATCGAAGAAGCTAGGACTGCTGTCCTTGGAGGGAAGAAGGCTGAGAGGAGATATAATTGAGGTTTCCAAAGTCATGAGTGGGATGGATAGAGTAGATCGGGAAAAGTTGTTTCTACTTGTGAAGAAACAAGAACAAAAGGGCAAGTGACGTTCAAATGAAGCAAGAGTGATTTAAAAAAAAACAGCTTTCTTACACAGCGAGTGGTTAGGGTATGGAACATAGTGCGTGGAAATGTGGTGGAGTCAAGTTCAAATGAGGCACACAAGAGGGCATTGGATGGTTATTTGGCTAATTATAATGTGCAGGAAAATGAGGAAAAGGCAGGCAAGTTGTGTCAGGAAATAGAGGAGTGTAGGCATGATGGGCCGAATGGCCACCTTCTGTACTGTAATAATTCTATGATATGGTGATGTGGCACTATAAATTGAAATTGAATCCATTAAATCTGGTACCAAAAAATGTAGTTTGTTGTGTGGACTTCTTTGAAGGCAACCTATGCTATGGGAGCTGGTGTAACATGCATCTGCACAACACGAACATATATCCACGTGCATTATTCTTGAGACCTTGGCAGAAAATCGAGGATCTTTTTTTTTGAAAAAATGCTCTCATTGTGAAGAACATCAAGACTTACAGACATAGCGACTGAGATCTTAGTGTTAGGTGATGTTCTTTTGTTTGGTGAGGCTTGCAATTAAAAAGAGAAAGGGGAGACAAAGAGATTAAACGAAATTAAAGGTATTAACTTCTAGGGAATTGGCAGGTGAGATGATAAGTGATATCAATAAAGAGGGCCATCAAGCATGTTGCAATATATTTGGACCTAATGAAACCACTGGCTGAGTTGAGAAGTACACATTGGCGTTGATTGGCTTTCATTGATAAAACTAGGAGAAAGTGAGGACTGCAGATGCTGGAGACCAGAGTTGCAAAATGTGGTGCTGGAAAAACACAGCAGGCCAGGCAGCATCCAAGGAGCAGGAAAATCGACGTTTCGGGCTTATTCTCCTGCTCCTCGGATGCTGCCTGGCCTGCTGTGTCTTTCCAGCACCACATTTTTCAACTTTCATTGATAAAAAGAGGGTTTGGGGACATAGTTCAGGCAGCAGCAGAGAGAAATGTATATCTCCCAGTGGTGATGCACAAAAGTGGACAGGCACCATGAGAAATAGTGATTGTTTGTGAAGTCAGTTGACTCTCCCACTAGTGAAGATAAAATGAAAAAGTAGTCTTTAAAATCGGAGAGTGTGGTACTTTACCAAATAAATTGCTTGAATATTAGAATTGGGTTAAGTACAAAATTAATGATGGTTTCATGAATTACCATCTAATTTAGCTGTAGCATTGAGAATAAGTACATTGTTTGAAATAAGAGCAGGAGTAAATTTGCTCATTGAATAGAACTGCTCAAAAGTTTATAGTTTTAACTCGGCTGTCTGTCTTTTCATAACCATTGATTTCCCTGTCAATCAACAATCTGTTTAATTCAACTTTGAATATATTCAATGATCTACCGTCCACTGCTCTCTATGGAAGAGGATTCCAAAGATTAAAGACACCACTTGAAAAGAAATTCTTTTTCATTTCCATCTTATTTTGATAAGTGACCCTTATTGATAGATTCCCTTGTGAAAGGGGAGATATCCTCTCAGCTTTTTGAATCTCGTGTCAAAGCCTCTCATTCTTCTAAAGTCAAATGAATATATCAAAACCCGTTCAATATTTTCTTTATAAGGTAACTCTTTTGTCCCAGTAATCAGGGTAAAAACAATGATTGCAGATGCTGAAAACCAAATACTGGATTAGTGGTGCTGGAAGAGCACAGCAGTTCAGGCAGCATCCAACGAGCAGCGAAATCGACGTTTTGGGCAAAAGCCCTTCATAAGGAATAAAGGCAGTGAGCCTGAAGCATGGAGAGATAAGCTAGAGGAGGGTGGGGGTGGGGAGAGAGTAGCATAGAGTACAATGGGTGAGTGGGGGAGGAGATGAAGGTGATAGGTCAAGGAGGAGAGGGTGGAGTGGATAGGTGGAAAAGAAGATAGGCAGGTCGGACAAGTCAAGGAGACAGTAACTGAGCTGTAAGTTTGAAACTAGGATGAGGTGGGGGAAGGGGAAATGAGGAAGCTGTTGAAGTCCACATTGATGCCCTGGGGTTGAAGTGTTCCGAGGCGGAAGATGAGGCGTTCTTCCTCCAGGCGTCTGGTGGTGAGGGAGCGGCGGTGAAGGAGGCCCAGGACCTCCATGTCCTCGACAGAGTGGGAGGGGGAGTTGAAATGTTGGGCCACGGGGCGGTGTGGTTGATTGGTGCGGGTGTCTCGGAGATGTTCCCTAAAGCGCTCTGCTAAGAGGCGCCCAGTCTCCTCAATGTAGAGGAGACCACATCGGGAGCAACGGATACAATAAATGATATTAGTGGATGTGCAGGTGAAACTTTGATGGATGTGGAAGGCTCCTTTAGGGCCTTGGATAGAGGTGAGGGAGGAGGTGTGGGCACAGGTTTTACAGTTCCTGCGGTGGCAGGGGAAAGTGCCAGAATGGGAGGGTGGGTCGTAGGGGGGTGTGGACCTGACCAGGTAGTCACGGAGGGAACGGTCTTTGCGGAAGGCGGAAAGGGGTGGGGAGGGAAATATATCCCTGGTGGTGGGGTCTTTTTGGAGGTGGCGGAAATGTCGGTGGATGATTTGGTTGATGCGAAGGTTTGTAGGGTGGACGGTGAGCACCAGGGGCGTTCTGTCCTTGTTACGGTTGGAGGGGTGGGGTCTGACAAGATGACTTGTCCCAGTAATCAGTCCAGTGAACCTCTCTGAATTGCTTATAAGGGAAGGATGTCCCTTCTTAAGTAAGGGAACCTAAATTGTACACAGTACTCCAGGTGTATTCTCACACATGTCCTATGCAGCTATTGTAAAACTTGCCTACTTTTATACTCCATCCACCTTGTAATAAAGGCCAACATTTCTTTTCTCTTCCTATTTAAATTCCTCCTCACTTTGCTGTCCTATATTTTGACAATAATAGTCTGCCCCTTCACCTAAGGTCATTATTGTAGTTTGTAAATAGTTGAGAGTCCAACACTGATCTCTGCGACATTCTGGTTATTATAAATGATCAATCAAAACATTACCCATTTATCCCAAATAAGTTTCCAGTTAGTTTCCAGTCTTTAAACCTTAAATGTGGTACCTTTACTCAAGTTTCTTAGAAATCAAAATACCAAGCCGACATATTGGTTTCACCTCTGTCAAGCTTGCTTGTTGGATCCTCGAAGAATTCTCATAAATCTGTCAAAAACAATTTTCCTTTCACAAAACCATGTTAACTCTGCCTGATTGTACTGTCACTTTCTACATGTCCTGAAACTAGCTCTTTTATAGTTAATTCTAGCATTTTCCCTATGATGACTATGAGACCAACTGGCTTATAGTTGCCTGTTTTCTATCTGCCACTATTATAGAGTCATAGAGTCATACAGCATGGAAACAGACACTTTGGTCTAACCATGCCGAACATAATCCTAAATTGAACCAGTCGCACCTGCCTGCTCCTGGTCAATATCCCTCCAAGAAGACACTCTTGAATAGTTTCCATTCCACTCTGGTCTGTTTTATCATGGGATTTAAGCCAGTACCAATAACTGCACATTGAGAAAGAAGCTTGGAGTTTCTCAGGCCGTGGGTGGCAGTACTTCTTGATCCTTATTCAAGGATTTTTAACACCTTATGTACCGTAACATTCCTTTTCTTAGGTCTGTGCATTGTAGGTTATTAAATGCAGGTCTCTAGTGTATGTCTAAGACTCCTCTCCTCAATATACTCATTTTAGAATGGTGTCTACCCTCTTACTAATGCCAAAGCCATTTGAATTGTCATGATTTACGTGAATCTCATTATTCCACAACATCTTTCCAGAATCTAGGCTCTGCCAAAGGTTACAAATATATGAAATAGGAGCAGAAGTAAAAATTTGACCCCTCAAACCTACTCTGTCATTTAATCAAATCTTTGCTGCTCTGTTTATATTTTGAATTCCACATTTCCATCTACCCACAATAATCCTTGATTCTCTACCAAACAAGAACCTATCCAACTCTATCTTTTAAAAAAATGCAACAGTTCCATTTTCTGAGGCATTCCAAAATTTGTCAACTTCCAGAAAAATAATTTCTGCCCTAAACAGGTTACCCTTAACATTAAGACAGTGACCCCTAATTCTGCACTGGCCCACTACAGGAAACATCCTTTCCACATCCATCTTGTCAAGACCATTCAAGACCTTATTTACTTTCACCAGGTCACCTTTAATCTTCTTAACTCTAATAGAAACAAGTCCAATTTGTCCAGCCTTTCCTCAAGACAGCCTGCTCATTCAGGTATCGTTCTAGAATACCTTCCCCAACACATTTGCATTATTCCCTTAAATAAAATAGCCAGAAACTGACCATGGTTTTAGAGATGTGGTGTCTCCCTAATGCCCTGTGTTTTTCTTTATATATATCACTGAGGAATAAAACAAAAATACTTTCCTGTTCAGTTCCTTTCATTATTAAGGATACAATCTCCTTAGCTTTCTTAGATATTAGGTTAGATTACATTACAGAGTGGAAACAGGCCCTTCAGCCCAACACGGTGGCACAGTGGTTAGCACTGCTGCCTCACAGCGCCAGAGACCCGGGTTCAATTCCCGCCTCAGGCGACTGACTGTGTGGAGTTTGCACATTCTCCCCGTGTCTGCGTGGGTTTCCTCCAGGTGCTCCGGTTTCCTCCCACAGTCCAAAGATGTGCAGGTTAGGTGAATTGGCCATGCTAAATTGCCCGTAGTGTTAGGTAAGGGGTAGATGTAGATGTAGGGGTATGGGTGGGTTACGCTTCGGTGGGGCGGTGTGGACTTGTTGGGCCGAAGGGCCTGTTTCCACACTGTAAGTAATCTAATCTAATCTAATCTAAAGTCCACACCGACCTGCAACCCACCCATACCCCTACATTTACCCCTTACCTAACACTACAGGCAATTTAGCATGGCCAATTCACCTGACCTGCACATCTTTGGACTGTGGGAGGAAACCGGAGCACCCAAAGGAAACCCACGCAGACACGGGGAGAACGTGCAAACTCCACACAGTCAGTCGCCTGAGGCGGGAATTGAACCCAGGTCTCAGGCGCTGTGCGGCAGCAGTGCTAACCACTGTGCCACCGTGCCGCCCATGTATGCACTGTACACGCACCAGAACACACAAATGCATTTACATCTCTGAATTCTGCAATTGTTTTCTGTTTAAAAACTCCTCTACTTTTTCATTCTTCCAGTCAAAGTGAACAACTCCATATTTTCCCACACTGCACTCCATCTGCCATATTTCTGCCCACTCTCACAATCTAGTTATATACATCTGCAACTTCTTCAGAACTTAGTTTCCCACCTATCTTGGTGTTATCTGCTAATGTATGTTGCATGCCTTCACTCCTCTCAACTACGTGTTCGATGTAAATTATTAAACGTTCAGACTTCAGCACAAACCATGATCATGATTCCACTCATCATATTCTGCCATTTAGACAAAGATCATGCAGAGGTTTGTGTTGAAGTCTGAATGCTTAATAACTTACATCAAAGACGTAGTTGAGGGGAGTGAAGGCACAGAACATACTTAACAGATAACACCAAGATAGATTTATGGGCAGCACAGTGGTAATGGGTGGTACGGTGGCAAAGTGGTTAGCACTGCTGCCTCACAGTGCCAGAGACCTGGGTTCAATTCCCACCTCAGGTGATTGACTGCGTGGAGTTTGCACATTCTCCCCGTGTCTGTGTGCTCTGGTTTCCTCCCACAGTCCAAAAGTGTGCAGGTTAGGTGAATTGGCCATGCGAAATTGCCTGTTGTGTTAGGTGAAGGGGTAAATGTAGGGGAATGGGTCTGGGTGGGTTGCGCTTCGGCGGGTTGGTGTGGACTTGTTAGGCCGAAGGGCCTGTTTCCCCACTATAAGTAATGTTAAAAAAAAGATGGGAAACTAAGTTCTGAAGAAGACATAAGGAAGTTGCAGATGTATATAACTAGACTGTGAGAGTGGGCAGAAATCTGGCAGATGGAGTGCAATGTGGGAATATATGGAGTTGTTCACTTTGATAGGAAGAAAGAAAAAGTCGAGTACTCTTTAAACAGAGAACAACTGCAGAATTCAGAGATGTATGTGTGTGTTGTGGTGCGTGATCCACAAAAAGTTACTGCGCAGGCACAGTGCGTATCTAAGAAAGTTAAGGACCCCACCCTTCCAATCGCAATAAGAATAGAAATCCCTGGGCCTCACCTTCCATCCCACCAACCTCTGGATGCACCACATCATCCTCCGCCATTTCTGCCACCTATAAACAGACCCCACCACCAAGGATGTATTTTCCTCCCCACCCTACATGTTTTCCAGAATTCGCTTGTAAGTCCACGGCTCCCACCAACCCACCCTCCACTCCTGGCACCTTCCCCTGCCATCGCAAAATGTGCAAAACCTGTGCCTACACCTCCCCCCTCACCTCTGTCCCAGGTCCCAAAGGATCCTTCCACATCCATCAGAGATTTACCTGTACTTCCACACACATCAACTACCGTGTCCATTGCTCCCAACATAGTCTCCTCCACATTGGGGAGACAGGACGCCAGCTTGCAGAACATTTCAGAGAACATCTCTGGGACACACACACTAATCAACCCCACTGCCCAGGGGCTGAGCACTTTAACTCCCTCTCCCAGTCAGCCAAGAACATGCCAGTCCTGGGCCTCCTCCACGGCCAAACCTTAACCACCCGACGCCTGGAGGAAGAACACCTTGGGACCCTCCAACCACATGGGATCAATGTAGGTTTCATTTCTCCTCCTCCACTTCATCCCAGACCCAATCCTCCAACTCAGCACCACCCTCATGACCTGTTCTACCTGCTCATCTTCTATCCCACTTATCCACTCCACCCTCCTCTACAACTAATAACCATGACCCCCCCCCCCCCGCCCCCCATCTACCTATCACATTCCCAGTTACCTTTCCTCCAGCCCCATCCCCCCCTACCTTTTATCTGTCAGCCCGTTTGGGCCACAAGACCCATTCCTGATGAAGGGCTTATGCTCAAAATGTCGATTCTCCTACTCCTGGGATGCTGCCTGACTGGCTGTGCTTTTCCAGCACCACAACCTTTGACTCTGATCTCCAGCGTCTGCAGTCCTCACTTTCTCCTCACCTTATATCCATGTTAATATGCTACCCCTTAAACTATGTGCTTTTATTTTCTGCAATTACCTTTGATGTGACATAATATCAAATGCCTCCTGGAACTCCCAAGTATATCTACAGGTTGTTCTTTATCACATGTTCCATTTTCAAAGAACTCCAATCAACCGGTCAAGCATAATTTCACCTTCATGAACTATCCTGATTCTTCTTGATGATCTTGTGGTTTTCTAAGTGCACAGGTATAACCTCTACAGTGATCAATTGTAACAGCTTCACTATGATAAATGTCATGCAGCAGAACATTTACATTCTGAATTCTGCAAGTTTTCTCCATTTAAAGAATACTCTACTTTTTCATTCTTCCTGTCAAAGTGAATAACTCCATATTTTCCCACACTACACTCCATCTGCCAGATTTCTGCCCACTCTCGCAATGTAGTTACACGCATCTGCAACTTCCTTATGTCATCTTAACAACTTAGTTTCCCGTCTATCTTGGTATACATATACTTTCCTGTTTTCTGCCTTCCTTCTTTAATAGAAGGGTTTATTTCCTACTTTCCAGTCTAATCTAAGCATTCCCGAAACTTGGGAATTTTGAAACATTAACACCAGCACATCTATTACCTCAACAGATACCGGTTTTGGGACTGTCGGATAAGGTCCATCAGGAACTGTCAGCTCACAGCTCCCTCATTGCCACTTCCTTTGCGATTGTAATTTCATTAAGTTCATTTCCTTCTTTCACCTCCACTTCAAATATAGGTCCAACTTTCCTTTAAATCATGCATTTGATCCTATCTCTTCCATCCCTTGAACAAAATGTTCTATCCTCCAGCAACTGCCAGGAATTAGAGTTTTAATTTCATTATAAATATGTCATTCAGTCATTTCGGACAGCAGTTTAAAATCACTCACATTGTGGAAGTCTGGTTTGGTAGATAGGCCAGACCAGGTTAAAGAACATGAATTAACCAATTAAGTTAATATGACAAAAACAGGTTTCGCAGTCACTTTCACTCATAACAGCTTTTTTAAAAAATGATTTCCAAAGGATTAAGACACTAAGTTTGAATTTTCAATTTGCCAGGACAGGATTTGAACTTGTTTGTCTCGATTATTCATGCAGTCCCCTGGAATAAAAGTCCAGGAACATCATTACAACACTACGATATCCATTTATCTAAATAATTTGTTACACAGCAACAGGTTTAAAACACATTCGATATTGATTAGATCTCATTTGGGGTGGGCAAGCAGAGCCTGATAACTGTATTGAGAATCATAAAGTCGAAATGAAGACAGTTTGATTAATTGTTGGCAATTACATAATGGGAGATTGGAAAGGAAGGAACATGAACAACAGCCGTTCAGGCTTGAAGAATTAAACCAAGGGCAGGTCTGGAGATATCACTTAGTTCAGACTAGAGCTGCTGCATTTAATGGATGTCCTTTCCGCAACAGCAGAAGCTCTGTGGTAAACCACAAGAAGAAATATGGCTCAGAGAAATACTTTTAAGACATCTTAATGAAGTCCGATGGGCATTGTAAGGTGGGGCAAAAATCCCCGTCAGATACCCTGGACTGAAAACCCTCTGAATTTGGGACATGAGTTGGTGGAATTCACATTTGAACTGAGATTCACTGAGTTCTCTGGCTGAGACAGACTAAGTAATATGCAAGCCTGAGGGGCAACTGTCTGGAACAGGGGTTTAGCTTGGCTAAAGGAAGACCCTCATAAAGGCCTCAGCTAAGGACAATGAACACCAGCCTACAGAGTAAACAATTGAGACATTCTGGAGCCTACAAAATATAAAACCATTCAACCTTTAATCAGTTTGCGCAGGCACAGAGATACTTTAACATTCCAACACCACTGTACTACATGCAAACGTGTTTGCTCTTGATTTGGATGTGCCGGTGTTGGACTGGGGTAGATTAAATTAAAAATCACACAACACCAGGTTATAGGCCAACAGGTTTATTTGGAAGCATTAGCTTTCGGAGCGCTGTTCCCTCATCTGGATAACCGCCTGTGACTTTTAATTCTGTTTGCCCTTGAATGTGAAGCCTCCACACTCCCAGTAAAACTATAACCTAGATCCAAGAGAAATACTGGATATGCAAAACTATTGGAAACCCATTCACTTTAATTGGTGAACCATTCGCACCTCATCCAGTAAACAGGAGGCTCATTCAGCCCCAAGAGGAGGAACAACAGGTTAGTAATCAAATCCAGATTTGAGAGGAGATAACGGGGCACACAGTCTGCAAAACTGCTAGCCCTGATCTGGGAGAGAGCTACTTCCAACATCATGTTCCTGTAGAAACAGTTTCAGAAACAGGCTCTCGCTCCAACAAGCAGTTTTGGGCCCAAGAACCACAGGGGCTGAACTGAGAAGCTGAAATCAGGAAGACAAACCAAGACCATCATTGCAACAAGGATATCCGAGAGGGTAGGAAGCCAACTAAGAGCTATCCGAACCAGAGCTGCCAGGCATGGGCCTGTTCCAAGGCAAGAGAACTGATGACAAGACTATCAGCAACTGGACGCACTTTAAAATTATGTTTTTCCCCAGTGGTGAGCTGAAATTCCAGAGACCCCAAAGTTTCCAGCCAAATGAGCAAGGAGGGGAAGGCGGGTGATGACAGTGCAGGGACTCCAAGGGTAGGAAGCCTGAAGAAAGTGTCTGTGATAAAAACTGCTGTTCAGCTTCAAATGCTGTTTTAGCCTCTGTTTAATTTAGTCGTGTAACTAATTACTGTCCTCTATATAATTGTATCATTTCCACTGTTATATTGCATTTGCCTTTTTTATTCTTGCCTTTTAGTAGTTAAATAAATGCTGAGATTCTTTTGCCCTGAAACACCTGTCTGCTGTCTTCTTCATTTCACATTCCCTAAGTAAGACCACTATCAGAACCAGGGATCTGGGGGTGATTTGAACCCACCTAAAAATCAGCACATTACTTATCGCAAACCAGAAGCCCTACAGCATTCAGCTCATTATTAAGTTACTATCAAGAAGCACTTTTACATGCCCAAAGCAAGTGGAAATATGTCCTCAAATGTATCCTCAAAGGTCTGTAGATGCAGAAGATTGGGCAGATAGATTGCTTGTTAGGTGGAAGATACCATGCATATGGAAAAATGGCAGAGAAATGTGCAGATTACTGTTTCCACTTGCTGCCTTCTCTGAATTGATGAATCAGGACTGCCTCACGTTAAACAATACTTGCTAGAAACACTGAGAGTAGCAAGGGCTCAGTATGTAATCTGGGTGAAGTAAAAGTCAATATGAATTAAACTCCTACTTGACCGAGCCCTCACTAATTTACCAGTCACAGATGTACTTACCCAGATCAATAATGGTTGGAGTGCTTACCAATCAGGCCTCAGGCCTTGTAGAGACAACACCATATCCTCACATTGGCACATGTTACACTGTGTGACATTCGGCATGCTCGTTGGGACTGATTCAGAAGAGATCTGACTGCTCAAAACTGGGCTTCCATGAGACACTATGGGCTGTCAGCAGAATCAGAAATGTTGTTTGAACACAGTCTGTAGTCTCATATCCTGGTATATTCCCCACTCCACCATTACCATCAAGACTGAAGATCAACCCTGATTCAATGAAGAGTGCAGGAGGACATGCCAGGAGCAGCAATAGGCATATCTAAAATAACCCGATGAAGCTAACAAACAACACTACATAAGCACCAAATAGCATAACGTGTAGGTGATGGACCTAATTGATTCCAAAAACAACAGATCAGACCAAAAAAAATGGAAAGAAAGTGGTGTGGATCTTGGAACTGTTCCTGAGTTGGAGGTTTATCATGTGATTTTCCTCTGTCTTCTAGAACAGCAAGCAGAAAATGTACAATTCAACATTACTTTTGGAACGTTTATAGCTCATAAAGAAATTAGAAAACGGGAGAAAGAAGTGACAGGGAGACACAGAGTTTGGGAGAGCAGCCTATTCCATATGGTTGTCGAGGGTTCGGGAGAGGGATCCTTTTGGGAGTGGGTGGAGCTCAGGATAGGGTCATGTATCACCCAGTTGTCAAGAGTTCCTCAGCAATGTCTGAGTAGTGATGGAATAACAATGGGGAGCAGGGTTCCTGGTCCATTATTTTGTATAGCTGAATCCAAGAGACATGGGGTGGGAGCATTGTCATATCTTCACTCAGAGCTGGAGAGGGCTGAGTGTTTGTCGCGAATCACTGCCTGATTTGGGAAGGTCGCAGTCTCTGTTATATAAGTTAAGCTAAGTGTTGGATTTTAAGAATTTAAATTTAGATTTATTCTGCTTTTGCTTACTTAAAATTTGAAACTGTGGGTAAGGAAAGGTTAGACATTTAAAAAATAGTTGTATTCAGAGCTTCTTCTTGTAGGCCATTTGATATAAAGACAACTTATTATCTAAATGGACAGCAAATTCAGAGTGATTTGGTGCAGAGGGATCAGGCTGTCTTTGTGCATGGGTCAAAAAGAGATAGTATGCAGGTACAACCGATGATAAGGAGAACAGACAGAATCTTAACATATCTCACAGAAGGAATGGAACATAAAGCGAACCAAGTGTTGCTGCAATTGTACAAGGCATTGGTGAGACTGCTTCTGGAGTACTGCAAGCAGTTTTGGAGTCCTTACTTGAAAAGTTTGTAGTTGCATTAGAGTGCAGACAGGATTCACTTGATCAATTCCAGAGATGAGACTAAAATTGGAGATTCTTGCCACTAGTTCTTATGTTCTTACATTTGGGACCTTGAACAATGAGGAGGGAGGAGGTGAATGGGCAAGTGTTACACTTGCTGCGATTGTATGGGAAGGTATCATGGGGGGAATGAGGAAGAGTTAGGAGTGTCGGAGGAGTGGGCCAGACTGTCACAGAGGGAACTGTCTTTGCAGAATGCTGACAGTGGCTGGGGGGCAGTGGAGGGGTGGGGAAGGGTTGGGGGAGTGTTGGTGTTGGTGGAGGAAGCTGTGTTTGGTGGTGGCATCTTGCTGGAGGAGGCAGAAATGGTTTTGGGTAATATTTTATGTGCAGACATTAGAGCAGTGGAAAGAGAGTGATTAGATTGGATACCATATAGTGTGGAAACAGGCCCTTCAGCCCAACCAGTCCGCACCGACCCTCCGAAGAGCAACCCACCCAGACCCATTTCCCTCTGACTAATGCACTATGGGCAATTTAGCATGGCCAATTCACCTGACCTGCACATCTTTGGGAGGAAACTGGAGCACCCGGAGGAAACCCATACAGACCTGGGGGGAATGTGCAAACTCAACACAGACAGTCGCCCGAGGCTGGAATCGAACCAAGGTCCCTGGTGCTGTGAGGCAGCAGTGCTAACCACTGTGCCACTACACATAGAAATAGAGGTAATGTTCTGATCTGACATAATTTCTTTGGATCTAAAAGTATCGGAATAAAGGATTTTTAAAAATACTTTTTTACATCTTTTCTTTCTTCACAATTAACAACCTGATTTTTTGGCACTGGGCCTCAATGTAATCTGCCCGCTTGTTTCTCCTCTGCCTCTGTCAAATATATTTTTTTTAAAAATTCCCACACCTTTTGGTGTGGGTTTCCTCAGGGTTCTCTGGTTTCCTCCCAAAGTCCAAAGATGTGTAGGTCAGGTGGATAGCCCACAGTGTCTAGAATGTACAGGCTAGGTGGGTGCAAAATGAAGGTTAACAAGGATGGGGGGTAGGGGCTGTGGGGGGTTCTGGGCGGAGGGTCAGTGTGGACTTGATGGGCTGAATGGCCTGCCCTTGCGATGTAGGGATTCCACGATTCTAACCTTTCAGTTCTGAAGAAGTTGTTGCATTCCATTCTTCCAGTTTCTCTGGCTCTGTTGTGTCTGTTATGATGATGTCACCTTCCACTAGGCCTCCCCAACAAATTGTCAACAGGGTCGTCAGCCATGTCTGACCCATCTCCCACACTTCAGCCATCACCCCTGTCCCTCTTACCCATTCACTACCACTTCGCTGTCCAAGGCCCCAGACCCACTTTCTAGGTGAAGCAGCACTTTGCCTGCACTTCTTTCAATCCGCCCTCAGACTCCACCCCTCCAACCTTAACAAGGACAGAACGGCCCTGGTGCTCACCTTCCACCCTACCAACCTTCGCATAAACCAAATCATCCGCCAACATTTCTGCCACCTCCAAACAGACCCCACTACCAGGAATATATTTCCCTCCCCACCCCTTTCCGCCCTCTGCAAAGACCGTTCCCTCCATGACTGCCTGGTCAGGTCCATGCCCCCCGTCCCATCCTGGCACTTTCCCTACCACCACAGGAACTGTAAAACCTGCGCCCACACCTCCTCCCTCACCTCTATCCAAGGCCCTAAAGGAGCCTTCCACATCCATCAAAGTTTTACTTGCACATCCACTAATATTATTTATTGTATCCGTTGCTCCCGATGCGGTCTCCTCTACATTGGGGAGACTGGGTGCCTCCTAGCAGAGCGCTTTAGGGAACATCTCCGGGACACCCGCACCAATCAACCACACTGCCCCGTGGCCCAACATTTCAACTCCCCCTCCCACTCTGCTGAGGACATGGAGGTCCTGGGCCTCCTTCACCGCCGCTCCCTCACCACCAGACGCCTGGAGGAAGAATGTCTCATCTTCCGCCTCGGAACACTTCAACCCCAGGGCATCAATGTGGACTTCAACAGTTTCCTGATTTCCCCTTCCCCCACCTCACCCTAGTTCCAAACTTCCAGCTCAGCACTGTCCCCATGACTTGTCCTACCTGCCTATCTCCTTTTTCACCTATCCACTCCACCCTCTCCTCCCTGACCTATCTATCACCTTCATCCCCTCCCCCACTCACCCATTGTACTCTATGCTACTTTCTCCCCACCATCCCCCTCCTCTAGCTTATCTCTCCATGCTTCAGCCTTTATTCCTTATGAAGGGCTTTTGCCTGAAACGTCGATTTCAAAGCTCCTTGGATGCTGCCTGAACTGCTGTGCTCTTCCAGCACCACTAATCCAGAATCTGGTTTCCAGCATCTGCAGTCATTGTTTTTACCTTCTTTCAGTCTACTCTCCTGTATTCACTGCCACAATGTGGTCTCATTTACACTGGTGAGACCAAATGCAGGCTTGGGTGTCTGTTTTGTGGAACATCTCCACTCTATCTGGAGGAATGATCCTGATCTTCCAATTGGTTCCCATTTCAAGAAACGACTTTGCTCCCTTGCTAATGTTTCTGTTCTGCGCTGACTGCGCTAACTATCCTGGCAGGTTGACAACACTGCCCAATAACCATTAGAAAGAAGTTTTCTTTTTGTTTTCATGCAAAACGGGTTCTAACAGAATGTTCACTGCATCGGGGCACAAGTGTCTGAAATAAAAGTCCTTTTTAAATTCAAGGCCTTTAACTTGATTGCTTCTCTGCAGTTCCACCAGCTCCATATACATGTGGTTGGCTGCTTCTCATCTGCAGGATGATTACCTGCCAGGAAGGAGCTTAATTGCAGGCAATTGCTTGGAGGTGCAAGGCCTTTGTAGCCCTGCAGTTGAAGAAATGCAAGCATTCAACAGCATGCAAGAGCTGACAACTGCAACATTGCCTTCCTACCTTCTTTTTTGAGATGCATTTGTTAATCTCACTATCATTGTTGTGATGTGGGTCATGGAGGGATTGGCACAGAAAATAAATTTCTTCAAGAGGTACTTCAGTGACATTGATGTTGTCGCCTAATCCCGTAGCATGCTTTGTTGAGAATCTGAACCCAGCATGGAATAGCAGGCCGCTGTCTGGTCTGAAAGTGTGAATGATGAATCAGATCAGCAAATAGCTGTGTTGCTGTAACACCAAGAAAAGTGTGAGGTCTTGCAGTTTGGAAAGTCAAGTCAAGGTCGGGGCTTCATGGTGAATGGTAAAGCCTTAAGGAGTAGAGTGGAATAGAAGGATCTTGGAGTTAAGGTTCACAGTTCTCTGAAAGTGAAGTCACAGGTAGACAGGGCAGTGAAGAAAGCTTTTGGCACACTGGCCTTCACCAGTCAGGGTACTGAGTAAGGAAGTTGGGAAGTTATGTTGCAGTTATACAGAATGTTGGTGAGGCAACACTTGGAGTATTGTGTTCAGTTTTGGTCATCTTGCTATAGGAAGGATGTTATAATTTCATCACAGAATCCCTACGGTGCGGAAACAGGCCATTTGGCCCAAACAAGTCCACACTGACCTTCTGAAGAATAACCCACCCAGACCCATTTTTCTACCCTACTATCCTACATTTACCCTGACTAATGCACCTATAACCTACTTATCCCTAAATGTATGGGCAATTTAGCGTGGCTAGTTCACCTAACCTGCACATCTTTGGATTGTAAGGGGAAACTGGATCACCTGGAGGAAACCCACACAGATATGGGGAGAATGTGCAAACTCCACACAGATAGTCACCTGAGGCAGGAATTGAACCCAGGTCCCTGGTGCTGTGAGGCAGCAGTGCTAACCACTGAGCCACCATTGCCTGGATGCAATAGTCTGAGTTATAAGGAGAGCTTGGACAAGCTCGGACTTTTCTCTTTAGAACGTAGGACACTGAGGGGGCATCTTCTTGAGATGGGTGGCATGGTGGCACAGTGGTTAGCACTATTGCCTCACAGTGCCAGAGACCTGGGTTCAATTCCCGCCTCAGGCAACTGTCTGTGTGGAGTTTGCACATTCCCCCTGTGTCTGCATGGGTTTCCTCCGGGTGCTCCGGTTTCCTCCCACAATCCAAAAATGTGCAGGTCAGGTTAATTGGCCATGCTAGATTGCCCATAGTATTAGGTGAAGGGGTAAATGTAGGTGAATGGGTCAGGGTGGGTTGCTCTTCGGTGCTTCGGTGTAGACTTGTTGGACCGAGGGGCCTGTTTCCACTCTGTAAGTAATCTAATCTAATCGTGTATAAGATCGTGAGAGGCCTGGATAGGGTGAATGCACTCAGTCTTTTCCCCAGGTTTGGGGAATTGAGGACTAGAGGGCATCAGTTTAAGGTTAGAGGGGAAAGAGTAAAAAGGAACTTGAGGGGCAACCTTTTTACACAGAGGATGGTACCCATATGGAATGAGCTGCCAGTGGAAGTGGTTGAGGCGGGTACATTGATAACATTTAAAAGGCATTTGGAGAAATACAAGGATAGGAAAGGTTTAGAAGGATATGGGCTAAGTGCAGGGAAATAGGGTTAGCCTGGGTGGACATTATGGTCAGCATGGACCAGTTTATGACTCAATGACTATAACAACTTGAGAGTGCAATTAATGCAATGACACATCAACAGGACATGTTATGAAAGTAAAACATCGAACCCCAATAAGGAGATACTTTCAAAACTTGATCAAAGAAGGTGGCTTTAAGGAGGGTCTTGAAGGGGGAAAAGGAGGTACACGATTTGCACAACACAAATTCCAAAGACTGGGACCTCAACTGAAGGTGTGGCCACCAGTAATACTGGAGAAAGTACACAAGGTTAGAATGCAAGGACAGACAGATGACAATGACCACATGTTTAACTGGGACAACACAACAATAATAGGACAAGCCAAACAGAGGACAGCCAGAGAATTCTGAGAAGCATGGCACTCATCCACAAATTCCACCAATCAACATATTTGCCTGGTCCCGATGTACCGACCACTGCAACAGACAACCGGAACTGGCAACCGGATGCAGCAGGAACAAAACCAGATACATTCCTGGCAAAACAGTACAGCAGTGCATCACAGGAGGCTCCACAACACTGAGGATATCACCTAGAAAGGGGATGAAAGGGATAATGTTGATGAACTGTTCAACCTCCTCGAGGGAGCATGAGGTGGCGCTGATACGGTCATCGATGTAGCAGAGGAACAGGTGGGGGGTGGTGCCAGTGTAACTGCGGAAGATGGATTGTTCCATATATCCGGCAAACAGGCAGGCATAGCTGGGTCCCATGCGGGTGCCCATAGCTACCCCTTTGGTTTGACAAATGCCTGATATTGTCAATTCTCCTGCTCCTCAGATGCTGCCTGACCTGCTGCGCTTTTCCAGCACTACAGTCTCGACGCTGATCTCCAGCATCTGCAGTCCTCACTTTCTCCACTTATTGTTATACCATACTTCCAGGGATCAATAGTTTGCACTGTCAGTGGTTCACACTGTCAGTCATCCATCTGAATCCTTTAAAAGCCAATGAGCACAGAACATTGTTGCCTTGCTGATCATGGAGATTCTTGTGAACTTTTTTATAGCTGATTTTTATCTTTATATTGTGGGGGTGGGTGGGGGTCACCTTATGCCTATGATAGGTCCCCAACAGAGACATGTCCAAAATCATCATCACCCTTGATTCAGACTTTCCTTCTGGTCTCTCAAAAATGACCACCCCCAATTCCTCCAACCCAGCCATCTATCCAAACTCCCCAGAAAACCTGAAATCTGGGATCTATGACACTTATTTTTCCAGGGAACTGTTTGCAGTTCCAGCAATGGTCACTATTTTTGTGGGTCTAAATGGTGAGTACCTTAAGCACCATGTACTATAATGAAATCCAATGGACTTGTGGGCAGAACATGTAGTATACAAGAGGAGTGAAATGCAACTTCTGGTCCACCTCAAACACTTTGACATAACAGACATTATTACAACTAAATACTGGTGTACAATAAACTACATTTTAACTTTAAGAGATTCTTCTGGTTTGACCAGGATGTAGTTTCCTATTCTCATATCAGACCAATCAGGCGCTTATAGTTTCCTACCTTTGAAGAGACAGGAACCTTCATCATGCCCATCAGCTCATACAGGATAGTGAGATGGCATTACCGTATAACTCCCAGTTCTTGAATTTGGTGCTGAGGGTTGACAGAAACACTGGTTTATAAGATTAGTTAGCAGCTTTATTTATTCACTCATGGGACATAGGCATTGTAAGCCGGACCGATTTGGAGATGCTGGTGTCGGACTGGGGTGTACAAAGTTAAAAGTCACACAACACCAGGTTATAGTCCAACAGGTTTAATTGGAAGCATACTAGCTTTCAGAGCGACGCCCCTTCTTCAGGTGGTTGTCAGGAGCGACGGTCCGAAAGCTAGTGTGCTTCCAATTCAACCTGTTGGATTATAACCTGGGGTTGTGTGATTTTTGATATTGTCAGCTGGGCCAGCATTCATTGCCCTTCCTGAGTTCCCATAGGTAGTGGTAAGCTGCCTCATGTGCTGTAGGTAGACCCACAATGTCCTTAGGGAGGGATTCATTCCTTTGTAGCAACTTTGTAGTGATTTATGCAACTAAGTGGCTTGCTAGGCCATTTCAGGGCAATTGAGTGTCAACCACATCGCTGTGTGTCTGGAGTCACATATAAGGATGGCAGGTTTCTTTCCATTAATGAACCAAATAGGATTTTCTGGCAATTGACAATCGTCATCAGTTGATTAGTTATTCTATATATATTTTATTATATTCAAATTTCACCAACGGCCATGGCAGAATTTGAACTGGGTTCAGATTTTTGCTGAGCTTCCTGATTGATAGTCTCACGATAATATCACTAAGCCATCATCTCCCCATCAAGTCTCAGGTCAGATTTCCTTCCAGATTTGGGTGGGAGGGCCCCACTGATTGAATTAAACCAGCCCCAAGTGTACTAACACAATAACGCTCTTAGATTTTGAGTGGGTTTGCTGAATGTACACTGTTGGAGGAAGAGTTAAAAAGTCATACAGCATGGAGGCAGAGCCTGTGGCCCAACCCATCCATGCCGACCAGGTTACATAGGATCGTAGAATCCCTACAGTGTGGAAACAGGCCATTTTAGCCCAACAAGTCCATGCTGACCCTCCAAAACGTATCCTACCCAAATCCACTCCCTTAACTTATTAATCTACAGTTCCCCTGACTAATCTACACATCCCTGAACACTATGGGCAATTTAGCATGGCCAATCCACCTAATCTGCAGATCTTTGGACTGTGGGAGGAAACCAGAGCACCCGGAGAGAAACCCACACAGTCGCAGGGAGAACGTGCAAACTCCACACAGTCGCCCAAGGCAAGAATCAAACCCGAGTCCTTGGTGCTGTGAGGCAGCGATGCTAACCACTGATCTGGTCCCATTTGACCCATACTCTTCTAAACCTTTCCTATCAATGTACCTCTTCAAATGTGTTTTAAATGTGGCAATTATACTCACCTCTACCACCTCCTCTGGCAGGTCGTTCCATATAGTCTGTGTCAAAATGTTGTCCCTCAGGTCCATTTTAAATCTTGCCCATCTCACCTTAAACCTTTGCCCTCTAGTTTTGGACTATCCTGCCCTGAGGAAGAATGAAGCACTGGCTATTCACCTTATCTGTGAGCCTCATAATGTTTTAAATGTCTATCAAGTCACTGCCAAACCCCTGCATTCCAGGGAAAAAAATCCCAGCTTATCCAGTCTGTCCTTCAAACTTAAACCCTCCAGTCTTGGTAACATCCTTGTAACCACCACCTGAAAGTTCCAGTCTAAATTTCACAGTGCAGATTTGGAAAACTAGCACTGCTACTTTAAGGTTACTCAGTGAGAATCCTAAAATCTGCAGAGATGTGGGGTACCTGAATGATACAGATTGATATTTTTCAAGAGGATTTGTGACCACACTATTTTAAAGGTAGGTACAGCCAAACAATTACTACAGGCCTTGCCAGCAACATCCACATTTCATGTCTGAATTCGAAAACGTTGGACAGTGACCTATGGGAAATTTCACTCCTGACGTCTCACGGGAAGGAAATTCTTCCTTAATGAAAAAGGAGGAGAATGTCTTTTCCGTGTCATATTGATGAATGTTCACGAAATTGCATTCTCAGAAATTGCAAATTTCATTAGTGACTCACTAATTATATTCTTACAACCGGTTACTGTTGCCATGGAGACTGTTGTTCTGTTTAGAGCTGTAACCTTAAATGGATCACCTCTCTGGCAAACCGAAAGGTTTTTTCTCCCCATCAGGAGCAGAGGAAATCATCAATTAGTCTCCAAGCCATTCTGCAGCAATTACTTACCCCTGTAGTGGCAGTCACGGGCAGTTAAGCCTATTTTTAAAAATGTATTCTACAAGAAGAACATGTCAATCGTCAAGCTATTGTTAGAACATAGAACATAGAACATAGAACAATACAGCACAGAACAGGCCCTTCGGCCCACGATGTTGTGCCGAACTTCTAACCTAGATTAAGCACCCATCCATGTACCTATCCAAATGCCGCTTAAAGGTCGCCAATGATTCTGACTCTACCACTCCCACGGGCAGCGCATTCCATGCCCCCACCACTCTCTGGGTAAAGAACCCACCCCTGACATCTCCCCTATACCTTCCACCCTTCACCTTAAAAAAGGTGCAAATGTTTTTGCTCTCTGAATGATAGAAGTCCTAAAACATTGTGGCTCAGAGGAGTATTCCTGTGCGCTAAAAGTCTTGGGTTCAAATCTCACCTGCTCCAAAGCTATGTTGTAACATGTCTGAAAAGGTTAATTTAAGGAAAAGAATGCCAATTGTAACTTAAAACAAGCAGAAACATTCTTCATTATCCCATCAAGAGCAAGTAATTTTGTAAAATCATTTCTCTGCAAGGTTTTCCATCTATTTTAATTTAATTGCAATCAATATACCTTTTAAATGTCTTCGTCTCCCTTTAGAATGAAGGGGTGCTTCTTTTTAAGAACTTTTCATGAGTCTGATGATGTTCATTTGTTTGACTGATTACCTTGACTAATGCTCCGAAAAGAAATATCCCTTCATTGTACGCCCTGACAATGAGTTAAAGGGAACACAGGTTCTGAAGAGTAAAAGGCAACATTGGCAATGGGTGACACAGTGGCTCAGAGGTTAGCATTACTGCTTCACAGCTCCACGGACCTGGGTTTGATTCGGGTGACCATCTGTATGGAGTTTGTGCATTCTCCTCATGCCTCTGTGCGTTTCCTCCTGCTGCTGTGGTTTCCTCCCACAGTTCAACAATGTGTGTTGGCCATGCCAACTTGCCCATTGTATCCAAGGATATGCAGGCCAGGTGGATTAGCCAGGTGTATCTGGGTAGGAGAGTTGGGACTAGGTAGGCTGAATAGCCTGCTTCCACATTGTACAGATTCCCTGATTCAATGGCACAAGCACTTCCTCTTCAAAGAGTGTCCAATAATGAGGAATGAATTTTTGAAGAGGGCATTGAATGCAAGGATCTCTGAATTCTTTCTGATAGCTGGATGCTGTGACACATGCTTGCTGATTTTCTGTGCTCATGCTGTGATGAAACCAAAGAAATTCCTCACCTCCATTATGCATTGATTTTTTTTTAAATGAAGCATTAAAGCAGCCAATTACCATACAGTTGGAAGGAGAGGCATTTAACTAATGAGCTAATTTTAAAACCATTTCCAAGTCAGGGTTCAAGTCCCCGTCCAGAGTCTTGAGGATATAACCTAAGTTATCAATCTGACGGTGCGTTGGCTTGTGAGATGCACTGTCTTTTGAATGAAACATTACACTGAGGCACAGTCTGTTTCCTGAGGGGCACATTAAACAATCTTTGGCCACTTTATTAGATAGTGGAGTTTGACCAGTAATCTGTCCAATATTTATTGCTCAATCAATGTCACTCAATCGGGTCAGCATCTCACTACTGTTTGAGAGAGTTGCTGCACAAGTACTAGCCTGCGGTTTTTCTTTGTTTGCAAGGGAAATTGGGGATTCACATGAGGTGGAAAGATACAGAGTTTCTGGAGGGTGTGTAGATGCAAGAGAGCACAAAAGTGGGAAGCGGTGATATTACACAAGGGCGTAAAATGGAAGAACGAGCCCTTCCTAGATGCCTGCATAGGGCGATGGTTGAATGGGAGTTGGTGTGAGTTATATTATGGGCAATGGAACCTTTTATGGTTTTGGATGAATTTTCTGGAGAGAGAAAGATTGGCGTACAGCTGGGACAACATTCACATCACCAATTCTGGAGATAATGAACATTAAGATTTCAACCGGAAGTGAACTGAGGGAAGACTGGAAATGAGGAGTTTGAGCCAGGATCAGCAGTTATCATTTTTGTTCATTCACTAGAGGGACATGGGCATCACAGGCTGGGCCAACATTTATTGCTCATCTCTGGTTATCCTTGAGAGTTGATCGTGAGATGCCTTGTTGAACTGCTGCAGTCCACCTGCTGTAAGTTGACCCACACCGCCCTTAGGAAGAATTCCAAATTATAGTCCCTGAAAAAAACTGCTTTCACCCCATCATTTTTCTTACCTAACTTCTACAGACAACAGGATGAATGAATCTGAAACATGAGCCTCAATTAGATTGGAAAGTTCTCAGGGAAGAAAGGTGAGGTCGTATAATAAATAAAATCGTCCCTGCGAATGGTGTATACAGTTCTGAAGGAGTTAATGTTGAAATTAGCTCCACCCAACCTGACGATGGGACACGTTCTTGGGATGGAGAAACAGGCAATCTTGTACAAGGTTCTGAAGGACATAGATGTGATATGCCTGCCTCCTGATAACTACAGTTATGCCAAGCTAGTTAATATTAATTTTACTGATTGCTATTACATATATAATCAACCACACTTTTGCAAGATAAATGCCTCCTCTTGTTAAGATTCTGTAGTGGCCTATCATCTATCTCATAATTAGGCAGGCCCTTAAACTCAGTGTGAAAAGGAGGACTGGTGACAGTGAATTACCACAACTGCAAGCCACCAGTGATTGGTAAACAAAAGACACAACATGCTGGCAGAAATGGTTTCTGAAAATATGACATGGAGAATAGCGCTATCAATTCAAATTCCATGTGGCCCTGAAGGAAAAAACAAAAGGAGGTTAAGTGAATTTACCTCTTTAAGAACCTTACTACTTTACAAAGATACAAGCGGTCGTTCAGTAGCTGAAATGAGAAATCTGACAAATTGTACGCAGCAGTTATGACAGCAGCAGGTTGAAGACAGTGCTTCAGAAGAAGATCCTCACCTCAGGGATGGTGAGAGACGAATGGGAAACGGTATTGGCTTGGGAAAGAGTTGTAGAGACAGAGATCTTAGAAAAGGAGGTTCTGCAGGGAGCAGTTGAAGGCATCAGAAGTAAAGTTAGTTATCCCTGAGGGAGTAGAGAGAAATCTTTTTAAAATGGTGTGAAGTCTAGGCAGTGAAGGAAAGGGAGTGAAGTGAGAATTCGCATCTATTGCAGCACTCATTTCAGTAATCACAAGTGGGCTGCACAGGACACAGCTGCAAGGAACAAAGTAGGTGCCAGAAAAAATAATTTCTATTAGGGATGAAGTATTGGAAAGGGGAAAAAAATATTTTTGAGCTATCAAGTGGAACATTTATAATTAAAGGAAGTGTCTAACAGCAGAAAGTTTGAACTATTTTCAGACTTTCTGAAGACTGGGACACTTGGGAATTTAAACCAAGATTTATTAAAGCTGCAAGCTGAAGAAGTTGATTTCAAAATTGTGCTTTGTGATTGGACCATAAAAAGTGTAAAATAATCCATATACTCCAGGGAAATGTGAAAATCCTTGCAAAATGTGTGAAAATGCTCATAAAGTAGGAACGACAAGGTCCCGATCAGCAAGCTAGTCATGAAGCTTAGATTACGTGGGATCCAGGGAGAGGTAGCTAAGTGGATGCAAAATTGGCTTGATGAAAAGAAGCAGGGGGTGATGGTTGAAGGTTGTTTCTCAGACTGGAGGCCTGTGACTAATGGTGTGCCACAGAGGTTGGTGCTGGCACCTTTGATATTTGGTATTTACATAAATGATCTGGATGTGAATGTACAAGGTATAATTCATAAGTATGTAGATGATACAAAATTAGGAGGTATCGTTTTTAGTGAAGAAGGTTATCAAAAATTACAGAGAGATCTTATACAGATGGAAGTGGACTGAGAATTGGCAAATACAATTCAGTACAGGTAAGTGTGGAAAGTCAAACCAAGGTAGGACTTAAATAGTAAATGGTAAGGTCCTGAGGAGTGTTGTGGAACAGAGGGACCTAGGAGTTCAAGTACATAGTTCCAAGAAAGCAGTGTCACAAGGAGACAGGATGGGTGAAGAAGACATTAGCATTCTGGTCTTTCATCGGTCGAGACATTGAAGTTTGGAGTTGAGACGTTATGTTACAGTTGTGTAACCTGTTGGTAAGGCAGCACTTGTAATATTGTGTCCAGTTTTCTTCACCCTGTTGTAGGAAAGACATAGTTAAATTGGAAAGAGTGCAAAGAAGATGTTGCCATGTCATGTAGGCCTGAGTTATAGGGAGGGGTTGGCCCGGATAGGACTTTATTTCTTGGAACATAGGAGAATGAGAGATGACCTTATTGAAGTGTATAAAATCATGAGGTATAGATAGAATGAATGCACATAGTCTTTTCCCCAGGGATGAGAATTGAAAATTAGAGGGCATAGGTTTGAGGTGAGAGGGGAAAGATTTAAGAAGGACCTGAGGGACAACTTCTTCACGCAGAGAGTGGTGCATATATGGAATGGGCTGCCAGAGAAAGTGGTTGAGGCAGGTACAATAGCAACATTTAAAAACATGAGTGTACATTATGTACATTACATTAATGCACATGAGTAAGAAGGGTTTAGAGGGATATGGACCAATGTGGGCAATTGGAACTAGCTGAGTGGGTACCATGGCCAGCATGAACCAGTTTGGGTGAAAGGGCCTGTATCCAGGCTGTATTATTCTATGACTGTACCATTGTAAATGTTAAAAATAAAGAAATCTTCAGTAAGTGGTATAGAGTTAGAATAGTGTTATGTGGTAGATTTTGGATTTGGACAGGATAAATACAATACAGTATTATTTATTAACTGATTTAAAGATTTATTGGAAGGAAATCATACAAATTTGCTTCAATAGAGTTTAAAAGTTTGATATACTTTTAAAAACAGTCCAAAAAGATATTCAATTAATGTAAGAATTTTAAGTCTGAATTCAGCAGATTATAAATATCATTGAGATGCTGCAGATTCTATAAACCTTTGGGGAAAAATAAGAATAAATAAACACATTAAGAAGAAATGCAAAGAGAAATGTTTCCAAAAATATTGTCAGTGAAAGACGAAATGTAACATAGGATTGGACATCTTGGAGAAGACTGTGCTCTTAAGTTATCCAATTGTTTCAAAATTAAACACTAAATCTGAAGCTGAACAAGTTAATACACCATTGTGTTCAATGGGTCCCGTAGCAATGATATTTTAAATCAACAAACCAAAGACAGCACAGATCCTTTTGAATTTAAGTCTTTCATTAGTATTTCGAACTGAGAATAAACAAATTTATTGAATGATGAAGTTTGAGCATAACCAGTGAACTTCAAAGGAAATTTATAGATATTTTAACGAACTCTACAGTTTAGTAGAAAACTTTGACTGTGGAACTTTGATGTACATCAGGTAGTGAATATTCAGATGGGTAAAAAAGCAGTGAGTGTTACATTAACATGCCAGTGATATAATCACAGGGAAGATAGGAGAAAAGTACATTTCTAATTGTGAAATAAATAGGGAGTGCAATTGAAATATCAGAACAGTTGGAATGTGAATCAGAAGTTACGAGTACAAACATTGACACACCAGTAATTGGATCATATAATGCAGAAGTGCTTACAAGATTAAATTGTATAAAATTTTGTTGTCTTCCATAAGTGACTTCTGAAGGCCATTCCAGAGTAATGAATTGATTTGTGTGAGTGGGTCAGGAAAACTATATTTGATCATTCAGGATATTGAGTATATACTACCTATAAAACAACATCATTGTAAACTCAAACCAGATAGGGTATTTTACAGTGAGGGAAGGGATTAAGTTCATGATGGATAATGACATTAGAGAAGTGAGTCATAGCAGCTGATACTGTTCAATTGATTGTAGTGAAATCAAATGGGTCACAAAGATTCTTTATTATGGTTGAGGTTGTAAGTTTGTTCACTGAGCTGGAAGGTTTGTTTTCAGACGTTTTGTCACCATGCTAGGCAACATCATCAGTGAGAGTCCCTGGTGAAGCACTGGTAACATGTCCCTCCTCTCTATTTATAGGTCTTGGTTCCTTAAGGTGGGCAATGTCATTTCTGGTTCTTTTTTTCAGGGGAAGGTAGATGGGATCTAGTCGATGTGTTTATTGATGGAGCTGGTATAATGTACCACTTTCTATTTATGTGTCTTGGTCTATATGTGGGTGATCTCATTTCTGGTTATTTTGCTCAGAGATTGGTAAATGGGTCCAAATCGATATGTTTATTGATGGAGTTCCAGTTAGAATGCCAGACCTCAAGGGATTCCTGTGCGTACCGCTGTTTAGCCTGTCCTAGGATTGATGTGTTGACCCAGTCAAAGTGGTGTCCTGCTTCATCTGTATGTTGTTTAGGAATTGGTGGATTGTGTTTATTGGGTACCCATTCTTCTTGAATACGCTAATAGGCATTTTTCTTCTGCTGCTCATAGTTTCCGGGTGAGCGATGTTTGAGAAGGTTTGTAGCTCAGGTTGATGATAAGTATGTAAGTTAGTTCACTGAGCTGGAAGATTTGTTTTCAGATTCGGGGCGGCACGGTGGCACAGTGGATAGCACTGCTGCCTCACAGCGCCAGAGACCCGGGTTCAATTCCTTACTCAGGTGACTGATTGTGTGGGGTTTGCACATTCTCCCCGTGTCTGTGTGGGTTTCCTCCGGGTGCTCCGGTTTCCTCCCACAGTCCAAAGATGTGCAGGTCAGGTGAATTGGCCATGCTAAATTGCCCGTAGTGTGGGGTAAATGTAGGGGAAGGGGTGGGTTGCGCTTCGGCGGGTCGATGTGGACTTGTTGGGCCGAAGGGCCTGTTTCCATATTGTAAGTAATCTAATCTAATCTAAACAAAAAATGTTTCATCACCATACTAGGTAACATCATCAGTGAGAGTCCCTGGTGAAGCACTAGTGGCATGTCCCTCCTCTCTATTTATAGGTCTTGGTTCCTTAAGGTGGGCAATATCATTTCTGGTTCTTTTTTTCAAGGGAAGGTAGATGGGATCTAGTCGCTGTGTTTATTGATGGAGTTCTGGTTAGAATACCATGCCTTTACGAATTCTCATGCATGTCTTTGTTTCACCTGTCCTCAGATGTATGTATTGTCCCAACCAAAGTGGTGTCCTTCTTTGTCTGTATGTATGGAAACTGGTGGTAGTGGGTCATGTCTTTGGGTGGCTAGTTGGTAGTTCCGTTTGTGGGTCTTGGTGTGATTGCTTCTGTAGTTAAGTATCTGGTCTGTGTGTGTTGTTTTCCTGTAGACACTGGTCAGAAGCTCTCCATTAACTGTGAAATCTAGGAAGAGGAGTCTGTTGTTGTTCTCCTCCTCTTTTGTGAATTTTATGCCAATAAGGATATTGTTGATGATGCTGTAGGTTTCTTCTAATTTGCTCTGCTTTGTGCTGACAAATGTGTCATCCATGTAGCACACCCAAAGTTTAGGTTGGGTGATGGGGAGGGCTGAGCTGAAAAATGTGTTGCTGGAAAAGCGCAGCAGGTCAGGCAGCATCAAAGGAGCAGGAGAATCGACGTTTCGGGCATAAGCCCTTCTTCATGGGGAGGGCTGTTTGTTCGAGTCTCTGCATTACTGCTTCCACTAAGAATCCTGATATTGGAGATCTCATGGGTGTTCCGATGATTTGTTTGTAGGTCTCATAATTGAAGATGAAGAGGGTAGTGAGTCACAAGTCTGTAACTAGCTTGAGGATGTTGACCTTGCTGAAGAAGTTGGTGCTGTCTAGTGTTTGTGTCCTTAGTTCCTCTCAGCGTGGCGTCAGTGTTTCTTTGGCCAGGCTGATGTTACTTGATGTGAATGGGGCTGTTACATCAAAGGAGACCATTATTTCATCCTCTTCTATTTTGCTGCCTTTGACGGTGTTCAGGAATTCTTGAGTGGCGTGGATGGAGTAGCATTATTTTTCTACTAGATATTTCAGTTTTTGGTGCAGTTCCTTTGCTAGTCTGTATGTTGGTGTCCCAGGTAGTGAGTCTATGGGTCGGAGTTGGGGTCCCTGGTTTGTGTATTTCAGGTAACCTGTAGAAGCGAGGTGTTTTGGATCCATCCAGTATCATTTTTTTGGAGATCTGTCTTGTTAATTTGTCCTGATTTATGAAGTTTCTTCAATGTGGCTGTGACATGGTTTTCTAGCTGTGTAGTCGGGTCTATCGCCACCTGTTGGTAAGTGTTGGTATCTGCGAGCAGTGAGTACTCCTTTTCAATGTACTGTGTTCTGTTTAGGTTGACAGTCATGCAGGTAGGATTACAATGTTTCTATTTTTCTCTGAGTCCTTCTCGGGCTTTCCTTTCCTGTGTGTTGAGGGTGTTCACTTCCTTTTTCCTGGTTGGTGCTGATGCAATTGTCTGTCTGATGGTCTGCTGGGTTTTTACTGGGAGTCCGTTGTCTTTAAGTGTTGATTCTGATACCGCTAAGAAATCCTTTTTGTCCGCGTCTCTGTATTTGTACAAATCTTCTCAGAAATCTGATTCTGTATTATTCATTGCAAAGCCAACATGTCACCAGAAACAGATTTATATTCTTTTCTAAGACTGGAGAACTGCATTGAATAAATTGCACACACAAGGATTATTACCAAAATTGAATTGTTAAAAAGTGATTGGCAAGTTCCAAAGGTTGACAGAGCCAAAGAAATATTGGTTAGTCTAAAACCAAATGGACATTATCAATCCAAAGCCATGCCATGTGGAAATAAAAATGCTCCAGCAATGATTGCATGATTAACCAACAAATAATTGAAGCATTATGTGATGGCATGGTTTACATTGATGATTAGGTTTTTTTTAACTAAACCTGGGAAGAACATTTCATCACTTGAATGAATTGTTTGATTGGTCATGCAAAGCCATTTTGTTTATAAATCTGGCTAAGCGTGAATTTTCCAAAGCAAAAGCAACTTTTCTGGGTTTGCACTGTGGGACAAGACCAACCCGCACCCAGGGAGAAGTGAACATCAGGGCTATTTTGAACATTCTCATGCCTGAGACAAAATGTGAACTTTTGAAATAAATTGGCATGGACAAACGTTATTGCAACTTTGTTTCAAACTTCAGCCCTGTTGTGGCACCTTCTTAACAAATTTGTTGAAGACGGGAAGAAAATTCAAATAGACACAGTAATGTCAACGTGCATTAGAGAACTTGAAAGCTGTGCGGTCAACCACACTGTTTTTAGCACTTTGAATTGAAAAACCATCCAAATTGGCCGTTAATATCAGCAACACTGATGTGGGTTACTTTTACGGCAAGTTGAAGAGATGGGGATTGAGTAGACTTTCAGCTGTTTTTCAAAGAAACAGACCACTTCTCAACAAAGTTATTCAACAATGGGAAGGAGCCATTGAGTATTGTATTGCTTCTGTATCACTTTGAAAAATAAAATCAGCAACAATGAGGAAGGTAGCATTAGTCAAACAGAGCACAATCCTTTGCTGTTCATGGCAAACATTTTGGGGCAACAATTTACTGATTTTGTTGAAGCTTGATGCTGCAACCATATAATTTGAATATTATTCATGTGCCTAGAGGAAGAAAATGGTACAGAGGGCACTTTATCGAGAGCACAAATGAAGGAAACAGAGTACTTGGTGTTCATGGATATATGCAAAATGCGGTTGCTGTGTAATTTATTGTGTGTTTAATATCAATATGGTACTGTTGTCAATGTGAAATAAAAATAATGGTAAATTAATTTTTGGATAATGAAAATACCTCTTAAAGATATATTTTCATTCTTCTTTTAGGACAATTGTGATATTAGGTGTATGATTTATTTATATTCTATTTTCAGCATTTGATGCAGAGGAGTGAATATATTAGTTAACTCCAGAAGATTAATGAATTTAGAATAACTCACAACTCCTTTGAATATTAATTTCACAGTTCTGGTGAAGGGTCACTGGACTCCAAACATTAACTGATTTTTCTTCCTATAGATGCGACAGACCTGCTAAGTTTTTTGTAGCCCTTTCTGTTTTTGTGAAATTTTCCTTTGTTGTTTTAGCTGTTTAGTTTAAAATCAACTCCACCTTCTCTTGCGTTGGGCAAACTCTCTCAGTGTCTCTTTGATGATCAATGTATTTTACACCTGACACAATGTACTTTTAGTTTTGATGTTACTGAGGTATTGGGAGACAGAGTGGCAGTAGTAGCAATGTAATCAGAGTTTGGCAGATGGTGAAATTTGAATTCTGTAAATTCTGGACTGTGATCATTGTTGATTATCATAAAAACCCATCTAGTTTATTACTGCCTTGTTAAGGTAAGGAAATGTAGTTCAATGTAGCTAAGTGTGAAGTCATTCACTTTCGTAGGAGTAATAAAAGATGGATTACTGGGCTAATGGTAGGCTACTTGGTAGTGTCGATGAGCAGAGGGATCTTGGTGTCCATGTACACAGATCTCTGAAAGTTGTCACTCAGGTAAATAGTGCTGTGAAGAAGGCATATGGCGTACTGGGCTTTATTGGTAGAGGAATTGAGTTCCGGAGTCCTGAGGTCATGTTGAAGTTGTATAAGACTCTGGTGCGGCCTTATCTGGAGTATTGTGTACAGTTCTGGTCGCCATATTATAGGAAGGATGTGGAGGCACTGGAACAGGTGCAGAGGAGGTTTACCAGGATGTTGTCTGGTATGGTAGGAAGATCGTATGAGGAAAGGCTGAGGCACTTGGGGCTGTTTTCATTGGAGAAAAGAAGGTTTAGGGGAGATTTGATAGAGGTGTACAAGATGATTAGGGGTTTAGATAGGGTTTTTCCGTGTATGGAGTCAGCTGTTACTAGGGGACACAGCTTTAAGTTAAGGGGAGGTTGGTATAGGACAGATGTTAGGGGTAGATATTTTACTCAGCGGGTTGTGAGTTCATGGAATGCCCTGCCAGTATCAGTGATGGACTCTCCCTCTTTATGGTCATTTAAGCGGGCATTGGATAAGCATATGGAGGTTATTGGGCTAGTGTAGGTTATGTAGGCTTCGGTCGGCGCAACATCGAGGGCCGAAGGGCCTGTACTGCGCTGTATTTTTCTATGTTCTATGTTCTGTAAATCTGCCATCCTTGCCTGGTGTGGCTTAGAAGTGACTCCAGACTGCAGCAATGCCTCTGAATAGTCTAGCAAGCCATCAGGTTAAGGGATAATTAGGGATGAGCAAAATATGCTGTCCTGTCAAACTCTTGTAATGTATTGGTAATGTGCCTACCTATAGGGCAGGAGTCTGCGTTCAAGTCCCACCTACTCCAGGAAGAAAACTAGACAAAGTGAGGACTGCAGATACTGGAGGTCAGAGTCGAGAGTGTGGTGCTGGAAAAGCACAGCAGGTCAGACAGCATCCAAGGAGTAGGAGAATCGACATTTCAGGAATAAGCCCAAAGCCTCCAACTCGGCACCGCCCTCCTGACCTGTCCATCTCCTTTCCCATCTATCCACTTCACCCCTCCCGCCCCTGGCCTATCACCTACTCCCTCACCGTCATCGACCTATCGTTTTCTCAGCTACCTACCCCCCAATCCCATCCCACTCCCATTTATCTCTCAGCCTCCTTTGGCCCACAAGCCTCATTCCTGATGAAGGGCTGATGCCCAAAACGTCGATTGTCCTGCTCCATGGATGCTGCCTGATCTGCTGTGTTTTTCCAGTATCACACTCTCGACTCCCATCTACTCCAGGGATCTGTCAGGGCATATCCAAACAAGTTCATCCCAAATTTCCACATACTGTCCCAGACACTGATGTCCACATCTCAATAAAGGATTCAGTGATTAATGGTCTAAAAAGTAAATCTCGAATATTATTCAACATTGCAATGTGATCTTTCTGTGTCTTACTGTTAATTAGACAGTCCCTTCTTTTCATCCCACTTGACATTATTCAAAGACTCTTGGTAGACATTAACAAATTATCTTTTGAAGTAGGAGGGATAACTGAGTGCCTTCAAATCATACAAAGTTTGCAGGAGAAACATTCAAAATGTAATATTTTACACAATGTGTAGAGAATGCCCTCTTACTGCCCCAAATCAGTACTTCTTCTATGGGCAGTGGGTCTTTCCTTAACCTTGGAGTATTGTTCCAACTAAATACTTCAGCAATACGTTTTCCTGAATTAAAGAAAAATGTGTTTAATCTCATAGGCTTACCATGAATTAATACAACTCATTCGCACTCTCTTTCTCTCTCTCTCTCTCTCTCTCTCTCTCACACACACACACACAGACACACACACGCACACACACAGCGGGTCTCGGCCTGTTCTAGGCCTGGTCTCTCAGCGTGTCTCGGCCTGGTTTCTCGGTGGGTCTCAGCCTGGTATCTCGCCGTGTCTCAACCTGGTCTCTCAGCTGGACTCGGTCTGGTCTCTTGGTAGATCTTAACTTAGTCTCTCGGTGATTCTCGGTCTGATCTCTTGGTGGGTCTCAACCTGGTCTCTCAGCGGGTCTCAGCCTGGTCTCTTGGTGGGTCTCAACCTGGTTTCTCGGTGGGTCTCAACCTGGTTTCTCAGTAGGTCTTAGCCTAGTCATACAGCGGTTCATAGCAGTGTCTCAGCTCAGTGTGCGAGTGGGTCCTGCTGGGCATATTCTCAAGACACTAAGGGAGATCGGAGCGGTGACAGCTTCGCAGCAGCAACAGTACCTGAGGCAGTAGCAGTGAGAACAGACAGCTGACATCTCCCCGGAGAGTGAGATAAGCAGAGGACTCATCAAAGACTGTTAAACTTTTTAACTTACTCCATTATATTCCTAGTGTAAATTAAGAAAGACTTTAATATTGACTATTACATTATTTCTATATATTTCTACTTATTTTAATGCTTGATGATTTAACTCTGTTTCTTTTGCTACTTTATACCTAAGTTTTTTGTACCTAGGTACCTTGGTGCTTATAATGGTGCCTTGTGTGGTGACATTAGACACTTTTCCCTGTACTCCTGTACTTGTGTACTCGAGTACATGTGGCAATAAAATCCATATCGAAATCCAACGGTGCTGATTGATATGTTTGATAAAGGCACCTGCCTTGTTGGGGAAGGTGTAATGATGGCGCATTTCAATACACAAAGAGAGAGCCTTGTCCCTCCACTTTCCTGTAGAGATAGGGCAGGAAGCATTTCCCAGGCTGTAGTGGAATTTTCCAGAGGGCTCGGACCACATTGGCAGCTCGGTCCAATGAGGCAGTCTGCCGATGAGTCTAGTTGACACCCCACGTAACTGCTGGCACTGTACCAGGGTCAGCACATGGCGCTGTGGTTGTGGCATTGGAGGTGCCTGAGTTCAAGTTCTGCCTGCCTCCAGATGTGTGTCATAACACATCTGAGCAGTCGGCTGAAAGATCTTTACTAGGATCAGGGTACACCCAGCTTCTCATCCTCTCCCCCACCACCAACACTCCCCCACACCACCACTGAAATCCCAGTATCCCTATTTGCCTTGCAGTCAACCCCTAATGTGTTGGCCTGTGAAGCCCCATCGTGTTGGGTTGCCCTTCCCACCTGTCCCAGTAATGCACCCCTCTCCAGTTGGGGCTGTTGAGATTCCAGAGAAGCCCAAGCCCCCCTGACTGGACCTGTATCCCTGGCAACCTACCTGCTGTCCATACTGGGTTGGTGAACATCGAATTGGCAAATGAAGGTTGCTTCCGAGAAGCTTGTGCCAGCAAGTGCAGGTCCCTTTGATGCTGACACTGCAGATCCCAAAGCCCATGAAGACATCCATCCCTTTGTCCCAGTCTGAAAGGACCCAGACTTTCAGACAATGAGGGATTTGAGTTGATGTGGTCTGAAATATTGGGCATCTCCAGCTCCCATTAATAAAGGGAAAGAAAGAACTTGCATTTGTGTAGTATGGTTCACAACTTAAGACCATTTAGAACCATTTTGCAGAATTATCTTTGAAGTGAAGTTGCTAAGATAACATAGGAAACAATCCCTTGGCACAGAGCAAGAATCCTGAAACATCACTTGGACAAATGAGTCTGTTTTTTAATTGTTGGCTGAGGGATAAATATTGAACAGAAGACCTAGGAGCAGAAGGAGGGAATTCAGCCCCTCCAGCCTACTAAATCACCATGGCTGGCCTCATCTCTGCTTGTACTCCACTCCATTGGGCAGGACATCAGGTAAACCTCCTGTGTCCATTTTTTGAACAGACCAGTGGGATCTTTTAGCTTCACCTGAGAAGGCAGATGGATTTTTAATTAACAGCCCATTTGTAAGACAGTACCTCCAACAATGCACTGCTGATGATGCATGCTTTCTGTTTATATGTTTGGGTTTATTCGGGCTTGTGATGTCATTTCCTGTGGTGATGTCATTCCCCATTTCCTGTTCTTTTTCTCAGGGGTGGTAAATGGCGTCCAAGTCAATGTGTTTGTTGATAGAGTTCCGGTTGGAATGCCATGCTTCTAGGAATTCTCGTGCGTTTCTCTGTTTAGCTTGTCCTAGGATGGATATGTTGTCCCGGTCAAAATGGTGTCCTTCCTCGTCTGTATGTAAGGATACTAGTGAGAGAGGGTCATGTCATATTGTGGCTAGTTCATGTTCATGTATGCTGTTCATGTATGGTGATGAAATGTCTGAAAATGAACCTTCCAGCTCAGCCAGCAAACCTACATCCAGTGCAGCATTCCCTCAGTACTGTACTGGAGAGCCAGCCAGGATTCTGTGCTCAAGCTTTGTAAGCTCATGCATTATTTCATTAATTATGGCATTAATTACTGAAAATCATATGACTGTTCTTTTCAATATTAATGATTGGAAGTTGGTTATGGCACATTGTGCTGAGTTTGCTCCAGACAGGGAAACATTGAAGGAGAAATGGTGCCCTGACTTTCTGGTCGAGAGTGTGATGCTAGGAAAGCACAGCAGGTCAGGCAGCATCTGACGAGAAGGAGAATCTGTGTTTCCAAAGGGGTACCAAAGGGGTATCCATGGGCACCCACATGGGATCCAGCTATGCCTTCCTGTTTGTTGGGTACATGGAAAAGTCCATCTTCCACAGTTATACTGGCAGCACCCCCCACCTGTTCCTCTGCTACACTGATGACTGTATCGGTGCCGCTTGGTGCTCCCATGAGGAGGTCGAACTGTTCATCAACTTTACCATCACCTTCCACCCGATCTCAAATTCACCTGGACCATTTCAGACACCTCCTTCTCCTTCCTGGACCTCTGCATCACCATCTCTGGCAACCGACTAACCACAGACATCAACTACAAGCCCACCAATTCTCACAGCTACCTAGACTACACTTCTTCCCACCCTACCTCTGCCACCCCTTATTTCCAATTCCTCCACCTCTGCTGCAACTGTTCCCAGGATGACCAATTCTACCTGAGAAAGTCCCAGATGGCCTCTTTCTTCCATGATCGCAACTTCCCTTCCCACGTGGTTGACGATGCCCTCCAACGTGTCTCTTCCACTTCACGCCCTTGAACCCCACCCCTCCCAACACAACAAGGACAGAACTCACCTGGTCCTCACCTTCCACCCCACCAACCTCCGCATACATTACATCATCCTCTGCCGTTTCTGCCACCTACAAAAGATGCCACCACCAAAGATATGTTTCACTCCTCATGCCATCAGCATCCCAGAGGCACCATTCCCTCCTCAACTCCCTCACCGGCCCACACCCCCCTCTTGGCACTTTTCCCTGCCATCGCAGGAAATGCAAATCTTGTGCCCACACCACTGCCCTCACGTCCTACCAAGGCCACAAGGAATCCTTCCACATCAGAAATTTACCTGTACCTCTACCAATGTTATCTACTGCATCTGTCGCACCCAGTGTGGTCTTCTTTACATCGGGGAGACGGGACGTCTTCTTGCAAATTGTTTCAGAGAGCATCTCTTGGACACCCGCACCCACCAACCTCACCGCCCCGTGGCTGAACACTTCAACTCCCCCTCCCACTACGCCAAGGACATGCAGGTCCTGGGCCTCCTTCACCACCAAACCCTAACCACCTGACACCTAGAGGAAGAAAGAACACCACATATTCCGCCTTGGGACCCTACAAGCACATTGGATACATATGGATTTCAATAGCTTCCTCATTTCCCCTCCTGCCATATTATCCCAGTCCCAAACCTCCAACTCAGCACTGCCCTCCAAACCTGTGCATCACTCCCCTCTCTGACCTTTCACCTTCTCTCTCACCATAATCCACCTATCGTTTTCTCAGCTGCCTTCCCTCCATCCCCACCCCCCTCCCATTTATCTCTCAGCGCCCAGCTCACAAGGCTCATTCCTGATGAAGGGCTTATGCCCGGAACATCGATTCTCCTGCTCCCCAGATGCTGCCTGACCTGCTGTGCTTTCCCAGCAACACACTCCCAACTCTGATCTCCAGCATCTGCAGTCCTCACTTTCTCCTCCCTGACATTATGGGTTTGAGAGCAGAAAGGCAGGCTGGGAAAGTCAGCCAAGACACAGATTTGCTAGGGACAGTAGTCTACAAATTGATTTCAAATTGGCTAGAGCTGTGAGAGAAAATAAGTGACTTTGTGTGAGCCTGAAAAAGCACCAGCATTGAAGATTGATAAGGGTGTGAGAGATAACATGCCAGACAATTGGCTGCATTGATCAAATGTAGTCTTTGATAGTGGTCTAGTAGGAATACACCTGACAGGAGCTTCAGACAGAATAGTACTAAAGGGGCCAAAGATAGACATTACATTATGTTGTTCAGCCGCACTAAGAGAGTGATATGAAGAAATCTCAATAAATATCTTGGTGCTTGAGTGGGAAGTGTAGTTTTATCAGCAATATTAAGATAGATTTGGAGATCTCTTAATGGATTGTTGACCTGAGACAGACCCTAGCTCATTGGGACTGAATGAAGGTGAACCACACTTAATGGAACAGTATCCACGATGCTGTGTGCCATTGATATCTGGGTCCAAACCTTCAGATCAAACAACGAGTCTTGCTTGAGTGGAGATCTCAAACCATGATCATCTGATTCAGAGCCAAGCTTGTTATCAACTGAGATACAGTTGACACCAAACCACATGGCTGAACATCTGTTACAAGCCTACAATGCACACAGCTTGTCAAGTTTATCAAGTAGCAGTCAGTGTTTGATTGGGAGATTAATATAACTGTGAGCTCCTACAGCCTTCAAGTGTCTCAATTATTTGTGGATATCAGAAACATTAAGGGGTATGATTTTTATGCTTGTACAGAAGCTTTGGTGGTTTCCTATCTTGGGGTTTTGAACGTGAACAGAATCCCCTTAATACTGCAGATTATGTTGGAGAGAACCATCTATTTCCTATTATCCAGCACCAAATCATTATGATTCTCCTTAGCTTAGAGGGTAATATCAGAGCAGGAAGCACTGTACGTGAGTCATCCTGTGTCTGTCTAATTTCCTGGCTAATGCTTTTCCTTTAACCAATCTCAGTAAAAACAGATTATATGGTCATTCTTAACACAGCAAGGCTCCTTCAATAAAATCTTCCAAAACAATGAGAACAATCTTAGCAGGACTTATACATTTAATGGTAAGGTGCTAGGGAATGTTGCTGAACAAAGAGACCTTGGAGTGCAGGTTCATAGCTCCTTGAAAGTGGACTTTCAGGTAGATAGGATAATGAAGAAGGCGTTTGGTATGCTTTCCTTTATTGGTCAGAGTATTGAGTACAGGAGTTGGGAGATCATGTTGCAGCTGTACAGGGCATTGGTAAGGCCACTATTGAAATATTGCGTGCAATTCTGGTCTCCTTCCTATCGGAAAGATGTTGTGAAACTTGAAAGGGTTCAGAAAAGATTTACAAGGATGTTGCCAGGGTTGGAAGATTTGAGCTACAGGGAGAGGCTGAATAGGCTGGGGCTGTTTTCCCTGGAGTGTTAGAGGCTGAGGGGCGACCTTATAGAGATTTATAAAATCATGAGGGCATGGATAGGATAAATAGACAAAGTCTTTTCCCTGGGGTTGGGGAGTCCAGAACTAGAGGGCATAGGTTTAGGGTGAGAGGGGAAAGATATAAAAGAGACCTAAGGGGCAACTTTTTCATGCAGAGGGTGGTACGTGTATGGAATGAGCTGCCAGAGGAAGTGGTGGAAGCTGGTACAATTGCAACATTTAAAAGGCAATTGGATGGGTATATGAATAGGAAGGGTTTGGAGGGATATGGGCTGTCAGGTGGGACTAGATTGGGTTGGGATATCTGTTCGGCATGGACAGGTTGGACCGAAGGGTCTGTTTCCGTGCTGTACATCTCTATGACTCTCTGATTCGACTGTCCAAAAGGACAAGGGCAGCGGATACTTGGGAATGGCAGCACCTGTGTATTCCTCTCCAGGCCACATACCATCCTCTCTTTGAAATATGTCATGGCTCCTTCAATGTCGTCGGGGTCAAATTTCTGGAACTCCCTTCCTAACATCACTGTGGGTGTAACCAATAGGCCAAGGATTTCACCAGTTTAATAAGCCAGTTCACTTGCTCCGAACAGAATGTTCAAAAATTCCTTTATTTCTAAGAGCTATGAAAACAAAATCAACATTGCAATTTTCTGCCAAGTTATCTGAGCGTGCAGGGGAGGAGGCAGGTGTGGGGAGAAATCACAGTTGAGCCGAACATCGATCCACAGGTACTACCCTATTTATCTGACTCATAGCCTGGGAAACACACTCTTCACACTGACCTGACTAAATATTGACCCACTTCCATACTGAACTGTCAAGAAACTTTGTTAATTCACTGCACTTGATATTGTATTATCAAACTGAGTGGCACTCAAGGGAAAGGAGAAGCATCTTTGATTACATCTACAGGAAAACAATTGGTTATCCTGAAAGCTGTTCACAAGAGTACAATGCTAGAATTTCTTAACAAGGTTTGAATCACTGAGATTTTCTGAAACGTAAAAATGTTAGAAAGTGTCAGAATTGAGTCAATATTTTGATACTGGGAAAGCAGATCCATTATTGACATGGAGCTAGAAGCAATCCCAGTTTCAATGACCTCAAAGGAGACTTAAAGAAAGCAGAGAGTATAAAAAATATTGGATTTTTGGATTAAAAAATTAATATTTAATAATGAGGAGAGAGGCAAATTATGGACCAGTTAGTCTAGATTAGAAAATTATCGGTGTCTATAATTAAAGATCGTCCAACTAAACATCTTGAAATTTTTCAGCTGCACAGACAGTCTGGATTTGTAATGAGGAGGTTGACCTGACAAATATGATTGAGATTTTTTGAACTACAGGAGAGGTCAGGTCAGTGTCCACACATCCTACTTCTATGAACTTCAGGAAGACAGTTCATAAAAGTATCACATGACTTCTTGCGGTGCAGTAGTAGCGTTCCTATTCCCTGTACTGGGAGGTCTGGTTTCAAGTCCCAACTACACCAGAGATGTGTAATAACAAGGTTTATTAGAAAAATAGGTTAAATTATAAAAGAGATTGGAGCCAAAATCAAAGCCCATGAAACTAAAGAAAGATCAGTAAGCAGTATAGGAGCATGTGTTGGCCATTCAGCTTATCAGGCCTGCTCTGTCATTCCACATAATCATGTGTGATCTTCCACTTCAATGCCTTTTATATCACATTATCCCCAGATCACTTTGCATTGTTGGTGTTTAGAAATTTGTCAATTTCTATTTTAAGCATACTCACTGAATTTCCAAAGTCCTCTCTGAGGTAGTAAATATCTGAGGTTCACCACCTGGTTCAAGACTTCTTAGAGTCCTCCAGTCATACAGTAGGGAAACAAACCTTTCAGTCGAACTTATCTGCACCAAGCAGACATCCCAATCTGATCTAGTCCCATTTTCAGCATTTGGACCAAATCCCTCTAAACCCTTCCTATTCATATACTTGTCCAGATGCCTTTTAAAAGTTGTAAGTGTTTCTGCCACTTCCATGCATGCAACACCCTCTGCATGAAGAAGTTATCCATTCCGGTCTTTTATAAATCTTTCCCCTCTCACTTTAAGCCTATGCTCTCTAGTTTTAGGCTCTTCACCCTATCCATGCCCCTCATGATTTTATAAATCTCTGTAAGGTCCCCCTCAGCCTCAATGTTCCAGGGAAAGAAGCCCCAGCCTATTCAGCCTCTCCCTATACCTCAAACCCTCTAGTCATGCCAATATCCTTGTAAATCCTTTCTGCATGCACTCAAGTTTAACACCTTTCCTATAGCAGGGAGGCCAGAAATGAACACCTAATCTCGAGTACAGCTACAGCATGAGCAGAGCAGATGAAAACTTGAGCAGTTGCATGTTCTTCTTGCAGGACTTGGGAGGTAATGGTCACTGTTGCTGTCCCTGCTGACTTCACCTGTGAGGAGTGCACTCAGCTCCCACTCCTTACAGCCTGGGTTAGGGAACAGGACCTGGAGCTGAATGAACTTCAGATCATTCTGGAGGGTTTAAAGAGAGGAGTTATGGAAGGGTATTCACACCTAAGTTACAGGATAAAAGTGGCTGGGTGACCACCAGGAGAGGGAAAGGGAATAGGCAATCAGTGCAAGGATTCTCCATGACCATTCCCCTCAATAATAAGTATATCACTTTGGATACTCTTGGGGGTGGGGGTGGGTGGTGGGGGTGGGATTGACCTACCAAGGGAACGCCTCAGTGGCCAGGCCTCTGGTACTAAGCCTGGCTCTGTGACTCAGTAGGAAAAGGGGGAAGAAGAGGGGAGCAATAGTGACAGGACATTCAATGGTGAGAGGAACAGACAGGAGACTCTGTGGTTGCTTCACAGATGCCACAGTCAGGGATATCTCAGATCAAGTCTACAGGATTCTTAAGGGAGAGGGAGAACAGCCAAAAATGTGGTACACACAGCTAGAAAAAGGGATGAGAACCTGAAAAGTGAATATAGGGAGTTATGTTGGAAGCTGAAAGGGAGGATAAGCAGAGTAGTAATCCCAAGTTTGCTACCGGTGCCACGGGATAGTGAGGCTAGGAACAGAGAGTGAGTGCAGCTGAACACGTGGCTGCAGGGCTGGTGTAGGAGGGAGGGCTTCAAATATGTGTATCACTAGGATGCCTTCTGGGGATGGTGGGATCTGTACAAGTAGGATGGGTTGCAGCCAAATAGGAAGGGAACCAATATCCGAGGTGGGGGGTTGGCTAGAGCTCTTTAGGAGGGTTTAACTAGCTTGGCAGGGGGATGGAAACTGGAGGTATGGATCAGAGGATGGGGTAACTGGTGAAGAGGCAAATACAGCATGCAGAGAGTCTGTGTGGAAGGATAGACGATTAGCAGGGCAAAGTTGACGTTAATGTGATGGGTTGAAGTGTGTCTATTTTAACGCAAGAAGTGTCAGGAAAAAGGGTGATGAACTTAGAGCATGGATCAGTACTTGGAGCTATGATTAAATTCCTTACAGTGTGGAAACAGGCCCTTCAGCCCAACAAGTCCACACCGACCCTCCAAAGAGTAAACCACACAAACCTATTTCCTTCTGACTAATCCACCGAACACAATGGGCAATTTAGCAAAGGTAATTCACCTGACTTAGACACCTTTGGACTGTGGGAGTAAACCAGAGCGCCCAGAGGAAAACCCACGCGGACAAGGCGAGATTGTGCAAACTCCACACAGACAGTCTTGTCATGGCCATTATGGAGATTTGGATGTCACAGGGACAGGAAAGGTTTTTGGATGTTCCAGGGTTTCGATGCTTCAAAAGGAATGGGGAGGGCGGTTAAAGAGGTGGGGGAGTGACATTGCTAATCAGGGATAGTATCACAGCTGCAGAAAGGGAGGCCGTCGAGGAGGTCTGTCTACAGAGTCAGTCTGGGTGGAAGTCAGAAACAGGAAAGGAGCAGTCACTTTGTTGCGAGTTTTCTGTAGAACCCCTTATAGCAACAGAGACACAGAGGATCCGATTGGTAGACAGATTTTGGAAAGGTGCGGAAGTAACATGGTTGTTGTCTTGGGTGGCTTCCATAATATTGATTAGAACCTCCTCAGTGCAAGTAGTTTGGATGAAGTAATTTTTGTCAGGTATGCCCAGGAAGGATTCCTGACTCAATATGTAGATAGGCTGACTAAAGAGGAGGCCATATTGGATTTGGTGCTTGGCAACGAACCAGGTCAGGTGTCAGATCTCTCGGTGGGATACTATTTTGGTGATTACAACTCCCTGACCTTTATGACAGTCATGGAGAGGCATATGAGCAGATGGTATGGGAAGGTATTCAATTGGGGGAGAGGGAATTACAATGCTATTAGGCAGGAACTGCAGAGCATAAATTGGGAACATGTATTCTCAGGGAAATGCATGACAGAAATGTGGAGGTTATTTAGGGATCACATGCTGCGAGTGCTGGATAGGGTTGTCCCACTGAGACAAGAAAGGGATGGTAGGGTGAAGGAACCTTGGATGACAAGAGATGTGGAACATCTAGTCAAGACGAAGGAGGAAGCTTACTTAAGGTTGAGGCGGCAAGGATCAGACAGGGCTCTTGAGGGTTTCACGGCAGCCTGAAAGATACTGAAGAATGGACTTAAGAGAGTTGGAAGGGGGCAGGAAAAAGCCTTTGCAGGTATGATTAAGGAAAACCACAAGGTGTTCTGCAATTATGTGTGGGACAAGAAGATTGCCAGAGTGAGAGTAGGGTCAATCAAACATAGTGAAGGGAATCTGTGCCTGGAGTCGGAGGAGGTTGGGGAGGTCCTTAATGAATACATTGCTTCAGTATTCATGAGTGAGAGGGACTTTGTCGTTTGTGAGGACTGCGTGAAACAGACTGATATATTCAAACAAGTTGATGTTAAGAAGGAGGGATTATTCGAAATTTTGAATAACATAAGTCCCCTGAGCCAGAAAGGATATACTCAGTTGGTACAGGAAGTGAGGGAAGAGATAGCTGTGCTTTTGGCGTTCTCACTGCACTGGAGTAGTACCAAATGATTGGTGAGTGGCATATGTTATTCCCTTGTTCAAGAAAGGGAGTAGGGATAATCCTGGGAATTACAAACCAGTCAGTCTTATGTTGGTGGTGGGCACATTATTGCAGAGGATTCTGAAAGACGTGATTTATGATTATTTGGAAAAGCATAGCTCGATTAGAGATAGTCAGTGTGGCTTTGTGAAGGGCAGAGCTGAAAATGTGTTGCTGGAAAAGCGCAGCAGATCAGGCAGCATCCAAGGAGCAGGAAAATCGACGTTTCAGGCATGAGCCCTTCTTCAGGATTCCTGCTTCTGCTCCTGCTCCTCAGATGCTGCCTGACCTGCTGTGCTTTTCCAGCACCACACTCTTGACTCTGATCTCCAGTATATGCAGTATCTGCAGTCCTCACTTTCTCCTTGGATGAGGAAGTGGAAGAGTGAGTTTGTACGTTTGTCAATGACATAAAGGCTGGTGGAGTTATGGATCGTGTGGAGGGCTGTTATAGGTTGCAATGGGACATTGACAGGATGCAGAGCTGGGCTGAGAAGTGGCAGATGGAGTTCAACCTGGAAAAGTGTGAAATGATTCATTTTGGAAAGTTGAATTTGAATGCAGAATACAGGTGTAAAGACAGGAGTTTTGATAGTGTGGCTGAACAGAGGGATCTTGGGGTCCCACATTCATAGGTCCCTCAAAGTTGCCACATACGTTTATTGGGTTGTTAAGAAGACATATAGCATGTTGGCTTTCATTAGCAGGGAGATTGCATTTAAGAGCCATGAGGTTTTGCTGCAGCTCTATAAAACCTTGGTTAGACTGCACTTGGAATATTGTGTTCAGTTCTGGGCACATCATTATAGGAAGGATATGGAAGCTTTGGAGAGGGTGCAGAGGAGATTTACCAGGATGCTGCCTGCACTGGAGGGCATGTCTAATGATGAAAGGTTGAGGGAGCTAGGGCTTTTCTCACTGGAGTGAAGAAGGAAAGGATGAGAGGTGACTTGATACAGGTATACAAGATGATGAGAGGCATAGATAGAGTGGACAGCCAGAGACTTTTTCCCAGGGTGGAAATGGCTAACATGAGGGGGCATAATTTTAAGGTGATTAGAGGAAGGTTTAGGGGAGATAGAATATAGAACATAGAACATTACAGATCTCGATGTTGCACTGACCTGTGGAACCAATCTGAAGCCCATCTTTCCTACACTATTCCACTTGCATCCATATGTTTATTCAATGACCATTTAAAAGCCATTAAAGTTGATGAGTCTACAACTGTTGCAGACAGGGCATGCCATGCCCCTACTTCTCTCTGAGTAAAGAAACTACCTCTGACATCTGTCCTATATCTATAACCCCTTAATTTAAAGCTATGTTCCCTTGTGTTGGCCATCACCATCCAAGGAAAATCCTCTGATTATCTTATAAGTCACCTCTCAAACCTTCTTCTCTCTAATGAAAACAGCTTCAAGTCCCTCAAACTTTCTTCGTAAGACCTTCCCTCCATACCATGCAGTACCTGAGTAAATTGCCTCTGAACCCTTTCCAAAGCTTCCACATCCTTCCTACAATAACCAGAACTGTACGCAATACTCCAAAGTGCAGCGGCAACAGAGTTTTGTACAAGTGCTACATGACCTCATGGGTGCGAAACTCAATCTCTCTACCAATAAAAGCTAACACACTATATGCCTTCTTAACAACCCTATCAACCTGGGTGGCAACTCTCAGGGATCTATGTACAGATGTCAGAGGTAGGTTTTTTACACAGAGTGTGGTGTATGGGTGGAATGCACTGCCAGCAGTGATTAAAGCCAGATACATCATGGACATTTAAGCGACTCTTGGATAGGCACATGGATGATAGTAAAATATAGGGCATGTTGGTTAGTTTGATCTTAGTGTAGGATAAAAGATTGGCACAACATTGAGGGTCGAAGGGCCTATACTGTGCTGCACTATTCTATGTTCCATGAGCTTCCAACTCCTACACTCAATCTTCTGACCATTGAAGGCAAGGGTGCAAAGTATCTTTTTCACCACCCTGCCTACTCCACTTCCCTATCTATGTTGTTGCTACCAATATGCACAATGACCTCCCCTTTCAGAATATTATGCATCCGCTCTGAGATATCCATGAGCCAGGGAGGCAACACACCATCCTGATGTCTTGCTAACATGTCTGTCTGTGTCCCTGACAGGCCCCTATTATAATTGATTGCTTGAAACCTGACATGCCCTCATTATAATAGAGCCAGTTATGGCACCAGAAACCTGGCTGTCAATACTACACTCCCTTGAGAAGCCATCGTCCACATTCACTGTCAAAAATGGAATACTGTTTGAGATGGGGAAGGAAACCCTTGCATTAACTGGCAACATCTCCTACCATTCCAAGCAGTCAACCATATTCTTGACTACATCTGCAGTTTTTCTACCTTCCTGAAACTGACCCCTTGCTCTTGTAAACACCTCATTGCCTGTAACTGCCCCTTCGACTGATCCATGCACTCCGACAGGATTTGCATACAAACATACTTCCTACAGGCACAGTCTCCAGGAACATTCAAATTCTCCTTGGTTTCCCGCACCTGACAGAACTCAAGAGGGGAAATGAACAAATGTGTTGCGTATTAGGAGACAGAAAGTTTGGATAATGGACAAATCCTCTAAATTGCAGAGAATCGCTAGTGACCCCCAGGAATAATCTGTGTCAGGGCATCAACTTTTCATTGTATTTACAACCCACTTATATCATGGGGTGGAATGCCTTGCATTCAGCTTTGCCAATGACATTAAGCTAATTAACATTATATGTTATGTAGGGGGAAGCAAACTATTACTAAGATGCATTAATAGATTAACTGAATAAGTGAATGGCAAATTTAAGGTCATCTACATTGACCTAATAGGATCTGTAGAGTGCACTTTCTAAATGGTAAAAGCCTAGAACCAGCAATGGCCCGAAGGGGTCCTGGTACAGGGATCATTAAAATGTAATGAGCATTAACAGAACATTATTAAAATGTCAAATAAAATCCCGGCTTTATGTTTGGAGGACCATTACTACATAGAAGGCCTCAGCAATGCAAAATATTTCCGAAGAAGATCCTCAGAGACATAAACTGTTTGTCCAAATGCACAACACATATGCACATTGTAGCAACACTGTTTTGTTGTTGGAAATTCTGGGCCTTTGAGTTTAGCAAAGGAGTGTTTTTTAAGATTAGATTTGAATGAAAGGACAATACTGTTTCTATATGTGCATGTTGTTCGTAATGAGTTATGCTATTAATTCTTTTGAATGACGTCATTCAGCCTGTATCAATGTTGCCATTCTCACATCTCTGCTATCTCCTATGGACTGCAGTGTGACTGGGCAGTGTTTCCATGCATTGTCCCCATCAATACCAGGAGAAATTTGATGTTGTCAGTCAATGGATATTGTTGCGGCTGCTGTTCTACAGGTGAAGCCAGGAGTAATTCCAACAATTTCTGCTTCCTTTTGTTTATCTCAGTCAAACATAATTCATCCAATGTGTCTTTAATCTTGACACTAGGAACTATATAAAATTATACTCCTAGTGCAGAAATTCAAATCCAATGAGGGATTCAAGTCATTTCCCGTTTGGTCCAATACTCTTCATTCTTCCAAATGAAGATCACTTCAGGAAGTGTAGAGCCAAAATGTGGCCTGATACAATAATGTGCCCAAAAATCATATGATTTCTTAAACTGAACTTCTTCATTTCATTTGTGACAATAAAGTTTTGCAAATGGCTTTCTCCCCTAGACCAATGCTGATTATAGCACTATAGAGGCAATTGGTTTTTGGTGAAGTTTCTCTCCAGTTGACCATCCCAATACCTTTTGCTTCCCTCCTTTGATATGACTGATGTTTATTTACTGATGTGAGAAAGTTCCCTTTCATCTTCTAATTAACTTTGAAGTGCACAACATTTCTATAACCGCTTCAGCTCCACAGAGAGAACTTCGAAAAATTGTTTAACTCGCCTTTGATGTTCTCTAATCCGCAGTTGCGCTTCCAATTGCAAAAAGATTACTTTAATCTATTTCTGAAATAAGCTGACAGAACAACAAACTTTCTGATTATGGTGAGTAAAAGTTGTGTGTGTGCGTGTAAGCACTACCTTTGAGTTTGTGTTCAACTGTGTGCATGTGTCACAAGAAACCTGGCGTGTTGCGACTTATCTACCTCATTGAAAGCAATACTCACACTAATGTGCAAATTAAAGTTAATCCATTGGGAACATAAACTGTCGGAATGCCAGTCACCATTGGTTAGAGAAACCAGTCTATATTACAAATCATTGGAACAAGAGCCAATGCAGAATGTTAGGTAAGTGATGAGTGGAATGGCCATCATCTGCACTATAGGGGAAATGGTTCTGTCATCACTGGGTGGTCAAGACTGGTACTGGAACTGAGGTCATTGGGGATGTCACCTGAGGATGTTCTGACTCATCTCATTTTCCCAGATCTCACTGACCCCTTAAAGTGTTTATTCAAAATATTCATATTTGCAATGTTTTCAGTTCCCCAGTTCTTCCATAAGACTTTGCCTGACCAGAGACTCCCATGCAATGCTCCCTCTGTTTTTAATTTTGCTATGGGATGTGACATAAAAGAAAAACAGAAAGTGCTGGGGAAATTCAGCAGGTTTGGATATATTTGTAAAGAGAAAAACAGAGTTAATTATTTATTTGGAGCTGAAGGGAGCTGGAAAAATATGTTGCTTGTGCACTTGAGGGAGGGGACACGAGTGGAACAGGTGGTGAGGGCAGACAAGAATTTATTCATTAAATTACACAATGTGCTAGTGGTGATGAAGGAGAGATAGGGATGTATAATAGGTGTTAATGGTTCATTTGAATAGGACAAAATAGGTCAGTTCTGCTGAGATCAAAACTAACAAGAAACAAACAAGCTACATTAGGAGAGCGGGGAGTTGGAGAAAGGTATGGTGGTGATGATGGCAATGAAAATTAAGGACAGGCTTTGAAGTTGTTGAACTCAATGTTGAATTTTGAAGGCTGTCAAGTGTTGAAGTGGAAGATGAGACGCTATTCCTCTGGCTTGTGTTGAGTTTTATTGGAACAATGCAACAGGGTGAGAGAAGTGCAAGTGAAATGTAATTTCACCTGGAAGATGTGTTTGAACAGTGAAGGGGGGAGGAGGTAAATTGGCAAGTTTAAACTTTCTGCAATTGCATGGAAAGATGTTATGGGAGAGCGAGGAAGAATGTTTAACGTAATAAAGAAGTGGGCCAAGGTACCACAGAGAGAATATTCCCTCCGAAACGGAAGGGAGAACAAGATGTGTTTGGAATCCTGAAGGAGATAATGCAAATAATGATGAATGATTCTTTGAATGCATAGACTGTGGATTGAGGACAAGGAGAATCCCTCTGGGAAACAGGGGAAGGTTTGGATGGAGAAGTGTGGGGAATGCGTTGGACACAGCTGAGAGCCTTGGCAACTACAGCGATTCGTCAGCCGAGGCAAAAGGAGAATGGATTCAGCCAGTGGAAAGTGGCATCATCAGAAGAGATGCAACAGAAATGGGAAAACTGGCAGCGTGGACTGGAGTCCTTGCTAGAAGCAGGGTAGGAGGGAGTGCAATCATGGGAACTGGGGAGTCACACGGTTTGTCGTGGATATTAATGGAAGGCTTATCCCCAGAAATGGAAACAATAAAGTCAAGGAAGGGCAGGGAAGAGTCAGAGGTACAAGATGAAGATGAGAGAAGGATAGAAAATGAAAGCTAAGTAGATGAATGTTTCCAAATCTGGATGAGAGCAGGAAGCAGCAGCAAAGATACAATGATATATCAGAGAAAGAGTTGTTTGAGAGGGTCTGCAGCAAGGAATGCTCCACTTATCCCACAAAGAGACAGGCATAATTGAGGCCCCTGCTGGTACCCATGGCCATATTTTGGAGAAAGTGAGAGCAGTTAATGGCAAAGTTATTCAAAGTGGGGAGAAGTTCGGTCAAGTGGAAGAGGGAAGTGGCTGGAAACCAATCAGGCATCTTTTCAAATAAGAAACAGAGTCTTCGCATCCATTCCTCATCAGGATGGCCTGCTAAGGGATTGCATATTCATGGTGAAGAGGAGGCAGCTAGGCCAGAAAACTGAAAATTGTAGAACCAAAGTCCATTAGTGGGGAGAGACTGAAAAAGGTAGGAAATGATAGAGAGGCAGAAAAAAAATCAGTGAGGCAGGAACAAGCTGAAATGATGGGTCTGCCAGGGCAGGGCTGTTTGTGGATTTTGGGAAGGAGATAGAAACGGACCGTGTGGGGTTAGGGGAGGTGAGATGCTGAGGAGGGGAGATCTGCGGAGGAGATGAGGTCAGTGACAGTCTTAGTAACAACAATGGTGGGGTCATGATCCAGGGGAGAGAGAGGAAGAAGACTCAGGGCGAGCACTCAGCCTCTGCCAGGTAAAGGGTATCTCACCAGACAACAACTGTACCACCCTGATCAGCAGATTTAATAACAAGGTTGTGCTTAGACTGCAGGAACAGTGTTCAGAGATTAGAGTGGGTGAGGGGAGGGATGAAGGGAGCAGCCAATGCCACATGATAGGATGTGAGTGCCCTTTGCTAGTTGCCCTTAAACTGTGTGGCTGTTAAGACAACTTCAAAGGTTCACCATATTGCAGTGGGTCTGGAGTCACATGCCAGCTAGACCAGATGTGGAGGCAGATTATTTAGTCCATAAAGGAATTAGTGAAGCTGATGGAGTTTTACAATAATTGCCCAGAATTATGTATTTGCTATTAGGCAATCTCTTTTGCTTTAAATTCCAGATTTTGATTGAATTAAATTTCAATATTTGCCATGATGGGAGCTTAAACTGTATCGCCAAAGTCTCAGGTTCTGAATCTGCACTGTAAGTGACAGCTCCACGATAACCACTTGAGTGTGCAATACTGGTGCTGAAGGTTTTTCGTTGGGAGAGAGCACAAATGCTGTAGATTTGGGGATACTACGCAAAGGTGCATTCAACCTCAAGCAACTAAGTGAGGTCAATACATTTCTTGCAGTTCTCCTACCAGACTTTTCACACCAGATCCCAGCCGCTTTGCCACCAGCTCCAATTGTTTCTTCTATGAGGTCTCTCTGTCTATCACAGAAAGTAGTGTCTCTCTGAGACTCCATCTGGGTCAGTTTTATCTCACCAAATCTTAGAACCTTCTCCATTCCCTGATGACCCACCTTCAGTGTCTCAAAATCACATTGTGTTGGCTTTCAGTTCAGTCATGCAGCTCCCTTTGGACTTGAACAGACTAGCTTTTAAAGCCAGAGATTAGCTGGTTAATCCTGCACCCGGCTATGGTACAGCCCGGCAGTGGGCAGTGGGGTAGACCCCCAAGTCCAATTGTGGTAAATTGTTGTCAGATGCCCACCTGCAAAGGACTCAGCACAGAGAAGCTACGGCTTGTGGCACCCTGCCCCTCACGCTCAAAATCCAGGGTGAACCAATTCCATACCCGATACTTCAGCTTAAATCCTGTGATGAATTTTGTTGCGATTCTGTATCTGTCAGTGATACAGCTATTATTTCTGGCTTTTAGAAAGAGCTTTTAAAAAGTCACCTCTCACCCCTCTGCTGTTTCCCTCCAATATGGCTGATCTCTCATTCTTGAGCATCTTTCCAGTTTCCTTTCATGGAAAAGAGCAGGAGCGGGAGGAGGCCATTCAGTCCTTCAAGCCTGCTCCGCAATTCAATATGATCATGGCTGATCATCCAACTAGATACCTTGTTCCTGCTTTATTCCCATACCTTCGATTCCTTTAGCCACAAGAAACATACCTAACTCATTCTTTAAAATTTCTATGTTTTGGCCTCTACTGTTTTCTGTGGCAGAGCATTCCACAGGCTCTTCAGTCTCTGTGTGAAGATATTTCTCCTCACCTCTGTCCTCAGTGATCTACACTGGATCGTTTGAGTATGATTCCCTGGTTCTAGATTCCCCCATCATCAGGAGCATCCTTCTTGCATTTATCCTGTCTAGTCCTACTAGAATTTTACAGATTTCTATGCTATCCTCAAGCATTCTCCTTAACTTCAGTGAATTTAGTCCGAATCGATCCAGTATCCCTTCGTACATCAGTCCTGCCATACCTTTCAATACTTCTATTCTTATGTATTCACTCTGCGGTCCTTCCGAATGTCTACATTAATCTAAGTTTCTATACCTGCGGATATTCTTGGATGCTGTGACTGTAGCATTAAGCTGCAGTTGGAAGCTTCAGTTTCTCATCACAATGAAACCAAGTAAGATTGCACCTCCAGGTGGCCAGTTGCAATAGTGCGACGGAACTCCAGTAACTTTAGTAGTTGCTGCAGGCTGCTTCAAGGAGGGTAACAGCAGCTTGAACTCCTCATGTATTTTCAATGCAATAAAACATCCTGAAGCACTTCAAAGACCCCTGAATCTTATATCCAGCCAGATAAAGACAATCTTTCTTAGATACTGTTCTTAAAATTAAGTTTTGAGGCACATTCTAAAGAAATAAAGTGACGACGAGAGCCGAAGACGGTCAGAGAATTTAGGGACTGGTCAGCCAAAGGCTCAGCCGCCAATTAAAATTGGGAAATGGGGAAGCACTGATATCTTGCAGGCCTGTGGAGCCTGAGGAAGTTACAGATATCAAGGAAGACGAGTTTACGAAGGACTTCAAAACACAAGGAGAATGATTTTAAAATTCACCTGTTCCTTGAGTGGAGGCCAATGTAAGTCAGCATGAGCAGGAGTACTGGGTGATGTCCAAGATTCGAGTTCACTTTCTCCATAAGGCTCTTACCCAAAAAGGTGATGTATCCTTTCCAAGCTTCAGGATATTGTAAAGTAGGGCATGCCCTTGAATACTCTCTTACACATGAAGGGTCGAGCAGTCACTTCAGCTATCTTCTTTTTATTTACAGCTCTTATTGTCTGACATATATTTCTTGCTAGCTTATGCTATTATTCTAATTTCTCGCCCTTTGTTATTTTAGTCATCCTTTGCTGCTTTCTGAAGTGTTCCCAATATTCCAGCATACCGCTAATCTTTGGTTACTGTAATGGCACATTGAATAACAGTTAGACCATCCTTTATCTGTAATGTTGCCTTTGGGAGCAATACATGAAACATATTAAAAGAGTTGTACCACAGACAAGATACTCTAGAAGGGTTGTCTTTTAATGAGGGAATCCTTAGCTAGACAATAGATGCTCGAGAGTATTTGAAAGGTTTTTTTTATTCAGAATGCGTCATGTGGAGTGTTGCCACACAGTCCAGGAGATTTCATTGTAAACCACAAAAGCAGAACTGAAAGACTCCACTGAAATGACAGGAGTCAAGCTGTATGATGTTAAATTAAACTGAGCACTAATTCAGTTGTGCATAATGAGATTCACAAGGAATTGTGTAGGGCTCACATCAGAGCTGTTCCAGGTTTGAAAAGAGAGCTCCAAGTCAATATTTCAGGATTTTATATTTCCTCTCAATTAGGAAAAAGAAAAATAGAATGATTGTATTCTACAAAACACATGGAGACCTATTGGCTTCCTGAGAGTGATTTACAGGACTGTAACATGATCAAAAAGGCTCAGGCGATTTCACAACTCATAACAGTTATGCACAGTTTACACAGACATCAGACTCTCCAGAGCTAAACAAACTGCTTATCACTTTCCCAGAAAATGTGGAATTTACAGCACAGTGATGTGTAATATGCCTCAGTAGGTCTCTGTTGGTGTTCATGGTCCACATGAGTGTCTTTCCACCCTATTCCATCTCACTCTGTCACCATATCCTTCTGTTCCTTTCTCGCTTTTGCATTATCCAGGTCCCCCTTAAACATACAGGTAACAAAACTAAGAGAAAGCTGGATAAGCATGTGATGGAAAGAACATTAGAATATATTTCAATATCATCAGATGAAAAGATCGATGCTCTAGCGACCATCAGATCATTTGGTGTTGTAAACTGGATCTGCAGAGCTCCTGATAAGGTGTCCCATTTTACCATCATCCCTGTATAGCTGTGTTGAACAAAGTTTCTTAATGTTCACTCAGGTGAGTGTAGACTCAAGTTGCACCGAGTTCAATTCTTAACCTCATTATGAACTAGGCCAGACCATTCAAAATACTTTTAAGCGGGCAGCCCAGACCATAACTTTGCAATTTGTTTCGATAAGTGGACAGTGAAAATTATCCGGAGTGAGGTAGCTAGTTTGGCTACTAGATTTTAAAGCAGACAAGAATTTATTCACAAAATTACACAATGAAACACAGATAACAGAATAAAGGATCCCTTCAGAACTCAGTTTATCCAAAGTAGGCTTAATTATGCTGTTCGGAATATATATAGCAGTCACAATAAGCAAATCCCCTTAAAAACCAGTACAAATGGAACACATGCTTACAGGTTGAAATTAGAAGGGGAGAGAGAGAGAGAGTTTCCACACGTCTCACTGTTGAACTCCCAACCAGTTCTGGACTGAACTAAACTACTCAGCTCAGTTAAAGAGTTGACCACACTCCTTTCTTTATACAGGTCACTTCTAAAACATGACCACATTAGCCTGAAGTCTCATTTGTTTACATAAAAACATAAAGGTCTCTCAATATCTTTTAACCTTAGTGCCAAACCAATCTGATCAGAGCCCAGCCTGGTTTATTACTTCTCTGACAACAAAAACTAGGACAGAGTATCTTTGAGCCAAAGAACAGCTTTTAGTAAAAAAAAAGGGACTAACTTTGTGACAACTGGCTTAGTTAGCCACAGATGGTGCACTCTTCTCTTGGAGTCATTTTCTTTTCAATAGAAGGTGTTTTGTTATGAGTTATGAAAACCCTGTTAACTGTGTGTCATTATTTCTTTACCACCTTACCTTTTAACCGAATTTCCTACTCAACTGTCGCCAACTTTGTTTTCATACATTTGTGATTGTTTTTATTTAAATTTAAGACACTAGTCCAGGCCCATTTTCTCACCCTCAAACTGAGGATAACATTTTCTCATATTATGATCACCCTTTTCCTTTAATGAACAGTCATTAATCAATCTGATCTCATGAGAAAATTGCCATGTCCAAAATAGCTTGGTCCCTGTTTGGCCCTAGAATATAATGCTCTAAGAAACTACTCTATCCCAACTACCCTTCATGAACTCATCCTGAAGACTACCTTTGCCAATCTAAATGAAGATTAAAATTGTTGATCATTACGCCACTACATTTCATACAACACAACCTCACTCCCATTAATTTTTGGTTTTACTGAAAAAGAGCGTATAAACTAATCCAATCAATGCCTTCTTCCCTTTGCTTTTTTTTTAATTTTCATCACCTGATTTTACATTGTGACCTTCTGAGCCAAGATAGCATGTCACTACTGCATTGATTTCATCCTTGATTAACAGATCTCCTTTCCCCAACTTCCAATCTTTCTGAAATGTAAAACACCCCATCTTGGTCACTTTGCAACCAACAATGAAGATGAGGATGCACAAGTGCACATAACTTCTCTATTTTTAAACAGTAGCTTTCCCATGAGGTTTCAGTTTTTCATGCATCATCAGAAATAAAAACTTATGGTACTGCAAAAGAGTGCAGCTGAGCAAACTGCAAACCTGAGTGTTTGGTGAATGGGGAATAGGTGGGTTGAAGTACTAAAGTTATCCTAAAATTATGTTCTTAAAATCTAAGCTAAAGACTCTTTGTGGTGCAGTGGTAATTCTTTATCTCTGGGCCAGGTTATCCAAGTTCAAGTTCCAATTGCTCTGTGGTGTGTCAGAACAAGTCCAAAAGTGTGCAGGTTAGGTGAATTGGCCGTGCTAAATTGCCCGTAGTGTTAGATGAAGGGGTAAATGTAGGGGAGTGGGTCTGGGTGGGTTACGCTTCGGCGGGTTGGTGTGGACTTGTTGGGCCGAAGGGCCTGTTTCCACACTGTAAGTAATCTAAGTAATCTAATCTAAGTTGATTTGAAAGTAAATCAAATCTTACCTAGTCTGTAGTTAACAATAGCTGGAAAGTACTATGTAAGTAACTTAAGTTGTTTATTTTTTCATTGTAGCTTAGATACCCTAATATGAGTGCTGAATAGTCAATTGTCTTAACTATTTGAAGCTGGTTTCTCTAGCCCCAGATCAGTAGGCTATAAGTATAGGGTTCTTCAATATAGTCAGAGACAATCTGTGGACAGCTGAGGAAACTGCATATAAGCTTGAAAATTTGATGGTTGGGAGAGTTTGGTGAAGGTGTGTTTTTTTTTCCTCTTGCTTCTGCTTTTCTAACCTGCTCCCAGTGTAAAAATTGTTATTTCTGTACTGCGGGGAAATGAGTGAACTGTTTGGTGAGGATCTGGTATGTTCTTAAAGTCTATTCCGTTCTTAAGATTTAAGCAAACATGGATGTTGGTGGAAAAGGTTACATTATACATAAGAAGTATTAATGAGGATTTAGAGAATGATGGGAAGGAACAGGGAGAAAAGAAAAAGTTCGGAATGCAGCAAAAATTAAGAGTAGATGTTACAAATGTAACAAAAAAGCAAAACGAAAGACTCTGTATTATCTGAATGTTCATGGCATTCATAAAAAAAGAAACAAATTGATGGTGCATGTTGTAGTCAATAAATATAATCTGATAGCCAGTCCAGCTTATAAAATCATGAGGGGCATGGATAAGATGAACAGCCAAGGTCTTTTTCTCCCCCAAGGTACAGAAGTCCAAAACTAGAGGGCATAGGTTTAAGGTGAGGGGAACAGATTTAAAACAGACCCAAGGGGCAACTTTTTCCCGCAGATGGTAATGCGTGTATGGAATGAGATGTCAGAGGAAGTGGTGGAGACTGGTATTATTAAAAGGTACCTGGATGGGTACATGAGGAGCAAGGCTTTAGAAGAGTATGAGTTAAATGCTGCCAACTGAGACTAGATTAATTTAGGATGTCTGGTCAGCATGGACGAGTTGGACTGAATCGTCTGTTTTCGTGCTGTACATCTCTATGACTCTATGACAGAATTAGATTCTGAATATCGTGGTGTTTATGACATTCAAGAAGAACAGGAAGCTAAGTAAAGGTGAAAGGGGTCCACTGTCAACCAAGAATAGTATTTGTGCAATCATTAGAGACGACCTTGGCTCTGGATGTCAGTGTCTGAATCAGTTTGGATGAAAATGAAGAACACTAGAGAAAAGAAGTCACTAATGGGAATGGCCTACAAGGTCCCTAGCAGTAAACATAGAGTAGGACAAGGTATACAAGAAGAAATATGACACTTGTGATGAAATAATGGTAATAATCAAGGATGACTTCAATATACCTATACACATAAACTGAAAAAAGTCCGGTTGGCGGTTTGGATGAAAGATTTGTAGCATACTTTTGAGTTAATGTCTAAGAGCAACAGATTTTGGAACCAGCCAAACAGCAGGTTAAACCTGACATTGTGTAATGTGACAGGATTAATTAATAATCTCGGAGTAAAGACACCCCCTGGAATCAGCCATCATAGTATGAGTGAACTTTGCATTCAGCTTGAAAAGGAGAAAATTGGGTCAAATACTCCAGTATTAAAGTTAAATAAAGGCAACAATCTGTCTATGAAAGTTGAGCTAGCTGGCATTAACTGGAATGTTAGGCTATGAACTAGATCAATGGAGACCCAGGAACAGATATTTACAGGGTTATTTGAAAATTCTCAAAGTAAGGAGGTTCCTACTACAAGGAAAAAAATCTAGCTGGAGAGTCCCACCATCTGCAGATACCTAAAGAAGTTGGGGAATTATGCAAAGTTGAGTGGTAGGTCAAATGATTTGTCAGAATGACAGAGAATGACTAAAAGGCTAACCAGGAGGAAGAAATTTGAGTGCAAGAAGAAACTAGCTCAGAATGTAAAAAATGTTTAGCACGAGATTTTGTAGGCATTTTGAAATGAAAAGAGTTAGTAAAGTGAGCTTTGGTCCTCCAGAAAGTGAGAATGAGAATGAATAGTCAATAGCAAGGATAATGAAGATGAAATGAACAAATATTTTGCTTCTGCCCTCCCTATTAAGGACACAAAAAACATCCCAGTATAAGCTGCATATTAGAAGGCGGGGTGGGGAGGGGGAGACAGTGGTGGTGAGGGGAATATTATGAAATGACAATCATAAGAGAAGTGCTGTTGAGCTAAATGATGGAACTGGAGAGATCACAAGACTCCAGCTCCAGATGGACTTCATCCTATGGTCTTCATGGGGTATGCTAATGAGGTAATAGATGCCTTAGTGTTAAGTTTTGCAAAATTCCTGAGTTTCAGGGAAGATTCCATCAGACCGGAGAGTAACAAATAAAACCATGTTTTCAAGAAGAGAGGTGGGAACGAAGTAGGAAACTATTAGTTAGCTTAAAGATTGTTGTTGGAATGTGCAAGAAAATCTACCTCCACCTCCTGATATGCAGAAATTACTGGAATTTTTTGTACTGTCTAAGGAGAAGCAAAATATGTGATCGTTTCATCTTTGATTCCTTATTATTTATTATTAACTTCTCCTTCTCACATTCTGAAGGGCTAACCCTTTTTTTTGGTTTTGGTTCTGTTTCTTTTACTTATTCCCTTGTTTTGAAAAGTTCTGAATTTGTACTTTGATAAGTGCACAAAGTTACCATTCCATGGCACCATCTTACAGTACTCCTGTAAGATGTAGGGGTAGGGCAGCACGGTGGCACAGTGGTTAGCACTGCTGCCTCACAGCGCCAGAGACCTGGGTTCAATTCCCGCCTCAGGCGACTGACTGTGTGGAGTTTGCACATTCTCCCCGTGTCTGCGTGGGTTTCCTCCGGGTGCTCCGGTTTCCTCCCACAGTCCAAAGACGTGCAGGTCAGGTGAATTGGCCATGCTAAATTGCCCATAGTGTTAGGTAAGGGGTAAATGTAGGGGTATGGGTGGGTTGCGCTTCGGCGGGGCAGTGTGGACTTATGGGCCGAAGGGCCTGTTTCCACACTGTAAGTAATCTAATCTAATAAGTATTCCCATACTTGAGTACACATGACAATAAATTCTAATGAATAACATGTTATTAAATAACTTTAGAAACCCTTGCTATCCATTTTTATTTTCCAAGCTAGCTTCCTGGTTAGTCTTTTAGTCACTCTCTGTCATTCTTTATATTCTGACCAATTATTTTACATGCCACCCAGTTTAGAATTTAGAAATGAAAGATCCTATGAATTCTTTTTTGCTGCCAGAGGTGGTGGAACCGAGAGCTGATATTACCACAGTGAGAAAGGCAGATTTCTTAGCATGACACACGACAGCATGAAGAGCTCAGATGCAGTGTTCACTGAGGAGATCACATGCATCCTAATTGACTACTGACTGTTAATGGTTAACACCAGAACTTCCAGAAATTGACAGTGAACCCCTTCATCTCTCACTTGTCCTGAAAGAATTCTGGCTAGGAGTCTAATGCATTTATGAATTGTTGAAATGAAAATCTTTATTTTGAATGTTAGGTTTTTGAGGTCCGTATCTCATCAACAGAGCATTGGCTCTTTGTCCAATGAGTGGTATTCTGAGTCATCCTTCTCACCGACACTTGTTCACATGTGTTCAGTCAGACATCCAATGCTTTCTCCGCCATGAGAGTGATGAGTTCTGTATGTTGTTCTTTGGAAAGTAAGAATGAGTGACAATGAATTTTTAGGAGGAGTCTCCCTCTCTGTGTTCAGCTAAACTGTCCCCAAGCCAGCTGAATAAATATGCATATTATCAGAGGGACAAAGATTAGCACTAACAGAAACAAAAACAGAAATTGTGGAGAACTCATTAGAACTGTTCTGAAGAATGGTCACTGGACCAGAAACATTAATGTTGCTTTCTCTCCACAGATGCTACCAGACTTGCAGAGCTTCTCGATCATTTTCTGTTTTTTGTTTCGGATTTCCGCAGTTCTTGGTCTTTTTATTTTGGTTAGTACTAACACGCAAGAATGAACAGTCAGTTTGCAGTGATAATGCATCATCAGGTTGTCATCCTGAGGGTGTGAATGAGAGAGTTGAGTAAAAAGAGTGAAAGAAAGGAAGCTATCTGAATCCCAATTTCCCATTGACTATTAATGTTTATGATGAGTCTTGAGTCCAGTCTAACCATCTTCAAATTTGCCTATTGACTAATTTAAGAATATGTTCTTCAATGGTACATTTGTTTCCAACCTAAAGGAAAAGATTAAACTTACACTTCTTAAGCATCTGGTATTGCCTCACAACATCCTCTAATGCAGTTGTGAAGTGCAGTGATTTGTTGGTTCTGGCTTCAAGGGTATTCCTCCTGTCAGACAAGTAAGGTGGAAATGAAGACCGAGACTCTTGCCCACGAGTCCCAGAGTGGGCACCACGTCCTGACACATATCAGGAGCCATACCACAGGGAATTTCGGTGAAAATCTTAAGTGCATACAGCAGGCCCATGAACCATGGGAGATGTCCAGAGGGAGTGAGCAGGAAATGGCTGTCCCCACTGTCAGCTTATCCAATTAGAGGTCAGAATGGGCAATAAAATACCTGTGAGTGCAGGTAAGGAGAAGTAGGAGGAAGCTGGGATCAAGACATTTAAATTGAAAGGCCTAAACATCCAACTTGTTTCGAGCCTGGAGATCTCCAACCTTGGCCTCTGAGAGTGAAACTCTCCAATTGAGTGTCTTGTGGGTGACAAGAAAAACCTTGCATTTCAGTAGTACCTTGAATAAGTTCAAGGCATCTCAAAGCACTTTTGATTTGTATTGACTGGTGCTATCTGTGGAACATGCTGATGCCCTGATACTAACCACTGGTGCCTCCTGGGTGGGGTACAGTGCTGTCACCAATCCTCATTCCTATTCTAGTCTAAAGATCTCTTTGGTAGTCAGTGGCGGATGGTAGACCACAAATAAAAATCAGGAGAACTTTCAACATTTTCACACAGAGGGCCATGCGTGCATGGATCAAACTGCCAAAAGAAGTGGTAGAGATAGGTATAATTACAAAAGGCAAAAGACTTTTGGACAGATTCATGAATAGAAAGGGTTTAGAGAGATATGGGCCAAACACAGGTAAATGGGACTAGTTCAGTTTAGGAAACCTGGTCAGCATGGGTGGGTTAGACCAAAGGGTATGTTTCTGTGTTATATGACTCTATAGCCATAGGCAGATTACATTAACTTGTATGAACTTATACAAGCAATTTTTACAAGAAGGTATGTGAGTCTCCATCTGAAGACTGTGCCAGAGGGAACTGATTCTCCACCTAGCTGCTGCGTGGCATTATCAGACTGGGTGCAGCTTAGCTCAATAGTAGCACACCTGCCTCTGGGTAACAATCTACAGAAAACATCTTATTCCAACTGAGTCTAGGGTTCTGAAAATGACTTCTCCTAACATCATTGTGTATAGTTACATGTTTAAAAATCTTATTACTACTCACTTACTTGAAGTAGTAACTGATCTTACTGAAAGTGAATTCTTGCGCATGAGTCTGAATACTGCACAACAATTTAGAACCACAATCTTCAGAATCAAAGTCAAGGAAGGAGCTAAATAAGCTAAGTGAACATTGCCAAGATCTGTTCATCTCCGCCAAGCTCTGTGGCCTACAATGCACAGTTGTCTGTCTTTAAGCCATTAAATCCTTTCATGAATTTTACACCATGAATGGAAGGATGGAATTCTGAAGTATGGACTGTACTGCTTAAAGTTCTGTTTCAAGAGTATTAGTCAGCAATGGAATTCATTGCCATGGAGCATAGTGGAGGCCGGAATGTTGGGTGTCTTCAAGGCAGAGATTGATAAATTCTTGATTTTGCGAGGAATTAGGGGCTACAAGGAGAGTGCAGGTAAGTGGAATTGAAGTGCCCATCAGCCATGATTAAATGGCGGAGTGGACTCGATGGGCCGAATGGCCTTTCTTCCACTCCTATGTCTTATGAATTCTCAGTTAGAGGTTATGCTGAGGAACCCTCATCATCTGTTATCCTCCCCAACACCAAATGGATAGGGACTTAGCAAAGCAAACACAGAAAATGGGCTGGAGAAACTGAGATCTGGCAACCTCTGTGACGAGCCAGAGTTAACATTTTGAGTTCAGTATGAAAGTATGTACTGGCACTGGAGGGGATGCAGAGGAGGTTCATAAGGTTGATTCTGGAATTAAGAGGGTTATGAGGAGAGATTGAGTAGACTGGGAGAATACTCATTGGAATTTAGAAGAATGAGAGGGGATCTTAGAGAAATATATAAAAAATTATGAAGGGAATAGGTCAGATAGAAGCAGGGAGGTTGTTTCCACTGGTGAGTGCAACTAGAACTAGGGGGCATAGCCTCAAAATAAAGGGGAGCAGATTTAGAATACCCAAAAGGGTGTGAATTTCCTGCCCAGTGAAGCAGTTGAGGCTAACTCATTGAATGTTTTTAAGGCAAAGTTAGAGAGATTTTTGAGCAGTAAAGAAATTAAGAGTTATTGTGAGCAGGAGGCTAAGTGGAGCTGAGTCTACAAAAAAGATCACCCAGGATCTTATTGAATGGCGGACCAGGTCCAATGGGCCAGATGGCCTACTTCTGCTCCTAGCAATTATGTTTTTACGATAACTCGTCCACAACTGCAAAGTGCTGGAAATGTTTTTCTTTAACAGAGGCAGAGGCTAAGTGCAAAAGGCAAGGGGGTTGTTATAGTTAGAGAAAGAGAACAACAGATGTAAAATGGATAGTAGGTGAATGCGAGTAAGAGAGAGATTGGATCATGCTCACATCAAAGTAAACAAGACACAAACAACACAAGGCTTTGGGGAGAAGGGGGCAGAGAGAATGTAAGAAAAGTGGAGAACAGATACAATGTGGGAAGTTTCTTCATGCAAGTTAGTAATACTGGCCTCAAAACCAGTCTCAAACACTGCTCGAGTTTTGTACAAGACTGATTAGCAAGAAGGTTGATTTTTGAGACAATGCCAAGACATTGAATGGACCCTTCAATCTTCCACCTTAGCAATAACAGAAGTTTCTGCTAACTCCTCTACACTTCATTAAGCCTTCTTGTGGGGTGAGCTGAACTGCTGTTTGTAATGACATTCTCTGTTTTATCGTCAGGTTCTGATTTAGAAGAGCCTTCCAAGGTAATTGCTTCACTATTTAATACAATTGCTTCACTGTTTATTTCTTCAATATCCAATTCAGAGCTCTAATTCATTCTTAACATCTCATCTACACAGCAAAATTACATCTCAAAGTGTAACACATCAGCTTGTCAGTTCTACCAGTGCAGAACATTTTTGCAAAATAAAGCAGGTTGTTTTTTTTCTCCTGTGCTCACTTGTTTTCTGATTAAACTTTCTAGATAAAGCACTCTGGGTTTGATGTTATCAATCATACAGGTACAAACTGTACCCAAGGTTAGCCAGTTTGGAGAAAAGTTTACTCCCCTATCAATTTCTTACCCTCATAGTATATCTGCACATATAAAACCTCCCATGAAACAAAAAGATCACGCAATACTTAAGATAAAGATTTTTCTTTCAAACATATTTCTAGATATACCTAAGAATAACAATGTGCTCAATTTGATTAAGCACAGTGAACTATGCATCTTATCATTAGTATCAACCAGCAAGAATTCAGGAGCTAAAGCTGCAAGATTTGGGGTTTAAGGAAATGAGATTTTTGCAAATAAAGTAGGAAGAGAAATTTTGGGAGATGAAGAAGCAAGGAATTGAGGATAAAGCAGAGAGGGAATGGGGAAAGAGTAGAAGGGAATGGAGGTTGAAGAAATGAGGGATATGAGGTTAAAGCAGAGAATGATTGGGGGACAAAACAGTGAGGGATTGAGAGGTAAAGCAGGGAGGGATTGGGAGAGATAGCAGTGAGGGTTTTGGACTGTAAAACAGTAATAAAGCAGTGAGGATTTGGGGATGAAGCAGCTGCTGCAGTTAATCAGCGCACACCAAGTTTGAAGAGAAAGTGAACAAGTGTGAAAAAGTGATATCACATGAAAACAGTTGAGTTGATTGGTGAGTATTGTGATACGTTTCCTTGTGGTATTCGCCATTTCTATCCAAAAGGATTGACCCCTAATTTAATTGAGTCACATATTGAAACATCCTTTCAGTAGCCATCTTGTCAAAACTAATTAGGATCTTACACACTTCAGTCAAATCACTTCCCTCTCTCCTAAACGCCAATGAAAACAATTTCAATAATGTTCAAGTTACCTTCATAAGACATCCACCTCATACCATGTATCAACCTATTAAACCTCTATCAGGGATTCGGCAAGATGGAGGTCATTCATTAGAACAGCCATGGACGGCTCTGCCTAACAGCCAAGGCATATTGTTGTCTTTTTCCATCCCTGGCTAACTTCTATGAGACAATTGTTAATTTAAAACTTAGAGAACACATATTTGTTCACATTTTGGAGTGGGAAGGATGCCAAAGGGAAAGGGAGCGAGTAAACGACAGCAGGGAGGATGCACTCCTGCAGCAGCAGGCATACCAGGGGCCACAGCAGCGGCCTCTGCCGAACCCCCCAAGGTACTTAATGGACCTGCAAGAATTGGCAGGGGCAATGGCGAGACTTACCGCAAACTTTGAGGCTGCGTTCGAGGAGATCCATGCTCGAATTCAACCCATTGTGTCCATGCTGCAAAAGCAATGAATGGGAGCTCTAGGGCTCAAGGCACGGATAGAGGAGGTGGTGGGTCGAACCACAGCCTCAGAAGCAGTGATTGAGTCCTTGTCCTGACAAATCCAGGCCCTGGAACAGAAAATGTGGGCAACAACCTCAAAAATTGAGGTTGGAGGATGAATCTGTAGATTGTTGGGCTCCTGGAGGTTGAAGAAGGTGGGCAGCCAGTCAGCTTCCTTGAAAAGTAGCTGCCACAGTTCCTGGGCCTTCAAATCGAATCCAGCCGGCTGCCTGTTGAAAGGCCCAACGGGTGGCGGTGCGCAGGTCTGGGCTGGTACAGTGGCCCCACCCAGTCTAGTGCACTTCCTCATAAACAGGGACAAGCAAAGAGTGATAAAAGCCTTCAGATCACTGGGGAAAGATCCACCGCCACTGCCGCACATGGGGTTAAAAATTACGTTCTTCCAAGATTTCTCAGCAGCTGTAATCCAAAAAAGGAAGTCGTTCAAAGAGGATAAGAAGAGGCTGAGAAACCTGGGCATCCAGTACTCCATGAGTTACCCAGCAGTGCTTCGTTTCAGTCACGAGGATTCAGATTATACGTTTGACTTGGTGGATAAAGCCAAGAACTTTGTGGACACTTTAAAATAATCCAACTGATCTGAAGAATATGGTCGATGTTTGTCCTCTTTTCCTTCTTTCCCTGTGTTTTCCCTTTTCCCTTCTTTTCCTCTCTCTCTAATAATTTTGTTTGAAGGAAAAAAATCTTGGAATATGTCGTTCCTATTATATTTTTATACTGGGATTTAATAATGGGAAATTTTATGGGTGTCCTTTGTTGTTTTCCCCTTTTTTTTGTTCTTTCTCTCTTTTAATCATAATCGGGGTTGACATGGAGCTGGGGATGGGTGGAGTGCTTATCCTGACTTTGTTTTCTTTTATTGGTTTCAGGACCATCTCCCTGTTTTCTTACGTATTTCTGCCTAAGGCTGGGGCACAGTCTGGGCTTGAAGGAGCTGTGAAGGGGGGATGGATAGGGTGAGTGCACCCTACGGGCAGGAGGGAGAGTCTCACGTTCAAGGTTTTACAGTTGGTTTTCTTTGCAGTTTTTGGTAGCAATAGTTGTTTGTAGTTATGTCAGAGTAGGTTTTGTATACGCAATTTTATGGTTCTGTGAGTCTTCATTTACTTGTGCTCGGTGCATTGCAAGCAGGGTTCTCTCTCCCGGGGGTTCAAGGGTCTCTGAAAGGGGATATGGCTAAGTGACTTGTTAAATGGTGCACCTGGAACATCAAAACAAGTCATTCGCCTGTTTAAAGGAAAAAATGCTTTCTAACCTTAGGAGGGAGAGGGTTGATATTACCCTGTTGCAGGAAACCCATTTTGATGATGAGGAACAACTGAAGTTACAACAGGGGGGGTTATAACCGGGTATTCTTTTCGTCCTTTACTACGAGGGAAGTGGCTATACTTATCCAGAAAAATCTTTCGTTCATATTATTAGAGCAGGTGGAGGATGAGCAAGGGTGGTTTGTGATACTTAAGGCCCTGAGATATGGGGAGGAATATGGCATCTTAAATGTGTACTGTCCCCTGACTCATCCCCTCAAATATTTGATTAGTGCCTTCTCTAACCTGAGTGCCTTTGGAACACAGCACATTATTATGGTGGGGGGTTTTCAATTGCCATTTGGATCTGGCAGTAGACAGGATGCCTAGTGGGCCTCCAATTATTTATTCGGCTCGCCAAGCAGGTGGCTGACTTATGCGAGGACTTGGGGCTGGTTGACATTTGGAGTTGTCTTCACCCTACTGGCAGGGACTTCACCTTTTTTTTTCAAACCTGCATAAATGTCAAATGAGAATTGATCTTTTTCTGGTTCCCTCGATCCTTCTGGATTTGATTATGGGTTGTAAAATTAGGAACACAGCTATTTCTGATCACACAGCAGGATATTGGGAGGTTAAAGCCAAGAGTGAGGGGCTAGGTTCACAGCACTGTCACCTGGAGCCTTTTCTCCTCAAGGATTCCAAATTTGTGGAATACTTTTTGAGAGTTTCAGGAGCTTTTGACTCTCAACTCAGGCACAGTTAGTAGTCCATCTATGCTATGGTAGACCTCTAAGGCCTTTGCTAGGGGATTAGATATTTCCTATTTGGCTAGCCAGAAATGACAGAAGGGGGAGCAGCAGCATCTATTTGAGAAGCGGTTGAAAGTTGCTAAGGTGGCACATTTACGAGGCCTTCAGTGACCAAGCTACAGCGGATCACGGCCCTCTGGGTTGTCTGAATTCAGTAGTTACACAAACCACAAGGAAAGAACTTGCTTTTTCTAGTCAAAGGCTGTTCAACTATGGGGATAGGCCAAGGAAGTATTTAGTGTATTTGACGAGAAAAAAGCAAGCTCTCCGAACCATTACTGCAATCAGAAACAGCGCTGGGGCCCTTACACATGATGCCAAAAGGATTAATGAGGCTTTTCAGAGTCTTAATCTGAATTGTATCGGTGTGAAGGTCGCAAGGATAGGTGCGTCAAGATGGAAATCTTTTTTAAGAACCTGGACCTCCTGGGGGTAACCTTGGAACAGGCCTCTCTCCTTAATGCCCCTTTGACAGTTCAAGAAATACAGGAGACAGTTAGGCAACTTCAGAGTGGGAAAGCACCTGGCCCTGTTGGTCCCCCAGGTGAGGTTTAGAAAGAGTTTATAGCCTTTTTCAGGGCGGATGTTGGAGACGTACAATCACTCCTATATGCATGAATGCCTACCACCATCTTTGAGAGATGCTAATATTTCTCTCATTCTTAAGAAGGGGAATGTTCCTGAGGATTGTGCTTCATACAGGCCCATCTCTCTATTAAGTTCAGATTTTAAGATTCTTTCTAAGATTTTGGTGCTAAAATTGGAGAAGGTATTTCTCTATATTGTCAAAGAGGACCAGACAGGTTTTATAAGGGGCTGTAGGTCCTGTAATAATGTTAAAAGGTTGCTGAATATGGTCCAAATATGTCAGCAACAATCGATTCAGGGGTAGGCAATTTCCTTAGGTGCAGATAAAGCATTTGACCAGATGGAATGGCCATATCGCTTTTATGTCTTAAACCAGTTTGGGTGGGGTGGGGTCTTTGCTGGATGGGTGGAGGTTTTATATCACCATACTTTGGCCATGGTCATCACCAATGGGGTGAAGTCTGGGAATTTTAGGATTGGTAGGGGTAGTCGTCAAGGCTGCCCCCTCTCACCGTTGTTGTTTATGTTGGTGATAGAGCCACTGGCAGAGGCCATTCATCAGAACATCCACATAACCGCTCCGGAAGTGGAATCGAGGGCACACAAGATTACTGTATGAGGATGATGTCCTTCTGTTTTTATTGGCCCCAGTGACCTCCATACCTCATCTGATACAATGTATTAATTCATTTGGAGCTTTTTCAGGATATAAGATCACTTTGCAAAGTCAGAGGCTATGCCTTTGGGGGACCTTAAGGAAGTGCCAGAAGTTGAAGGTGGCCCTAGGTTTCCCTTTAAGTGGTCACAGGTCAGTTTCCAATACCTAGGCAGTTTTATTACCCCCATGTTTGATTGGTTATTTCAGACTAAGGTTGTTCACCTGCTTGACAATATTAGGCAGGATCTCCAGAGATGGGAGGCTCTTCCAATTTAATGGGTTTAGCTAAATAGCCTGAATTAAGATGAATGTTTGCTTTATCCCATGCGTATACTCCCTAAAATGTTTCCCAGGTCAACGTTACGGAAACTTATGGGTTGGTTTAGTTCCTTCATCTGGCATCATGGGCTATCCTCATCAAATTTACTAACTTACAGTTGCCTCAAAGACAGGGAGGAGTTGATTTCCCAGACATCAGGAGGTATCAATTGAGTTCCCTGCTGTCCTTTGCCTGCGATTGGGCAGGTAACGATCCAGGTTCAATATGGCTGGATATTGAGACCTCCCTGGCAAAGTACCCTCTTGTGAACCTGTTGTTCATGAATAAGATGAGGACAGTTATGGACCACTGCTGGAACCCCATTGTTATTAGTACAGTCAAGGCATGCAGGGCAATTTGTCAGAGTGAGGGTTGTTTATCCAAGGTTTCGCCACTCACTCCCATAGTTGGTATGCTGGGTTTCTGACCAGAGATGATGGACTCAGGGTTCAAGCTATGGGCAGCAAGAGGAGTTTCCAGTTTGGGACACCTGTTTGAGTGGGAGGTTATGATATCCTTCGAACAATTTAGCCGCAAATATGGGTTGCCCAGCAGACACCTTTTCCATTATTTTCAGGTTAGGGATTTCATCCTGGAGAAGACTACGTTTCTCACTAAGCCCTATAAGCCCAATACAGAGAGGTTGTTGCTTCGTTCCTCAAGCACCCTTTTGGTGAGTGCCCTCTATTGCCTGCTGGGTGGTAGGGCCTGGCAGGATATTAACTGATTTTTGTGAGATCTGGGAGCAAGAGCTAGGAGTGGAGATCTCTTCTGAAACATGGGAAGACATACGGGAGAATGTGCAAAAGATCTCGATCTGTAGTTGGACATGCGGTATGCAGTTAAAAGTTGTGCACAGGGTTCATTTGGCACTGGACTGTCTGGTAAAGTTTAAAAAAGGATCATCTCCAATATGCCCCAAATGTAAAATAAGTAAAGGTACTTTTACCCATTGCTTCTGGACATGCTACAGGCTCCGTGTTTACTGGTGCACCATGGCAGGAAAGATAGGGAGTGTACTGAGGGCCGAAGTTAAAGTAAATCCAACATCTCTTCTTCTAGGTATACCGAATTTATCATCAGAAGAAACTATTCAATATTCTTACTTCCTGAGCACAGAAGAAAATTCTGATGAATTGGGTGTCTGAGAACCTGCTGGGCTTGCTGGGATGGTGAAAATTAATTATGAAGCACATTCCCTTGGATTATCTCACAATATGGTGCACCACACAACAGGCTTTTTTATAAGACATGGCAGCCCTTTTTGAGTTATTTGGACACAGATTTATCTGCTGTACTAACAAGGTTGTTTGTTTAACCAGGATGGTTACGTTTGCTGAGCCCAGGGCCCTGGAAGGGGGAGTTAATATGGATATATATATACGGGTTGGGAGCTTTGCACCAAGCATTGTTATTTTGTGTTCTTGTGTGTTTTTGCGTTTTTTTTAGTCACTTGCTTATTTATTGGTGTTGTTTTGCACAGTGTTTCATTTAGTTTTGTTTTATCGGATAGGTTAGTAGTTATATTTTTGTAAAGTCAAAAAAAAGGTTTTTTTTTGCTAATAAATATATTTACAAAAAACAACCTCCGTCAATTTGTCTAATTCTGTCTGCTGTCTCCTTATGCTTTACAAAATAAGTAAGTGACTAAAAAAAAGCAAAAACACACAAATTGCAAATTGAATTACAATGTTTTTAACACTTCCAAAGTATTTGCATCCTTTCTGAAATAAGAAGAACAGTTTTGGTACTGTGTAAGGACTTTTTGATATAGTTTGTTGCCTTCAATCTCCAGTTGTCCTTACTTTATCTTGTGCCTTTCTAGTGATGAGTGGTCAAGGGTACATCACTATGGAGTAAAAGAAGCAGAACATCAGCCTCTACAGTATCGGATTACTGCCTAAGCCATGTGCAACTTGGCATAGGATATATAAAATTAGATCAAGGAGGGCACAGATTTAAGTCTAGAATGACAAATGTGAGTTCCAATTCATGGACCACTGGTTCCATATTGAATAGCAACATTGGGATGGTCTACACAGGAATTATGCTGGGGCCAGAGTCCTTGCAAATGGAACAACTAGGGAAGAAGACAAGCTCTTAATTAAATAATGGGCAGAAATGTGGAAAAATGTGGTAAATCAACGACTGGGGACAAGGTAACAGAATTGAAACGTGTGGCACTGGAAAAGCAGAATAGGTCGGGCAGTACCTGACCTGCTGTGCTTTTCCAGCGCCACACCTTTCTACTCTGATCTCCAGCAACTGCAGTCCTCACTTTCTCCGAGATAAGGTAATAGAGACAAATAGAAAAGGGGAGGCTCAAATAGACTAGGAATTCTAGGAATAGACCAACAATCAAGACTAGATCTTGCAAAGATAACAAAAATACAAATGATACTTGAATTTCCAGTAGGTATTTGATAAGTTGTCACATCAAAAGTTTTTGCAGAAAATAAAAGCATAGTGTGTAGGGTAACATATTAATCTGAGTAGAAGATTAACTGGCTGTCAGAAAACAGAATATGCATTAATGTGCCTTTGTGTGCTTGGCAGGATGGTGACAAGTGGAATCTCACTGGGGTCTGCGCTGGGTGGGGCCTCAACTTTTCATAATTTATATCAGTGATGTAGATGAGACAAATGAAGGCATTGTAACTAAATTTGCAAATGACACCAAAAATAGAAAGGAAACTACATTGTGAAGAGAACATAAGGAGATAGCAGACAGAATTAGATAGATTGATGGAGGTTTAATAGATTGATATGTGGTGTGAGCTGGATGTCTTATGAAGGTACCTTGAAGATTATTGGAATTGATTTGAAAGAGCCGGTTGTGGACTGGGGTGGACAAAGTTAAAAATCACACAACACCAGGTTCAGGTTTATTTGGAAGCACTAGCTTTCAGAGTGTTGATCCTTCATCAGGCGGTTGTGGATTATAAGATCATAAGACACAGAAGTTATAGCAAAACTTTACAGTGTGATGTAGCTGAAATTATATATTGAAAAAGACCTGGATTATTTGTTAAGTCTCTCATCTTTTAGAAAGGGCATCTTGTTTTCAGTTCTTTCATATGTAAATCCCAGAACGTTTTTTAAAGTTACATTCTCAAATGGACTTTAACAATTGGTGCCATGTTGGCCCAGATAATGCATTGAAAGTGTAAGATGCCTTGTGTGAGACTCTGTGCCCCAATGTTCAGACTGATTCTAATCTAAAAAAGGGATTATATTGAATCTGATATTTAAGCAGTTTTTGAGCAAAATAAAATGTAATTCTGCAAGTACAAATTCACTGACAAATGTGTTTGTGTGTGTGTGTGTGTGTGTGTGTATGTGTTTGCGTATGTGATTGTGTGTGTGTGTGTGTGTGGGAGGGATATGAGTGTCTGTGAGAGAGTGTGTGTGTATGTGTATGAGTATCAGTGTAAAGGGGTATAAGCCTGTGAGAGGGTGCATGTGTGTGTGACTGTGGGATTGTATGTGTGAGCATATGAGAGAGAGTTTGTGTATGAGAGAGGGTCTGCATGAGTGTATGGGTCTGTAGGTGTATGTGTGTATGCGTGTGTGTATGAATGTGTGTGCTTAGTGCAGTGGGGTCGCCTGTAGTGTGACACGAACCCAACGTCCTAGTTGAGGCCATCCCCATGGGTACCGAACTTGGCTATCAGCCTTTGCTTGGCCACTTTGCGATGTTGCCTGTCCCGAAGTCCGACTTGGAGGATGGTCACCCGAAGGCCCATGGTTGAATATTCCAGACCACTGACGTGTTCTCCAACTGAGAGGGAACACTCCTGTCTGCTGATTGTTGTGCGGTGTCCATTCATCCATTGTCGTAGCCTCTGCTCGGTCTTTCCAATATACCATTCCCCATTACACATGGGAACACTTCCCACCAGGTACTCATGTGACTCGGCCAATGTTGTCTATCGCATACGCTGCAGGCAAGGATGCCCTGAGGCATGGTACATTGGTGAGATTGAGCAGAGGCTATAGTATCGGATGAATAGACAACGCACAACAATCCACAGATTGTTCTCCCAGTCGGAGAACACTTCAGTGATCTGGGACATTCGACCTTGGACCTTCGGGTGACCATCCTCCAAGGTGGATTTTGGGACAGGCAACAATGTAAAGTGGCCAAGCAGAGGCTGATAGCCAAGTTCGGTGCCCATGGGGATCGCCTCAACTGGGACCTTGGGTTCATATCACAGTACAGGTGACCCCACTGCACTACACAGACACAGACACAAACACAGACACACACACACACGCACGCACGTACACACACGCGCACACACACACACCTACAGAACCATTCACTCACGCAGACCCTCTCTTATACACAAGCTCTCTCTCATACGCTCACACATACAGTCCCACACTCACGCACACACACGCATGCTCTCCACCCTCTCACAGACTTAAAACTCTTTACACTCATACTCACACACGTACACATACACACATTCTCTCACAGACACTCCGACATCACCTCACACACACCTACACACGCGGTTGTGGGGTGAATTTGTACTTGCAGAATTACATTTTATTTTGCTTAAAAACTGCACAAATCCATATAAGGTTATGTAAATCTCTTTTTTCCATTAGAATCAGACAGCCTCTCGCAGGGCACCTCACACTTTCAATGCATTATCTGGGCCAATATGGCACCTAATAAAGTTCACTTGAGAATGTAACTTTAAGAAAGTTCTGGGACTTGCATATGAAAGAACTGAAACCAACATGTCCATTCCAAAAGGTGAGAGACTTCACAAATAATCCAGGTCTTTTTCAATATATAATTTCAGTTACATCACACTGTAAACTTTTGTTATTCTGTGTCCTACGATCTTATACTCCACAACTACCTGATGAAGGAGCAACGCTCCGAAAGCTAGTGCGTCCAAATAAACCTATTGGACTATAACTTGGTGTTGTGGGATTTTTAACTTACTATTGAAATTGTTTCCATTAGCTTTCAGGAGAGTGAGAAGTGATTTGATTCAAGTGTATAAGATCCTAGTTAGTTTTGACGAGGTGGCTACTGAAAGGATGTTTTAATATGTGACTCAGTCTAATTAGGGGTCAATCTTTTTGGATAGAAATGGAAGATCTTTTTTTTACATGGGTATGCATGTTTGGAGCTCTCTTCCTTGGAATTTGGTAATGATGTAATGATTAGTCATTTTTAAGGAGAATGCAAATAGATTCTTATTAGGCAAGGACAGAAGAGGTTACCGAGGTAGATGAGAATGTAGAATTTGAAACAAGATATTATTGAGTGGCAAAGCAAGCTTGAGAGTCTAAATAGCCTACTTTTGCTTCTATTACTTATATTTGTATCTCTCAGGTATCCTTTATGGAGCATGTCATTCTTTGTAGACATTGCTTTTGGTCCAAATCTTTTTCTGGTAGATCGTTTAATTTCCTTAAGAGGAACCCTTCCCACCTCCTAAGGTAACTGTCCCATTTTATCTTTGGTCTTGTGAATGTCCATAATGGAAGATGTTGTGCTGCAATAAGAAATGCAGTTTTCCTTGTAGCATCCTGGATTGCTGAACCAGGCAATATCTTTCAATTGGAACAGATACTTGTTTTAGCCAAAATCCTCAGTTCTTAGTCTAGACAGTTTCTTCTTGACCATGTCCCACATCTATCAATATTGGTCTGACTCCCATAAAGCCAGACGCAACTAATCTCCCTCAAGTTGTTAAGCAGGCTGGACATCTCCAGCCTGCGTTGTATTGTTTGGCTGGTGAAGCAAGCTTTTCCAGACACTCAATCATGCTACTAAATGATTGATGCTCTCGCAGCTCTCCCTCTGTCACTGGCATTAACCGTTTTGTTTTAGGGATTATATATTTTCACCACTTACTTTACATTGACAATATTAAGCAGCTCTCTTATACCAACATTACTGATCTCACTTAATGTCTTCTTCAGATTGGGTTCCACCATGAGTCTGGAAAGCTCAGTGAAGTTCTCTGCTGTTTGCCTATTGACTGATTGGAGAGATGATCTCATTCAAAGATTCAAAATTTTTACAGCTCAATAGGGGGTGCAGGAGAATGTTTTCCCTGTCTGAAGGGGGGTGGGGGGGGTGATGTGGTGTCTAAAACCAGGAAGCACAGTCCCGCAGCAAAGACTGGCCATTTTAGGACTGGAATGAGGGGAAATTTCTTTACTGGCATGAGGTGAATTCACTGTCTCTGAAGACTTGGTTATTGAGTATACTCAAGACAAAGATCAATAGATTTCGAGTCATTAACGGAGATTGTGGGAGACTGGGGATTGTGTGAGAAAATGTTGTTAAGGTAGAGATACAGCCACAGTCTGACTGAATGATGTAATAGACTCATAGGGCTGAGAGCTCCCCTCCTGCTCTGATTTCCTATGTTCCCAAACTTTGAATCCTCCAGTAATGAGAAATGCACGTCAGGAAAACTACAAATAGCTAAAGTTATGTAGAACCATTAACTCGTTTCATCGGTGCAACTGTAGTAATTTTCTTCTTCAATTGAAAAACGATAGAGCGTTAGGGAACTTTTGCCAAAGAAAATGATTGTTCAGAGCCTCTTTGAGTGCAAATAGGCATAATTAGTGAAAAATTGTACTTTGAAGAACTTGACGTCGCAGTATGGTCAGTTTGTTTTAGGAGGGATGGATTTGCTGTGTGTCTATCCTAGAATCTTAGAATCAAAGAGTCATCGGCTGCACAGGCAGAGATGATTCAGTCTCCCACGTCTGTGCTGATCATCTCAAACAACAAATCACTTTATGACTTTTCCTTTTACATCTGAAGCTATTTCCTTTCCAGATAATGGTTCAAACCCTTTACAAAAGCCTCTGCCAAATTGGCAGACAGTGCATTTCAGACCCCCATGTTGTTGCTTGTATGAGGTACTGCACTTGGCACTGTTATTTCTCTTCACAATAATTTTAAACCTGGCCCTTTTGTCCTCAATCCCTCCACCAATGGGGATAGTTCTTCCTGAATTACTTTGTCTAGATCCCTCATGATTTTGTATGTTGCTATCAATTCTCCTCTTAACCCTCTCTGTTCCAAGACCACAACTCTCAACTTGCCCAATCCAACAACATTTTTGATATTCCTCATCCTTGGAAGCATTCTTCTGAATATTTTCTGCACTCTCTTTCGTATTTTCACACCCTTCTGAAGATGTGGGGATTAACACCTGATGCAATTTTATGGTTGATGCTAAACCATTGTTTTATACAGGCTTAACATCACCTCCTTGCTCCATATAATGAATCTTCAGTGACTTATAAACATTTATGCCCAGCTCTTTCTGTTCCTGTATCATCTTTTACAATTCCTTCCTTTAATTTATACTGACCCTTCTCTTTTGTTCAACCAAAACGCACTGTCTTCACTGCATTATGTTGCATTGCCACTTGTCCACCCATTCCAACAACCTGCTATGTGTTTAAAAATTCTACATTATCTTCCCCAAAACTTCCAAGTTTTATGTTAACCACATCTTTTGAAATTATACCCAGCAGACTAAGGCCCATCCCATTATTATATCAGGAAACACAGGGCTCCGAACACTGATTACTAGGGAATATAAAAACTTCCTTCAGTCAGTAAAAAAACGATCATTGATCATCACTTCAGCTTGAAATAAAGGTTTAACTGGTCAAACAGTTTAGTCCTGGTTCTGGATACTTCCATTAATTTGTTGAAGAGATCACTTCAGCTTGCTAGGTCATTTCATAAGGCCATTAAGAAACCATCACATTGATGTGAATCTGGAATCACATGTAGATTAGATTACTTACAGTGTGGAAACAGGCCCTTCGGCCCAACAAGTCCACACCGACCCGCCAAAGCGCAACCCACCCATACCCCTACATTTACACCTTACCTAACACTACAGGCAATTTAGCATGGCCAATTCACCTGACCTGCACATCTTTGGACTGTGGGAGGAAACCGGAGCACCCGGAGGGGAGGAAACTCGCGCAGACACGGGGAGAACGTGCAAACTCCACAAAGTCAGTCGCCTGAGGTGGGAATTGAACCCAGGTCTCTGGCGCTGTGAGGCAGCAGTGCTAACCACCGTGCTGCCCATAGGCCAGGCTAACCACTGTAGGCCAGGCCAGACCAGACAAGGAAGGCAGATTTCCTTCCCTAAAGAATGTTGGTGAACCAAATGGACAGTTACGATTACTTACAATTGTTACATGGGCACCATTAGGCGATCTGTCTATTTCAGACTTTCATTGAATTTATATTTCACATCTGCAATGGTGACATTCAAATTCATATTCCAAGAACTGGACTCTCAATTTCCATATGGTTAGTAAGCCATGACCTCTGGGATAGTTACAGAAATATTGACGTTTTGTCATGAACATGGATAAAAGCTTGAAATGTGGAAGCCAAGGTTAAGCTTAGCCAAACTCTGCAATTTGCAAACTGCTGGAACAGACAGTATTCATGCAGGTAAAAACAATGACTGCAGATGCTGGAAACTAGATTCTGGATTAATGGTGCTGGAAGAGCACAGCAGTTCAGGCAGCATCCGAGGAGCAGTAAAATCGACGTTTCGGGCAAAAGCCCTTCATCGGGAATAAAGCAGCCAGGCCTGTCAAAACCAGACAGACCTGGAACTGCCCAGCCAGAGGTTAATGGCCACAGAGTTTGAGAATGAGCTGCTGTTTACATCTACAGTGAAGCTGCTTTGTCAGAGGAATATTACACAGACTTGGTGGCATCCAGCTCAGCAGGAGGCCAGAGGCACAGCATGACAAGGACGGCACTTGAGAGTTGAAGGTACAAAACCATGTTCTGAGACCTTCGAGTACGGAAAGTAGTCATCTCATTGGGTCTTGCTGCCCAAGCCAATGCTAGTTTTGGGCACTGTCCAAAGAATGTTTGAGAAGGATGAGAGAGAGGAATAAAAATAACAACCTGGAGCCTCAGCTTTTTGCACCTTCTCCAGAGAGCACCTTCAACTTGCAGCTGAGTTGTACAGCATCTCCAGTTCCTTGTACCTCATGGTGTGCATCATCAGACTGACCAGACCTAGAGAGACCACCTCAGTGAGGCAGCCTAAAGATCAGGATCAGCTCTACACAAGAAGAGAAGTCCAAATAGCCAACCCTCAATGACCAAGCAGCAAGCTGTCCCAGCCTTATTGAATGGGTATTACCAGTCCTTTCAAATAAACAGTTCAAATACAGTGGTAGGGTTCTGTAGGTAGGATGTAGTGAATCCTCAGAAGTGCTTGTCAGAAGTAGATAGCTAGTATAGATTTGAGACTGTTTACTTAGAGATTTAAGAATATTTACAGACAAGTACTGTGAAGAGATTGATAAGAGTTTAATTAAAATACAATAGTAGAATCTGATGAATGTTCTTTTCTCTCCATTAATCGTTCAATAAAGTTGTGTTGGACCTTCCTGATACTCTTGTCTCCTTGTCTATCTCAGTGACTAGCATGCCTGAGTTAAAAAAGGTTAGTGTAGACTGGGTTAAGGTTAGTTAGGCTACATTTAACCACTCTTTCACTTTAGAACACTAGTCTAGTATCACTATTACAATGTCTCTGCAAATGTTGTTGTTCCTTCATTGTCACTAGATGCAAATCCTCAAAGTCCCTTCTAAACAATATGGTGTAATCTCTGTTGTAGTATCACCCTTGGAGTGATCTCCCTTTAAGAACGAACGTGCAAATGAGCCAAGTACCCAGTTATTATCTAACCACAGGTTCTCTGCACTTTGCTGCTTGATACACAAGCTGTGTCTGGAGATTAGTTTATAAATCAAATATTAATTTTGCTGTAAGTAAACCCATCAGAGATCTTGAAGTCCATGGATTTTTAAAAATTCTCTCATAGGATGGGGGTGTTGCTGACTGGGTCAGCATTTATTGCCGATCCTTAGTTGACCTTGAGAAGGTGGTGGTGACCTGCCATCTTAAATCAATGCAGTCCACTTACTGTAGGTAGACCCACAATGCCCTGAGGAGGAACTTCCAGGATTTTGGCCCACTGTCAGTGACGGAACAGCGATATATTTCCACGTCTGAGTGGTGAGTGGCTTGGACGGGAACATGCAGCTGGTGGTGTTCCCATGTATTTTTTCCCTTGTCCTTCTAGATGGAAGTGGCCATAAGTTTGGAAGATGCTGTCTAAGGATCTTTGGTGAAGTTCTGCTGTGCATCTTGTCGATAGTATACACCAGCTGTTACTGAGAAACAGTAGCAGAGGGAAAGGATGTTTGCAGATGTGAGCCAGTGAAGAGGCTGCTTTGTCCTGGATGGTGTCAAGCTTCTTGAGTGTTGTTGGAGCTGCACCCAACCAGGCAAATGGGGAGTATTCCATCACTCTCCTGACTTGTAGATGTTAGACATGCTTTGGAGGGTCAAGAGTTGAGCTACTTACCACAGTATTCCTAGTCTCTGACCTGCTCTTATAGCCTCTGTATTTATACTTACAATCCAGTTCAGTTTCTGATTAATGGTAACCCCCAGTATGTTGATAGCTGGTGATTCAGTGATGGCATTCCTGATGGAGAACTTATGCTCGAAACATTGACTCACCTGCTCCTCGGATGTTGCCTGACCGGCTGTACTTTTCCAGCACCACACTTTTTGATAGTGATGGAAATACTTTTGAATGTCGAGTATTGGTGGTTAGACTGTATTTTATTGGTGATGGTCATCACCTGGGATTTATGTTGTGCAAATATTACTTGCTATTTGTCAGCCCAAGCCTAGATATTGTCCAGGTCTAGATATTGTCCAGGTCTTGTTGCATTTGAACATGGATTGCTTCATCGTCTGAGGAATCGTGAGTGGTGCTGAATATTGTGCAATCCTCAGCAAACATCCCCACTTCTGCAGTACGATAGAGGCAAGATCATTGATGAAGCTGCTTAATATGTTTGGGCCTAGGACACTACCCTGGGGAACTCCTGCAGAGATGCACTGAAGCTGAGATGACTGACCCCCCCCCCCAACAATCACAGAAAAATCTCTGAGCAGTTGAGAGTTTGCCCCCCGATTCACATTGATTCCAGTTTTGCAAGGGCTCCTTGTTGCCACACTTGGTTAAATGCGTCCTTGATGTCAAAGGCTTTCACTCAGATCTCACCTCGGGAAATCAGCTCTTTTGAACCAAGGCCGAATTGAGGTCAGGAGCTGAGTAGCCCTGGTGGAACTCAAACTGGGTGCCGCTGAGCAGTACTGTTTGATAGCATTATTGATGACACCTTCCGCCACTTTACTGATGATTGTGAATAGACTGATGGGCTGTAATTGGTTGGATTGGACTTGTCCTGCTTTTTGTGTACAGGACATACCTGGGCAATTTTCCACAGTGTTGTAAGCGCACTGGAAAAGCTTGGCTAAGTTCTGGAGTGCAAGTCTTTAGTCCTCTTACCGGAATGTTGTCAGGACCCTTAACCTTTACAGTATGCAGTGCCTCCATTTCTTGATATCACCTGGAGTGAATCGAATTGGCCGAAGGCTGGCATCTGTGATGTTGAGGTCCACTGGAGGAGGTCAAGATGGATCAATCACTTGGCACTTCTGGCTGAAGATTACTGTGAATGCTTCAGCTTTATCTTTTGCGCTGATGTGCTGGGCTCTTCCGTCACTGAGGATGGGGATATTTGTGCAGGCTCCTCCTCTAGTGAGTTGTTTAATTGTCCATCACCATTCATGACTAGATATGGCAGCTGCAGAACTTATACCTGATCTATTGGTTGTGGGATCACTTAGTTCATTAAGTCACTTGCTGCTTATGCTGTTTGACACACAAGCAGTCCTGTTTGGTGGCTTCACCAGGTTGACATCCCTTTTTTTAGGAATGCCTGGTGCTACTCCTGCCATAAACCCCTGTTCTCTTCATTGAATCCACATTGTTCATTTGTGTTACATTTAATAGCACATGAATGGCCTTATGAAGTGGGTAGCTGAAATATGTTAAAATTAAAACAAACAAATTGTCATTTAACTAAGCCTATGCCTGAACCATTTGAAGATCTTACACTTTGTTCTTTTCCCCTTTTCCACTTCAGCTGTTCCCAATGCTTGAAGCAGCATCCCCTTCACTTGTGAAGATAGTTACAAAATCTTGATTCGATAGCTCAGCTGTGCCCTCTGCCAGCAGAAAGTCTTTGATGATCCCAAATCAACTTCAGTCTTCAACACCTATCTTTTTACAATTTGTGTGTTTATAAAATACCTTTGAATATTGTTTTAATTTATCTTGTAAGCTATGCTTATGCACATTATTTTCCCTATGATTGCTGTTTTTAGCTTTCATCTTCGCTTACAAAGTTCAGTTTTCTTCACATCAGGATTCTAAGAATTAGTCACATAATCCCTACAGTCTGGAAACAGGCCATTTGGCCCAACAAGTCCTTACCAACCCTCCGAAGAGTATCTCACCCAGCATTCTCCTACCCTATTACTCTACATTTACCCCTGACTAATGCCCCTAACCTACACACCCCTGGACACCAAGGGCAATTGAGTCCAGCCAATTCACCTAACCACCACATCTTTGGACTGTTGGAGAAAACCGTATCACCCAGAGGAAACCCACACAGACATGGGGCGAGTGTGCAAACTCCACACAGACAGTTGCCGAGGCTGGAATCAAACCCAGGTCCCTGGTGCTGTGAGGTAGCAGTGCTAACCACTGATGCACCTCATCACCCATTAATCTTGAACTTTTGACAGTTTGCTGAAAGGCCAATAACCTGCAATGTTGACTTTATCTATATCTCTCTCTCTCCATGGATATTGATGGACCTGCTTAGTATTTCTGCTTATTTTCAGATTTTCAATTTTCACAGCACTGTATTCTGGCCTGGAATGGTTAATGCTTGACTGAGTGCTAGAAGATCCACCCACTCGGATGAAATCCCAAGGACCTGCGGCAGGAGTACAGAAGCAACTATTAGGGGACAAACCAGAGAGTGGTGTGCTTCTAAATGCCTCTCTAGTAATGTAGAATCATAAGAAACCCCACAGTGTTGAAGCAGGTCATTCCACCCATAAGTCCACACTGATACTCCAAAGAACATCACACCCAGACCCATCCCCATGCCTTATAACCCTGCATTTCCCATAGCTAACCCATGTAGTCTGCACATCCTTGGACACTATGGGCAATTTACCTTGGCCAATCCACCTAATTTGCACATCTTTGGATTGTTGGTGGAAACCGGTGCATCCAGAGGAAACTCATGCAGATACAGGGAGCGTGTGCAAACTCCACACAGCCAGTTGCCCAAGAGTGGAATCAAACCCAGGTCCCTGACTCTGTGAGGCAGCAGTGCTAAGCATTGAGCCCATGTAGATCACATTGCTATAACCTATAAATAGTTACTGTCATGCAGTTAACTTTGTATCGCTTATTCAATAAGTCTCTTTTAGGTAGACTATGTAGTCATATATCTGCTGGGCCACTTCAGACTTGGGGGAAATCACATACAGGATTTTGATTTTGAACCAGGTTCAATGGCCAAGTTGTGAACCATTGTTATTTGTTGGGGAGACAGCTGAATGAAAATTGCCAACCATGTTTCCTGCAAAAGCGGCCATGCTTCAAAAAGTACTTCATTGGCCACAGATCTCCCTGAGGTCATCACAGGCACTGTATAAATGCAGAAAGATCAAGGTTAGAGTTTTCCAATTCTGTGTGTGCCAATATGCAATTTAATTCCAGCTCATTTTATAGTGCAGTGAGCAAAAATGAAAACAAAACATCGATAAAGCCTTGTGGCATTGATCAAAAGATCCAAGTGATTCAATTCCTGTTTATAATTTGTGGCATCATGTAGAACAGCTTCAGGCACAGGCATAAGGAATGTTCAGACACTGAAAACATCTCTTGTTCTGTTTGTGGTTTGTACGCTTCCAATAAATATTACTCTGGTTGCCTAGGATATTTCATATCGAGGAGTGATTAAAAATGAATTTATTTACATCTCCTGTGCTCAAAACATAGGTTTGATAGAAGACACCTGAGAGCTATCTGTTTCCTTCCAGAATCTCGTATAGCTTTAGGGAGCTCCTCAGTTGCGGAGAACGTCATGCTGTAGTAATATGCAGCCTTGGAGAATAATGACAGCTGGAGTAATGACAATCTGGCTCTGAGCACCATACCCAGAAAGTGACCATTACTTTGGGAAGGTATCGAGTGCAGTTTGGCTAGAAATATACAGGCACATACTGACGAAGCTGGATTCGAGAGCGTAGTGCTGGAAAAGCACAGCAGGTCAGACAGCATCTGAGGAGCAGGAGAATTGACATTGTGGACAAAAACCCTTCATCAGGAATCCGATGAAGGGCTTTTGCCTGAAACATCGATTCTCCTGTTCCTTGGATACTGCCTGATCTGCTGTGCTTTTCCAGCACCACACCCTCAACTTTAATCTCCAGCATCTGCAGTCCTCACTTTCGCCTGATGAAGATGGATTGTCTAATCATGGTTCATATTCCCTTGGGCTCAGAGGATTGAGGGGTGATCTAATTGGGGTGTTTTATTTGATAGTAATTTGATAGGAGCTAGTTTACAAGCTGGGATTTAACATGGACATGATTTAAGACATACAATCCTTTAACTGGACCATTGTGGGCGAGTCTGTCTTGATCAGCCCAAGTTGGACCATGCCCTATTGTCAACAGCTGAGCAGTTACTGGAACTCATGGGTTCCATCCTCCTGAGTCAGAACATCCCACCTCCAAAAGTCATCAGCCAATTAGATAGCCAGGAGTACTTCAGTGCCACCAGGATCAGTGGTCACTGCTGGGACTGCAGTCAGTCCCTAACCAGGATCAGTGCTGAAGACCAAAGATGTGGCCATGTGAGGTGGCCTATAACTAGGGCCAGTCAGTAAGACTGGAGACAGGTGAGCTTTGTAGATATCCATCATGAGAGCAAGGGACTGATCTAGGGATAGTCCTTTCCCTTGAGTGTGTGTCCTCCATGGCAGTTCTCCACATTGTTCTTCTGTCCGTACTTTTTCCCCAGTGGTGCAATGACAGGGGCATCAGGAAAGGGACTCTTACATGACCATTAAATTATTTTTGTGAAATCCCCAACAAGATAAGTAGGTGACAGCATGGCGACCTTGGGGCAGCACGTTGGCACAGTGGTTAGCGCTGCTGCCTCATAGTGCCAGGGACCCAGGTTCAATTCCGACTGTCTGTGTGGAGTTTGTATGTTCTCCCTGTGTCTGAATGGCTTTCCTTTAGGTGCTCCAGTTGCCTCCCACAGTCCAACGATGTGCAGGTTAGATGAATTGGCCAAGCTGAATTGCCCATAGCTTTCAGGGATGTGTAGGTTAGGTGTACGAGTCAGGGGTAAATATAGGGTAAGGGAATGGGTCTTTGTGGGTTACTCTTTGGAGGGTTGGTGTGGACTTGTTGGGCCGATGGGCCTGTTTCCACACTGTAGGGATTCTAAGACCATGTCTTCTTGCCTGATTCCAGCCCATCTCCTATCCCATACTCCATCAGTTGGTATAGCATGCTCTGACCATATAAGTAATTTCATTTAGTGCTTTATCAAGAGCAAGTGAAGTTGGAATGAAGCTGTTCATGAGTGATGACTAGAAAGACAGTTAAAATGAAAATTTTTGCCTGTGGATGCAAACATCAGCTGGGCTCTTCAAAACTGAAATCAATAGATGCTTGTTTGATAAACACATTGTTGGACATGAGATAAATGGATGGATCAACTATGACCCTTTGGAAAGGTAAAGTAAGGCTAAGTTGCTGAAGGACCCACTGCTATCACTGCCTTATCAATCTCCAAGACAAGTTCTGGAACTGTTGATGAGACAATTGAAAGATTTTTACGACAGATAACCATAACAATCCAAAAACTGCAACTATTGCTTTCCACGTTCAGTCTGAAACCTGAATACAATTAAAATGAAAACTGATCAAGGAAGATTTAGGATGTCAAATTATTATTTTTTAAAAGAAGTCCTGATTAATCTCTTTATTAAAAACAACCATCACAGTCAATTTTGATTTTATTCACATATTTACTTCCTATAATTATAACATCTACCTTAAATGAGTACTTTACATCTGTATTCACTCTAGAGAAGGACAGTGTAGGACCAGCAATCAAGGAGGTGAACTGTGATATCTTTGGACAAATTAGCATTGAGCAAGGAAGTATAGTGGTTTGAGCAGGATTGAAAGTGGATAAGTCCCCAGACCCAGATGAGCTATATTCCAGGATGTTATGGGAGTCAAGAGAGGAGGTTTCAGGAACCCTGACATTAGTTTTTAATTCCTCACTGGGCACAGGAGAGGGGCCGGAAGACTGGTGGACAGATAACTATTCTCAAATGTAGCTAATGTTACTAGGTCCTGAGTCAATGCGCTCCATTTACTGTGAAACGTGGTTTAGCAGGAAATAAATTTTATTGCATTTTAAAGGCAGTGCCATTCTCTTGCTGATGCTTGCCTGAGGTTGATGATTTGATATCAGTACTGAAATTTGTTTGCAATTCCCAGACAAAATGGTGAGATTTGGGTAGATTAGATTCCCTACACTATGGAAACACGTCCTTTGGCCGAACAAGTCCACACCAATCCTTGAAAGAGTAACCCACCCAGACCCACTCGCCTACCCTGTATTTACCCCAACTAATGCACCTACCACTATGGGCAATTTAGCATGACCAATTCACCTGACCTGCATACCTTTGGACTGTGGGAGGAAACCCACACAGACACAGGGCGAATGCACATACTCTACACAGTCACCCGAGGCAGGAATTGAACCCATGTCGCTGGCGTTGTGTGCCACCATGCCACCCACTCATGCACATACTGAACAGCTGTAAATAACTGGGAATGGTTTGGGGCTTTTACTTTGTATATGTACTCTCCTCCACTCACTGTTATTCCACCCCCCCCCCCCCCCCCCCCCGCCCCGGCAAAATTGATTGTTGATTGATTGATTTGTTGTCACTTGCATTTTACAGTGAATAATGCAGAAAAAACAGTAAAATGAAAATTATCTTTGGAACAGATTATGCTGTAGTTTTGGTCATGAAGCCAACAAACTCTCAGAACTCTTAAAATTTGAGAAACAAAAGTCTGACCCTCTTAAAAAGCTACAAATGAGACATTAGCCATGGGCTGAATAAGCACATAAATGTTTCTCCCACATGCGTTGCCTTTTGGAATATTTATTTGGCTGCTCAATAGCGGAAAACCCAACAGAAGTAAACATCTTTTCAAGTCTGTGTGGAGAATCTGCAGGCTGCTGCTGTAATTGGAAAATACCTGGGGTTTATCCCAAAGACTGGTCTTACATAAGGCAGGCAATTGAAGTTGCAAGTTTTTAACATTGTTGAATGAATAATGTATATAATAAATGGGATCAGCAGGCTTGGGCAGCTATTAATTGTGTCTCTGTGTCATTGAGCTGCTTGTAATGAACTGACAAGCATTCATAAATATTAACAAAATCTTCCAACAGACCCTCACAGTCTGGTTGGCAGTGTAGGGGGCAAAAGGGAATCCTTGCAAAATCAAATTAAAGCTGCATTTGCTATTCTACATGAGACACACTCATAAAATTGTTATGCATGAGGATTTTCAAAGATTTAAAGTTAGCATGTCAGCCATCGAAACTCCTTCAAGAGCCTGTATCTATTTCTGTGAATGCATTGTAGTTACATATATAAACAAGTGGTAGCATCCACCACACTCTGCCTCCAATCAACTAAACTGAATGTCTGGTTTGTAAATTCAATGAGAAGACATCGTATTGTTGGGGTTCACAACTGCATGGTGAGGCTAGTTTATCCTCCACCTTGTTGTTGCTGAGTCTTTACAGATCAGCAGGACAACAGGTTCAGTCTTGGATCTGTGTTACTTTCTGCCCGGGATATTTGGTCACCTTCATCACATGATAGGTCATCTTCCTGGTTTGGAATCCTAGGAAGGGAGGCCGATCAGGACAGCAGTGGAATTGTTGATTGGGGCAGAGGCAAATGTACTGATTTAATGACATAGAAAGACAACGGCCAAGCTGGGGAATAGATGATAGTACAGAGGTAGAGAAAGATACAGTATGTTTTGTAGTTGTAGTCTGCTAGGAATTGGGAGCACACATGAGACCTGCGTTTGGTGATGAGTGAGTAATCAGTTCCTGGTTTATTGTCTGTATATGGTAAGGTTGATTTAGTCGATAAGGCGCACAATGGTAGGAGAACTTGACCCCGTGGAATGCTCCTCTCGCAATCTGTGGCAAATCAAGAGACTTCTAGTCCCATGGTGACTATATATGCAGAACATACGTTCAGCAGCAGCTCCTGACCTGGAGCACCTGGAGCTGCAGATGGATGGACTACGGAGCATCCCTGAGGCTGAGAACACCATAGTTAACATGTTTAACCAGCTAGTCACACCACCAGTAAGAGTTACATGGACAGAGATAAGTTAGGTGACCACCAAGAAGATAGGGTGGCATGGTGGCTCAGTGGTTAGCACTGGTGCCTCACAGCACCAGGGTCTTGGGTTCGATTCCAACCTCAGGCGACTGTCTGTATGGAGTTTGCATGTTCTCCCTGTGTCAGTGTGGGTTTCCTCCGGGTGCTCTGGTTTCCTCCCATAGTCCAAAGATGTGCAGATCAGGTGAATTGGCCATGCTAAATTGCCCATACTGTTAGGTGCATTAGTCAGAGGGAAATGGGTCTTGGGTGGGCTACTCCTCAGAGGGTCGGTGTGGACTTGTTGGGCCGAAGGGCCTGTTTCCACTCTGTAGGGAATCTAATAAGAAAGCATAGGCGGGCAGGAGTCTCCTATGGCAATCCCTCTCAAACAGATATACAGTTTTGGATATTGTTGGGGGTGGCTTCTTAGGAAAAAGTAGCAGCAGCAAACAGGTCAGTAGCACCATGACTGGCATTGTTGCACAGCAGGGCAAGTTGCAGTGTAGGTGAGCAGCAGTGGCTGGGGACTCTATAGTCAGGGACATAGAGAGCTGTTTCAGTGACTGCAAACGAGAATCCAGGATGGTGTGTTACCTCCCTGATGCTCGGGTCAAGGATGTCTCTAAGCGGGGTGGTTGAGCAGTCAGAGGTTGTCTGTATTGGTACGAATGACAGGGCAGAAAGAATGATGAATGGTGAAAGAACGATAAATGATGATGAACACAAAGGGAGTTCAAGAAGTCATGGAGGAAGTTGAAAAGCAGGACCTCTAGGCTGTAATCGTGTACTTGCTGTGCCACATGCCTTTGAGGCTAGGAATTGGAAGAGAGTACATTTAAGTACGTGGTTACATAGCTTGTATGGAGGATCTGCATATTTTAGGTTTGTGGATCACTGGAATGATTTTCCAAGGCAGGTAGGGTCTGTACAAGAAGAACAGGTTGTACCTATATAGGAGGGGCACCAATATCCCGCAAGGAGGTTTACTAGTGCCTCTCAGGAGGGTTTAAACTCGTGTGACAGGGGACAGGTCACAAATAAAATGACCAAGGATGACGCAGGCCAATAAGACCAAGAGGAAGAACAGACAGGGAGAGGTTACTGAACACAGAAGGACTGACGGTCTGATGTGTATTTGTTTTAATACGAGAACTATGATAGGTAAGGCAGATGAACTTAGAGTTTGGATTAATACAAATAACTGTGATATTGTTGCTATCACAGAGACTTGGTTGAGAGAGGGACAAGACTGGCAGCTTAACATTCTAGGATTTAGATGTTTCAGGTGAGATAGAAGGGGATATAAAAGAGATGGGGGAGTTGTATTGCTAAGCAAGGGGAATATCACAGCTGTACTGAGGGAGGACACCTTGGAGAGCTTATGCAACAAAGAACTATGGGTAAAGTTCAGGAATAAGAAAGGTGCAATCACTTTGATGGAATTGTACTACAGGTCTCCCAACAGCTAGTGGGTGATAGAGGAACAGGTATGTCAACAGTTTATGAAAAAAATGTAAGAACAACAGGTGATTTTAACTTCCCTTATATTGACTGGGATTTGCAAGTATCAGTGGCTTGGATAGGAAGGGAATTTATTGGTTATGTCCAGGGTGGGGTTTTGCAACGAAAGACAGACAAAGCTCTTGAATAATCTAAAAGTAACAGGAGTGAACTCAAACAAGGAATTAGGAGGGCTAAAAGCGTCCATGAAATGTTTTGGCATCAGGATTAAGGAAAATCCCAAGCATTTTATGTGTATATAAAGAGCAAGAGTGTAGCTAGGAAAATGATTGGTCCACTCATGAACAACGAAGGGAATGGAAGGAGGTGATTGGGGTCCTTAATGAATACTTTGCATTGGTATTCACAAAGGAGAAGAACATGGTGAATGGTGAGTCTCAATGTGTTGATATTCTCGGGCATGTCAATATAAGAAAACGAGGGGGACTTGGATGTTTTCAAAAGCGTAATGGGGATTTAGTCAGAGGCAAGTGAGGAAATTGTCGAGGTGTTGTACAAAGCCTTTTAGATTAGATTACATTACAGTGTGGAAACAGGCCCTTCAGCCCAACAAGTCCACACCAACCTGCCGAAGCGCAACCCACTCATACCCCCTACATTTACCCCTTATCTAACACTACGGGCAATTTAGCATGGCCAATTCACCTGACCTGCACATCTTTGGACTGTGGGAGGAAACCAGAGCACCCGGAGGAAACCCATGCAGACACGGGGAGAACGTGCAAACTCCACACAGTTAGTCACCTGAGGCAGGAATTGAACCCGGGTCTCTGGCGCTGTGAGGCAGCAGTGCTAACCACTGTGCCACCAAGCCGCCCACCCTTTGTATCATCTTTAATCATAGAAGAGGTCCCAGAGGACTGGAGAATAACCAACATTGTCCTTTTGTTTAAGAAGGGTAACAGGAGTAATCTGGGAAATTACAGGTCAGTGGGACTTTCATCATTGGTGGGGAATTATTGGAGAAGATTCTTCGTGATGGGATTTATTAACATTTGGAAAAAATGTGGACTTATTAGTGATAGGCAATATGGCTTTCTGAGGGGAAGGTTGTGTCTTGCAATCCAGACTGAGTTTTTTGAGGGAGTGACAAATATGATTGATGAGGGCAGGGTAGCAGATGTTGTCCAAATGAACTTTAGCAAGGCTTTTGACAATTCACCTGAACTACACATCTTTCAATTGTGGGAGAAAGCCAGAGCACCCAGAGGAAACCCACACAGACACAGGGAGAATATACAAACTCCACACAGGCAGTCACCTGAGGCAGGAATAGAACCCTGTCGCTGTGAGGCAACAGCACTGAGCCATATTAGATGTTGAAGTTAGAATAAGTTTGAATCAATTTAAGACAATGGATGGAAAGGAAACTTGAATCAGTTGCAAAAGAATAGAATTTATGTCAGGGGCAAAAGGCTTTTCCAGCCTCGGTTTATGGTGTGTCTTATTGGAGAAAATTACAATTCAATGATTTCTACGGCAAGGAACTATACTGAATTGCATAACACAGAAACAGATGCTTGTTGATATTTATGCAAAACAATAAGAAAAGGACCATTAATATTTAGAAATGAATGTGCTGTCACACTAGGGCTTCACGTTGATGTTCACAAGGTGGGTGAGCCGAGTGTGGCTCGTTCATGAGTTTTACTGTTTTTATTTTGCTTTTGGGAGTGTAGTTAATAAAGACATGTAATGGGTGGTTAGGTTTGCAAATTAAAATAAACTCCATTGAAAGTATTTGACAGATAGAGCACTGGCTTTCACATTTGCTTAAGTGGACACTTGGTTTGCTGCTGATTGTGGGACCTCGCTCTGCCCAAATTGGCTGACATGCTTCCATATGCTACAAGCAGTGACTACCCTTCAGAATAGTGCATGGAGCACATTGGGATATTCTATGAATGTGATGAGGAGCTCTGTAAAGCTCTTGCATGCTCTCGCTTGAGGCCAGAGATGACGAGCGAAATCAAAGATGTTTACAGAACCGGAATATTTTGTTTTCCTTCAATCTGACTGTTAATGACCAACATGGCTGTGGGTGACAAATCAGTCTTCTAATTAAACTACCTCTTGCTGTCTAGCATGGGAGTGAATGGGTAATGGATTCAAATGAAGAATGGGTAATTGGTCACTGGGGAGTTTGGTGTCACTTCGTGATTTCATGTGAAAGTCTTAAGTACTTGCTTACGAGTAGTACAGAGATCCAGACAACAGTTTGATTGGTATAATAGGAAGTTTAGGGGGTAAATTTCCCCAGGGTTCCCCCACAGCACATGAGGCGCCTGGATGTTTACTTGGAGACAAATTAAAAACTGGGATTCTGTCTGGTCCTGCAATGTACGATGTCAATGTGTCTGTAAGTGATTTTTTTTTCATTTCACCAGTTCCCTTAATATTATACTTCTGAGCTTGCCATCTAATGTAATAGACAAGAGTACCTAAGACCTGCAAAGATAAGGGCAGAATTGCAGTACTTAAAGAGACAATCTTAAGCTCGTCTGTAGGAGAGTGTAATTTGTAGAAAGGAACCTAAATTAGAAATTCATGATGGTCAAGGTTGTGTCAGAGAGGAACTTACCCAGACATCGCACTTAAGCAAAAACTTTGGAATAACTGTTCCCTGGGACATTCTCAATGACAGTGCCTTAACCAATCAGAGTCCAGTCACCGAACAAATGTCACCATGTTTCACATGGCATGTCAATTGTTCTTCCCTTTGAGATTTGGTATTCTTAGACCTGTCCTGAAAAATTTCACAACATGCCTTTTTATTCTTAGCAATTCTGGATTCAGTACTTTAATAAATTCACCAGGTAAGCAGATGTGAGTACAGCTTCACCTGTATTTTCTGCCTTTGAATTTGGCTTCTACCCCTACTTGCCAGGCAAGCAAGCCCATCCTCCCTTTCTATGTGCACTTCCTCAAATCCCAACCAATCCAAGCACTCCCCCCAATGCCACGGACCTTCATCTTTTCATGTATCCCCCTTATTATCATCGTCAACAAATCCTCTTGCTTGTTCAGCAGAACCTGTCATTACAATGACTCAGAGGTGGATTTTATCCTTTGTTGTGGGAGGAGCTAGCAGCAAAAAGAGTGAGAGTGGCAGATCCATAGATTTTCCAGTTAGCGACTGCAGAGGAGGAGGGGAGTCTGGGGATGTACTGCATTTGAGTGTGCATGGCAGTTGGAGACTGAAGGATTGACACCTTTGGAGATAGCTTGTCAGCCAATCAACAAAAAACTACGCACATATCATACAACCATTAGTCATGTTGACTCTGTTACGTCAGCAAGTGAAATATAATCATAGTCATCAATAATAATTTGCAATATCTTCTTATCTTGGCAGGATGATATGATCGCCTCCCTCAGGATAACTAGATGTACTGCACCAATCAGCATGATGTTCCAGAGGCTACACCATCACAATGTTCATTACAAGTGCCAGAAAGCAGAACTAATGCAGCACCACAGGCAGAACTGAGGGTGCCCATCTCGTCACTAGCACTCCTCTTGGTGACTCCAATGCATGTAAGTATTGTCCTGCATAAGTAAGAACTGCCTTGTTATTTTTGCAACTGCAGGGAATGCCAAATTCCAATGTTTGTGTGTTCTTCAGTAATTGTGTATATACATGAAGACTTTCTATGAACAATATATATTTTTCGCACTAAAAATAATCTTGTGACTAACACTCCACAAGACATCAAGAATCAATAATGATTACACAACAAACACTGGGTGGCAGCATGGGGGCAGAATGGCATGTGGTAAGCCGATAGATATGAACTGCTGAGGATTTTCCAGGTCTTCAATTTTCGTCACAATTTACCGTAAGAGACATCCTGACCATGAAATGGTTAAATTTGATATCTGCTTAAGCAGGGAGTATTAAACATTTTGAAGTTTACAAAATTTTGATGAGGTGAGGAAAACCATGAGGTACTTTTTTTTTATTCTTTCACTGGATAAGGGCATCACTGGCTAGGCCAGCATTTATTGCCCATTCTTAATTGCCCAGAAGGCAGTTAAGAGTCAATCACATCACTGTGTGTCTGGAGTCACATGTAACCGAAAAGTCTGGTGCTGGAAAAGCTCAGCACAGCATCCAAGAAGCAGGTAAGTTGATGTTTCGGGCATAAGACCTTCATCACATGTTGGCCAGACCAGGTAAGGATGGCAGTGTCTCTCCCTAAAGGACATTAGTGAACCAGATTGGTCTTTCCAACAATTAATGAATTTAAATTCCACCATATGCTGGGGTTTGAAGCCAGGTCCCCAGAACTTTACCTGGGTCTCTGGATTAACACTCCAGCAATAATACCACTAGGGTGTCGCTCTGCCAAGCTATCCCAATTAGGAGTACATGCATGAGATGGTGAGTTCAAAATCTCCCTGTTAGTTGGAGGGATTCTTATTTCCATGCAGCTGCCGTTCATTATCATTACCTTTTCAGTTTTCTTTCGCACAGTCAATAAACTTTACGGCGCAGAGACCCAACCAGAAGAACACAGCAAGTTCCTGTCGACTTCTTTCATCTGCACATGTCACAGCTTGGGCAGTGGCTGCACTACCCATCTACTCTTTCTTGACATGGAACCATTGTGACGATGCTACTGCTTTAACAAGGTAATGCTGTCCTTGGTTTTTTTTTCAGAGGGGTCGTAAAAGACACAGACTCCAAAAGGTCTGGGTTTGGAAGGGCTTCAGGGCCATTTTGATTGTATCTAACATATACTGTCTCAGGAAAAAGGCTTTTAAGTCTAAAAAAGAACTCTTGCACAATGAAAGGGGAGTGGCCAGTTCTCCCAGCTCAGCTTTTCTCTGGTTTGATTTGGTTTTTGGCAGTCTGGCTAGTCACTAAAAGCAGGTAGTTTTAAAGCTGCTGAACCCAAGGAAGCAGCTCCATGCTGGTCCTCTCTCTCTGACTTCTCTCCTGTAAGACCCAGTGTTTGACTTTACCTTTTGTGCCAAGGGGTGTTACGGGAATTGTTACAAGTATTTGGAACAGCATCATTAAGTTACCATAATCTGTTGGGTTTTCTGATACGTTAAGTTATTCTGTATTCAGTTCTCTTTTATTTGTGATTCATTTGGTAATCCACTAAATAAATTCTGTTTTGTTTAAAACTAAGTGGTTTGACCAATTACATCCCACCTGGAATATCTGCATTACACCTGCTTAAAACAAGGAGCAAAATTAGGGTCTGGGCAACTTACTTGAAATGTTTTGAGGGGTCTGGTCTTCTCCATAACACCATGTCTTCTCCATCAGGTTGAAATGACACATACAGAGACTGATAATCAGTCACTAAGTCGCCCTTTAGTTACACATGAACAGTCTTTGAATTTATAGTATTCCCTTATTCAGAGTCAGTTATCAGAGTGGTAATGTCTCTGACAATCCCATTTTTACCTGTCAGCCAGGGATCCCTGATTGGGGCTGTTAATCTTGTCCAATCAGGGAACTCACATTCTCTGAGGTCCAGCTGGCCAACCACATTATAATCACTGCAAGGTTTTTTCATGGTCAATGGTCACAGTCATTCTGGACCCTTTGTTCATGCAACTCAACTGTGGCAAAGCACCAGAACCACTCCACCAACAGGCTTCCTCTTGGCTCAACTCAGTTATCCCTTGGATTTGCATGCTTCTGGCATATCATTTTCTACTGGTGTGAGTCAGGCATCTCATGCATCTGTACAGGAGATTTTAAACTCTCATTGCAGACTCTCTGCCTCCACTTGCTTTTGGCCACAAACTATTCGGCGATCAACCCAACACAATTCTTGGGATCTGTGTTGTTGTCGTCTGGGATTGAGCCCCACTCAGTGATTTCTCACATGATCTTTCTGACTTTCCTCAGAGCTTCTCTTTGAATGGAGCTGAAATGGCAGATGTGAGCCGAACTGGAGGCCTGCACCCCATACCTGGGAGCTGCCGCGAATCATACACACTGGAGAGTCACAGGTTCTTGCCTCTTTACACAGTCTTTGGTTCAGATGGTCATACTGCTGAGCAGCATGGACTATCCCCATCTACACAGATGGATACAGAATTAAAGACCAACATTGCACTTGCTTCCATTAGGCTCAATAACAGAATAGACCATATGCCTCTATAAGTTGACCATTCCGATGAGGCCTTGCAATTAGCCCCTAGAGGGTAGCTGGCATAATTATGGTCATAGAATCATAACATCTTGCAGCATGGAAAGAGCCCCTTCAGCCCATCGTGTATGCAGCAATCAACAAGAACCGATCTATTCTAATCCCATTTTTTCACAATTGACCCATAACTGGGATGGCACAGTGGCTCAGAGGTTAGCACTGCTGCCTCACAGCACCAGGGTCCCAGGTTCAATTCCAGCCTCGGGTGACTGTCTATGTGGAGTTTGCACATTCTCCCCGTGTCTGCGTGGGTTTCCCCCCACAGTCCAAAGATGTGCAGGTCAGGTGAATTGGCCATGCTAAATTGCCCATAGTGTTTGGTGCATTAGTCAGAGGGAAATGGGTCTGGGTGGGTTACTCTTCGGAGGGTCGGTGTGGACTGGTTGGGCTGAAAGGGCCTGTTTCCACACTGTAGGGAATCTTAAAAAAAAAGGGGCGGCATGGTGGCTCAGTGGTTAGCACTGCTGCCTCACAGCACCAGGGTCCCAGGTTCAATTCCAGACTTGGGCGACTGTCTGTCTGGAGTTTGCACATTCTCACCGTGTCTGCATGGGTTTGCTCCGGTTTCCTCCCACAATCCAAAGATGTGCAGGTTAGGTGAATTGGCCATGCTAAATTGCCCGTAGTGTTAGGTACATTAGTCAGGGGGAATGGGTCTGGGTGGGTTACTCTTCAGAGGGTTAGTGTGCACTTGTTGAGCTGAAGGGCCTGTTTCCACACTGTAGGTAACCTAATCTAATCTAAAAACCTTGCGCGCTACAATGATTCAAGTGGCCAAATGTTTCTTCAATGTTGCAATGGCTCCTGCTCCTGCCTCATTCTTTCTTCAGTGACTTTCAGATAACTACCAGCTCTGGGTAAAAACATTTCTCCTTAAAATTCCTCTAAATCTTTTGCTCCTCACCTTAAATCTAACTCCCTCAAGGTAATTTACCTTATCAACCTTGTCTATAATCCTCAGAACGTTCTCTATCTCAGTCAGATCCCTAACCCCGCCCCAAGCATTCTTTGCATGAAGGAAGGCAATCCTAGCCTGCGTGGTGTCTGTTCACAGCAGACTCTCTCCAATCCAGGCATCATCCTGGTGAATATCCTCTGCACCCCCTCTAATGCAATCACATTTTTTCCTAAAGTGTCGTGACTAGAACTGCACACAATACTCCAGCTGTGACAAAACTAATATTGTATACAGTTCTATCGTCACCTCCAAGCTCTTGTATTCAATGCCTTGAGTGATAAAGCTAAGTATCCCATATGCCTTTTTAACCACTTTATCTACTGTCCCACTGCCTTCAAAGGTTTCCCTGACACGATGTACTTCCCGGGGTCCTCGCATTCATTGTGTTTTCCCTTGCCTTGTTAGCCTTCCCAAAATCTCTCACTTTTCAGGATTAAATTCCATTTTCCACTGTTCTGTCCATCTGACCAGCCAGTCTATGTCATTCTGTGGTCGAAGGTTCAGGAATATTGAGAACATCTGTCTCCCTCTACAGGTGATTGAAAGAGTAACACCTCCAGCAACTGTGTGATTGCATGAGATAGGTCACAGAAATAATGGTGTGAATCTCATTTGCTGCCAGACTTTAACTTCAAATGGAAACATCCCTGCCATGTTGTGAGGACAGTGGTGGGAGTTGAGGGCACTGAGGAACAGTCAGGCACGGAATGCATTAAATAAAGAATTGTTAGCATGAGGAATGGGATGGAGTTCAAGACTGTGAAGGCATAGCAAGAATGGTTGGGGTTAGATGCATGGTGTATAGAATGGAATGTGCCCAGAACTTTCTCCTTTACTTTCCTGCCTGATTACTGACATCACTGAACCTCTGGTGATGCTGAATTAAGAATCCCGAGTCCACACCTACTGCTGACTTTCTGAAAGGGACTTCCAGCCCTATCTAGACTTATAGAGTTGTAGAGCCATACAACAGGGAAACAGACTCTTTGGTCCAACAGACCATGCTGACCATAATCCCAAACTAAACAAGCCCCTCCTGCCTGCACTTGGCCCATATCCCTCCAAACATTTCTTATTCATGTACTTATCCAAATGTCTTTTAAAATTTGTAACTGAACCCGCATCCACCACTTCCTCTGGAAGTTCATTCCACACACGAATCACTCACAGTGTAAAAATGTTACCCCTCATGTCTTTCTTAAATCTTTCTTCCCTCACCTTAAAAAATATTTCCCCTGGTCTTGAAATCCTCCCCCCACTTTGGGAAAAGTCACCTGCCAATCATGTTATCTGTACCCCTCATGATTTTATAAGTCTCTATAAGGTCGCCCCTCAACCTCCCACACTCCAGGGAAAATAACTCCAGCCTATCCAGCCTCTCTTTCGAACTAAAACCCTCCATTCCCAGAAACATCTTGGTAAATCTTTTCTGAACCCTCTCTAGCTTAATAGTATCCTTCCTTTTAACAGGGTGAGCAGAACTAGACACAGTATTCCAGAAGAGACCTCACCAACATCCTGCATAGCCTCAACATGATGGTTCAACTCCGAAACTCAAAGTCTACTTTTTTTCAGTGATAAGAATCTCCTTCAGTCTGATAGAGCTGGATCTCCCCATGTCCCTTGAAGTCTTCAAGATCCTACCCACAGGAACAATGGAACAATACGCTTCTGCCTTGCCTCATTGAGTTTCTAATCCTGCACTCTGTCTCAAGACCTTCATCATGCTTCAAGTACAATCAACAATCATACGAAATAAGGGCAGAAATAGGCCTTTCCTCTTCAAGCATTCTCTACCAGGCAAATGCTCATAATTGATCAGACTGTGGTGTTAAAGCAATGTTCCTTCCTGTTCCAACTCACCCTTGACTCTTTTGAAAATCTCAACTCTACCAGATCAATCCTTGAAGAGTTTCGTCAGCCCAGCCTCCACTGGGTCCTCCCAGCTCCAGTTCTAATGAAGAGTCAGTGGACTTGAAGCATTGACCCTGCTTCCCTCTCAGCAGATGCTGCCAGACCTGCTGTGTTACTCCAGCACTTACTGTTTTTGTTCCAGTCTCCACTGGTCTCTATGAGGTAGAATTCCGCTGACTAAAGACTGTCTGAGAGAAGAGATTACTCCTCATGACAAAAATGAAATACTGCAGATGTTGGAGACCTGAAACGAAAATAGAAAATGCTAGAGAAACTCAGCATGTCTGGCAGCATCTGCAGAGAGAGAGAGAGAGTTCATGTTTTTGAGTCCAATCTGAGAAATTCTTTCTTATCCCAATCTTGAATGGTAGATGCTCAATTTGAAAACATGGCCTTTAGTTGCAGATGTTATCATGAAAGAAAACACTCTCTTAGCATCAGGCACCCAACTCCCCTGAATCTTATATGTTTTATTAAGAGCACCTCTCATTATTTTAAGCAACAATTTGTATTGTCCCAACTTGCTCAACTTTTCCTCAGAACAAATCTCTTCATTCCAGGAATCAACCCAATAAGCCTTCTCTGAATTGCTTCTTTGAATATAAATATATTGCTTTTACCTGCATTAGACTTGTTCATCGAACATTGTTGCTTTAATTTCTCTGGCTCCTCACCCATTTGAACCTATCTTCCTCTGAACTGACTGCAGTCAGTGCTCTCAGATTCAGTCCTGACTTTGTCCATCAAACCTGCTGACAAAGATGGTGCTGTTGTCACCTAGTGTGATTGAACGTGACTTTGTGGAGGCTGAATACCAGCTCTCAGATACCTCCTCCTATGTCCTCCTGGGCCATGATCCCACCATGGAACATCAGGCCATTGTGTCCATGACTGTCACTATCTGATGATCTCCTGCTATTGCCTCCAACCTCATAGACTCCAACCCCATGAAGCCCGCTTCTACCTCCTTCCCAAAAACCACAATCAGGACTGCCCAGGCAGACCCATTGTTTCTACCTGCTCTCGCCCCACAGAAGTCATCTCTTCCAGCTTTGACATGATCTTTCCTCCCTTGTGCCATCCCGTCCCACTTACCTCCGTGATTCCTGACACTTTACGTCAGTTTTGGAATTTCCAGTTTGCAGGCTCCAGCCATCTCTTCTTTACTGACTCCGTTGAACTCTCCAGCTCTTCCTGGAACACAGGCCTGAAACTCTGCCTCGCCAAGCTCGTCTTCACTTTGAACACCTTCTCCTTTACCTCCTCTCACTTTCTTCAAGTCTAAGGGGTGGCCATGGGCACAGACATGAGCCCAGTTTTGACTGTCATTTTGTGGGAGACATGGAACATTCTTTGTTCCAGTCCTACACTGGTCCCCATACACAACTTTTTCTCTGGTATTATCAATGCTGCTTCCTTCTCTCATCCAAAATTGGAATAAGTTATCAATTTCACTTCCAGTTTCCACCCTGCTCTCATCTTCACCTGGTGCATTTTTTACTCATTCCTTCCTTTCCTCCCTGCTTCAATTTCTGGGGATATGTTGGCCATCAATAGCCACTACAAATCCTCTGACCCCCACTGTTACCTGGACTAATACGTCCCTACATCCTGCTTCCTGTAGACCTGTAGAGACTCCATTCCATTCTCCTAGGTCCTCTGTCTCCATCACATCTGTCTGGATAATGCCATCTTCCCCAGCAGGACCTCAGAAATGTCCACTTTCTTACTCAACCGAGGAATCCCCAGCACAGTGGTTGATAGACCCTTCAGCTGTGTCTGATCCATCCCCTTGCACCCCTGCTCACACACCTCCCATAATATTTGACCCCCACTTACCACCCCACCAGTCTCTGTATTCAAAGGATCATAATCCACAATTTACACCACCTCCAGCAGGACGACATGACCAGACACATATTTCCCCTTCTCTCCCTTGTCAGCCTTCTGCAGGGATCATTCCCTGATCCCCACTTCCTTCATTCCCAACCCTCTCCACAACCCTACAGCACCTTTCCCTACAAACATCTGTCCATTTACTTCCTCCTTCCTCACTATCCGAGGCTGCAGACACACTTTCCAGGTGAAGCCAACAATTTACCCACACTTTACTCAACCCAGTCTCCTGTATTCACTACTCACAATGTGGTCTCCTCTACCTTGAGGAGACACAATAGAGACTGGTCAATTGCTTTACAGAATGCCGATGTTCTGTCTGCAAAAGTGACCCAAATTTCCAGTTGCTTGTCATTTCAACACACCACTGTGTTCTTTGAGGAGAAAGTGAGGACAGCAGATGCTGGAGATCAGAGCTGAAAATGTGTTGCTGGAAAAGCGCAGCAGGTCAGGCAGCATTCAAGGAGTAGGAGAATCGATGTTTCAGGCATGAGCCCTTCTTCAAGGCTCATGCCCGAAACGTCAATTCTCCCGCTCCTTGGATGCTGCCTGACCTGCTGTGCTTTTCCAGCAACACATTTTCAGCTCTGTGTTCTTTGGCCAACATCTCTATCTCAAGCTGACTTCAGTGCTCCAGTGAGGCTCAACACAAGGTGGAAGAACAGCACAACATTTTCTGCATGGGGACCTTGCAACATTCAGGACTGAGTATGAGGGTTAGTAATTTTAGGGCCTGAACACCATTTTCCATGTCATAAAGTCATAAAGATGTACAGAATAGAAACCGACCCTTCAGTCCAACTTGTCCATACCAACCAGATATCCTAAACTAATCTAGTCCCATTTACCAGCATTTGGCTCATATCCCTTTAAACCATTCCTATTCATATACCCATCCTTTTAAATGTTATAATTGTACTAGCCTCACCACCTCCTTTGGCAGCTTATTCCATACACGCACCACTCTCTGGGTGAAACATTTGCCCCTTAGGTCCCTTTTAAATCTTTCCCCTCTCATCCTCAACCTATGGCCTCTAGTTTTGGATGCCCCCACCCAAGGAAAAAGAGGTTGACTATACCATCTATGCCATCACCCTTCAACTTCCAATGCTCCAGGGAAAATAGTCCCAGCCTGTTCAGCCTCTCCCTCGAGCTGAAATTCTCCAACCCTAGCCACATCTTTGTAAATGTTTTCTGCACCATTTCAAGTTTCATAACATTCTTCCTGTAGCAGAGAGACCAGAATTGAAGTGTGGCCTAATCAATGTTCTCTACAGCCACAACATGAAATCCCAACTCATATAATCAATGTACTGACCAATAAAGGTTAGCATACCAAATGCCATCTTAAACATATTTCACAAATTCAAGTCTTTTCCACGCTCCAGATTTAAAGCAGTTCTGAATACGATTTCAAAAAGTGATAAATCCAAACTAAACATATTAAAACCTACAGATAAAATTTGCCTATGGATTTTCATACACAAAATAAAAATCTCACAGTTTATCCATCCCCACACACAAGGCTCTGTCAGCGCAGCCTACCCATTTTCACCAACTAATAATCTCCATTATCAGCTTTCTTTTCTTCCTAGCCCACTATTTATCCACCCCTTTTTCTCACTAATGGCTAACCTCGATCTCTGGGCTCCCTCTCCACTGGGCTCCCTCTCCACCTACGGTTTACTCATTTATCATCCACCACCACCCCACTCCCCCAACTCCCCCCATCCCCACACACACGCACTCATCCCCACCCCACCCCGCCACCATCCCCACACCCCAATCCAACTCCCTGCTTTCAGCATATATACCACCTCTCTTTTTAGCTACAGTCAGTTCTGAAGAAGGCTCACTGTTCCTGAAATGTTTACTCTCTGGTTTCTCCCTCCACAGATGCTGTCAGACCTGTTGAATTTCTCCAGCAATCTCTTTTTCTCTTTCATATTTCCAGCATCCACAAATTTTTGTTTCTTTGTCACATATAGCCCTTCTTAAATAAGGAGACCAAAACATGGCACCATACGCTCAATGTGAAATGGCAAATATCCTATGCAGACGTAAGAATACCTTCCTGCTTTTCTATTTTGTCCTCCTTGTAATAAAAGCCAATACTACATTTGCCTTCCGAATGACTCGCTCTATTTGCATGCTAATCTATTGTTTTCAATCAGTTGTGGGATGTGGGTTTCACAAGCTGGGCTAATGGTGCTAATGGTGTCAAGGACTTATTCTCACCTCTGGAGTGTTGTCCATGTTTGAGTTGAGCGAACCTGTCGAATCCAAGGGAGTTGTCAGTGAACAGTTTTTTAAAAATAATCTATTCACTCACTGGCTGGGCTGGCATTTATTGCCCATCCCTAATTGCTCAGGGGACAGTTAGGAGTCAACCACATTGCTGTAGGTCTGGAATCACATGGAGGCCAGACCAGATAAGGATCCTTTCCTAAATGACATTAGTGAACCTGATGGCTGTTTCTGACAATTGGCAATGGTTTCGTGGTCATCATTAATTCTTTATTGAATTCAAATTCTGCCATGGTGTGATTTGAACCAGCTCTCAGAACATTAGTTGAGTTTCTAGATTAATAGTCTGACGATAATACACATCACCTCCCCATTGCTCAACAAGAGCTGCTTGATGACACATTTGATCAATTTTACTGATGATCGAGAGTCAATTGATGGGGTGGTAATTGACTGGGTTGGTTTGTCCTGCTCTTTTGTATGACATATCAAATTGTCAGGTAGATGCCAGTGTTGGAACAGCTTGGCTAGAGTTATAAAGTCATTTAGCATGGAAACAGACCTAATGGTCCAACTGGACGAGACCAAGCTCTGGAGTACATGTCTAAAGAACCATTGCTGGAATGTTGTCAAGGCCTATAGCCTTTCCCGTCTCCAGTGCCTCCAACAGTTTGTGAATGTTATGTTGGGTGAATCGAATTGGCTGAAAACAGGTATTTGTGATCCTGGGACCTCAGGAGAATCAAACCACATGACGAGGGAGAGTCAAATATTTCGGAGTTTCCCCAGTGCCTGGAGAGCAATTTGCACCTCATTTTTTCCTTTGTGTTCATCAGCATTGTCAGGATGAATGCTGGTAAAACAAGAGCAGAAAGTTAATAACATTCTTGAAGAAGGCAATCCTTTCTTACAGGCAGACCACTGTTTTTGTTGAGAACTCCTATACTCTGAGTAACATCTGCAAACCTATCCAATCCGGCTACATGGGAAAAGTAAATGTAAGCATTTTTGTTGATACATTAAGGTGGCGAGTATCAGCAAGATTCTCAGAGGTTTGAAGGACGAGACCTGTGATTTCTGCAGAAACTTAACAGAATTTTAAATGATAGTAAAAAATGCGGTCGGCAGAAAGTCATTTGGAATTACCGTGTTGCAAGGTTGCAAGCAACATCAAACAAGGTGAAATGCTGAAAATAACAGGATGTACATCACACTTGAAAGCAGAAAGATAATCCAGCAACTGCCCTCTTAAACACCCTGTGGTGTTTGAAGTATAGCCTTCATCTAATTTGTTCTGTTAAAACTCTGGGCAATGTGGAATTATTTGGTCCCTCAGTAAATACCTTCTATATCTCAAGCCCATATTTATTGTTTGATCGCATAATCATGTTCAGGTTATATTATGAAACTGAACTAAATGAGTACAACGGTAATGTGTTGTGCTGTATTGAAGGAATTTTTCTTTGAGCTGTGGTGATCTGTTTTGTATAATTACCATGGGAAACAAGAGAAGAAAGCAATGTTTGTACTCGTCAAACAGAATCTATCAGCTATAATCTATTTATCCAACTCTTTCTGCCAGGCATGCTGGAAAATGGTGTGGCTCAGAAATTAAACTTTACCTAACATTTATCAAGAATTTTGTGTTGTTGGAATGTGATCTAGAAATGATTCTTGACTTGTAAGTGCAACGTTAACGCTGAGGTTAGTGAACTGTGTTGACAATGTAAATAATTGCTGCTCAGGATCATAAAATTAGTACTCAATCAATCATTCAATCACTTTGCCTTGCTTATAATATGTCACAGACCAAGGTTGGTAAATGGAGTTAACATACAGATCAGTCATGATGTGATTGAATGGCAGAACTGGCTTGAGGGGCTGAATGGTCTGCTGACTTTCTCTTTTTTGTTCCCAATGTGCCCCATAGATCTAAAGTGATCTGCAAAAGAAAAGTAAGGGTGAAGTGAGGGAAAGCTTCATGCGTTTTGAGGGTATGGAATGCAACGCCTGGAAATGTGGTAGAGGTAAGTTCAACGGAGGCATTCAGTGAGCATTCAATGATTATTTGGATAAAAATAAAGTGCAGGAATGTAGGGAAAAAGCTTGACATTGACACGAGGTCATCATTGTCACTTAACAAGTTGGAGTGTGCATGATGAGCCGAATCCCTATAGAAAAATTCTATATTCTGTGATGTGTCTTCTTTAACAGGATGTAATTCCTGCAGTAAACAAGAGAAATCATTTTTTCTCAGTGCTTTATTACCATGAGTCCTTTGCTGTGGAGACTATCAACATGGAGAAATGTGAGCATCTGTCTTGACTGTTTCTAAGCAAGACTTCACGTGTAGCATTTACAAGGCCATGAAAGTAATCATGCTTCTGTTTGCAATAGATTTAAATTCACTTCGACTCAGGTCTTCTGGTCCCATGTGGGACAATGGACAGCAAGAGTCTGCCCCATTGTAATCTCTTTCACTTCAGTCCACATGTCCTCATGCTCCTGGAGGTCCTTCTTAGATGTACTTCACCAGGTTTTCTATAGTTGACTCTCCCTTCTTCTTTGATCGACTGTTTTCCATCCTACTGCCACCTGAAAGGGTGTATGTCTAGGAGGCAAAACATGCCCATGCCTGGAAATCTTCTCACAAATCTTTTCTGCACCCTCTCCCTAAAGACTTCACTTATTTGGAAAGTTGGCATCCCGAAGTGGATGTAATGCTCCAGTCAAGATTGAACTAGGGACTTCTACAACTTTTACATAAACCTCTTTGCTGTTAAATTTGGTACCCCTATTAATCAGGACTAGGATGATGTAGGTTTTATTAATCACTCCCTCAACCTGTCTTGCCACCATCAATGATTTATATACGGACTCAAGCAGACACCTTGTTCTATCCTTTTCAAAATTGTACCCTTATTTTATCTTGTCTCTCAATGTTCTTATTGATCATATCATAATTCTCTATTAGGTTAAATAAATCATTGAGTGCAAGTTCTAGAACATAGCTTTTCAAGTTACATGAACATTCTGGATGTCCCCTCTAACCTTCAACCAATCACCTACAATCCCTTTCAAAATTGACCTCTTTATGAGAGGAAACTAGTCTTGCCCTTCCACTTGATCCAAGCCCATTATTATTTTGGACACCTCAATTAACTTCGTTCAAGTGTCCTTCGTTCAATGTTAAACAACTTTAGCCTGTCTAATATTTCCCCGATGTGGAGGTGCCGGTGTTGGACTGTGCTGGACAAAGTTAAAAATCATGAGGTTATAGTCCTCATCCCTGCAATTTTCAAGCCCTGGCAACTACCTTGTAAATCACCTCTTGTACTCTGTCTACATCAATTCTACCTTGTCTTTTAGTGACCAGAACTTTATACAAAACTCCTGTTGCGGCCTAACCAGTGCCACATACACTTCCAGCATTTCATCCCAGCTCTTATATTCAATGCCTCACCAATGAAGGAAAGAATCCCATTTTCTGAGGAAGAGTCACAAGATTTGAAATGTTAAGTCTGATTTCTCTCCACAATGCTGCCAGACCTGCTGAGCTTTTCCAGCAATTTCTGCTTTTGCATCCCATTTTCTTCTTTAGCATGAGCCTTTATTTCCTGTAACTGAACCAATTTTACATCCAACTCTCATGTCCCCTGTATCACACAAACTTTAATCTATCTGGGCGTGAGCTGTGGAAGCAATTGACTTGAGAGGGCAACTACTTTTGAATCACACATGTTTCTGTTTAGAGTGCCATACCTGGGAAAAAGGAGACTGCCATATTGCAAGACCTAAGACATTACCTTCATTAAAAATCAGTTATTGAATTATTGATCAAGTATAAGAGGAATGAACATCCATACATTGTAGGTAAAAACAATAACTGCAGATGCTGAAAAGCAAATACTGGATTAGTGGTGCTGGAAGAGCACATCAGTTCAGGCAGCATCCAACGAGCAGCGAAATCGACGTTTCGGGCAAAAGCCCTTCATCAGGAATAAAGGCAGTGAGCCTGAAGCGTGGAAAGATAAGCTAGAGGAGGGTGGGGGTGGGGAGAGAGTAGCATAGAGTACAATGGGTGAGTGGGGGAGGAGATGAAGGTGATAGGTCAAGGAGGAAAGGGTGGAGTGGATAGGTGGAAAAGGAGATAGGCAGGTCGGACAAGTCCGGACAAGTCAAGGAGACAGTGCTGAGCTGGAAGTTTGAAACTAGGATGAGGTGGGGGAAGGGGAAATGAGGAAGCTGTTGAAGTCCACATTGATGCCCTGGGGTTGAAGTGTTCCGAGGCGGAAGATGAGGCGTTCTTCCTCCAGGCGTCTGGTGGTGAGGGAGCGGCGGTGAAGGAGGCCCAGGACCTCCATGTCCTCGGCAGAGTGGGAGGGGGAGTTGAAATGTTGGGCCACGGGGCGGTTTGGTTGATTGGTGCGGGTGTCTCTGAGATGTTCCCTAAAGCGCTCTGCTAGGAGGCGCCCAGTCTCCCCAATGTAGAGGAGACCACATCGGGAGCAACGGATACAATAAATGATATTAGTGGATGTGCAGGTAAAACTTTGATGGATGTGGAAGGCTCCTTTAGGGCCTTGGTTAGAGGTGAGGGAGGAGGTGTGGGCACAGGTTTTACAGTTCCTGCGGTGGCAGGGGAAAGTACCAGAATGGGAGGGTGGGTCGTAGAGGGGTGTACCTGCCACCGCAGGGACTGTAAAACCTTCCTCATTTCCCCTTCCCCCACCTCATCCTAGTTTCAAACTTCCAGCTCAGCACTGTCTCCTTGACTTGTCCGGACTTGTCCGACCTGCCTATCTCCTTTTCCACCTATCCACTCCACCCTCTCCTCCTTGACCTATCACCTTCATCTCCTCCCCCACTCACCCATTGTACTCTATGCTACTTTCTCCCCGCCCCCACCCTCCTCTAGCTTATCTCTCCACGCTTCAGGCTCACTGCCTTTATTCCTGATGAAGGGCTTTTGCCCGAAACGTCGATTTCGCTGCTCGTTGGATGCTGCCTGAACTGCTGTGCTCTTCCAGCACCACTAATCCAGTATATCCATACATTGTAATGTGGTACATGTGGACTATAATGTCTTCATTAGCGAATGATGTCTCATTGTGCTTGCCCTTTCTTCTTCAAAGCTTCGTCAATGTTCTACAATACCCTGTCAAGATCTAAACAACCTGGCATGCTTTAAATTTGGAGCAGTTTTATTAAACCCTACTAACAAAATGAGGTGTAGAATAATGTGCAAGTATTAACATCTAGCCTGAATGCTACACACTATTCATGTGTAAAGCCTTTGTTTGGGTTTCACAAGGAATGCAGTCTGTAAATCTTTTGCTCCAGGTGGTGATGAGTTCGGAATGGGAAGCCTATTTATTTTGTTGATAGTGATGGTGTGCCATTGCATTAAGGCGAAAGTGAGGACTGCAGATGCTGGAGATCAGAGACAAGATTAGTGTGGTGCTGGAAAAGCACAGCAGGTCAGGCAGCATCCAACGAGCAGGAAAATTGATGCTTCGGGCAAAAGCCCTTCATGAGGAATGAAGGCAGGGAGCCTCTTGGGTGGAGAGATAAATGGGAGAGGGGTAGGCGCTGGGAAGAAGGTAGCTAAGAATGCGATAGTTGGATGGAGGTGGGGATGAAGGTGATAGGTCAGAGAGGAAGGTGGACCAGATAGATGGAAAGGAAGATTGGCCAGTAGGACAGGTCATGAGGATGGTGCTGAGCTGGTGGGTTGGAACTGGGGTAAGGTTGGGGGAGAAGAAAGGAGGAAACTGGTGAAGTCCAGATTAATGCCCTGGGGTTGAAGTATTCCTCGGTGAAAGATGAGGCGTGGGTAGTGAGGGAGTCGTAGTGGAGGAGGCCCAGGACCTGCATGTCCTCAGCAGAGTGGGAGAGGGAGTTGAAATGTTGGGCCACAGGGCAGTGGGGTTGATTGATTGGGGTGTCCTGGAGATGCTCCCTGAAGCACTCTGCAAGAAGGCGTCCAGTTTCCCCAATGTAAAGGGCAATGGATAGAATAAATGACGTTTGTGGATGTGCAGTTGAAACGTTGATGGATGTGGAAGGCTCTTTTGGGGCCTTGGATGGAGGTGAGGGGGAGAGGTGTCGGCGCAGGTTTGGCAATTCCTATGGTGGCAGGGTAAGGTGCCAGGAGGGGAGGGTGCATTATTGGGGGGGCATGGACCTGACCAGGCAGTCACGGAGGAAATGGTCTTTGTGGAATGTGGATAGGGGTGGGGAGGGAAATATACCCCTGGTGGTGTGGTTCATTTGTAGGTGGTGGAAATGGCGGTGGATGATGCGATATATGGGGAGATTGGTGGGGTGGAAGGTGAGGACAAGGTGTGTTCTGTCTTTGTTGCGGTTGGAAGGGTGGGGTTTGAGGACGGAGGTGCAGGATGTGATTGAAATGCATTGGAGAACATCTTCAACCACACAGGAAGGGAAATTATAGTCTTTAAAGAAGGAGGTCATCTGGTGTGTTCTGTGAGGGAACTGGTCCTCCTGGGAGAAAATATGGTGGAGGCGGAGGAATTGGGAATATGGGAAAGCATTTTTGCAGGAGGTAGGGTGGGAAAAGGTGTAATCCAGGTCGCTGTCGGAGTCAGTGGGTTTGTAAAAAATGTCAGTGTTGAGTCAGTTGTTATTGATTGAGATGGAGAGCTCCAGGAAGGGGAGGGAGGTGTTGGAGATGGCCCAGGTGAATTTAAGCTTGACATGAAACTTGTTGGTGAAGTTGATGAACTGCTCAACCTCCTTGTGGGAGCACGAGGTGATACAGTCATCAATGTAGCAGAGGAAGAGGTGGGGAGTGGTGCTGGTGTAACTACGGAAGATGGACTGTAGCCAACAAAGAGACAGGCAGAGCTGGGGCCCATACAGGTGCCCATGGCTACTACCCCTTTCATCTGGAGGAAGTGGGAGGATTCGAAGGAGAAATTGTTAAGGGTGAGGACCAGTTCAGCCAAACGAATGAGACTGTCAGTGGAAGGGTAATTGTGGGGATGTCTGGAGAGGAGGAAACGGAGGGCTTGGAGGCCCTGGTCATGGCAGATGGAGGTGTAGAGGGATTGTATGTCCATGATGAAGATGACGCATTGGGGGCTGAGGAAACAAAAGTCTTGGAGGAAATGGAGGATGTAGGTGGTGTCTCAAACATATGTGGAGAGTTCCGGGACAGGGGGGAGGGGGGGAAAGTTCAGTATCGAAGTAGGTGCAGATGAGTTCATTGGAGCAGGAGCAGGCTGAGACAATACGTCGACCAGGGTAATCAGGCTTGTGGATCTTGGGAAGGAGGTAGAATCAGGCAGTGCAGGGTTCCCAAACTATGAGGTTGGAAGCTGTGGCTGGGAGATCTCCTGAGGTGATGAGGTTGTGTATGGTCTGGAAGATGATGGTTTGGTGATGGGGGATGAGGTCATGGTCGAGGGTGCAGTAGGAGGAGGTGTCTTCAAGTTGGCGCCTGGTTTCAGTGGTGTAGTAGTCAGAGCACCAAACTACCACTGCACCTCCTTTAGCTGCTGATTTGATGTTGAGATTGGGGTTGGAGCAGAGGGAGTGGAGAGCTGCCCGTTGTGAGGGTGAGAGGTTGGAGTGGTGGAGGGGGGTAGACAAGTTGAGGCGGTTAATGTCCTGGCGGCAGTTGGAAATGATGAGATCGAGGGCAGGTAATCGGCCAGCGTGGGGTGTCCAGGTGGATGGAGTGTGTTGGAGGTGAGCGAAGGGGTCCTCGGAAGGTTTCCGGGAGTCCTGATTGTGAAAGTAAGCTCGGAGGCGGCGGGAGAAGTGTTGGATGTCACAATGCGTATTGAATTCCTTGATGCGTGGACAGATTGGGATGAAGGTAAGGACTTTGCTGAGGACTGATCATTCATCCTCAGTCAGCGAGAGGTCTGGGAGGATGGTGAAAACTCAGCAAGGCTGGGAACTAGGACCTGGTGTAGGTGTGGAGCTGAGAGTGGGGGTGGAGCCTGTAACTGGAGTGTGCATGGTGCTAAGGGGAATCAGGGTGGAGTCATGAGCAGGGGTGATGTTCCCCTCAAAGCTTGGCGGGGGGCGGGGATGGTGACAGTGGGATCCGTGGGGGACCTGTCAGCAGTATGCAGGTGAGTGGCTTTGGAGGCCCTGGAAGTGGTGGTGATGTCGGCAGTTGGGGGAGCCAAAGTTACGGAGCACGTGACGTCAGCGATAACGTGATGGCACACGTGGTGCATGTGAAATTGTGAAGTGGCTGCGGAAGCAGCCGCGATGGGGCCGGAGGTGATGTCATCGATTGCCATGGGGATGATGGCTGTACCGGCCTCGTGGCTAATTGCGGCGAAGCTGTTATAGAGGCCGGGAGAAGCTACCGAAACATTAATTCAGTTGCAAGACATTCACAACAGCTGAATGAGGCGGCAAGGTGGCGCAATGGTTAGCACTGCTGCCTCACAGCACCAGGGACCGGGTTCAATTCCAGCCTCGAGCGACTGTCTGTATAGAGTTTGCAAATTCTCTACATATCAGCATGGGTTTCCTCCAGGTGCTCTGGTTTCCTCCCATAATCCAAAGATGTGCGGGCCAGGTGAATTGGCCATACTAAATTGCCCATAGTGTTCAGGGGTGTGTAGGTTAGTGCATTAGCCAGGGGTAAATATAGGGTAGGGGAATGTATCTGGGGGGGTTACTCTTTGGATGGGTTGGTGTGGACTAGTTGGGCTAAAGGGCCTGTTTCCACACTGTAGGAACTGTATCCCATGAAACCATAAGGACAGCTTGGCACGTCATTGCCAGCTGAATATTGAGTGGGGAGGTGCCTGATATGAACCATCTCCCTTCCCTTGCATCTGTTACCCCCTGCCATCACCATCCCCATCCCTCTATGACCCCCAACCTAAAACCTCACTCCCTTTGCAGTGGGTCCTGAAATCCTGTGATTGTGGGGACATATTTCAGGATAAAAGGTGATTGATTTGTATATATGCATAAATAAATATTGTTTTTTAGAGTTTGGATTTCAAACTAGTACCATTAGAGTGTTGATTACTTTTGTGAAGTGTTTAAACAAAATAGGTCAGAAAGTCCTTCTCAAAGCAATGACCTCATCCAGTATATGATGTGGAGGTGCCAGTGTTGGATTTGGGTGGTAAAAACAATGACTGCAGATGCTGGAAACCAGATTCTGCATTAGTGGTGCTGGAAAAGCACAGTAGTTCAGGCAGCATCTGAGGAGCAGTAAAATCGATGTTTCGGGCAAAAGCCCTTCATCAGGAATACCAAGGCCAGAAGACACACAATACCAGGTTATAGTCCAACAGGGTTTATTTGAAATCACAAGCTTTTGGAGCACTGATTCTTCTTCAAGTGATTTCAAGACTTCACCTGATGAAGGAGCAGTGCTGCGAAAGCTTGTGATTTCAAGTAAATCTGTTGCACTATAACCTGGGGTCATGTGACTTCTGATTTCATCGAGTATATGTCAGAGAACAGGTGACTGCAAGCCCCCCAGGAGGGTTAATGGAATATTGTTGATACAACTAGAGTTTATGTGGGGAGAGTAAACATTGAAGGCATTGACTTGCTTTTGGTTTAGAATAATTAGGGATTGATTTTAGCTGAGCAAGCACAGAGAATGGAAGTTTTTTAGGGCAGTTTTCAAGGAGACATGATGTAAATATAGTTTTTCTTCAAGACAGAGTATCAGACAGTTGGGGACAGCTCTAAGAATGTAAAAGGCCAAGTTTTCTGTGTACTGTAATTCATGTGAAAAGACTTTATTGTTCACAAGTCAGAACTGGGGATAAACACTTAGGTTGAACATAAGGACTTGAGAAAGGAGGGTCATTTCTCTGGATTTGAATCATTGTAAAGTGATGGTGATGCACAATATTTTAGACTTAGTTTTGCTGTGAGTTTTATGATCTTTCAAACTATGTTCTATATTTGGATAACTTATTTTTGTTTCTTTCCTTTTGCATGATGAACTTAATTCTTATCATTAAATAATATCTGCATCATTGGACACCAGTTGTCAGTGAATAGACATCACATTGTTGAAGACAAAACAATAAAAAGGTCTATCAAGCAAGATTTTATCCTAAGATCTGACTTGTCCAGTCGTAATAGCAACTGGCATCATAACAATTTCCAAGAGCAGCTTCTAATTAGTTTGCAGTTATCACTGGGTGCCATCTCTAGCGATCCCGTAGTCTTGATTCCAGAGAATGCCCCTAAAGATCTTGCCACATCCTGATTGGCTTGTGGACTCTTCCTTGGCATGGGCAACACGGAACTCTCACTGGCTGATGAACCCTTGGGCCGCCTGATTGTGTGGCAAGATTCTGCATTATCTGCATAGAAGAGCCTGCATCTGGCCACTATGTATGAAGTGCAGGAGACAGATTCAAAATCTCCTGATGAAGTGGATGGAACTGCAGTGTCAAAAAGTAGCTGACACAGTCTGCAATAGCACAATATGTGAGCCTGACAGAGGCTGGTAAACAAGTGCTCAGAAACAGCAGCGATGGATTAGAACAAGTTAACATCTGACCCTGCTCTTCCTGGCAATGTTCCTATGTTGCATCAGCATTGACAAAATGATTGCAGTTAATGATCCAAAATCAGGAGGAAACGGGTTTATCTTAAATTCTAGGTACCATGAGGATAACTTTTAAATTCTTGGCATTTGAAATTTTGACATTTCATTAATGGGATTGAGAAAAAGTAAAGAAAACAAATTGAAGAACACCATGAACTAAGAGGATTTTGGATAGTGTCACTTCACAGTACTCCTGGTAAAACTGAAAGGCTGAAATCAGCATTAACTTTACCAAGAGAGTTCTCTTCATGATTTCAATATATTTACCCTATCATTTTGATTAAATGTCAGCTACCTGGCACTTCGAAATGTCTTGCCTGCAGCATGTGATACGAGAACTGCTACATTATTTATTCTGTGCAAATTGGCAAAAACGCAGAGAGAAATGCCTGCAAAGTAATGAACTAACAATTCCTGACATTTCCTCCCTCTCCTGACCATTTAAATGATAGAATGCTCCGTGTGTGCTAAGTATCACATCAGAGCTGTTCATTGCACTATGTGGACTTGTTTGTAATTAATCTAGTGCACAGGACTATCTCTAGGAGCTAGGTTTCCCCCATCAGCTTCATCACGTACGATCAATGTTTATCATTGAGTGATAGAATCCTACAACACAGAGACAGACCTCTCAGTCCAAATTGGTCCATGCCAACCAACATGTCCATCCACATTAATCCCATTTCCCTGCACTTGTCTCACATCCTTCTAAACCTTTCCTCTCCTTGTATTTGTCCGAATGCCTTTTAAATGTTGTCAATGTACCCGCCTCAACCACTTACACAGGCAGCTCATTCCATATGCGTACCACCCTTTGTGTAAAAACGTTGCCCCTCAGGTTCCCTTTTATTCTTTCCTCTCTAACCTTAAACTGATGTCCTCTAGTCCTCAATTCCCCAACCCTGGGAAAAAGACTGAGTGCATTCAACATCCATGCCTCTCATGATGTTACACACCTCCATAATATTCTTCCATCATAAAAGTCCTAGCTAGTCCAACCTCTCCCAGTAACTCAGTCCCTTGAGTCCTGGTAACATTCTTGTAAATTTCTTCTGCACTCTTTCCAGTTTAATAACATCCTTCCTGTAACAATGTGACTGAAACTGAACACAATACTCCAAGTGCAGCCTCACCAACATCCTGCACAACTGCAACATAACTTGCCAACTTCTATACTCAATGCCCTGGCTGATGAAAGTCAGTGTGCTCAAAGCCTTCTTCACTGCCCTGTCTAAGTGTGATTACACTTTCAGAGAACAGTGAACCTGAACTCCAAGGTCCCTCTGTTCCGCTAAACTCCTTAAGGCCCTACCATTTACCATGAAACTCCAACCTTGATTTGACTTTCCAAGATGTAAGACCTCACACTTAGCTATATTGAACTCCATTTGCAATTTCTCAGCCCACTTCCCCAGCTGATCAAGGTCCTGCTGTAATTTCTGATAACCTTCCTCACTGTCCACGATACTGCCTATCTTAGTGTCACCTGCAAGCTTACTAATCATGTACATTCCCATCCAAATCATTGATATGGATAGCAAACAGCAAAGGGCCCAGCATCAATCCCTGAGGCACTCCATTAGTCATAAGCCTCCACCAGTACAACAAGCATCCCTCCACTATTACCCTCTGTTTCATATCCTCAAGCCAAATGTGTATCCAATTTGCCAGCTCTTCCTTGATTCCATGCGATCTGACCTTCCAAAGCAGCCTACCATGTGGAACCTTATCAAAGGCCTTACTGAAATCCATCTCGACTACGTCTACCACCCAGCCCTCATCAACCTTCCCAGTCATTTCATCAAACTTGTGAGGCATGATCTCCCATGCACAAAGCCATGCTGACTGCTCCCAGTCAAACCCTGTCATTCCAACTGCATGTACATTTACTCTCTCAGAGTTTTCTCAAGTAATCTACCTCCCACAAATGTTAGACTTACTGGTCTATATTCCTAGGTCTTTTTTTGCAGCCTTTCTTGAATAAGGACACGAAATTCGCTACCCTCCAGTCTTCTGGGACCTCACCTGTGGCTAACAATGATGCAAAAATATCAGCCAGGGCCTCTGCAATTTCTTCTCTCACCTCTTGCAGTGTTATTGGATATGTCTGATCAGGACCAGGCGATTTATTGACTTTCCTACATCCTAATACATCCAGCACCACCTCTACTGTGATAAAGGCTGATATCAAGACTTTCCCAATTTCCCAAGTCATCACGGCTTCCTCCAAATTAAAAGCAGAGGAGAAATATTCATGATGACCTCACCCACCTCCTCCTGTTCCACACATACATGTCCATTATGGTTCTTGAGGGGTCCAATTCTCTCTCTAGTTATTCTTTTTCTTTAATATATTTAAATACCCTCTTTGAATTCACTCTAATCTTCTCAGCCAAGGCTATCTCATGCCCTCTTTTTGCCCCCGCTCAATTTCCTTCTTCAGTACATTCCTGTATCCCCTATATACTTCCAGGGATTCCCTTGATCCCAGCTGCTTGTACCTGAGCCATGCCTCCTTTTTTCCTGGTTAAAGCCTCAATGTATCTTGTCATCCAGAGTTCGCTATTCAATAGAAAATAGATGCAGGAGTAGGCCATTCTGCCCTTCGAGCCTGCACCACCATTCAATATTATCACGGCTGATCATCCTTCATCAGTATCCTGTTCCTGCCTGATCTCCATAACCCTTGATTCCACTATCCTTGAGAGCTCTATCCAACTCTTTCTTAAATGAATCCAGAGACTGGGCCTCCACTACCCTCTGGGGCAGAGCATTCCACACACCCACCACTCTCTGGGTGAAGACGTTTCTCCTCATCTCTGTACTAAATGGTCTACCCTGTATTTTTAAGCTGTGTCCTCTGGTTCGGCACTCACCCTTCAGCGGAAACATGTTTCCTGCCTCCAGAGTGTCCAATCCTTTAATAATCTTATACGTCTCGATCAGATCCCCTCTCAGTCTTCCAAACTCAAGGGTATACAAGCCCAGTCGCTCCAGTCTTTCAGTGTAAGGTAATCCTGCCATTCCAGGAATTGACCTCGTGAACCTACGATGCACTCCCTCAATAGCCAGAATGTCTTTCCTCAAACTTGGAGACCAGAACTGCACACAGTACTCCAGGTATGGTCTCACCAGGGCCCTGTACAGCTGCAGAAGAACCTCTTTGCTTCTATACTCAATCCCTCTTGTTATGAAGGCCAGCATGCTATTAGCCTTCTTCACTACCTGCTGTACCTGCAATCTTACCTTCATTGACTGGTGTACAAGAACACCCAGATCTCTCTGTACTGCCCCTTTACCTAAATTGATTCCATTTAGGTAGTAATCTGCCTTCCTGTTCTTGCCACCAAAGTGGATAACCATATATTTATCCACATTAAACTGCATCTGCCATGCCTCTGCCCACTCACCTAACCTGTCCAGGTCACCCTGTAATCTCCTAACATCCTCATCACATTTCACCCTGCCACCCAGCTTAGTATCATCAGCAAATTTGCTAATGTTGTTACTAATACTATCTTCTATATCATTAACATATATTGTAAAAAGCTGCAGTCTCAGTACTGATCCCTGCAGTACCCCACTGGTCATTGCCTGCCATTCCGAAATGGAGCCGTTTATCACTACTCTTTGTTTCCTGTCAGCCAACCAATTTTCAATCCATATTAGTATTTTGCCCCCAATACCATGCACCCTAATTTTGCTCACTAACCTCCTATGTGGGACTTTATCAAAAGCTTTCTGAAAGTCCAGGTACACTACATCTACTGGATCTCCCTCGTCCATCTTCAGAGTTACATCCTCAAAAAATTCCAGAAGATTAGTCAAGCATGATTTCCCCTTCATAAATCCATGCTGACTCTGACCTATCCTGTTACTACTATCCAGATGTGTCGTAATTTCATCCTTTATAATAGACTCCAGCATCTTTCCCACCACTGAGGTCAGACTAACTGGTCTATAATTTCCTGTTTTCTCTCTCCCAGCTTTCTTAAAAAATGGTACAACATTAGCTACCCTCCAATCCACAGGAACTGATCCTGAATCTATTGAACTCTGGAAAATAATCACCAACGCATCCACGATTTCTCGAGCCAACTCCTTCAGTACCCTGGGATGTAGACCATCAGGCCCTGGGAACTTATCAACCTTCAGACCTAACAGTCTCTCCAACACCAATTCCTGGCAAATATAAATTCCCTTAAGTTTAGGTCCTTCAGTCAGTGTTACCTCAGGGAGATTGCTTGTGTCTTCCCCAGTGAACACAGATCTGAAGTACCAATTCAATTCTTCTGCCATTTCTTTGTTCCCGTAATATATTCCCCTGTTTCTGTCTTCAAGGGCCCAATTTTAGATTTAACCATTTTTTTGCCTTGCACATACCTAAAAAACCTTTTACTATCCTCCTTTATATTATTGGCCAGTTTACCTTGTACCTCATTTTTTCTCTGCGTATTTCCTTCTTAGTAATCCTCTGTTGTTCTTTAAAAGCTTCCCAGTCCTTAGTTTTCCCACTTATCTTTGCTATGTTATACTTTTTCTCTTTTAACTTTATGTTTCTTAACTTCCCTCGTCAGCTACGGCCACCCATGTCTCCTCCTAGGATCTTTCTTCCTTTTTGGAATGAACTGATCCTGCAACTTCTGCACTATACACAGAAATATCCGCCATTATTCCTCCACGGTCCTCCCTGCTAAGGTACTGCACCATTGAACTTTGGCCAGCTCCTCCCTCATAGCTCCATAGTTCCCTTTATTCAACAGAAATATTGTCACTTCCCATTTTATCCTCTCCCTCTCAAATTGCAGTTTGAAGCTTATTGTATTATGGTCACTATTTCCCAATGGCTCCTTCACTTCGAGGTCCCTGACCAATTTTGGTTCGTTGCACAATACCAGATCCAGAATTGCCTTCTCCCTGGTCGGCTCCAGCACCAGCTGTTCTAAGGATCCATCTCGGAGGCACTGCACAAAGTCTCTTTCTTGAGGTCCAATACCATCCTGATTCTCCCAGTCTACCTGCATGTTGAAATCCCCCATAACAACTGTAGTAACATCTTTGCGACAGGCCAATTTCAGGTCCTGATTCGACTTACATCCGACATCCAGATTACTGTTTGGGGGCCTGTAGATAACTCCCAAGAGGGTCTTTTTACCCTTAGAATTTCTCAGCTCTATCCACACCGACTCTACATCCCCCGATTCTAGGTCCCCCCGCGCAAGGGACAGAATATCATCCCTTACCAACATGGTCACCCCACCCCCTCTGCCTGTCTGTCTGTCCTTACGATAGCACGCGTAGCCTTGAATATTCATTTCCCAGGCCCTGTCCACTTGAAGCCACGTATCAGTTATCCCCACAATATCATATCTGCCAATTTCCAAAACTTCCTGCCAACCTTGCCCTTCACCCTCACAAGCACATATAGACCTTGAACTCTTGCTGTCTCACTTGCTGGAGGTCTCTTTGCCTGCAGACAAACTACTCCAATAAATCCTGACAAGTTCCTGTCTAATTCTACCAACATTCACCTTGCCCCAATTTAGCATTTGAACTTGTCGACCAGTTTTGTCGCTCTGTTTAACTATTTTCAAATTAATAGAACTATGGTCACTGGTCCCAAAGTGCTCCCCACTGTCATCTCCGTCACCTATCCTGCCCTATTTCCTAATACTCGGTTGGGTTTTGCCCCTTCTCGTGTAGGACTCTCTATACACTGCTTGAGGAAACCTTCCTGAATGCACTTAACAAATTCCACCCTATCTAAGCCCTTAACTTTATGATTATGCCTGTTAGGAAAATTAAAATTCCCTTCTATGTCAACCCTATTTCTTCTGCAAGTCTGCCCAATCTCTCTGCATATTTGTTTCTCCAATTTCCATTGACTATTTGGGAGCTTATAACCCCAATAACATCACTGTCTCCTCCTTATTTCTTAGCTCTACTGACAAAGCCTCACTGGATGATCCTTCAGTTATTTCATCTATGACTACTACTGCGATACTCACCTTAATCAAAAATACAACTCCCTCCAACCCTCTTTGCACCACCTCTGACTTGCTTAAAGCAACTGCACCCTGGCACAATAAGCTGCCATCCTGTTTCTGTAATGGCTATAATATCCCAGTCCCACATACCTATCCATGCCCTGGATTATTTCCTGTCAGTCCTCTTACATTGAAATAGATGCAATTTAATCTAACAGGCTTTCTTTGCTTGTTGTTGTGTTCCAACCTGACCTGTCTCTTCAACTTACTATTTCTGATTACCGTCTACCCCTTGGAGCCTCACACTTGCCTCCCTGCTGTTGAGGAGCCCAAACCCCTGCCAATCGAGTTTAAGCCCTCCCTTTTGACAGTAGCAAACGCTAAAGTATTGGTCCTCCAATCACTTCAGTGCAGCTACTAATGTTGCACTACTGGCACCACAGTGGCACTGCCTCTCACACATCTGCCAGGGTTCATACTTAAAAACAAAAGGAGCCACAATATTCAACTGTTCCCCATACTATCAGGAACTTTCATCACTACTGGAAGGTTGCACTCAGGTTTTCACCAAAGACTTGCATGGGACAAAAGATGGAAGATAGCCTCTTGACTTAATCCCCCTTTGAGTTCATGTTCTGGTCATGGTTCCTGGCATCAGAGAGTATGGCTGTATCACTTGGGCATGTTTGTTGGTGTGGGGAGGCTTCAATACCACTACTGTGTACGTTTAGCAACACAATTCCAATCCGCATATGAGCAGATCAACATGCTTCACCCCTAACACTGGAAGCATTTGTGCAATGAAATGGCTTGTTTACGATGGAGCTGAATAACTGAAAAATATTTGGACTCACTGGAGCTGGAAGAGAGATGTCTATCTTGGCAGGTACACCTACATCCTAGATATAGCCAGGTTTGTGTTTTCTATTTTGGCCTAACAAGATTCTCCGGATGTACTGAATTCTGGGGGTTTGGGTATTAATGAGCATTTATTACATGCCGTTGAATGCAGAAGAGGTCCCAAGTTGGCAAAGCCAGCCCAATTGAGAACTTAACAGCAAAACCTTAACCCGCAACAGGGAAACTGGATTTATTGTCCCCAGATCAATTATGTACTCCCCAATCGTCCTTGTAAAGGTTCTGGGTCAACCTGAAGAAACCATTGCTGTAGTTTCCTCGCAAGGTTGGATCAGTCTGATGGAAGTCCATGGTCCAGCCCTTGGACACAAGGACAGGAGCAATAATGCACAGAAGTGGTTTGGGTTTGCCATTCTATTTCCCATCCTCCACCTTCACATTTGCCTTCTGTGATAAAATTATAGGTTTTCTCATCATCATCCTGACATTTACACAGCAAATCACAGCCAGGCTGAATACCAGCTGCATTTATGGTATTGGTGCATTGGACCAGCAGGAGGCTATTCAAACTCTCAAGACTGTTCCATCATTTAGTTAGATCATCACTAATGTATGCAATTTCCTGTCATTGCTCCACATCCCTTGAAACCCTTAATCTATCAATCTCTGTCTTGAAAATTTTAATAGGTCCCCTGTCCATGGACCTTAGGGGAAATAATTCTAGCTTTTCACTACTGTAAGAGTGCTTCTTCACAGCAACTTAATGGCAGGGTTGGAGCATCTTAAGACTTAGCTAAAATGTCTTAAAAGTATTTCTCTGAGCCATATATCTTGATACAATTTTCCACTGAGCTCCTGCTGTTGAGGGCTGGACAGCCATTATATACAGCAGCTCTAGTCTGAACTAAATGATATTTACAGACCTGCCCTTGGGTTAAGTCTTCAATCCTGAACAGTTTTTCTTTATGCTCATTCTATTCAAATCACCCAATTTACTTCATGGGCCACCACTTTTGAAATTTATATGTTCATGGATTAAGGACATTGTTGGTGAAGTGACTCATAATTCCTAATTACCAGCAAGAAGATAGCAGTGAACTATCTTCATTAACTACTGCAGTCCACAGCAATTAATTACTCGATAGAACTGTTCAGAAGAAGGGAGTTTGAAGATTTTGATCCAGTGACAGTGAAGGCATGGTAACATATGGGGAGAGAGTAGCATAGTGGTAATGTGCCTAGATTGATAATACTAGATGAATGCTCCAAGGCCATGCGTTCAAACTCCACCATAGCAGATTGTAAAACAGTCCAGGTTTGGAATTAAAAGCCTATCTAATGGTGACCATATGGTTACTTTTGATTTTAATAAAAGGCCGTTTAATTCTTCAATCCCCTTTGGGAAGAAGATCTGTTGCCCTTAACTGGTTTGGCTACATGTGATTCCCCACCTACATGATTAACTCCGTGCATTTGATGATGGGCAATACATGCTGGCCTAGCCAGCAATGCCCATATAATGGTGATGCAGGGTATGATTGGTGAAAGTGGTGAACAGAGTGCCTATCAAATGAGCTGCTTTGTCCTGGATATCTTCAACCCCATGATATTGAGCCTCTTGAGTAATGTTGGAGCTGGATCTCATCCAGGCAAGTGGGGAGTGTTCTATCACAGTCCTGATTTGTGTTTTGTAGACAGTGGACTGGATTTAGGGGGCCAGGAGATGAGTTTGAGATTAGATTACTTACAGTGTGGAAACAGGCCCTTCGGCCCAACAAGTCCACACCGACCCTCTGAAAAGTAACCCACCCAGACCCATTCCTCTACATTTACCCCTTCACCTAACACTATGGGCAATTTAGCATGGCCAATTCACCTAACCTGCACATTTTTTGGATTGTAGGAGGAAACTGGAGCATTCGGAGGAAACCCACGTGGGGAGAATGTGAAAACTCCACACAAACAGTAGCCTGAGGCGGGAATTGAACCCAGGTTTCTGGGTGCTGTGAGGCAGCAGTGCTAACCACTGTGCCACCGTGCCGCCCACAATGCTTGCACAATACTTCCAGAAGACCTATAATAAGATACCACAGAGAAGGCTGTTGAGTAAGACAAGGGCCCCTGGTGCTAGAGGCAAGTTGCTAGCATGGATAAAAAATTGGCTGTCTGGCATAGGGGATAATAGGTTCCTTCTCAGATGGAATCCGGTGACTAGTGGTTTTCCACAAGGGTCAGTTTGGGACCACAACTATTCACTTTATACTTTAATGATCTAGATGAAAGGACTGAGGATATTCTGGCTAAGTTTGCAGATGATACAAAGATAGACAGAGGAGCAGATAGTATTGAGGAGCCAGGGAGGCTGCAGAAAAATTTAGACAGGTTAGGAGAGTGGGCTGAGAATTGGCAAATGGAATATAACGTAGAGGCATGGACTATTTTTGAAATGGGGACAAATTTAGAAATTTGAAGTGCAAAGGGACTTGGGAGTCCTAGTCCATGTTTCCCTTAAGGTCAACTTGTAGGTTGAGTCGGTAGTTAGGAAAGCAAATGCAATGTTGGCATTCATCTCGTGAAGAGTAGGATATAAAAGCTGGGATGTACTTCTGAAGCTTCATAAAGTTCTGCTCAGATCACATTGAGACTATTGTGTGCAATTTTGGGCCCTATACCTCAGGAAGACTGTATTGGCTCTGGAGCAGATTCAGGTGAGGTCCATGAGAATGTTCCCAGGAATGAAAGGCTTTCTACATGAGGAAGGTTTGAGGACTCTGGGACTATACCCCCTGGAGTTTAGAAGGATGAGGGGGGTTATGACTGAAACTTACAGAATACTGAATGGCCTGGACAGAGTGGATGTTGGGAAGATGCTTCCATAAGGAGAAAGTGAGGACTGCAGATGCTGGAGAGTCAGAGTTGATAAAACATGGCGCTGGACAAAGCACAGCAGATCAGGCAGCTTCTGAGGAGTGAGAGAGTCGATGTTTCCGGAAGGGCCCTTTTTCAGGATTGGGGGGAGGGGAAGGAACTAAGCGATAAATAGGGGGAGGGGGGTGGGGCTAGAGGAAAGGTAAGTGGGATGATGATAGGTGGATGAAGGTAGGAGGTGATGATGATAGGTCACTGGGGAATGAGGAGCAAATATGTGGGAAGGAAGAAAATGTTCCTCATTTCCCACTGACATATCACCATCATGTCCTATCTTTGCCCACATATCGCCAACCTTTCCACTGGCTCCCCTCACCCCCTCATTTATCTCTCACCCTCCTTCCCACTCCCAAGTCCTGAAGATGGATCCTTCCCAAAACGTCAACTCTTTTGCTTCTCGGATGCTGCCTGACCTGTTGTGCTTTGTCCAGAGCCACGCGTTATCAAGATGTTTCGAGGAGAGTCGAGGGCCTGAGGGCACAGCCTTAGTGTAATGGGAAGACTATTTAAAATGAAGATAAGGAGATTGGTGAATCTGTGGAATTCATTGCCCCAGAATGCTGTGGAGGCCAGGTCATTAGGTATATATAAGACAGAGATAGATAAGTTCTTGATTATCAAGGTGATCAGAGGTAACAGGGAGAAAGCAGGTGAATGGAGTTGAAAAACTTATCAGCCATAATTGAACAGCAGAGTAGACTTGATTGACCGAATGGCCTAATTTCAGCTCCGAGGTCTTATGGTCTTACAGGATTCCCAGTCTCTGATCAGTTCTTGTTAAAATAGTATCTGTTGTGGCTGGTTCAGTTCGGTTTCTAATCAATGATGACATACATCGAAAGTCGACAGTGAGGGATTTGGTTATGGTAATACCTTTACATATTGTCAGGAGACGGTTTTATTAGAAATGATAATTTTTTACCACTTATGTGGCATGAATATTATCAGCTCACAACTGAATATTGCTTAGGTCCTGTGATATATAGGCATGGGCTGCTTCATTATCTGGCGAGTTTCAAATTAAACTGAACACTATAATCCATAATGAATATGAGTGCTTCTGACTTGATAGAGGGAAGGTCAGTAATGAAACAGTTGAAGGTAGCTGAGCTCCGAACATTACACTGAGCAACAATCACAATCATCTTCCTTTGAACTCAGTATGACTTCGGCAAAGGATCCTGATTGACTCCAGTTTAACTCGATCTCCTTGATGCCACACTTTGTCAAATACTACTTTTATGTCAATGGCATTCACTCTAACATCATCTCTTGACTTAGCTCTTTTTTCCGTATTCGGATATGGGCTGTAATGAGGGCTGGAGGGACAGGCCCTGTTCAATACCAAACAGGATTGGTGAGGAGGTTATCGTTGAGAAATTGTCAGCTGAGGGTAATGTAGTCTATATTTGTGCTTCATGTTTCCAAGTGAAGTTATCGGGTTGTGAAAACCCTCATAAGGCCTTTGGGGAAATATGAATGTGGAGCGCATTGAGTATGGGTTTAATTGTTAACAGACAATGGTCTGCTCAGTTGAAACTCCTCACCTGAGCCCTTTATAAAGCAGATCCATTTTTGCCATCCCCAGTAGAGAGGTATCTATGTGGGAGTCCTCCCTCTTTCTACTAGAGACCTGGAGATGAGAGTCTAGAATACAGCAGTCCCCTCTAACCATCGGTTGCAACAATCCATGGATTCCCAGTTCAACTGTGTATTTTGAGGTGCTGTGGAGTCTATGGATCATGTATGCATTGGTTGCACTCCCTTTTCAATTATTTGAAAAATCTTTTGTTGTGTTTTTGGTTGCACCCAGTATGGAGGGCTTCCTGACAAAGAGCTTATGCTCGAAATCTCGATTCTCCTGCCCCTCGGATGCTGCCTGACCGGCTGTGCTTTTCCAGTGCTACACTCTTCGACTCTGATCTCCAGCCTCTGCAGTGCTCACTTTCACCCAATATGAAGGAGTGTGTGCAGATCGGGGGACTTCCTCATGAGTTTGCTTCTGGGCCTGGCCAAGCTGACTAAGCAGATCCAGGCGGTGGGCAATGGAAGAGGTCATCTCAGCCAATCTTTTTTCTGCTATTATATTCATCCCTGGGCATACTTGGAGAGGGAGTGTGCTGTGTCTACCAGTGCTCTCGTTGCCTTTTGAGAGAGGTGGGCACTGCAGAAGATACACTGCTCTACTTCTCCCTCCAACTCCAATTTGATTTAGTCCCTTCCTTATTCCCCCTCCTCTCCCCACCTTTATGGTTTGCATTGCCTATAATGTGCTTTGCTTGTAACTATTCAATTGACTATACAGGGCTTTTACTGCTAGAGGATAGTAGATATATATAAAAAAAGGGTGTAGTGGTTTTGTTGGTGGGAAGGTTGCTCAGTGGTACATAATAGCACTTTGGGTATAAGGAGAAAATAATTAGGCAGATTTAGAGGTGTGTCTGCAGAATTGATTGGTGCTGGGTCCACTGCTTTTTGACTTTTATATAAATGGTTCGGATGTGAATATAGGAGGTATGGTTCGTAAGGTTGCAGATGACACCAAAATTGGTGGTGTAGTGGACAGTGAAGAAGGTTCTCTCAGAGTGCAACGAGACGTTCCTCATCTGGGCCAATGGGCTGAGCGGTGGCAGATGGAGCTTCATTTCGATAAATGTGAGGTGTTGTATTTGGAAAAGCAAATCAAAGCAGGACTTATACACTTAATGATAGGTCCCTGGCAAGTGTTGGCAAATGAAGAGACCTAGAGGTGCAGGTTTATAGTTCCTTGAAAGTGGAGTTGTAGGCTGACAGGGTGGTGAGAAAGCTTTTTGGCATACTTCAGCTTAAAAATGAACAAAGGAACAGGAGAATCGATGTTTCGGGCATAAGCTCTTAGGACTTATGCCTGAAATGTCAATTCTCCCGTTCCTTTGATGCTGCCTGACCTGCTGCGCTTTACCAGCAACACATTTTTAAGCTCTGATCTCCAGTATCTGCAGTCCTTACTTTCTCCTTTTTGGCATACTTGCCTTCATTGGTCAGAGCATCGAGTATACGAGTTGGGAAGTTATGTTGCAGCTGTACAGGACATTGCCAAAGCCACTTTCAAGAATACAATTCTTGGTCCCCTTATTTTGAAAGGATGTTGTTAAACTCCTTGGGCCACAGGAAAGATTAACGAGGATGTTGCCAGGACTGAAGAGTTTGAATTATAGGGAGAGGCTGAATAGGCTGAAGCTTTTATACCTAGAGTGACCTTTACAGAGACTTATAAAGTCATGAGGGACATGGATATGGTAAATAGCCAAGGTCTGTTTCCTAGGGTAGGGGAGTCCAAAACTAGGTTTAAGAGGAGTAGGGAAAGATTTTAAAAGATCCTGATAGGTAACCTTTGCATTCAGAGGATGTTGTGTGTGTGAAACAAGCTGCCAGAGGAAGTGGTGGAGGTGGGTACAATTACAACATTTAAAAGGCATCTGGTTAGGTACTTGAATAGGAAAGGTTTAGAGGAATATGGGCCAAATGCTGGCAAATGGGACAAGGTCTGGTCAGCATAAACGAGTTAGACTGAAGGTCTGTTTCCATGCTCTGTAACTCTGTAACTGTCTTTCCTAATATGGGACTAGCCCATATACTCCATGAGCAGTGGCTCTATTTTAGTGTTCAACAATAAATGACGTTCCTTTCCAGTTGAGTGTCCTGCGTTATTATATAGGTTCTGCTTGCAAACTCCAAGTATAACCTTTTCAATTCGAAGTATATTATAAACCTTCAGTGGGAATACATTGGGCTGTAATTTTTTTTAAAATGTGCTCTCCCCATCTCCACTGCTCAATCCCCCTCCCCTCCTTTACCCCATCCTCCTCCCACATCCCCCTCAACCCTCTGCCTGCTCACAAAACAATAAGGCCTCCCCTCTCAACTGAGACAGCGACATCCACCAAACATTTTATTAAATTGGCAGTCCAACGGTTTGCTCATTCCCAGAATTCTTTCTCGTTGTAAAGATTGAATAAAAACAACACACGTCTCCCGGGAATGTGCAGCATTGCCCTCTCTATACAAACACTATTATCAGAATCATTCTGCACTGAGAACATTTGCAAGCATACATACACACACACACACACACACACACACTGCGGTAGAGAATCAACAGCTGCCACAACAGTTTGTCACTCATTCATATTTTAAAATATCACATCTCACATTGTATTTATGTATTTACAATGCTTTCAGCCAAGGGATTTGGCTACTTGTACCGTGGTCCATTATGACAGTAGCGATGTGATAAATGCTTTGTACAAACCCATGTAGACAAGAAGAGAAAGTTAGGTCGTATATGAAGCATCTTTCACTTCTTGTTAAATAATTGATTGCTTTTGACCACTGGGAAAGCTGAGGACCCTGAGGGTATTTCTTACAATCAGCAACAAGTGGGCCTTCCTGCAGAGTGACAGAGAATACTGTCCAGGTCTACTTTCATCTGTGGTTAAGCATAGAGATTCTGTTTAAACTACCGAGCACTCCTCACATACTGTCAATTATTGATTATTCCAGCATTGAATTAAACATTATGTTTTTGCATGTTTCTTACTGATGAAAGGAAAAGTAAAAATCTGGTGAAATGTAACTTTTCACTATTTCAAGTCGCCAGTGACGCACAATTTCTCTTTCATTTCCCTCCCTAGGTTACCATCCTGAAATATTCAATCAACGTGAGACACTATTTTATATTCAGTTTAGTCTTTCCTAATACATGCATTGCCTCAGTTCCTTCTGCATCGCCCTATCTTAGTCATCTCCATTTAGAAAGCTATTAAAAATAGCATAGGATCCGTTGAATTGCTAACAGTCTGAATGCAGATCGCCATTTTCACATTTCTGAATTCTCCATATTCGTCTCAATGTGCAAATTACTTTCGACTGTCCAGCTGCAATTATGGACGGATTACAGGTCAGGCATAATTTTAACAGTTTGCAAATGGTGGTTGAAAATATCTGGTTTCAAAGTGGCTGATTTTGCTGCTCTGTTTTTATATCACAGCAATGGCTGTAAATTGTTTGAAGTATTGTGAATGGAAGTATATAAGGGCTCATTCTTTCTTTGCCTTCTCCTTTCGACTGCCTGAAGTGAAGTATTACTGTCTGAGGAATGATTTTAATTCATTCTATCTGGCAGCAATGGGACATTGGTGGAAAACATACTGCCTACATCTTCTCAATTTTGGCCATTTGATATTAGACCTTCCAGAAGGACGACCGGGCTCTCTTTGAATCGGGATCCAGAATTATTTTTCAAATGAAATCAGGCTATAATGATGTAAACAGCAGAACATCTTTTTTTCAAACAAAGACAGGGAGTGCCGGAGTCTTCGTTTTTGCATCATATTTCCAACATCCACAGTTCTTTATGTTTATTTTAAAACTTTGTTTATCCTTTAAGGAATCTGAGCTTTGCTGTGATGACCAACATTCATTGCCCATTCTAAACTGGCTACTTGAGCCATTGTGGAGGGAAGGTAAGAGTTCACAACATTGTCATGGGTCTGAAGTCATATGTGGGTCAACAGATTGCCGTCCTTAAAGGAAGCTGGTGAACCAGATGGGTTTTTAACAACGATCCATGATAGTTGTCATGGTGATAATTATTGAGACTCACTTTCTATGTCAGATTTAATTGCTGAATTTAAATTCCACCAGCTGCCACGTGGGATTTGAAACCATCCCCCACAGGATGTTAGTTTGGACTGCTGAATTATTCAATCAGTGACAGTAGCAATCTGCCATTTTCTTCTCCTCTCCCAATGTTTATTTGTCTTTTATTTGCCTGAGGACCTTTAAAATACTTCACAGAAATTGGTTTGAAGTTCAGCTACTGTTGATACAACAACAAATTTACATACAGCAAGCTCTCACAGAAGCAAGGTGGTAATGGCAAGATAATCTAATGTAGTGTATTGGATAAGAGGTGAATATTGACCAGGATATCAAGGTAAGTTTTGATACAAATCGCTTTTTGTTATTTTATGTCAATGATTTGGATGTGAATATAGGAGGGATGGTTAGTAAGTTTGCAGATGACACCAAAATTTGTAGTGTAGTGAGGAAGGTTACTTCAGAGTACAGCAGGAACTTGAATAGATGGGCCAAGCAATGGCAGATGGAATATAATCTTGATAAATGTGAGATGCTACATCTTCAAAGGGCAAATCAAGGCAGCACTTATATACTTAATAGTAAGGTCTTGGCAAATGTTGACGAACAAAGGACCCTTGGAGTGCAGGTTCATAGTTACTTGAAAGTGGAGTTGCAGGTAGAAAAGGTAATAAATTTGATATGTTTGCCTTTATTGGTCAATGCATTGAATATCAGAGTTGGGAGGACATGTTGTAGCTATACAGAACATTGGTTAGGTCACTTTTGGAATACTGCATGCAATTCTGGTCTCCCTGCTAGAGGAAGGATGTTGTGAAACTTGAAAGGGTTCAGAAAAGATTTATAAGGATGCTGCTGGGGTTGGAGGCTTTGTGATACAAGGTGACGCTGAATAAGTTGGGGTTATTTGGTGGTTGGAAGTTGGAATGGCAGAAGCTGAGGGGTGGCCTTGTAGAAGTTTATAAAATCAGTAGAGTGAATAGTCAAAGTCTTTTCCTCAGTGTATCAGAGTCCAAAACTAGAGGGCATAGATTTTAGGGAAAGATTTAAAAGGGACCCAAGGGACAACTTTTTCACACAGAGGGTGGTGTGTGTATGGAATGAGCTGCCTGAGGATGTGGTGGAGACTGGTACAATTACAAAATTTAAAAGGCATCTGGACAGGTATATGAATTGGAAAGGATTAGAGGGATATGAACTAAATGCTGAAAAATGGAACGACATTAATTTAGGATAACTGGCTACATGGACAGGTTGGACCAAAGGGTCTGTTTCCGTATTGCACATCTGCATGACTCTTGACTCTAATGCAATAAAATCACATACAATTGCTGGAGACAGCAGAAATGCTCCAATTTCGTATTGAATCTTAGAGGCAGCGCACCTAACCATGCACCTGTTAACTGGCAATCTTTATTCCATGTTGAAAAGAGTGCCTCTGGAATAGCACAGCAGGTCAGGCAGCATTCAAGGAGCGGGAGAGTCAACGTTTCAGGCAATTGCCAGTCATCAGGAAATGCCTGAAATGTCAACGCTCCTGCTCCTCATATGCTGCCTGACCTGCTGTGCTTTTCCAGCACCACGCTTTTCGACTCTGATATCCAGTATCTGCAGTCCTCACTTTCTCTCAACCTTTATTCTGTGCTCAGGACTTGAATCCACAACATTTTGACCCACAGGATGGAACTCCACCAATGAATCATGATTGTCCAATGAGAAGAACCCTACAACTTGGATTTCTGTGCATTGTTCAGCTGCAGACCAACTGTTAGTTCATATGGGTTCTGTCGTGTAATTAGGTATTCTGTGAATAATTCTATAACTATAATAAGTTATTCACTCTCCCGTGAGAGACAGAAGGCTAAATATGTGATCATACCCACTTTGGAACACAGGGATCCTGACTTGGGGTCTCGCACACCTGTTCCCTTTGAGTCAGGCAGCACAGTTCACATTAACCCATCTTTAGAATGACCACTGAGGGACCCATGATGCTTGTTCAGTTGGGAGTAGAACAGCAGGCAATAGACCTGAGTGATACATCTATAGTATGATGAGATTCACGCTTTGGGAAATGAACATAGACAAGCATTATTTGTAAAGAATGGTAAGAGAGAATATCTTCTGGGACACTACAACTTGAGGCCTCAGTTCCATGGGATCTGACGTCACTATTTTTGTATATGCTGAGCAACCATTCTTTAGTAAAGGTATAAGGAATCTTTACATCCACATCTCCCAGCAAGACTCTATCGGCATGTACAAATTGTCTTGGTACCACTTTGGGTAAGTCTGTGGGTGGTTTCGCCAATCTCTCTGAATGGCGTTCCTCTGGACGCTTTGAAGAGTTGTTTTATGGCTACCTGCTTCTCTGAGGCTCCATAGACGTTGAATCAGTTTATACTGGCTATGTTGTCACAGAGTCCTTTGAAGATCTGGCCAGGCAATCAGTTCAGCTATCGGCTTCTCTTCTTGGCAAAATCAAGGCAACTGCTGATTTTTTGGATTGATGCATTTGGTGTTCAGACAAGGGTGCGCTGACCATCTCTTTTCCTGAGCTATAAAAGACAGCCCTTTTCCAGCATGGGCAGATCACGAGCCCAATGTCTCTACTTAAAGATGTGAGCTTGACCTGTCCTAACTGCTGCCTGTTTCTGTTGTACTTGTTCATGGATTTGCATGTGAGAGAAAGGAGGGAAACTGGGTTCACAACCGAGGACCCATTAAATGTTGGCAAGGGAGCATGTTGCTCTGTAATGGTGTGCAGAAGTAGTTAAGAGGGGCTCACGTTGTAGCAGAAAGTGCTTGTTACACTCTGACCCTTTCCCGTCCAATACCCATGTCAATCATTTCACTTTTCATCATAGTCATTAGACCCCACTGTCATACTGAAAGGCTAAGGGACTTAAGGCTGTTTTCATTAGAGAGAAGAAGACGTGATTTAACTGAGACATATAAGATAGTCCAAAGGTTAGATAGGGTGGAGAGTGAGAGTCTTTTTCCTCAGATGGTGAATCCTAGCATGAGGGGACATAACTTTAAGACGTGGGGTGACAGATATAGGACAGATGTCAGAGGTAGGTTCTTTATTCAGAGAGTAGGAGGGGCATGGAATGCACTGCCTCCAACAGTAGTAGACTTGCCAAATTTAAGAGCATTTAAATGATCATTGGATAAATATATGGATGAAAATGAAATAGTGTAGGATAGGTAGGCTTCAGATTGGTTCCATAGGTCAGCGCAACATGGAGGGTCAAAGGACCTGTATTGCGCTGTAAGGTTTTAGTTTCTATGTTCTATATTCTATACTTACACGATTATATTTCCCTAGTCACACAGCCCCCTTGGCAGTCTCACACATGATGAGGCACTTTTGGCCACTTTTTGAGTTATGGCAATAACCTCTGCATCACGGAGATGAGAACGTTCATTTTGATAGCACCAACAGCAAAACACCTACAGCAACACTTAAAACTGAAACTTGTTCATTCTGCAAGAATTGTGTACATACAAATAAATGTTTGGAAATTAAGTGTCGCTGGAGTTTGTACACACTTGTTTCTTTAACTTGCCCCTTGAATGTCCGCATGTCCTGCAGATGTGGCCAAACCCATGGACCGTGTGTAGACTGTGCCTGTGACTGACAGTACCAGGACTCCCTGAATGACACTGTCCTCCCACACCCTTTAGAGTGGATTTTGGATTAGTCCCTGTCTGGTTGAACCAATGTGGAGTGCATTTATCATGCAGGTAGCTGTGGCATGTTGTAAGTGTTGGGTTGAACGTTGCGGGTGTGGCAAACATTTTCTTTCCACTATGGGACAGATTCCCACCGACAGGAATTATGAGCAATCCACCTGTGCAAAAGACCAGCTCAAAGTGGCAGTGACAGTGATAGCCTTTGGGAACTGGCTGCAGTCATAGCACCAATATAGAAGGCATGATTGCTGTGACCATGCAGTTAGGCTTTAAATTAATGAGTGCCAAGTGAACAACCCTGGGATTTAGCCTGGTCTGATCCATGAGTTGGGTGCCTGTCCCTGTAGAAAGTGACCCTGCTGCAGCCTTTCAATGCTAGTTTCAGTTGCCCTCGCACTGGAAGCACAATACGTGCCCTGCAAGTGTATCAGAGCAATGACATGATGATTGTGAAAGACTGGCAAATGTGAGATGCCAGTGTCTGCAGGTGAGGAGTGACTGGTGCCCATGAACTGTGCCCTGAAGTGCTGAGTGGTGCTGAGCAACATGAAGGTTCCTCACAGTCAGCAGTGAACTGGAGTCATCAGATATCTACTGGGACTGCCATCAAACCTTGATGTCTAATTTGTTTTGAGAGTTTGGTAAGATAGGAAATTGATTGTTATTGAAGGGAGTTGTGCATAATAAGGTATTCAACAAGTTGTAATCTTACTTGATTGGCAACTCACCACTGCCTAATGAGAATCTTCCCAAGCTACTCATCAAAAACATGAAATTTGGAGCAAGTTGCTCCTGATATGGTCTGATTTGGCCACAAATCCCACCATAGCCCATATTGTTCCAACCCATTGAAAAGATTTTGCTCACAATCTTCAACAGATTATCACAGCCTCTGAGCTGAGGAATTTGTGAATCTCAATCCATTGGGAATAGCTGTTAGCCAAGGTGAGAAAAATAAAATCCCCTCAACTCGAGATTAAGGGGAAGATGTTCTCATGGTCATGTTCTGAAGGAGGATACAAGATGATGTTCTTTCTGCTCCTGACAATGGATAATGAAGGCAGCACACGAGGAGACCATGTCTTTGAGTGAACGAATGATACCAGGACACACACAGATGGTGCACACTTTCCCAGCACTTGGAAATACCCAGGCCGCCTGTCTGAACTTTCCTGAGGATGTGAAGATGGACAGCTAATAAACATATGTTGAGGAGCAGAAAGGGACCAGTTTGCCCTTGATGTTGTTCAGCCTTTTAATACAATGCTGTTTCTGTTCTGAACGATACCCGTCTAACTCTGATAACCTTTGTTTAACAGGAATCTATCCATAGGAGAAAGTGAGGACTACAGATGTTGGAGATCAGAGCTGAAAAATGTGTTGCTGGAAAAGCACAGCAGGTCAGGCAGCATCCAAGGAGCAGGAGAATCGACGTTTCGGGTATAGGCCCTTCTTCAGGAATGAGCAGAAGAAGGGCTTATGCCCGAAACGTCGATTCTCCTGCTCCTCTGATGCTGCCTGACCTGCTGCGCTTTTCCAGCGACACATTTTTCAGCAAGAATCTATCCATGCCTGACTTAAAAACTATTTAATGATCCCACCTTCTGAAGCACAATTCCAAAGGCACAGAACTCTCTGAGGGAAAATTATTCTTTTAATCCCTGATCTAACAGGGTGATTGCTAATTTTAAAAACAATGGATCTGAGTTTGGAGCTGACCCACAAAAGGAAACATCCTTTCCTCGTCCACTTTGTTGAATCTCTACAGTGTGGAAGCAGGCCTATTGAATTCACACCAACCCTCTGCAGAGCATCCCACCCAGACCCACACCCCTACTCTACCCCTAAATTTCCTGTGGTTAACCCACCTAGCCTGCACATCCCTGGACATTACGGGCAATTTAGCATGAACAAATCACCTAATCTGCATATCTTTGGACTGTGGGAGAAAACTGGACACTTGTCACAACCTTGTTAGAAGTAGAATCGCTGATAGACAGGATAATGAAGGATTTTGGTATGCTTGCCTTAATTGGTCAGTGCATTCAGTATAAGAGTTGGGAAGTCACGTTGTGGCTGTACAGGATATTGGTGAGGTCACTTTTGGAATACTGCATTCAATTTTGGTCTCCTTGCCACCGTTTAACAACGTTTAAACTTGATAAGATTCACAAGGATATTGCCAGGGTTGGAGGATTTGAGTTACAGTGAGATGCTGAATTGGCAGGGCTAATTCCCTGGAACATCGGAGGCTGAGGAGTGACCTTAGAGGTTTATAAAATTTATGCTGGGCACGGATAGAGTGAATAGGTCTTTTTGCAGGGTATGGGAGTCCAAAACTAGAGGGCTTAGATTTTAGGTTTTAGATGAGAGGGGAAAGATTTAAAAGGGACCCAAGGGGGAACTTTTTCACACAAAGGATGGTACGTGAATGCAATTAACTGCCAGAGGAAATGGTGGAGGCTGGTACAATTACAACATTTAGAAGGCATCTGGATGGGTACATGAATACGAAGGGTTTGGGCCAAATGGTGGCAAATGGGACTAAATTAATTTAGGATATCTGGTCGGCATGGCTGAGTTGGACCAAAGGGGCTGTTTCCGCACTCTACAATTTTATGACTCTATGACCATAACCAAGTTTTCCCGCACTTAACTCAAGTGGAAACAAGATCAGTCTTTCAACATTTCATCTTAAAATGATCTGCTCATTCCAGGTATGAATGAAGTTGCCTACAGCCAGTGAAAGGATCCTTTACTGTCTGAAAGAAGCAGGTCTCCATTTTTGATTTGGCTGCTGCTTTGAGAGAAGGCAGAAGAGTATTTATTGATTTGCCCGTAATTTGTTAGTGGGGTGTTTAATCGGATGTTTGAAAACAAGCACTAGACCTCAGCGTGAAGTGTGGAGAACATCACTGTTGCTTTTCAAAGAGCGCCTGATATAGCTAACTCAGCACCACATGCGGCGATGAAACTAAGTTCTCTGCAGGAAAAGAGAATTGAACACAAATTGGGTGAAACAGTTAAATAATTGATGGCAAGGCAAAGAAACTGAGGTTGGGAATCATCATTGATTCAAAGGAAGTGAGCTCTCTACCACAGGCAATGTTGAGAAAGAAAGGAATATTTGAAAGGGTGACATTGGAATATTTCTTTGTAGCTTAAGTTGTAAAACCACAACAGGGAGAAGGCCAGATCTTAGTCTCAATCAGTAAGGAATTGAGAAAGAATTGTCTAACACTATATGTAATATCTATACAACATAGCATAACATACTGTCTCATGCAAAATATTTCACATTGTGACTTCTAAGTCTGAAAAAGGGATTCAAAGAAGCCAAAGATTGTACTGAATACCATTATGTAATTCAGCGTAGTACGTCATGATGCCAGTAAAGTTCAGTTGGTAACAATCTTAGCTGTAATGAAGAAGCTTGTGGGGCTTGACTTGAATGGAATCTCTATCACAAAATCAAGGTGGACATTCCCAGCCCAGTGCAAAGGCAGTTCTCTACTGTCAGAGGAGTCATTTTTCAGATGAGATCTCAAACCAAAGCCCTGACGGTGGATATAAAAGCAGTAACATTTGGAGAACAGGGTAGTTTACTCTGATATAACAGTCAATGGATATACATCAATTAACACCAACTAACACAGATAATTTGGCCCCTCTTGCTTGGTGTTTGTGGGATCTTGCTGTGCCCAATTTGATTGCTGTATTTCCTACATTGCAATTGTGTAAGTACATGATTAGTTGAAAGTGCTGTGGAACGTCCCATTGTCAGGAATGGTGCAATATAAATTCAGATTTTTTTTTTCTTTTGGTGATGGTATATTAGGATAAAACATTGAATAGAAAAAACAATTGGCTGCTTCTATGGACGCTGCACAACCTATTCCTTATTGAATCCATTTAAACTCAGCAGCACAGTGGCTCAGTAGTTAGCACTGCTGCCTCACAGCACCAGGGACCCAGGTTTGATTCCACCCTCAGGCAATTGTGTGGACCTTTCATGTTCTCCCTGTGTCGGTGTGGGTTCCTTCTGGATGCTCCGGTTTCCTCCCACAATACAAAGATGTGCAGGTTAGGTGGATTGGCCATGCTAAATTGCCTATTGTGTCCAGGAATGTGTAAGTTAGTCATGAGAAATGCAGGGTTATGGGATTGTGGTAGAGTGTGGGTTTGGGTGGGATGCTCTTCAGAGGGTCAGTGCAGATTTGATGGGCAAAATGGCCCGTTTCCACATTGTAGGGATTCTACGAAACTGCTGGGGGAAAATTGGCAATGTTTCTCCCAGTTAACTCTCAACAAAGGATTGTGTCAAAGGTTGCACAACATATGAGAAACAGACCCATCGGCCCAGCAAATCCATACCCACCCTCCGAAAAGCAACCCACCCAGACCCATTCCTCTACACCTAACATTAGGGGCAATTTAGCATGGCCAATTCACCTAGCCTGCACATTTTTGGACTGTGGGAGGAAACCAGAGCAGCCCCACTTAGACACGTGGAGAATGTGCAAACTCCACACAGGCAGTTGCCTGAGCCGGGAATTGAACCCGGGTCTCTGGGACAGTGAGGCAGCAGTGCTAACCACTGTGCCACTGTGCCAACCACGATAAGATCCTGCTTACTTATCTCGGGCTAGACTCAGCTGTCCGGGGCTGCCAGTTTCCTGACAAATTAAGATAAAATGATCACCAAACTCTGAAAACAAGCGAAAACGTTCAAACCCATTTTTATTCAGATGGCTATTGTTCTTGTTTTAGGCAACGCCAGATCCAAGCAAATACATCCAAATCATTACCAACAATTTACTGATAAATGGGAGGCAAGAGTTAAGGTCTGAAATTATTGAACATGGGATTGTGGCCCGCAGTCTATAGAATACATCATTGAAGGATGAGGTGCTGTTCCTGAAGTTGATGTTGAACTGCATTGAAACAGTGCAGACTGGAGATATCAGAGTGGGAGCAGAAGCAAAAATTAAAGTGACAGGAAGCTTGGGGTCACATGCAGCTTGAGCAGGGGTGTGTAACCTATCGGCATTTGATCTCTACAATCTCACCTGCCTGCCACCTTTATTGTAGACCTTCTCTTTTGTACTTTCCACCACTTCCTCTATCCCTGTCCCTGTCTTTGATTAAAACTTCCCTCTGAGACGGCATTGACCTGAAACATTAACTCAGTTTTTCTCTCCGTAGATGTTTCTGAACCCATGGAATATCCCCAGCATTTTATGATTACATCTTTGCAACTCATTGGGTGAGTTATCACTTCTCTCAGCCTCTTTCGGTGTCTTAGCAAATGAGAAATAATCAATCTGAGTGCTTCATTCCACTTGGGTTAGCAATTCAAAAAAAGCAGCTTACCACAACCTCCTCAAGGGCAATTGGGAACAGCCAATAAATGCTGGACTATTTAATTGACACCCACATCCATAAAATATTTTTTAACAACTGAGCAGCAGTAATATGCTTTCCTGTGATTTATTTTACAACACCTTTTGTACTGAACACACTGCGATGACCAACTACAGAGTGTCCAAAGGACAAGTCACCGAAGAAGCAATAGAATTTTTCAGTTTTGACATATGCACAAATTGCTACAGTCAGAAGTATCAGCCTTCTGGGGGGAATCACTACAAATTCCTTCAATGGCTCAGTGAGTTTATACAGAGCGAGGCAGAACAGGCCAGCAAGGTCAGAGCTTTGATCAGCAGTCTGTGCTGAGATAGCTGAATGGTGGAATAATTCAAGAGGCTGTAACATACTGTGATGGGAGAGAATCATTAAGTTCTGCGCAATGCTAGTGCTCACTGGGGATTCAGTGGCCTCTTTTATCTGCACTTGTCTTTGCAAGAAGGGAAAAAAGAGAGAACTGAAACAATCACTTTGTTCACCTTAAATAAAGCGCGATAGTAATTCAAGTACACAGACTGCTTAAGTCTTTCTTCATGGACTAGATCTTTCTATTACCTGAATTCTGATTGCTTCATGTTTGATTTGATGCTGGTTTGGAAAATCTATTTTCGTGGACCTGTTTAAGTAATGCTAAAGCCTGAGCGAAGCAGGCAGTCTGTGCACTTGGGAAGCTGCTATGTGTATTGATGACATGGAGATACAGTGCACTGCACCAAGTCTGGAAAGAATGAAATCTAACATCTGCAATCTGGGATATTCAGGTCAAAATGTGCATTCCAAATTAAGGCCAGTGTAGATGGAAACTCAGCTCAGGGATTAGATTTGAACCATTAGTAATTATAACGCAAGGCAGTTCTAATCCTACTGTGGGCACAACTGGCAGTCACTGTATTCCCTCATTCTGCTGTCATCTGTAGCTACTGTGTGCAAGACAATTGTGAATACTTGTTTCAAGGTGTTTACAATGAAATTGTTTTCTTGCTTGTATAACTGGGTCATCTCTGCCCAGGTGCTGAGGAAAGAAAAATCATTTTCACTGTCCCATGATGTGCAGAAAAATTAAAATGAAATACTGCAGATGCTGGAAATAATCAATGTTTCTGAGATAATCCCTTCTAAACCCTCAAACACTGCCATCTCAAAAAGTGGCATGGTAGCTCAGTGGTTAACACTGCTGTATCACAGCGCCTGGGTTTATTTCCACTCTTGGACAACTGTCTGTGTGGAGTTTGCACATTTTCCCCATGTCTGCATTGGTTTCCTCCGGGTGCTCTGGTTTCCTCCCACAGTCCAAAGATGTGCAGGTCAGGTGAATTGGCCTTGGGATATTGCCCCGTAGTGCCCGGAGATGTGCAGGCTTAGGGGGGTTAACCATGGGAAATGCAGGGTTGCAGGGGATAGGGTAAGGGGTTGGTCTGAGTGGGATGCTCTTTAGAGGGCTGATGTGGACTCGATGGGCTGAATGGCCTGCTTCCACACTGTAGGGTTCTTTTATTCTATGTACTAGGTATGTAGGTACACCAGCTGCAAGTTTCCTCCAAGTCACTCACCATTCTGACTTGGAAATCATCATAATTATTTCAGTGTCGCTTGGTCAAAATCCTGGAGTTTCCTCATGAGACTGTCTTCACGATTGTGACGGACTATGACTGAAACAATCTGCGTCTACCTATAGCACCAGGAGTGCAGTGGTTCAAGAAGTCAACTCACCACCACCCTCTAGGGATTAGCGATGAATGGTGGCCCAGGCAGAGATGTCCACATCCCACGAATGAATTTAAAAAAAATCACTTCAGGTTAGCACGCAGATGTTGCAAGTTGTTAGGAAGGCAAATGGAATTTAGTTCAATGGAGGCTGATCATAAAAGTAGTGTTGAGACCATCACTGATTTCTTTTATTCTCGCGTTTTTGGTTTGAGAATTGACCTTTGAATGGCAGCTTGGTTTAAAAAGGGAGAGAAGCAAAAGCTAATGTTTCAACAAGTCACTGCAAATACTGGAATCTGTGCTGGAAACAAAAAAATGCTGGAGATCACAGCGGGTCAAGCAGCATCCGTTCAGAGAGAGAAAGCTAAGTTTTGAGTCCAGATCGCTTTTCATCAGAGCTGTGAAGAGTCATCTAGACTGGAAATGTTAACTTGCTCTCTCTGCACAGATGCTGCCTCAACTGCTGTGATCGCCAGCATTTTCGATTTCAGAAAAGACTAATGTTTGCTGTTGGGAATTAGCCGAGAGAAATAATGCAGGTTAATTACTGTTCTAAGAACACTACATAATTCAGAACTGAGATGTTGTTATGCACAGGAAATGGCAGCTGGTTGGATATTGAATGGTCAACCAAGGGAGGAGCAGTGCCAGCCTGCCAATCACAGAAATGGTGAAAACAGAGAGAACCTAAAAGCTGAACTGACTTTTTTGATTGGGCGTTTTAGCAGGAATCAATGTTACTCTGGATGTTCATAGAATCCCTACAGTGTGGAAACAGGCCATTTAGCCCAACAAGTCCACACAGCCCTTCCAAAGAATAACCCACCCAGACTCATTCCCCTACCCCATTACTCTACATTGTTACTGTTTCTTTTCAGTTTTGCTCTCTCTAGTTATTCTCCAGTTATTGACTTGTTGAAAGTCCTGTGAAAAGAACCCCAGTCTATAAACAATCAAGGAAAATCTTTGGAGATTTGCAGAAGGTGTTTGCATTGATCAGTGACTTTGGAATGTGAACAAAATTAAATCCCATGTGCCTGTAATACAACCCATCAGATTTCATAAAGGCTTGGAATTCATTACTGAAATGGTTATCAAACTGACAATTTATAATTCTTCTATTTTTTATTTAAAAGTCCCATAACTGTGTCTGCCTATCTGTTTGGTTGTTGGTGTAAGAGTGCAGTTTGGTGATCAAAGACGAATGGGTTTAGCTCAGAAATATTAATTAGATTACCTTGTAGTTTATCTGTGTTTCTCTAAAGTTACATTATTAATAGTAGGTCGCTAATTTTTGTTTAAGTTATAAACTTGGTGTCCAAGATTGGTTATTTGTAAAGTCTGACTCAGAGCAATTGAGTAATTTTGAGGATCATCGAATGTTTTAATTTCACTGTGTTGTGAATATAATGACAGAGACTCTGATTTGGTCTGGTTTGTTGTGCTATGTTATAACAGTAGGACGGTATTCTCACAATTGTGTAGAGTTATTGTGAGATCACAATGAGAGTACCGTGTCGTGTTTTGGTCTACTTGTTTAAGGAAAGTTATACTTGCTTAGGAAACAGATAAGAGTACACTTGGTGATGCCAGAGATGAAGAGATTATCTTATGCAGAAAGGTTGGTTCTATACTAAATACTAAAATCACTCTGGTCTGAATCTTATTGTTTTTGGTAATTAATTATCATCAAGATTCATGGAGGCTACCACTTAACAAACTCGCCTCAGTCACCACTTTACCCACTCTTTAGGTATCCCTCTCATCTAATTGGAGCCCATAACTGGAACAACTTGCCACTGCCAATCTATCCTGGAGTGGACTGGCATTCCTAGTGCAATGGACATCTTTAAAAGCCTGATTCTGCACCCAGCCATTCACTGTTAGTCAGAACCGCTCTGCACAGTTCCTGACAATTGCCCAGACATGGCAGACAAGGTAAAATTGAAGCCTCTCTTTGCAGGCAGTGCCCTGGAGATCCCAGTAGTCCAGGACATCCTCTCTTCCCAGGTCCAGCCGTGGATTCCATACCATACTGTGCCAGCCTGATCTAAGATTGTCCTCTGCATCAGCACAGTCTCAGCTGTCTGAATGAGTGTTCAGAAATGTAGGCCAAAAGTCAATGACCTTCTCCATCCCACAATGCAGGATGCTAAATCTTCCCTCTGTTACTTCACACTTTCTCTATCTCTGTTACTGTGCTCACGACCCACCAAGATTCATTGTCACATTTGCCTGCAACATCTATCCTCACTCCCTATTAACCAGCACAGCCCCCTGTCACCAAACCTTGCCATGCCCATTGCATTGTCTACTCACTCACTTGGCACATCTCCCCACCTGAACCAACAGTAATAAGCATTCCACCCATTTTCATTTCCCTTATTTCCTGTCTTTCTCTCATTCTGAGAGAAAAATAGCCCTCAAGAGTCAGGTTGGGAGATAGCCTCTGCAATCTTCAATGAACATTCCCACTTCTGACAGGTTGACATCCACAACAACCACAACTACCTTCTAGTGCTTTGGATATGACTCCTTCTATTGCAGAGCTTTCCCCCTCATTTCCATTGGCTCCAGTTTTGCTAGCGTTCCTTGATGCTAAGGGTAATTATTCTCACCTCATCCCAGGAACTCTGAGCTTGTGGTTAGACCAAGGCTGCATTGAGGTCAGCAGCCGAATGGCGTTGGTGAAATTTAAACTGAGTGAAAGTAGTCTGGCTATTGCTGAGCAAATGTTGCCTGTTGGCACTGTCAATCACTTGTTTGATCATATTGCTGATGATCAAAACTGCACTGATGGGAAGGTAAATATACTGGAATTGTCTTGTTTTTTTGTGTACGGGACATGCTGGGCAACTTCCACATTGCCAGACAGATGTCAGTGTTGTAGCTGTACTGAAACAGCGTGAATATAAGGCAGTTTGGTGAGCAGCTTAGTTTTGGAATACCAGTCTACACTGTTACTGCTGGAATGGGAAGAAGGTCAGAGTACAGCAAGTCCTTGATCAGATGGGTAAATGGGCCGAGGAGTGGCAAATGGAGTTTGATTTAAATAAATGTGAGATGCTGTCTTTTAGTAAGGCAAATCAGGGCAGGACTTCTACACTTAATGGTAAAGTCCTGGGGAATGTTGCTGAACAAAGAGACCTCAGAGTGCAGGTTCATAGCTCCTTGAAAGATAGATAGGTAGTGAAGAAGGCATTTGGGACGCTTGCTTTTGTTGGTCAGTGCATTGAGTATAGGAGTTGGGAGATCATTTTCTGGCTATAATCTGTTGATTAGGCCACTTTTAGAATACTGCATTCAAATTCTTGTCTTATTGCAAAAGGAAAAATGTTGTGAAATTTGAAAAGGTTTACAAGGATGTTGGCACTATTGGAGGGTTTGAGCTATAGGGAGAGGCTGAATAGGTTAGAGTTAATTTCCTGGAATGTCAGAACCTTATCGAGATTTATAAAATTATAAGGGGCATGGAGAGGGTGATTAGCCAAAGTCTTTTCCCCTGGATGGGGGAGTCCATATCTGGAGGGCATAGGTTTAAGGTGAGAAGGTAAAGACATAAAAGGAATCTAAGAGGCATCTTTTTCACACAAAGTATGCTGTGTGTATGAAATGAGCTGCCAGAGGAAGTAGTGGAAACTGGTACAATTGCAACATTTAAAAGGCAAGTGGTTGGGTACATGAATAGGAAGAGTTTAGAGGGATATGGGCCAAATGCTAGCAAATGGGACTAAATTAATTTAAGATATCTGGTCAACATGGACGAGTGGACTGACAGATCTGATTTTGTGCTGTATAGCCCTAGGACTCTATGAGTATATGGCTCACAGACTTTGCAGTGTCCAGTGTGTTCTTGAAAATATGTAGAATGAATCACATTTGCTGAAAACAGGAATCTGTGGAGGCTGTGATGGATTGTCCACTTCTAACTGAAACTGGATACAATTTTTTTTAGATTAGATTAGATTACTTACAGTGTGGAAACAGGCCCTTCGGCCCAACAAGTCCACACCGCCCCGCCGAAGCGCAACCCACCCATACCCCTACATCTACCCCTTACCTAACACTACGGGCAATTTAGCATGGCCAATTCACCTAACCTGCACATCTAATTCTTGAGCCCTGTCTTTTACTCTGATTCTGGCATGTCCTTCTGAACTTTCCTTTGAAACAAGGTAGATCCCTGGCTTGGAGTGTATGCTGAGCCATCAGGTTACAATTTGTGCTGGAATACAAGTCTGGGCTGTTGATGGTCCACATGCCTCATGGATGCCCAGTGTTGAGCTGCTAGATCTACTGAAGTCTGTCTCATTTAACACAGTGATAGTGTTAAGAAACACAATGGAGGATATTATCATTGTGAAGGTGGAACTTTGGCACCACAAGGTGGTCACTCTTAATGATCCTGACACGGACAGATGTATCTGTAGCCAGTAGATTGGGAAGGATGAGATCAAGCATGTTTTTCCCTCTTGCTGGTTGCCTCACCAGCTCCTGGAACTTGTTATTGGAACTTTCAAGAATTCCAGCCAACTTATATGATGTCATCAGTAGCAGCCATCTTGAGTGACCAATAAGGACCATTTTTAACTAGACAAGACTGAAAAGCTGGATTTAGACCCTGTTTTTAAGACATTAATTTCATGTCTTGATGACACGACTTTTGTTGTCTGACTATTTTCCTGATTTTTGCATCAACCTGCAAATAACAGCAAGGAGATTGTGAGAGAGGCAACAGCGGTGAGATTTATTGTTTCTAATTCATGCACCTCACTCAATTTTGGGTGGACCATCCAGTTTTATTCCTTTGAGACACTGTTGTGGTTAAATACAACTTGAATGGCATTAAAAGTCAACCACATTGTGGTGGATTAGATGAACATGTGGACCAGACAATGAATTTTGTGCCTCAAGCAGAAACAGGAACAGAATTTTCTGGAAAAGCTCAGCAGGTCTGGCAGCATCAATGGATAGAAATCAAAGTTAACATTTCAGGTCGAGTAACCCTTCCTCAGAACTGAATTTTGTGTATGGAGGCACATCACTTGAACTCCAGGTTTGGTACTTTGTTCACTTTGTTGACTTGTAATCAAAATGGGGAAAATTTAATTTAACTAGCTCGGTTCTATTTGGACATTCCGAAGTGGCCCAATCATATATGTTGGCTCTTATTTGTATATTCCTGAGCTTAAAGCTGTACGGGTGGCCTCAAACCAATTGCTGAGCATGAGACGATTGGTAGTAACCTCCTATCTTCCCGGGTAGAAAGCAGAATCTCCAACTAAACGCTAATGCTGGGGGTAAGAAGGTGGTGTAAGGGAGGTCCAAGTACTGCTCCTGCCCCTTACGGAGTTATGTTAACAAATTCCTAAAAATCACTTTGTTTACATCCTTGGCCATTTTGTCATTATATCCCAGTCAGTCCTCTCTGAGGATTCAATCCTAGGTCAGGCATCCTCACAAGTCATTGTCAGAATTACTTCAGAGCATTAAGGTCATTGAGCCACAAGGTTTTTGATGTAAGGTAGATCCATGTCTGCCACAAGCCATTTCAATGGTGTGTCCTCTGTTTCGTAAGTGAATGTTTCTGATTTGTGAAAACCACGCTTCTTGGTCATTTCATTGAAGGAAAAATATTATTTCATTGGAGAAAGTTTAATGACGTTTCACTAGGATGATCCCTGGTATGGAGGGATTGTCTTATGTGCTAAGATTAAACAGGCTGGGACTTTACTCACTGAAGTTTAGAATAATGAGAGATAACCTCATTGAAACATGTAGGATTCTGAAGGAGCTTGAGAGGGTAAATGCAAAAAGAGTGTTTCCCTCAGGGGAGAGTCTAGTATCAGAGGGCGTAGTCTCAGAATAAAAGTGCACCAATCTCAGACTGAGATGAGGAGAAATTTCTTCTCTCACAGGGTTGAGAGACTTTGGAACTCCTTACTACAGAGAGCAGTTGGGATAAAGTCCTTGTATATACTTAAGACTGAGATGGATAGATTTGATTTATTGTAGTCACATGTCACAGATATAGCAAACACGAACATACAGATCATAGGGTGCTTAGACAGAGCACGGCATACAAGGCTATGGCTGCAAGGCAAGATCAACCTAAGCAAGCTCAGCATTTGAAGTTAGAGAGATCTGTTCATCAGTCTAATAACAGCAGGAAATAAGCTGTTCTTGAACCTGTTGGTGTGTGTGTGTGTGTGTGTGTGTGTTCAATCTTCAAGAGGTTGGAAGAGAGCATTACCAGGGTGGTAAGAGCTGACAAAATCTTTGATGATGTTGTCAGCCTTTCAACAGCACCAAGAAGTGTAAATAGAATCTGTGGATGGGCAATTGGTTTCTGTGATGTTCTGGGCTGTACACATAACTTTCTGTATTTTCTTACTGTCTTAGACAGAGCAGTTGCTGCACCTGGCTGTTATGCACCCAGATAGAATGCTTTCTATGATCATGTCAAATTTCCTAAGCTGCCTGAGGAAGAAGAGCCTTTGTTGGTCCTTCTTGACTGTTACATCTATGTGGGAGATCCAGGACAGGTTGTTGTCACTCCTAGGAACTTGACGGTCTCAACCCTCCCTACCTCAGGTCCATTGGCATAGATAAGGGCGTGTCCTCCCCCATTCTACCTGAAGGCAATGATTAGTTCTTTTGCTTTGCTGACATGGAGGCAGAGATTGTTATCATTGCACCATGTCACCAAGCACTTTATCTCTTTCCTGTATTCTCACTCATCATTATTTGATATCCATCCTACTATGATGGTGTCATCAGCAAACTTGAAGATGAGGTTAATATGGAATTTGGCCACACATTCATGGTATACAGGGAGTATATTAAGGAGCTGAGAATGCATTCTTGCAGTGTTGAGGATTATTGTGGAGAGGGTACTGTTGTCTATCTATGGGTCAGGAAGCTGAGGATCCAATTGCAAAGGATGGAGCTGAGATCTATATCTGAGAGTTTGAGATTAGTCTTCTGACAATTATGCTGTTGAATGTTGGGTAGTAGTCCATAAGTCGAAGCCTTACGTAGGTATCCTTGTTATCCAGATGTTCCAGTGGTTAGCAATGCTGCCTCACAGTGCCAGAGACCCGGGTTCAATTCCCGCCTCAGGCAACTGTCCGTGTGGAGTTTGCACGTTCTCCCCGTGTCTGCGTGGGTTTCCTCTGGGTGCTCCGGTTTCCTCCCACAGTCCAAAAATGTGCAGGTTAGGTGAATTGGCCATGCTAGATTGCCCATAGTGTAAGTTGAAGGGGTAAATGTAGGGGAATGGGTCTGGATGGGTTGCTCTTCAGAGGGTCGGTGTGGACTTGTTGTGCTGAAGAGCCTGTTTCCACACTGTGGGGAATCTAATCTTAAGGAAATGACGTCCACTGTGGACCTGTTTCACCATTGGGCAAATTACAAGGGATTGAGGCAGGCTGGGAAGCTAGAGTTGACGTGCCCCATGACTAACCTCTCAAAGCACTTCATGATTATGGAGGTCAGAGGTGGGAGATTCATGATCAGTTGGGGAATCAAGGGTTTTGGGGAAAGGGTAGAAATGTGGACGTGAGGAATGTCAGATCAGCAATGATTTTCTTGAATGGCAGTGCAGGCTGGAGGGGCCTAATGGCCTACTCCTGTTTCTATTTCTTGTGGTCTTTTGGTCTTGGTTGGGCCCTCCAGTTTGTTAGTTACATTGCATGGAATCCTGACTTTTTAAAATGTAAGCTGCTTTGGCTTTGCAATGGGGGCCTTAAGCAGGCACATGACCCCATATCTGCCGATTTCAGCATTGACCTCTGGTTGACACTTTCTCTGCCTTTACCAGGATGGCAAATGAAGCGTGTTATGCTCTTACATATGCTGTGTCTTCACAACAGCCTCACATGTTCGTGACTACAAAATCTCTTTACATACCGCATGTCCATGTAATTTACATGTCCCATATCTGCAGAATAACCTCAGAAGCCTCACCAACCAAGCTAGATGCTTAGGCATCAGTTTCACGCCTGAGAAATGAAACTGTCAATTTTTTTTTTAGGTTTTTGATTCTACAGTGAGCTCTGCTGAAGTTTAGGGCAGGTTCACTCAACTGAGTAGAATCCCTCAGGACTCACAGTAAGAACTAACCTTGAATCAGAAAGCAACAGTAAAGGGCATTACGTTCCCTGCCTTGCAAGAGCAAGTCACGATGCTTGAGATTGAAGATGACAGGATATTTGCATCTAGCTTTATTCATCAGCCTGGCTTAAATTTCTGACTTTTGTGGCCCACATCTACTCCTAGTGACAATACGTGAGAAGTTCAACTTCCAAACATTGTTGAAATAAAAAATCTCCTGCAAACATAGAGATCCTAAATGTAGGGTACCTGGATTATGAACAAATTTAAATGCTGCCTCAAATAACCTAAGCACGGTAGCTCAATGGTTAGCACTGCTGCCTCACAACACCAGTGTTGCAGGTTCAATTCCAGCCTCAGGTCACTGCCTGTGTGGAGTTTGCACATTTCCCCGTGTCTGCATGAGTTTCCTCCAACAATGTGCAGATCCAGTGAATTGGCCATGCTAAATTGCCCATAGTGTAAGGTGCATTAATCAAAGGGAAATGGGTTTGGGTGGGTTACTCTTCAGAGGGTCGGTGTGGACTTGTTGGGCCGAAGGGTCTGTTTCCACACTGTAAGTAATCTAATCTAATAAATGTAAAGCAAGACTTAAAATTTTGTTTTATGTTCTGGGGCTGTGTTTTCAGTTCCCTTTTAGTATATCTGAAGATTGACTGCGACCATATTTTGGTAATTGGATAGTTAATGCTGCCTTGGGTCACCCAGCTCCTCAGATGTTAATGGTCCTTATCACTCTGTTATATTTGTCCTGTACATGTCCTCTATTGAGGCTTAATTCAGGAGTGAAGAGGGTTCAGAAATGATTTACCAAGATGTTGTTGGGATTGGAAAGCTTGAGTTATAAAATAGGCTGGGGCCTTTTTTTAACTGGAGGTTGAGGGGTGACCTTATAGAGGTGTATAAAATAATGAGGGACATAGATAAGATAAAGAGCAGGGGCCATTTGAATTGAATTGAATTGAATTGAAGTTATTGTCATTTGTACTGAGGCACAGTGAAAAGCTTTGTCTTGCGAGCAATACAGGCAGATCACAGAGTTAAGTAGCATAGATAGTAAATAATAGGTAAACAGCAGCAAAAACCAAAACACAGGTACAGGCAAATGTTAAGAGTTTGTGAGTCCATTCAGTATTCTAACAGTAAGGTAGAAACTGTTTCGAAACCAGCTGGTGCATGTGTTCAGGCTTCTGTACCTTCTCCCCGATGGTAGAGGTTGTAGAAAGACATTGCCAGGGTGGGTTGGATCTCTGAGAATGCTGGCAGCCTTTCCTTGACAGTGGGCCTGGTAGGTGGATTCTATAGATGGGAGGTTGGCCTTTGTGATTGTCGGAGCCGAGTTCATCACTCTCTGTAATCGTCTCTGATCTTGGAGTATTGAGTACAGGAGTTGGGAGGTCATGTTGCGGCTGTACAGGACATTGGTTAGGCCACTGTTGGAATATTGTGTGCAATTCTGGTCTCCTTCCTATCGGAAAGATGTTCTGAAACTTGAACCGGTTCAGAAAAGATTTAGAAGGATGCTGCCAGGATTGGAGGATCTGAGCTACATGGAGAGGCTGAACAGGCTGGGGCTGTTTTCCCTGGAGCGTCGGAGGCTGAGGGGTGACCTTATAGAGGTTTACAAAATTATGAGGGGCACGGATAGGATATATAGACAAAGTCTTTTCCCTGGGGTCGGGGAGTCCAGAACTAGAGGGCATAGGTTTAGGGTGAGAGGGGAAAGATATAAAAGAGCCCTAAGGGGCAACTTTTTCATGCAGAGGGTAGTAAGTGTATGGAATGAGCTGCCAGAGGATGTGGTGGAGGCTGGCACAATTGCAACATTTAAGAGGCATTTGGACGGGTATATGAATAGGAAGGGTTTGGAGGGATATGGGCCGGGTGCTGGCAGGTGAGACTAGATTGGATTGGGATATTTAGTCGGCATGGACAGGTTGGACCGAAGGGTCTGTTTCCATGCTGTACATCTCTATGACTCTATGAGTTGCCTCAGGTAAGGAAGGTTCAAAATGAGAGTGCATATTTTTAAGATGAGAGAACAGAGTTTTGAAAAGAAATGTGAGGGACAAGCTTTTTACATGGAGAGTTGTTAGTGTTTGGAATGAATTGCCAGAGAAAGTGGTAGATGCCGGTACAAGTACAACATTTTAAAAGATATTTGGATAAGTACATGAATAGGAAAAGTTTGGGGGGATATGGGCCAAATGCAGGCAAGTGGGACTAGTTTAGTTTTGGAATATGGTTGGCATGGACAAGTTGGACTGGAGGGTCTATTTCCATGTTGTATAACTCTATGACTCAATTACTCCAACTGAGCACAATTTATGGCAAAACTTAGGTTCAGCCCTTTCCAAATGTACAATCCTATGGTTTGGTTTCTCAACTAATGTGGTAAAATTAATTTCCCCAAGATGTTTCTTTTTTGCCCAAGTACATACTACTTATGTTAATAGTATTAATCTTTATTTTTTGTGGAAATATCAAGCTACTTGGGTGAGAGGAAACCTGTAGCATTTGGATATCAGAAAGGCACTTAACAAGGTACCACATGGAAGGTTACTACACAAAGTAAGAATTCATCATATGGAGGGGTAAGATAGTGCCATACTTTTGAAAGGACCTCTGAACTTTTAATGGTGATCTCTCTTTCTCTTTCTGTCTCTCTCTCTGCACCTTCCCTATGGCTGTAACACTATATTCTGCACTCCGTTCTGCTACCCTGATGCACTTAGTGTGGTATGATCTGTTTGCTTAGCAAGCAAAACAACACTTTTCAGTGTATCTGGGTACACGTGGCAACAATAAATCAAACTCTAACTCATATTGAGAATCAACACGGTACAAATGACTACAATAAATCAACTCAATTCTCATCAAGAGAATTAGTTAGCTAACAGGAAGCAGAGAGAAGTGATAAATGTATGTGTTTCAGATTGGCAAGTTTTAAAATGTGGAGGGCCATAGGGATCTGTGCTGAAGCCTTAACCATTTTCAATTGAGATGTATGATTTGAATAAAGGGACAGAATGAGTGGTTTTTAAATGACATAAACGATAAAAAGAGAAATAAACTGCAGACAGGCTAGTACATGAATTCCATAAATTTAATATGCAGGTGCAGCAAGTGATGAGAAAGGCAAGTGAAATGTTTTCTTTCATTGTATTGGGAACAAAGTATTAAAGTACTAAATTTAGTTTAGTTCAATTTAATTTAGCTCCAGTTGTATGGGGAATTGGTGAGATGACATATGGATTACTGTATATTGTTTTGCTCTCCTTACTTAAGTAAGAATGAAATTATATTGGAAGCAGTACAGAGAAAGTCCAGTTGACTAACTTGAAAGGATTATCATAAGGAAAGGTTGGACTGCTAGGGCCTATGTAAATACATTAGATCTTCTGGGTCTTGCCAGGGTTCATGCTGAGAGGATGTTCTCTATTATGGGAGAGGCTTACAATTAAAGGATAGAGATGAAGCAAATTTTTATTCTGTCAGAGAGACACTTGTTTGTGGAAAACTCATCTCCTCAGACTCCCAATCACTCAGGAAGCTGAGTCGAAACCACAATCAAATCAGGTATGATTTTAACAAATAGTGCAGCAGAATCAAGGGGCTTAATGACATACTCATTAGATTAGGTGGATTGGTTATACTAAATTGCCCGTGGTGACCAGGGATGTGCAGGCTAGGTGGATTAGCCATGGGAAATGCAGGGTTACAGGGATTGGGTAGGGGGGGTGTGCCTGGGTGGAATGCTCTTCGGAGAGGCAGTAGGGACTCAATGGGCCATATGGCCTGCTTCCACACTGAAGGGATTCTATGATTCTATTCCTACTCTTTGTTCATATGTTTATGATAAATGTCAAAAGCTTTCTTGTTACAATTGATTGAGTAGTTGAAATGTGTATTCAATTTCCTTTCTGAAGATCAGTTCAGTTTGATTTAAGTTGGAGCTGTTTTACTGGTTACTGGAGATAGTGTTGACAGGGTTATTGTGAGGTGGTTCTCAATCTGTGACACTCCAGAATCCGATACCATGTTGTAAGGGTGACAGCATGATTTGCTCAAGAGAACTTGTGCCAGTGGTCAGACTATACACCATTCCGCCAACAGATGTTAACTTGATGCCACACGTTATTCTGAGCACCCTTGAAGGAGGCAGCAGCATCTTGTATCCACATATCCACAGGCAAGAGGATGGTTGTCCATTAACCAGCCACTATTCCAGAGTCTGTTGGTGTGGGATTTGTTGGGTATGACCAACTTCTAGGTTGGAATGCGTTCACTCCATCCTGTTTGTTTTGTGAAGGAAAGTTATGACAGAGGTGCCAGATAGTCTGCTTCAAAGCCAATAAACAGCTTGTGAGGCCTTGTTTTTTTTTTCAGTTGAAATAATAGGAGCAGCCTCAATTTTAGTTTGAGAAAGTAGCAGTTTTTGGAGTCTTGAAGCTGGGTTTGGAAGCTGCAGTACATCTTTCGCTCCTACTCTCTCTCTCTGAGTTGTCTCATGATGTTTTCCCTGCTGGACTGAAGGCAATCGAGGCATGCGAGGCAATCAATTTTACTGAATTTGCCTTTGCCAATGGTGTGTTTATGGGATGGTATTATACTGGAACATTTACTGGTTAGTAGCTAAATAATCTATTATTCTATTAAGTTTTCCAGTAGAGTTAAGTTATTCCAATTTCTTCTTTCTCTTGTTGTATTTTAACTATAATGTATAAATAAAGCGTGTTTTACTTCAAGAATGGTAGTTTGATCAATTGAATTGCATCCAATGTAACACCTGACACTTGCCTTTAAAATAAGAAAAGATTAGAGTCAAGACTATCTGACCAATATAATTTGAGGGGGTTTGGTCTGGTCCATAACAATCAGCATAGGAATATGATGCTAGAGATTCTGATAGCTTCACATGTCAGTGCTCCACAATCCTCAGCAATCTGTCGCTTGATACTAAAATCAACACATGACGTGTGAAAGCCAATAGCTGTGATGTCTGACCTGAGGAAGAAAGTGTTGAGTCACAGCAATCAGACAGCAATAACAAAACTGCAAGTTGACCAAGTCTGCATCCTCTGTGATATCTCTACAATGGAGAGAGTTGAACAATACCCCCTAGACAGAGGGAGAAACTGAACAGTTTTCACCTTTGCTGTCTCAGAAGAATTCTTGCCATCTCTTAGGAGGATGTGGTCTCCAAACAAGAGGTTCTGAGGAATACTAATTTCATCAGCATACACTCAGTGCTAAGACAAGATACCTACACTGTGTTGTTCATGATTTTCTGGTGAATCGGACCTTGCCCAGATGGGCCAATGGGCTCAGGAGTGGCAGATGGTGTTTAGTTTAGGTAGATGTGAGATGTTGTGTTTCAGTAAGGCAAATCAGGGCAGGACTTAGACAGTTAATGGTAGGGCCCAGGGGAGTGTTGCTGAACAAGGAGACCTTGGGGTGCAGGTGCAGTCTGATGAAGAGTCATCTAGTTTTGAAATGCCAGCTTGCTTTCTCTCCATGGATGCTACCTGACCCACTGTGATCTCCAGCATTTTTTGTTTTCGGTGCGGGTGCATTGTTCCTTGAAAGTGGAATTGCAAGTCGACAGGGTGAACATAGAACATAGAACATAGAACAATACAGCACAGAACAGGCCCTTCGGCCCACGATGTTGTGCCGAACTTCTATCCTAGATTAAGCACCCATCCATGTACCTATCCAAATGCCGCTTAAAGGTCGCCAATGAATCTGACTCTACCACTCCCACGGGCAGCGCATTCCATGCCCCCACCACTCTCTGGGTGAAGAACCCACCCCTGACATCTCCCCTATACCTTCCACCCTTCACCTTAAATTTATGTCCCCTTGTAACACTCTGTTGTACCCGGGGAAAAAGTTTCTGACTGTCTACTCTATCTATTCCTCTGATCATCTTATAAACCTCTATCAAGTCACCCCTCATCCTTCGCCGTTCCAACGAGAAAAGGCCGAGAACTCTCAACCTATCCTCGTACGACCTACTCTCCATTCCAGGCAACATCCTGGTAAATCTTCTCTGCACCCTCTCCAAAGCTTCCACATCTTTCCTAAAGTGAGGCGACCAGAACTGCACACAGTACTCCAAATGTGGCCTAACCAAAGTCCTGTACAGCTGCAACATCACCTCACGACTCTTGAATTCAATCCCTCTGCTAATGAACGATAATACTCCATAGGCCTTCTTACAAACTCTATCCACCTGAGTGGCAACCTTCAAAGATCTATGTACATAGACCCCAAGATCCCTCTGTTCCTCCACCTGACCAAGAACCCTACCATTAACCCTGTATTCCGCATTCTTATTTGTTCTTCCAAAATGGACAACTTCACACTTGGCAGGGTTGAACTCCATCTGCCACTCCTCAGCCCAGCTCTGCATCATATCTAAGTCCCTCTGCAGCCGACAACAGCCCTCCTCACTGTCCACAACTCCACCTATCTTTGTATCATCTGCAAATTTACTGACCCACCCTTCGACTCCCTCATCTAAGTCATTAATAAAAATTACAAACAGCAGAGGACCCAGAACTGATCCCTGCGGAACTCCACTTGTAACTGGACTCCATGCTGAATATTTACCATCTACTACCACTCTCTGACTTCGACCGGTTAGCCAGTTTTCTATCCAATTGGCCAAATTTCCCTCTATCCCATGCCTCCTGACTTTCCGCATAAGCCTACCATGGGGAACCTTATCAAATGCCTTACTAAAATCCATGTACACTACATCCACTGCTCTACCCTCATCCACATGCTTGGTCACCTCCTCGAAGAATTCAATAAGACTTGTAAGGCAAGACCTACCCTTCACAAATCCGTGCTGGCTGTCCCTAATCAAGCAGTGCCGTTCCAGATACTCGTAAATCCTATCCCTCAGTACCCTTTCCATTACTTTGCCTACCACAGAAGTAAGACTAACTGGCCTGTAATTCCCGGGGTTATCCCTATTCCCTTTTTTGAACAGGGGCACAACATTCGCTACTCTCCAGTCCCCTGGTACCACCCCCGTTGCCAGTGAAGACGAGAAGATCATTGCCAACGGTACTGCAATTTCCTCTCTTGCTTCCCACATAATCCTAGGATATATCCCGTCAGGCCCGGGGGACTTGTCTATCCTCAAGTTGTTCAAAATGTCCAACACATCTTCCTTCCTAACAGATATCTCTTCTAGCTTATCAGTCCGTTTCACACTCTCCTCTTCAACAATACAGTCCCTCTCGTTTGTAAATACTGAAGAGAAGTACTTGTTCAAGACCGTAAATACTGAAGAGAAGTACTTGTTCAAGTACTTCTATATATTACCACAACTGGTTTAATGGTGAAGAAAGCATTTGGCATGCTTGCCTTCATTGATCAGTGCATTGAGTATAGGAGTTGGGATGTCATGTTGCGACAAGGAGAGAATTTATGCATGGAGTCAGAGGAGGTCCTTTAATGAATACTTTGCTTCAGTATTCACAAGTGACAGGGACCTAGTCATTTATGTGGACAGTGTGAAACAGACTGATGTTAAGAAGGAGGATGTGCTGGAAATTTTGAAAAGCATGAGGAAAAATAAGTCCCCTGGGCCAGACGGGATGTATCCAAGGTTACTACAGGAAGCGAGGAAAGAGCTTGCTATGCCTTTGGCGATGATTTTGGTGTCCTCATTGTCCACTGGAGTAGTACCAAATGATTAGAGGGTGGCAAATGTTATTCCTTTGTTCAAGAAAAGGAATAAGGATAACCCTGGGAATTACAGGCCAGACAGTCTTACATCGGTGGTGGCAAATTATCAGAGAGAAGAAGGATGTGAGGTGACTTGATAAACGTGTACAAGTTGAAAGTCATAGATAGAGTGGAGAGCCAGAGACTTTTTCCCAGGGCATAACTGGCTATCACGAGGGGGCATAATTTTAAGTTGATTGGAGGAAGGTTTAGGGGAGATATCAGAGTTAGGTTCTTTATCCAGAGAGTGGTGGATGTGTGGAATGCAAAGCCAGCAGTGGTAGTAGAGTCAGATACATTAGGTACATTTAAGTGACTCTTGGATAGGAACATGGATGATAATAAAATATAGGGTTTGTAGATTAGTTTAATCTTAAAGAAAGATAAAAAGTTGGCACAACGTCGAGGACCATAGGGCCTGTACTGTGCCGTACTATTTTATGTTCTTTGATCTATGTACAGGAGATTAGTAAGATCACTTTTAGAATACTTGGTTCAATTCTGGTCTTCCTGCTCTAGGAGTGATGTTGTTAAACTTGAAAGCGTTCAGAAAATATTTAAAAGGATGAGCGGCGAGAAGAAGTGGTCAAGGCTGGTGCAATTACAATGTTTAAAAGGCATCTGGATGGGCATAGGAATATCAAGTGTTTAGAAGGATGTGGGCCAAATGCTAGCAAATGGGACTAGATCGGTTTAGGATATCTGGTCAGTGCAGTTGACTTGGACCGAAGGCTCTGTTTCTATGGTATAATTTGATGACTCTATGAGGAAAGATTCATAGAACCTCCTGTCCAGTGAACCAGACTGTGGCTTATGACCTGCAGGACAGCTATAACACTGCAACAAATACGCTGTCCTGCAGTGTTCGGACAACCCATCCCCTCTCACAACAGCACTGTGGGTTTACTGGCAACACGTGCACTGCAGTGGGTCAAGAAAGCAGTTCACCACCACCTTCCCAAGGGGCAATTAGGGATGGGCAATTAATGCTGGGCCAGCCAAGTTACAGCCACGTCCTGTGAATGAATTAGAGACAGCATAACACAAAGCACCATCTCAAGTGATGCAAAGAACCACGGATGAAATTCTTAACATTTTGAAGTCAGAGATGCTTATTAATGAGATGGTGTGGGTGCAATGGGCCAAATGGCTTCTTTCTCACAGTAACACTTCTATGATTCTATAATCTGGAGATCATATGGAAGAAAATCTGGTTTAATGGCATTGATGTAAATGGGGTCAGACATAGAACTGTGATGCTTCCTTTAGTTTACAAGTCTGCAGTAAAATAGTTGTGGTAATATATAGAAGATTCTAATCTCCACTAGCTGTCCACAAGTGTGAATAACCTTCATTCCAATGCTTACAAGTTTCCTTGACCAACTGCTGAATTTTCTAAACGTTCACAACTCTGACCTCACATTCTAATAATTTATCCAAAAACAACATCAGATTAACTGAACTATCCAAATCCAAAACGTCGATTTCGAAGCTACTTGGAAGCTGCCTGAACTGCTGTGCTCTTCCAGCACCACTAATCCAGAATCTGGTTTCCAGCATCTGCAGTCATTGTTTTTATCCAAATCCACTGCCTCTCTCTCCTTGAATGAGGTGTGACATTTTCTACATTTGAGACACTGTTTAGCCAAATCCAACAATACAAGAAATTTTGGACAAATCTTCTGCTGCCACTACTCAAATTTCTGTGCAGTGCTCAGCGACTTATTCTAGTTAAGGTTTATTCCTTTTCTGAAAATAAATTTCTTTATACAGGATTTATAAAACCTCTTCCAATGATCTCAGAACTTCTCAAAGCACTTTCCAGACATTGTGAATTGTTAAAATGGATGAAATGCAGCAGTTACTTCCAATCAGGAAACTCACTGGACTTTTTACCGGAAGCAACTTTTGGAGAATGAATTTGAACCAGAATTAGATAATTATTTGAAAGTGAAAAATATATGGGATTATGGGCAGGGAATTACCAAGAGGGTGGGACTGGCTGGACAGTTATTCTGAAGAGCTGCCACAGATATGAATGGCCCCCTTCTGTGCATTTTAATAATTATTACGTAGGTGTACGGCTGATGCGAACAAGATTAATGATCACCAACAGATAGTTTGTTTGCATGTTTTTTTGACAGCATGACTTCCTTTCAGAGAGAGATCCTAATAACTCCCATGCTCTGCTGCTTACAGTGTTGAATCACTTGATTCAGACAAATAACTGAAGAAGACACAATTTCCTCAATTATATATCTTATTCCTTTTCTTCTGTTTCAATTTTTATTTTTGGCCTCCTCTGTCATGTTGTTGCATTCACTGATTCCCCAATACTCTGATTCACTGTTCTCCTGTCCTTGGCTGTCCTTTTTTTTTGCTTCGATTATCCCGCAATGTCCTGACATTGTTCCTAAGCTCAGAGGCTGTCTGGTAGCTGAGCGGTTAAGAAGTGACCGTGAGCAGAACCAAGCTTTTGAATGTTGTCTCATTAAAGTGAAGCCTGTCGATATATCTTAACCAACTTGAGCTTAAAAGGTGAGCAGAACGAAGCAATACACTTCATCTCTAGATTGCAAGGCTGTTGGAATTAATGGATTAGAAGATTCAGCTGATTGAAGTGAAGAGACAGCAGCTAAACTGAACTGTGGGTATTGATTTGGAAGCACTGATGTGTGAAGAACTGAAGTGGAGGATTTTATAATATTAAAATATGCAGACCCACTGAATTAATTAAACCTCAGAGCATGGAGTTTGAATAAAATTACTTGGGCCATGGAGTAGCATGTGTGAGAAGTTTGCATTATTAGTAGTTGGTAATTGTATGGATGAGTATTTCCTAGAGATTTAAAGTTGTCAGAATCTCCACAGGGAAACATAAACCAAAATAAACCAATTTTACCAAATAGCCCTCAATGGAAGAAATTACTATGAAAGTTTCACTTTAACACAAGTCAAAACCAATGCAAATTAATCATGAGCTAAAGGGCAAATGATGCTTTAAAAATGAAAAGACATTAATTTTACTTGAAATGGTCAATGCTACGAAGGGACGATAAGCATTCCCCTTCAGCTCACATAACATTATGCAGCTAAATCATTCCACAATGTTTTGTTTGTTTATTGAAGCCATGTAATCCAGGGGTCTTAGCTGACAATAGCTCTCACTACCCCACCCCCCCCACCCCCAGTTTTCACAGAAATGATTAGCATCAGCAAGGCACTTTTCTATAAGCTCACACTTCCTCAGATCACAACAACATATCTTCAAATGATTAACAATAGCAGCCATTTCACTCTTTGGTCATTAATGGCAAAACCTTTTAAATATTCACTTTGCTTTTGGATATTTTTAGACAATTCAGTGTCTCCAAAAATTCTTGCATTTGTGTGCTGATTGTCCTCTGCCTCTAGCTCTCCTATGTGCCTTCCTGCAATAGAGCTTTCATATGTTAATTTTCCTCTGGTTGGTAATGTTTCCAGGTCAAAGGTTGCTTAGACAACTATAATACTCCTTTAAATTGATGGAAATTCTTTTCGAAAAGAATATCCTTTTCAAACTTTATTAAAAACAATTATAGATTCTATGGACATTTTAAAGAAATGCTTCCTAGTACATTGTTTCTGTGCCAAAGGTTTTGCAAAGTCTTTTTCAGTTTGAAACTTTAGTTTGAAATAGAAGCTTCTAATAGCCTTCATTGAAATGACCAGATTAAAAGCCTCAGAATATGATAATCAAACATCAAGAGACAATGTGGATGCTTTAACAGATGGTATGGACCCTGAAAAAAGAAATACCTGCAATAACTTAGAACCTTTTATAATTACATGATGTCCCAGTTTTCGTTACAATGATTTTAAAATATTGTCAGTGTTGTAATGTACATGGTGTGATAATGATTATGTGCAGAGCCAATTCCCACCAACTATTACATGTCAATAACCAGATGATCTGTTTTGAGGTTTGGTTGAAGGATAAACATCGGTCAGAACACTTTAGGAAATTTCTCTTATTCTTATTCTTCAAATTGAGCTCTCCGATATTTTATACTCGCTTGAGAAGGGACTTTAATAGAGTAACTGATCTAAAAGATGGTCCCCTCAACAGTGCAGCGCTACCTCAGAATGATATTGTAATGTTAACCTGGACTTTTCACTCCAGTATCTAGCTTATGACGTTAATTCATAATCATTGAGGTACAGTCTTAAAAATGCTAGTTATGGAACTCTCTTGCTTGTCACTCCTGAACTGAGACACCTTTCTATAACGCTTAAGAATGTGTTGCTGGTAAAGCGCAGCAGGTCAGGCAGCATCAAAGGGACAGGAGAATCGACATTTCGGGCATAAGCCCTTCTTCAGGAATCCTTGTAGAGGGAGGAGGAGAGCTTCTTCAAGGAAGGCATCCTTGCCAGAGGATTCGCAGTAGGTTAAAATCAACAAGGAGAAAGTGAGGACTGCAGATGCTGGAGACCAGAGCTTAAAAATGTGTTGCTGGAAAAGTGCAGCAGGTCAGGCAGCATCAAAGGAACAGGAGAATCGACGTTTCGGGCATAAGCCCTTCTTCAGTTCCTGTTCCTTTGATGCTGCTTGACCTGCTGTGCTTTTCCAGCAACACATTTTTAAGCTCTGATCTCCAGCATCTCCAGTCCTCACTTTCTCCTAGTTTTCTATAACGATCCGTTTTGTACTAAAATGGACCCAACAACACCTGATGGTCAGTATTCCCAATTATCCACCACAATTTTCACAGCATCAGAACTTCTGCAGGAGATCAGAACCTTAGTGACAGAACGTTAAATCAGATCATTGCACAGTGGTAGGCATCAGTCTGGCGGAAATCTGGTCCTGAACTTCAAAAAGACTCAATTTAGCAATTGAGAGTTTTATTCTACGTTTCTTCATTTGCAGTTTTTGTGCCAAATCAAAATTTGGGAGATAAAAGCCTGCAAATTGGATTAAGTCTGAACTGGATTGTGATCCCATTGCTATATGCTTGCCATATCCTGAACCAGGCCACAAGCAATCCCACACTGCATTGGTCCATATATTTTGTTAGCTTTTTAATGGAATGTTTTGGCATCCATTCAGGCCCAACAGGTAGCTCAGTAACCCCAAGAATGCCAACAAGGTAGAACCTCAATTGACACCATTAGAGAGTGTGGAGATGGGAAGACCAGTATTTGGTGGTAGATTTATGCTAGCTTCAGTTCCACAATAGGGTAAGTAACAATTTTCCGGCTCTCCTTTCTGGTAATCATCTATTTTAGGCGCAAAATGCCTGAAAGAAAGTTGGGCCGTTGTGTTATATCATATTTTGCAATTATAGTGATTTCAAATGTTGGCCATGGACCTCACCCCCATTTCAGGTCAGCCCTTGGATACTTATTAAGGAGATATTGCTAATATCAGGCATTGCACATGCTGAGTGCAGAATGGGATCTGACTGTTATGATCCTTAGGGGAAATCCAAGGTTCTGGGAAGAATACAGGAAAGAGGACGTGAGGAATGTTGGATCAGCTATGATCCTATTAAATGGTGGGGCAGACACAAAGGGCTGAATGTCTGATTCCAGTTCCTATTTGTTATGGTCTTATGGTTATGGACCTTCAGTACGATCTGATCTTTGGACTTAAATTTGAAAAATAAGTGAGTGAAAAGTTCGATATGAGAGGTCTACAAACCTTCATTTCTCCTCCCTAGAAGGACAGAAAGAAGTGTGGATATAACAAAGATTTCTAAAATAAAAGCAATTCTGAAGCAAATACAGAAAATTCTGGAGAATCTCAGTGGGATTGGTTGCATCTGTGGAGATAGAAACAAAATTAATGTTTCAAGTCCAGTGTGACACTTCTCCAGGATAGAAAGGGATTGGTTTTTTAAAATACTTTTGACAGAGTTGAAGATGGGACAAAGGGAAGATGATGTTGAGGTATCTGTTAATTGATAATGTTTTCCATGTTCAGTTGGCAGAATGATCAAGCCACTGTCTGGTATTTCACAAGGAACCAGTGTTGGCTGATAGGCATCAAATTGAAAACAGATTAGAAATGGAATTGGAGAAAAATAGCTAGTTTTAATTGTCCAATGACAGGTCCAGTCCTGCCATAGGTGACTATGGGATCAAATTATGCCTACCCTGTATGTTTGACACTGTCCAGGCTGACACATCAAGATGGATCATGGTGGTCAAGGTGTGGTCAAATGGCCATAAGCAGCAAACATTCTGAGGGTCCAGGTAGAGGTCAAAAGCTTTCCTTTTCTGCAGACACAGAGAAAAAGTTATTTCAGAAGTTTGTGGGAGAGGAAGTCTTGAAAATTAAATGTTTGAAAACATCATTTCACACAGGAGAAATGTCAAAAAACACAGAAGCAAAACAGTCTTTCATGAAAAATTGAAATTGAAGATAACACATGTCATAATCATAGAGGTCAACAGCACAGGATAAAGACCATTCGCCTACAGAGACTGTGCCAGTCAAGAAACAACCACTTAATTATTCTAATCCCATTTTGATTCTACCTATGGAAAACACTGCCCAGAAATCTGGTAGAGGCAGATGCAATTGTGGCATTCAAGATGGTGTTTGGTGACTATTTGTGTAGAAATTGTGTACTGGGAGATAGGGAAAAGATAGCAGATTGGCACTAGGGCATACAACCGGTGTAGGCATGATGGGCTGAAAGATTTCCTTCTGCCCTGGAACACGTCTGTGATTCTCAGAGCCCGACATCTGTAACAATTCCAAGCACAACAAACACATTTCAGGAATACAGTACTCCAGGAACCTGTTTGGCATTCAAAACAAAGAATTACATTTTACAATATGCCAAAAATAAGGTTGGGAAACTGTTTCCTGGCAGGGAAAATGCCTCATTTCTCTACAGGCATTAAGTTTAATATAATTTCTTGGTGGAAAGAAAACACTGTGATTAGACTGAAATTATTTATAGGAGCCACACAATTTTGCTCTGATGGGATAAAAGCATATATATGCTAAAATACACAAGTGGGTCTTCCAGGCAAGTCAGAAGATGTTGCTTTATGCAACAGCATTAAGGCTTAATTGCTGCTGTGAGTATCATACAGATTAGAATGAATGCTTATCTATTTTACTACTCTGCATATAATTACCACACCATTTCCCAACACTTCAATTCCCCTCAGCATGGACCTGTGCCTCTCAATCAACTATTCCAGTGCTCCTTCTGAGTGCTATCTAAAGGACAGGATCTTAGGTAGTGCCTGACTCTTCAAACAAAGCAGAAAACCCCTGGAAGTTGGTGGGTGAACCAGGAATATTTCATGGTCTCATTTGTAGCTTTCACTGGTTAATCTCTATGGTCCCTGGCTCCAGAGGAGCAATATCCAACTAAGGCCACCAAGACCTAGTGCTCTGCTCACATCTCATTCCTGCTTGGATGAGTACTTGGCCTTCTTGAGGAGTGGGTCTATACTGTGGTGGCTATGTTTCAACAGTTTGTAATAAGAAAGAAAAGAGATACTTCCAAGATACTTACTGTGTAACTTGTTCAATTAAAATAAATGTTTTCAAGAGAGCACAGAAAGCTTATGTTTTAAAAATACAGAATGTTTGTATTTGAATTGAATTGTATTTGAAATGGCTTACTGTTCCCTTCAGATTGCTTGTACTTTAGCGCTCAGGTGTCTCAATTGCTAGAAGTAACATGTACAATGTTACATCTAAGTTTTTAAAAAAACTATCATAAAGAGAGCAAGCTTTTAACTCTATTGAGACTGTTTAAATAAGTCAAACATCTCTGTTATAGTAGCCAAGTGAATTTTGTCAATTGCATTAAATATTTTCTTAACATACATAAAACTTTGTGAATTAATCCGAGACATTTGTGAACAAGGATCCAGAAGTGAAATAAACAACAGAAGAAGCTGTGAGAAGGTTTTGCTTAGATGCTGCATATCTTAACTTCTAGAACACTTAAGAAGGTTAAAAATTAGTTTGTAAGAAACTCTGTGAAGGATTTTATATCCCTAGGCTACACATTGCTTTGGAGATAAATATGCACAAGGTTTAAAGGAAAGTGTTTATTAAGTCAGTTGAACTGACAGTCTCTGAAGACATGTAATATATGCGGCTCTGTTTCTGCTGCAGTTCAATATATTGCTTTGAATTATTAATTGAATATGAAAATGTTTGCATTGCTAATGATTACAAACAATGTTTGTGGCCGATAAGAGGATGCAGTATGCAAAGTTATGTGTGGAAAATTAATGACAGTCTTGCAAGATTGATGATAAAATAATGCTATTGTAGCTGTAAGTACTGCAAATTGGGGTGTTCCATTTGACTCTGGTTAATGATAGAGATCCGTGCTGAGCATGGCGTGAATCTGAACACACTGAATTCCCTTAAATAGCACGGGAGGAAAAGAGTGTGGAGGAGGGGAGAGGAGCATTTATATTTGACAAATCTATTGAAGCTGCTCTGGGAATTGTTGTTGCTGTTGAAATTGGTATTCTCTTGGAAAATCTTATTCTGTTCATAAGAGGTACTTTTTCTTCATCGGTTTGTCCTCTACTTCTTGGAATTCTAAAGTGTATGAGGGAGTAGCGTGGGGGTGAAGGTGGGCGTCGGAGGAACAAGGATTTGAACTCCTGTCTGCCTGTCAGTAAACAGAGAGAGTTGCAGTGTCTGGGGCGTTGACTCCCTGCCTCATCTTTAACACCGTATTTCTCTGGGGGGATTTATTGTGACAGCCCATATGCCTGTTCATTGTAGTAGTGGTCCTGAGTTGTCCTTAAGGTTGGATCCAGCTTTAAAGACCTGCTAAGCATGAGCTGTGCAAATTCCATTCAGTCACACTTGGTGGATAAAAGCAAGTAGTGGACTGAAAGGAGAAATCAACAGGATTCCGACAGGAGGTGATAACAGCAGGAGGGACAAAGTGTTGCACTTGACAAATTCCTTACTAACACTAACCTGTCTGGTCATTTAACATCCATGTGATGATGCTATATGCAAACTGGCTGCTAGACTGCCCACTCAGCATCAGGGACTGCACTGCAAGAGTAATAACTTGATAATGAAATAGTTTACAGCTTCTGGAGAATGTATGAAATAAATTGCACGTTCAAACACTGCAGGGTAGGCTGCCGTTCTTGGCTGACAAATAATGGACAAGGTTACTTATACATAACAGACAAACACAGGCAGGGAACTGATAAGGGAATACATGACTTTGACAAAACAAACCAGAGGTGGCTACAAAAATCCTTACAGCAGCCAATGCCCAGATATCTAATGGACACTTGTTAGGAATGGACATGAGTTGACAATACCTCAAGTAAAATCTTCATGGGTGTTGGGAAGCTCAGAATTAAAAGCCAAGTGACAACATGAATTATGTTGGGTAATCTTTTATTTAAATACTCTTGGACAGGACATTTCAACTTCTCATGACGGGAGGTAATGCTGGATAGCTGAGATATCCAATTTTATGGGATTACTTAACTTGAACCCTAGCCTGCCACGAATTCTGTTGTCTATTATTTTGACTCAGATTTCTAGCTCAGCAGTTAATGTACCCTCCCCATGTCAGGAAGGTCTTTAGTGGCTTTTGGAGATTGAGTCCAATAGAGTCACCAGGACAAGAGTTGTGATCTATTTATTGGAGAGAAAATACACACCCTACTTGTGTGTAAAATGTTTTGTTCCAGTGATTTAAAATTTTAACTGCCTGATTCAGCTACTCTAATCTTTGTAAAATCACCTTCTAAGTAACTGGAAACAGACCCTGAGCAGAAATCAGATATCAGAACCCTATAGGTCCTGATTTTCATTCCCAGTGCACAGAGGCAGGAGAATTCCCAGCTCTGTGAAACAGCTCTTTAAAAATGTCTGCCTCCAACCCCTATTTTTGGTCAGGAGTCAGGGAGTGAGGGACAATCAGGCTAGTTTGGAAATTGGGTAAAAACAAGAACTGCAGGTGCTGGAAACCAGAGTCTAGATCAGAGTGGTGCTGGAAAAGCACAGCAGATCAGGCAGCATCCGAGGAGCAGGAAATTGGACCAGTCATATTTGGAAACGTTGCCACAGGGCTCCAGCACTGCAGACAAAATCTTAAATAAAATAATAAAACATTAAACATTGCTCCAACCCTTATTCCTCACATAGTCCTCATGTCCACAAACTCTCCATACTATTCTTTACATCTCTATCCATCCCACAGCCCTTTATATTTACACGATAATTTATGCCCCAAAATTCTCTCATGTTGTGCCAACTCACACCATATCCACAATTAAACTAGCACACAGGAGACCAAATAAAGTTCTATTTGTTAATGTCCTACACTGCAGGCTGTAATCTATTGAAAGAAGCACTCTCATTTTTACTGGTCTGAACTATTTTTACATTGCTTGAAAGGTCTTGACATTTCTTGGCAACTCTTGGTACTTTCAAAGAGTTTTGCTAGCTGTTGACATTTATTAACAGGTCTTGACAAATTGGACAGTTAAAAGAGATTTCTGCACATTTACCAAACAATCTTCTCTGTAGGCAACAATCTCATTCTGAAAGGATCCCTGACTTCTTTCCCCCAAAGGAAACAGAAACCACTCCAAAGGATTACTGGTTACTATCTTTAAAGTATCCTGGGTCTTGAACATACAGGTTTCCTTCAGCTTTCCCGGGGTACCCCAGTCTATACACAAGAAATGCACTAAGGAGACCAGCTATTACCTGGTTGAATTTCAAGACCCCAGCTTCTAGACACCAAGGAGCTCAAAATTAGATTTGAATGGAGTCAGATGATCATTTAAATGACTTGCTGACCTCTATGAACTGTAAGTGCCTCGATCCTTGGCCCTCTTCACTCCCACCTCTTTGAAAATCAGAAATGCCAGGTTCAGGAATGTTGTGTTGTATCTCGTGCGATGAAGGCAGTAAATCTTTGAGATACATGATCACAATATCATCCCCACATCATAGCATGTGACCTGAGGGTATAAAGGTCTCAGACTCCATCTCCTTCTGGGATCATCTGAAGCATAACGTGTTATTGGAAATATGCCACTCCATGTTGCTTTTAGCTTACTTTTTGCCTAAATTCTTATTGGCCTCTGAATGCAATGTTTGTAAATAATAGTTAGCTCTAATAAGTCTCTGTTGATTCTTCAATACTATGATATGTTTGCCCAGTTTCTTAAGTTATGAGAGAAAACAAGCATTGATGCATCATCCAAAGGCAGAGTCACTATAGTGCACATCATTAAGCTGCTTTCTCATTAGAGAGAGGCAAATGGTCTCACTTAAAAGACACCTGAGAGGGTATATGAATAGGAAGGAATTAGAGGGATATGGACTGAATGCTGGCAAATGGGACTAGATTAATTTAGGATATCTGGTCAGCATAGACAAGTTGGACCGAATGGTCTATTACTGTGCTGTATGTCTTTATGGCGCTAATGGATGGTAATTTAGCCTGAGGGTCACCGCAAGGAGAGGGAAAGTCTTTCATGGTAACCTCATCCATTTTAGGAATTGAACCTATACTGTCAGCCTCACTTCGCACTGTAAGCCAGCTGTCCAGCTAACTGACCCTCATGTAAACTACCCTATTGGAGGCAAACTCACATCAGAGTGTGTTATTTCAGTTTTCAAATGACTCACGCTAATTGGGCCACAATCAAACACCAAAAAACTGAACGTTTTATCACCACATTGGACTTCTATTTGAATAAAGGCCACACAATTTTAGCAAGAATCCCGCAATTCATTGGCAAAGACATCACCAACTAAAGGACGGAACTCAGCTCATCTCCTGGGAATAGAAGAAGGGTTCAGTTCAGCTCTGTTATTGACAGACGTGAAGAAAAACGTGCAATTATGATGGCCCATCATCCTCACAGCCAATAAAATACTTTCCAAGCAACGTCATTATTGCCGTGTTGTCAATTTATGCACAGCAAGATCTCATAAGAAACAATGACCAGATTATCTGTATTAGTATTGTTGGTACAGTGATTACTAGTGGCCAACATGCCCTAAATTTCTCTACTGGAAACATGAGTGTGGATTTTGTATTCAAGTCTCTGGGAATGGCACTTGGACTGATGATCTTTCGATTCAGAGATTGAGGGCTGGCAGTAAATTGTGACTAACAGATATGAATCCACATTTCAGAGAGAAGAGGACAGAGATAGAGTTGCCAAACACAGCTGCAGTTCTCTGATCCGTGTTCCCACAGAGCATGGATTTGACTGATGGACATGAGTTAAGATTTACACATCAAATATTCATGTGCCTCTGAAGACTAACACTTAGAAGCAAGCTTTGCTTCTGATCAAAGAACCTATTCATTAACATTGCAGACTGTTCTGCAATCTCCACTGGGGGGTTTGATGAGGATAGTCAGCTTTTCTGCCTTAATCTTACTTATTTGCTGATGAGACAGCATAACATGTTACAAAGCTCCTCATATTGATGCTGATCATTAGATTAGTTAAAAAATGGTAAGAAAACTGAGTCAGGCGTTCTCGATCTAGCAGGTACAGGCACACATCATGAAATTGCCCCCAGTGCAATGACCCTCATCAGATGCCACAGAATAGCTAATGTGGAAAGTAAAATTCTTACAGTGACATCTGAGTCATTGGAGTCTGATCCAGCTTCTGAACCATTTGTCTCTTCACCGGGATTCTGATGGCCTGCTCTGGGACTTGCTTCTGTTCCACAGCTCTCAAACCCCTCACATTGACGAATACAAAACCTGCCAAAAAATAAAACCAAGTCGGGCAGACAGCTGGTGCCAACTAACCTCAAAGGCATTTGAGATGACATCTGGGGCAGCAGCACCAGAATCTGAGCACTTTCAAACCATCATGTGAGTTGAGATCAGGCTATAGGTTTTGAGTCACTCCAGGCCGTTCAGTGTTTTATACACTGGGAATATCCAAGTGGTTTATTTCTGCTTTAAAACAACAGCTGACACACACAGTGCTATTGATCGCCAAAGATGTCCACTATAACAGATTAATAGCTGTGGCTTTAATCTTTGCAAACGTGAAATAAATGGATCTGAATATGTCAAATTTATTGAAACAGCTTAATTTTCCGAGAACATAAATGTGGAGTCACAACAATTTGTGTAAAGAATGCAAACTCAATAAAGTGCACTTTCAATCAAGTGGCTGCCATTAATTCTGATTTAATTTGGTTTCATGAGCATTTAAAATAACCTTGACCAATTCTTGCAGCACATCCTTAAGGAAAGCTGCCTATTACACCTCAATAATATTTGCACTTCCCTGAGTGAATGATTGAAATTGGAATTTTTATTGCGGTGCGAAGCTCACAGCTAGTTCCCAGGGCAACAAAGCATTAGTGGAGAATTATTTCAAATGCATCTCACTCCACAAGAATACAAGAACACAACACTCCAGCCTCACAGGTTTTCATTCCCTTTACTTGAGTGGGTGGAAAGATTCTGCTGTGAGATACGGATAACCGAAAGAAATCGTGGACACTAATCATTTATAATCAAGATTGGAAATCTTAATGAAGTTCATTCATTATTCAGCACCAAACTATAGATCATCAACTCGTCATAAGATCCAAAAGTATTGATTGCATTTTGATGATTTTGGAATGATCCTTATCAATCACAGCAGGAACGGTAGAGTGATCAGATCATTATTTTAACCCAGAGTTATTGCGCAATCAGAGGATTAATAGAGGCTGTCTCAGGGTTGAGTATTACCTTACAAGCACATCAAACCAAAAAAAAGTATATATGCTCCAATTCCATGGCAATTATTTATTATAATAGACTGAAGTTTCTGATTTAATGGAGGATGACTCTAAATCACACCAACATTAGGGTTTGAAAGGGACATTCAGTATAAAAGCAACTTCCATGGAGCTCCATTTATAAAAATCTGGAATTAAGAGTCTAATGAAAACATTGATGATTATTATAAAACCCCATCAGTGAGGTAGCAATGCAAACCACTGAGCCACCATGCTGTCCTTACATGGAGACAATCTTGACTCTGACTGCCTGAGTGGCTGATTGCCTGAAAGACTGGACTGGTAATGGATACTGCCCGTGATTTGTTGTGTCACAATTCACTGAGCAAAGGCAGTCTCCTTTGACTTGACTAAGGACAAGTTTCTTGGCTTTGTGTCTGTGCGAGGTGGCACAGCAAGACGGCAACAGCATGAATCTTGTATCGCTTGCTGAGGGGACAAAGTGCAAATGACAATGTAAGACAGGGCCGCTGTGAGTACCCAGGTAAACTCAGAGTGTGAGAGGTCTGTGACAATAAGTGAGGAGCCTGGAGATACAGCCTGGTGCAGTCCATGAGCTGTGTGTGTGTCCCTGAGCTCACAGTGTCCTTGCTGCAGAGTTACTGGGGCAACCCAGAGTACAGCATTTAAGAACAGAAGTGTTCTGCAAGTGGATCAGCGATTACCCATGAGGGTTCATTGATGCTAGCACATGTCAGATACCACCTTTCTGAACATGGAGCATATGGCCACTATTTAAGAAAGGTGGTAAGGACAAGTCAGGGAATTATAGACCAGTGAGACTGATGGCAGTGGTGGGCAATTTGTTGGAGGGAATCCTGAGGGATAGGATTTACATGCATTTGGAAAGGCAAGGACTGATTAGGGATAGTCAACATGACTTTGTGCATGGGAAATCAGGTCTCACAAACTTGATTGAGCTTTTTGAAGAAGTAATAAAGAAGATTGATGAGGGCAGAGCAGCAGACATGAACTATATGGACTTCAATAAGGCGTTCAACAAGGTTCCTCATGGGAGACTGGTGAGCAAGGTTAGACCTCATGGAATTCAGGGAGAACCAGCCATTTGGATACAGAACTGGCTCAAAGGTAGAAGACAGAGGGTGGAGGTGGAGGGTTGTTTTTGGACTGGAGGCCTGTGACCAGTGGAATGCCACAAGGATTGGCACTTTACATAAATGATTTGGGTGTGAGCATAAGAGGTAGTTCGGAAGTTTGCAGATAACACCAAAATTGGAGGTGTAGTGGACAGCAAAGAAGGTTACCTCAGATTACAACAGGATCTTGATCAGATGGGCCAACGGGCTGAGAAGTGGCAGATGGAGTTTAATTCAGATAAATGTGAGGTGCTGTACTTTGGGAAAGCAAATCTTAGCAGGACTTATACACTTAATGGTAAGATCCCCGGGAGTGTTGCTGAACAAAGAGACTTAGGAGTACAGATTCATAGCTCCTTGAAAGTGGAGTCATAGGTAGATAGGATAGTGAAGAAGGTGTTTGGTATGCTTTCCTTTATTGGTCAGTGCGTTCAGTATAGGAGTTGGGAGGTGATGTTGCAGTTGCACAGGACATTGGTTAGGCCACTTTTCAAATAGTTCTATTTCTAGTCTCCTTCCTTTCAGCAGGATGTTGTAAAACTTCAAAGGGTTCAGAAAAGATTTACAAGGATGCTGAACAAAGAGACCTTGGAGTACAGATTCATAGCTCCTTGAAAGTGGAGTCGCAGGTAGATAGGATAGTGAAGAAGGTGTTTGGTATGCTTTCCCTTTATTGGTCAGACTATTGAGTACACTTAGTTGGGAGGTCATGTTGCTGCTGTACAGGACATTGGTTAGGCCACTGTTGGAATATTGCATGCAATTCTGGTGTCCTTCCTATTGGAAAGATGTTGTGAAACTTGAAAGGGTTCAGAAAAGATTTATAAGGATGTTGCCAGGGTTGGAGGATTTAAGCTATAGGGAGAGGCTGAACAGGCTGGAGCTGTTGTCCCTGGAGCATCGGAGGCTGAGGGGTGACCTTATAGAGGTTTACAAAATTATGAGGGGCATGGATAGGGTAAATACGCAAAGTTTTTTCCCTGGGGTCGGGGAGTCCAGAACTAGAGGGCATAGGTTTAGGGTGAGAGGGGAAAGATATAAAACAGACCAAAGGGGCAACTTTTTCACACAGAGGGTGGTACGTGTTTGGAATAAGCTGTCAGAGGAAGTGAGGTAAAAATAATGACTGTAGATGCTGGAAACCAGATTCTGGATTAGTGGTGCTGGAAGAGCACAGCAGTTCAGGCAGCATCCAAGGAGCTTCGAAATCGACGTTTCGGGCAAAAGCCCTTCATCAGGAATAAAGGCAGTGAGCCTGAAGCATGGAGAGATAAGCTAGAGGAGGGTGGGGGTGGGGAGAAAGTAGCATTGACTACAATGGGTGAGTGGGGGAGGGGATGAAGGTGATAGGTCAGGGAAGAGAGGGTGGAGTGGATAGATGGAAAAGGAGATAGGCAGGTAGGACAAGTCATGGGGACAGTGCTGAACTGGAAGTTTGGAACTAGGGTGAGGTGGGGGAAGGGGAAATAAGGAAACTGTTGAAGTCC